>NC_091285.1:253931207-254539664 GCF_032444005.1 Ranitomeya imitator | reverse complement strand
ACGCAACATGGCATCCCATCTCAATTCCAGTCAATTTTGCATTGAAAAGTAAAATGGCGCTCCTTCCCTTCCGAGCTCTGCCATACGCCCAAACAATGGTTTACACCCATATACGGGGTATCAGCGTACTCAGGACAAATTGGCCAACAATTTTTGAGGTTCAATTTCTTCTCTTACTCTTGGGAAAATAAAAAATTGGGGGCGAAAAGATCATTTTTGTGAAAAAATATGATTTTTTATTTTTACGGCTCTGCATTATAAACTTCTGTGAAGCAATTGGTGGGTCAAAGTGGTCACCACACATCTAGATAAGTTCCTTAGGGTGTCTACTTTCCAAAATGGTGTCACTTGTGGGGGGTTTCAATGTTTAGGCACATCAGTGGCTCTCCAAACGCAACATGGTGTCCCATCTCAATTCCTGTCAATTTTGCATTTAAAAGTCAAATGGCGCTCCTTCCCTTCCGAGCTCTGCCATGCGCCCAAACAGTGGTTTACCCCCACATATGGGGTATCAGCGTACTCAGTACAGATTGTACAACAATGTTTGGCATCCATTTTATCCTGTTACCCTTGGTAAAATAAAACAAATTGGAGCTGAAATAAATTTTGTGTGAAAAAAAGTTAAATATTCATTTTTATTTAAACATTCCAAAAATTCCTGTGAAACCCCTGAAGGGTTAATAAACTTCTTGAATGTGGTTTTGAGCACCTTGAGGGGTGCAGTTTTTAGAATGGTGTCACACTTGGGTATTTTCTATCATATAGACCCCTCAAAATGACATCAAATGAGATGTGGTCCCTAAAAAAAAATGGTGTTGTAAAAATGAGAAATTGCTGGTCAACTTTGAACCCTTATAACTCCCTAACAAAAAAAAATTTTGGTTCCAAAATTGTGCTGATGTAAAGGAGACATGTGGGAAATGTTACTTATTAAGTATTTTGCGTGACATATCTCTGTGATTTAAGGGCATAAAAATTTAAAGTTGGAAAATTGCGAAATTTTCAAAATTTTCGCCAAATTTCCGTTTTTTTCACAAATAAACGCAAGTTATATCGAATAAATGTTACTACTAAAATGAAGTACAATATGTCACGAGAAAACAATGTCAGAATCGCCAAGATCCGTTGAAGCGTTCCAGAGTTATAACCTCATAAAGGGACAGTGGTCAGAATTGTAAAAATTGGCCCGGTCATTAACGTGCAAACCACCCTCGGGGCTTAAGGGGTTAAAGGGTGTAATGCCTATTGAGTCACATCATTCCTCTCAACAAGTCAAACATTCTGACAAAATGAATTCAATCTTTTCAATGAGCACAGTCTATAAACCACCATAAGGCTATGAAAAATATTTAGATTTGAGAGTCCTCAGTGGTTGATACCTTTTAATGGCTAACTGAAAAGATGGTAACAAATTGCAAGCTTTCCAGACTACACAGGTCTCTTCATCAGGCAAAGACTACGGCTATGTGCACACATTGCGGATTAGCCTTAGGAATTTCTGGTGCGGATTCTGCCTCTCCTGGCAGAAAACGCACCTGCGGTTCCGCAGCGTTTTTTGTGCGGTTCCGCAGCGTTTTTGCTGCGGTTTTCCTGTGGATTTGCTGTGGTTTTTACCCCTGCGGTTTTCTATAATGGAATGGGTACAAAAACGCTGCAGATTCACAAAAAAGTAGTGACATGCTACTTCTTTTAAACCACAGCGTTTCCACAGCGGATTTTCCGCAAAGTGTGCACAGCATTTTTTTTTTCTCATTGATTTACATTGTACTGTAAATCAATTGCGGATCTGCAGCGTTTCTGCCCCTCAAAAACGCTGCGGATCCGCAGAGAATCCGCAACGTGTGCACATACCTTCAAGCAGTTTGATAGAAACGCATAATTATTACAAGGGACATCATGATAATGCAGTTTGCTGTTAAATTGTCATTTATTTGTGTTGGACAGATAAGAGCGTAGTGTCGATTACTGCAGTATAGATGCATTCTGCTACAATTTACAGACTAATCATTCCAGTTTGATTAGTATACAAACAGGGAGAAAAAGGCAAAAACAACTTCGGACGTTAAACTACATAGTAAAGTTTAGTATAATAACAAAGACTGCATATAAGGAAAAGCAGACACTGATCCAGCATTCTTCGCTATAGCATGTACATGTTGCAGAGCCTTTCCGTATTGAATGTTTGACAAAGATCTTAACATTCTCCACTTTCCTTGGTGTCCAAGCGTGACAAAATGTTTAATCTAGACAGGATTGCCCTGAGGGAAAGGACGGCCCAACAGCCGTACCATATACACTGACAATTGTACTGCAGCTATAAAGGAGTGCCGCCAGGCCTAAAGCTCGTTCAATGCTAAAAATCACAAAGGTGACGTGCCCATGAACACAGAATAGTACTGCAACACAGATACCATACACATAATATAGTGCATGACCATTGCCAACGTGTCACTTTCTCAGGTTAATCTGACACGGTCATGAAATTTGTGGCATAAGTGTTCTGACTCATGGAGCAAATATCAGTTAGAACTAATAGTATTTAGTATACCAGAAACAATCACTATTGATACAAAAAATCATTACCATAAATTAGAATTTTAGCAAAAAAAAAAAATTAAATATCAGCTATGGCTCACATAGCTGAGACATTAAGCATAACATCCACAGTCTTCAGTTGTCAGGAACTTCATCCCTAGTAACCAGTCCGATGGTTCACCCAAGACAAATATCAGGATTAAACTTTCCTAGGAATGTTTGTTTCCAGAAAACCAGGCAGAGTAAATAGGCTTCCCTTCGCACAATGAACAAGTAAAAGTGTTGTTCGTCAGGTGAAATGATCTCTTGAATCATCATTCAGATTCTCAATGGCATTTAGGTCTGTTCTGTGACTGAGCCATCCAAACACATGAATATGCTTTGATGTCACCTTTCCATTGTAGTTATGGCAGTATATTTAGGGTTGTTGTCCTGAAAGGTGAAATTATGCCCCAGTCTCTTGGTTTTTTTGCAATCTCTAACAGGTTTTCCTCCAAGATAGTCTAACGCCATCCATCTTCCCATCAACCGTGACTAGCTTCCCTTTCCTTCTGAGAAAAAGCATCTCCACAGCATGATGCTGCCACCACCATGTTTGACAGTGGGGATCAAGGTGATGTGCAGTGTTTGATTTCTCACATCAAAAAGTTGTACTTTGATCTCACAATTCGCATTTCATGGATGCTTTTGGGATACGGTCAGGATTTGGGCACAGATTCTGTGCCTGTACTGTAGCCTAAAAGAATCAGCCTTTATTCTTCAGATCATGCAAGTGAATGGAATACTTTTTGCCACATTCACCTGTATCAGAAAAGTTGTATATTCCTCAAACAGAGAAAAGGCAGGTAGGTGACAGTCACAGTAAACACGCAACTCGTATGTGTAGATGCTGAAATCTTCACATCGGCTGCAGACAGACATTATGCTTCCTCGAACTGTACTGACAGGTGGTTATAAGTCCACATACATGCCTCAGTGACACTTGATATTTCTCAGGTAAATCTAAACAGAATATGACATGATGCAATTCTCCATAACTAGCACCAGAAGTGGAGATCTGCTGGGTCAATGGTACACATTGCAATGCCCAATACAGAGAATATTCACAAATTAAAACTTATCTAATCAGAAAAACATCACCAAATAATACTATAGAAAAGCTACATCCATATAGACATGCTAATTACGATAGTAGGAAATTACATGCAGCTCCACAAGGGAACTTTATATTAAAGGTGTTGACCAGTACTAA
The DNA here is from genome assembly GCF_032444005.1 of Ranitomeya imitator. Lineage (NCBI taxonomy): Eukaryota > Metazoa > Chordata > Amphibia > Anura > Dendrobatidae > Ranitomeya > Ranitomeya imitator. The sequence goes on along the minus strand of NC_091285.1, from coordinate 254,535,877 downwards.
TGTATTGATGACCTATCCAAAGGAAAGGTCATTAATATAAGACCAATGAACGTCTGACACACACCAGACACCCCCAATTATCAGGAAGCACCCGGACATGAGCAATGTATGGAGCCAGAATAACAACTATGTAGACTATTAAATGTCCACTTCCTGGGGCTGCAGATCAGCTCATAACGAAAAGAATAGAAGCTGATCTGCAGTAATGTTCCGCTTCATACACTGTTTACATCCAGGAGCCGCAGGATCTTATATTGAAGACCTACAGAACGAATAGAGATGAGGTGCAATACCTGGACATAGCACATGAACATTAATGGCACTTATTCTGGAAAAAAAGCAAACCCTTCTTTATAACGCTCTTGAAGCTAAGAGGCATGTTCCATACAACCCTCCCCCAATAAAAGTAATTATTGACATCAATTCCCCCCGAAGAAGCCATCAGCAGATTGCTCTGTATTCTCAATGTATCAAACTCGGCAAACTTTAGCTTGTGAGGAGCAGTAGAGGAAAGGTATCACATCTTATCAACTGACAAGGAGAAGACTTTTCTGGTGTACTTTACTGCATATTGTAACAAAAGAAAAAGAAAAGTTGGCTACTAGGATACAGCAATTAGACGGCATTTCTTTCACGGGCACAGACTGTACTTAATTATAAGCAGATTGCACAATGAAACACATGATCATAGGATAAGGGCAAACAAACTTATGTAAAGAGAAAACAATTAACGTTTATGTAAAGAGAAAACAATTGTAAGACTTCACGGAAACCTTGCTTCCAATTACAAAATCTGCTTTCTGGCGAGATTTTACCAACATAAATTCACAACTGCAGCAGTTCAGACACAATATGAGGTCTATTGCTGCCGTCCACGCATACCGTGTATTCTAACTCTGACACACTGTAGTGTGCGGGGAAGTTTCCTGATTACAAGCTTCCAATATAGTCTGAAATCAGGAAAATGTATACTCTTACCCTCTATAACACAAAATATGCACTGCTGCTTCCAACTGAGAAGACACAAATATGGATGTGTTCTTGTTTTTCTGATGGACCAAAGGACAAAAATAGGAATTCTGTGAAAAAGTGAGCAAAAATCTTTGTGTACAAGGCATATTCCACATTTTTTAAGGAGTTCAAACAATTTGTGTGCTAGCTAGACACTAAGGGCCAGATTCATTAAAGGGAATCTGTCACCAGGTTTGACCGTTATGAGATACGGCCACCACCTTTCAGGGCTGATATACAGCATTATAATATGCTGTATATATGCCCACAACCTGACCTGGAAGACAAGAAAAAGAGCATTTATTATACTTCTCTGGAGGCAATCCAGTCTTAGGGGCATCGCTGATCTTGGTCCGGTGCTTCCCTACTTCTTGTGATATCATCCTCCTTCTTGGTCCATGTAGATGACACGTCCCTACGTCATCCATACAGTGTTCCCCAGCATCGCGCTCCTGCGCAGGCGCACTTCTCTGTCCTGACCAGAGCAGAATAAAGTACTGCAGTGCGCATGCGCCAGGGCTGACCTTTCACTGCACACTACAGTTCTTTGCTCTGCACTCAACACGGCAGGAGCGCGATGCCAGGGAGACTGTGTGGACGTCCCACAGGTGAGTATAATATAAGCTGTTTTTCTAGTCTTTCAGGTCGGCTAAACGCAGATATACAGTAATGTAGAATGCCGTATATCAGCCCAGAAAGGAGCTGGCCATAGCTAATAATGGTCAAACATGGTGACAGGTTCCCTTTAAGACAGCCATTCTAAAGTTCGTCAAATGGCTATTTTTCATAACTGCCCTATACACAGGAATGTTCGAATCAGCTAAGTATTCCTGTGTTCTGTACAAGAGAGCCACTTTCAGAATTATTTGGCAGCGGCATACCTCCCAACCGAACACAAGAATCAGATGATTAAATTCCAACCGCCCAATACTCATATCCTAAACATCATTTTCTGAGCTACAGAAGCTCCCAAAGCACAAAATAGTCAGCTGATCCTACAAAAAATGGTGGTTTTGGCCAACTTTTATCTAATGTGCATTGAAATATAAACTACTACAAACTAGAAGAAAACCTGTCGTTTTGAGAACACAACGAAAATGTACAGAAAACAGATGTTTTATTGTGAAAATAGTAAATGATATTATTACGTCTATTAACGGCAGCCCTGGAAATCTGACACAAAGGATATACATATACACATATATGACAGGTTGAGTATTCATCATGATGACTTACTTCTATTTCTGCAGAGGGAATATTCACCACCCCTGTAGACCTTCTTTTTTCCCGAAGTTTTCTCTTCTCAATCTGCCCTTTACCTTTCCTGGCACTTGGACCACTGCAGCTTTTTCCTTTATCTTTAATCTTCGTTGGAGTGTCTTGAGATGTAGGTGGAGGTGATTCATCCGGTGTTGCCCCTCCATCTTGTACAGGACTTGGGGCCTTCCTTTGCTGTGTTACGGCGGTGCTAATAGAAAGATCATCATCTGTCCTCTTGATGGCTGTCGGTGCTTTTTGCACAGTTGGTGCGGCGGTCAGGTGGTTACTACTGTTACTGGTATTATTGTTCATCTCATTGCTAGTTTTGTTGACGAGATCCGCTGCCCCAGCAGTCCCCATCGTCTCAGCCGCATACATTTTTGCCCTCATTTTCTCCCTCTTTGCCTTCCATTCCTCCAGGAAATCAGTTGTGTTAGAAGAAGATGGGGTGTGTGACCTAAAGCCACCGCTCGCCATGTTCTCTTACTTTGTCTATCTAGGATCTCCAGAAGGGAAGGACATGAAATGGGCACGCTCCAAATCAAAGGCTGGTACGCTTTAGATGAAGCCCACCTATGGATAACATACAGTATTTATAAGGAAGAATAAAACCAAGACATTCAACCATCTAGTAATGAAGTAGCTCCGAGTTCATCATTTGGCACACTTCACTGACTACTGAATTATTAAATATTTATTATCATATATTATTGAATAGTGAACTTTGAATTTTGGTGAATAATACAAGCCTAAACGACAAATTCAGCTTACATAAAAATGACAATAAAAGTTAATAAAAAAAGACAAATAAAGCTTTAGGCAAGTTACTATTAAACAAATCTCATAGCCAACAGCATGCAAATATGAAAATTTAAATATTTTTCTAAAAAAAAAAACCTTTTACCTAGGCATCCAGCACAGCACTTTATTGGTGCCAAGGAGTCTGATGGTGACTTGGCTTTTCATACAGCACTAATCTCCTTAGAAGAGGCAGCTCTATTTTTCAGCTGACACCCTGCCTAGATCAGACAGACACGCACTGCCCCACACACCAGTATGGCTTTTTAGTAACAAAGATTATATAAATCAAAATCCCAGGGAGGAAACAACAGCGAGATCAGCCCTTTCCTTCTACACGTTTTCATGTTCTACTGCACAAAGAAATAAATGGAGCAGCCAAGAGTGCATTAAAGCTAAAGAGCTGCTTACTACTAGTACTGTAGCTGTGCCACAGACCCACTGTCACATGGTCAATGCCAACTGTGCGCCACATGACTTGACCTGCCTCAGTTCTCCATGCCATCTCTTGCCGCCAGTGATCTGCGCTCAGGCTGGCCATATATGTGGCTTCCATATCTATAGTAGTGGATTAGACAGTGCGGCCATTGGGCCCCTACTTTTGGGTGGCACATAAACCTCACAAACCGCACAAGTGAACCGCTACACATGCTTAAAGGGAACCTGTCACCCCGTTTTTTGAGATTGAGATATAAATACTGTTAAATAGGGCCTGTGCTGTGCGTTACTATGGTGTATGTAGTGTACCCTGATTCCCCATGTATGCCGAGAAATACATTACCAAAGACGGCGTTTTCGCCTGTCAATCAGGCTGGTCTGGTCAGGTGGGCGTGTTCACAGCGTTCTTTTCTTCCCCAGGTTTCCGTTGGTGGCGTAGTGGTGTGCGCATGTCCAAGGTCCGGATTCCCTGTGCCCACGTGAAGACACAGCGCGCGATCTGCGCTGTCATTCCTTTCATCGGTGCGGGCGGCCATCTTCCTGGGGCCGCGCGTGCGCAGATGTAGTGCTCTGCTGCACGGGGCTTCAGGAAAATGGCCGCGGGATGCCGCGCGTGCGCAGAAGAGATCGCGGCGGCCATTTTCCCAAAGCCGAGATGCAAACTCGGCTTTGGGAAAATGGCCGCCGCGATCTCTTCTGCGCACGCGCGGCATCCCGCGGCCATTTTCCTGAAGCCCCGTGCAGCAGAGCACTACATCTGCGCACGCGCGGCCCCAGGAAGATGGCCGCCCGCACCGATGAAAGGAATGACAGCGCAGATCGCGCGCTGTGTCTTCACGTGGGCACAGGGAATCCGGACCTTGGACATGCGCACACCACTACGCCACCAACGGAAACCTGGGGAAGAAAAGAACGCTGTGAACACGCCCACCTGACCAGACCAGCCTGATTGACAGGCGAAAACGCCGACTTTGGTAATGTATTTCTCGGCATACATGGGGAATCAGGGTACACTACATACACCATAGTAACGCACAGCGCAGGCCCTATTTAACAGTATTTATATCTCAATCTCAAAAAACGGGGTGACAGGTTCCCTTTAATGGTGTGGGCAGAGCCAGGTCACTTCTAATATTAATTACATCAAAGATGGTGGTAAATGGGATCCTCTACACATGATGCAGCAGGACTGCAGGTATGCAGAATTCATATGCTGTATAAAGTGATGACGGGTCACAGTTTGGTTCTAGCATTTCCATAATGTATCTATATAATTAATGTAATACTGTATACAAATATTTATAATCTGATAATGTACTCATGTAACCAATGTTCTAGTGACTCCATAAACAGCTAACCTGATAATGTATCCATATAACCAATAGAAACAATATGCCACTATAATCTGTATATATCTAATCTGATAATGTATCCATATAACCAATGTACCGCTGCATCTGTATATATCTAATCTGATAATGTATCCATATAATAAATGTACCACTGCACGTGTATATATCTAACCTGATAATGTATCCATATATCCAATGTACCGCTGCACGTGTATATATCTAACCTGATAATGTATCCATATAACCAATGTACCGCTGCACGTGTATATATCTAACCTGATAATGTATCCATATAACCAATAGAAACAATATGCCACTATAATGTGTATATATCTAACCTGATAATGTATCCATATAACCAATGTACCGCTGCATGTGTATATATCTAACCTGATAAGATAATGTATCCATATAACCAATGTACCGCTGCACGTGTATATATCTAACCTGATAAGATAATGTATCCATATAACCAATGTACCGCTGCACGTGTATATATCTAACCTGATAATGTATCCATATAACCAATGTACCGCTGCACGTGTATATATCTAACCTGATAATGTATCCATATAACCAATAGAAACAATATGCCACTATAATGTGTATATATCTAACCTGATAATGTATCCATATATCCAATGTACCGCTGCATGTGTATATATCTAACCTGATAATATATCCATATATCCAATGTACCGCTGCATGTGTATATATCTAACCTGATAATATATCCATATATCCAATGTACCGCTGCATGTGTATATATCTAACCTGATAATATATCCATATAACCAATGTACCGCTGCATGTGTATATATCTAACCTGATAAGATAATGTATCCATATAACCAATGTACCGCTGCACGTGTATATATCTAACCTGATAAGATAATGTATCCATATAACCAATGTACCGCTGCACGTGTATATATCTAATCTGATAATGTATCCATATATCCAATGTACCGCTGCACGTGTATATATCTAACCTGATAATGTATCCATATATCCAATGTACCGCTGCATGTGTATATATCTAACCTGATAATATATCCATATATCCAATGTACCGCTGCATGTGTATATATCTAACCTGATAATATATCCATATATCCAATGTACCGCTGCATGTGTATATATCTAATCTGATAATGTATCCATATATCCAATGTACCGCTGCACGTGTATATATCTAATATGATAATGTATCCATATATCCAATGTACCGCTGCATGTGTATATATCTAATCTGATAATGTATCCATATAACCAATGTACCGCTGCACGTGTATATATCTAATCTGATAATGTATCCATATATCCAATGTACCGCTGCACGTGTATATATCTAATCTGATAATATATCCATATATCCAATGTACCGCTGCATGTGTATATATCTAACCTGATAATGTATCCATATATCCAATGTACCGCTGCATGTGTATATATCTAATCTGATAATGTATCCATATAACCAATGTACCGCTGCACGTGTATATATCTAACCTGATAATGTATCCATATATCCAATGTACCGCTGCACGTGTATATATCTAACATGATAATGTATCCATATATCCAATGTACCGCTGCATGTGTATATATCTAATCTGATAATGTATCCATATAACCAATGTACCGCTGCATGTGTATATATCTAATCTGATAATGTATCCATATAACCAATGTACCGCTGCACGTGTATATATCTAACCTGATAATATATCCATATATCCAATGTACCGCTGCACGTGTATATATCTAACCTGATAATGTATCCATATATCCAATGTACCGCTGCATGTGTATATATCTAATCTGATAATGTATCCATATAACCAATGTACCGCTGCACGTGTATATATCTAACCTGATAATGTATCCATATATCCAATGTACCGCTGCACGTGTATATATCTAACCTGATAATGTATCCATATATCCAATGTACCGCTGCATGTGTATATATCTAATCTGATAATGTATCCATATAACCAATGTACCGCTGCACGTGTATATATCTAATCTGATAATGTATCCATATATCCAATGTACCGCTGCACGTGTATATATCTAATCTGATAATGTATCCATATAACCAATGTACCGCTGCACGTGTATATATCTAATCTGATAATGTATCCATATATCCAATGTACCGCTGCACGTGTATATATCTAATCTGATAATATATCCATATATCCAATGTACCGCTGCATGTGTATATATCTAACCTGATAATGTATCCATATATCCAATGTACCGCTGCATGTGTATATATCTAATCTGATAATGTATCCATATAACCAATGTACCGCTGCACGTGTATATATCTAACCTGATAATGTATCCATATATCCAATGTACCGCTGCACGTGTATATATCTAACATGATAATGTATCCATATATCCAATGTACCGCTGCATGTGTATATATCTAATCTGATAATGTATCCATATAACCAATGTACCGCTGCATGTGTATATATCTAATCTGATAATGTATCCATATAACCAATGTACCGCTGCACGTGTATATATCTAACCTGATAATATATCCATATATCCAATGTACCGCTGCACGTGTATATATCTAACCTGATAATGTATCCATATATCCAATGTACCGCTGCATGTGTATATATCTAATCTGATAATGTATCCATATAACCAATGTACCGCTGCACGTGTATATATCTAACCTGATAATGTATCCATATATCCAATGTACCGCTGCACGTGTATATATCTAACCTGATAATGTATCCATATATCCAATGTACCGCTGCATGTGTATATATCTAATCTGATAATGTATCCATATAACCAATGTACCGCTGCACGTGTATATATCTAATCTGATAATGTATCCATATATCCAATGTACCGCTGCACGTGTATATATCTAATCTGATAATATATCCATATATCCAATGTACCGCTGCATGTGTATATATCTAACCTGATAATGTATCCATATATCCAATGTACCGCTGCATGTGTATATATCTAATCTGATAATGTATCCATATAACCAATGTACCGCTGCACGTGTATATATCTAACCTGATAATGTATCCATATATCCAATGTACCGCTGCACGTGTATATATCTAACATGATAATGTATCCATATATCCAATGTACCGCTGCATGTGTATATATCTAATCTGATAATGTATCCATATAACCAATGTACCGCTGCATGTGTATATATCTAATCTGATAATGTATCCATATAACCAATGTACCGCTGCACGTGTATATATCTAACCTGATAATATATCCATATATCCAATGTACCGCTGCACGTGTATATATCTAACCTGATAATGTATCCATATATCCAATGTACCGCTGCATGTGTATATATCTAATCTGATAATGTATCCATATAACCAATGTACCGCTGCACGTGTATATATCTAACCTGATAATGTATCCATATATCCAATGTACCGCTGCACGTGTATATATCTAACCTGATAATGTATCCATATATCCAATGTACCGCTGCATGTGTATATATCTAATCTGATAATGTATCCATATAACCAATGTACCGCTGCACGTGTATATATCTAACCTGATAATGTATCCATATATCCAATGTACCGCTGCATGTGTATATATCTAATCTGATAATGTATCCATATAACCAATGTACCGCTGCACGTGTATATATCTAACCTGATAATATATCCATATATCCAATGTACCGCTGCACGTGTATATATCTAACCTGATAATGTATCCATATATCCAATGTACCGCTGCATGTGTATATATCTAATCTGATAATGTATCCATATAACCAATGTACCGCTGCACGTGTATATATCTAACCTGATAATGTATCCATATATCCAATGTACCGCTGCACGTGTATATATCTAACCTGATAATGTATCCATATATCCAATGTACCGCTGCATGTGTATATATCTAACCTGATAATCTATCCATATAACCAATGTACCGCTGCACGTGTATATATCTAACCTGATAATATATCCATATATCCAATGTACCGCTGCACGTGTATATATCTAATCTGATAATGTATCCATATATCCAATGTACCGCTGCATGTGTATATATCTAATCTGATAATGTATCCATATAACCAATGTACCGCTGCACGTGTATATATCTAACCTGATAATATATCCATATATCCAATGTACCGCTGCACGTGTATATATCTAACCTGATAATGTATCCATATATCCAATGTACCGCTGCATGTGTATATATCTAATCTGATAATGTATCCATATAACCAATGTACCGCTGCACGTGTATATATCTAACCTGATAATGTATCCATATATCCAATGTACCGCTGCACGTGTATATATCTAACCTGATAATGTATCCATATATCCAATGTACCGCTGCATGTGTATATATCTAACCTGATAATCTATCCATATAACCAATGTACCGCTGCACGTGTATATATCTAACCTGATAATATATCCATATATCCAATGTACCGCTGCATGTGTATATATCTAATCTGATAATGTATCCATATATCCAATGGAACAATATGTGCACATAAAGCAAACATAAATACTAATATACCCATAAAATAAATGGAACAACATATCAATATAATAAACATAATATATCCATATAACAATGTAACAAACCATATGATCAATGTACCAATGTATCCCATACCAATAGAATAATGTGCCCATATAATGGATGTATTATCGTTTCCATATAACAACATATCCATATCATACACTAATCTACATAATAAATGTAACAATGTCCATATAACAATGGAGTGATGTATCCTTATAAAGCAATGTAATAATGTATCCATGTAAGAACTATGTAATATATCCATATAACTATGTAATCACGTATCCATATAATAACCTAGAGCTGGCTATGGCCCAGGACTAGACTTGTGGACAGGGAAGGTGCCAGGCATGAGCATGGCACCATGACTTCAGCAGAAGTGGCTGGCTGGCCATCACATAGCCCTCTCCTCCTCGGCGTGGCCAGCAGCACCCAGTCCTGACAGCAGCAGCCCATCTCCTCCCTGCAGCCAGAAGTGGCCGCACCGGCTTCCTAGCTGGAAAGTTTTAGATGCCAGTGTTCTGCCACCCTCCCCTCGTGCGGGTGCCCTCAGCAGCGTCCTTACCTGTGGCACACAGTGGTCAGTCACCGGGCGCACAGACTAGGGGCAAGGTGCGGCGGGCACACTCACCTCTCTCGAGCTGCACTCGCGTCCCCGGAAGAAGCCGAAAGTTTCCGAGTGTTTCCGAAGTGTAACGAGCTCCGGGCGCTGAGGGAGTGACTATTGTGACCGCGCATTCCCGGAATGTGCCGACCGCCGTCATACCTCGGGAGTCATTGTGATAGAGGGGACATGCTGCCGTGTGAGGGGGCAGCCATAGGACTCCGGAACATGCCAGCATAAGCCGTGTGCACACTGAGGGGATCCAGGTGGTCAAAACCACCAGTTCTAGAGCAGAAACCACATCAAGTTTTTGTCTCTTAACAATTTCCTGGAGCGCTTTCTGCTAATGGTTTACCAGCATTTTTAGCGGTTAGGCTACGTTCACACTAGCGTTATGCTAGTGTGCGTCGGGTTAGCGTCGGGCGACGCAGCGGCGACGCACGCGTCATGCGCCCCTATATTTAACATGGGGGACGCATGCGTTTTTGTTTGTTGCATTGTGCGACGCATGCGTCTTTTTTGCCGCAAGCGTCGGACCAAGAAAACGCAACAAGTTGCATTTTTCTTGCGTTCGATTTTCGGCAAAAAACGACGCATGCGTCGCAAAACGCAGCGTTTTTGCGTGTGTTTTGCCGCGTTTTTGCGTGCATTGTGCGTTGCGTCGCCGACGCAGCGGCGCACAACGCTAGTGTGAACATAGCCTTACTTTAGCATTTAGGCATTTTTTTTTGGGGGGTGGACAATTGTCTCATCTTTTTATGACAAGCATTAACTCCCGGAGCTTTTTTTGCGTTTTTGTTTTTCGCTCCCCTCCTTCCCAGAACCAAAACTTTTATTTTTCCGTCAATTTGGCCATGTGAAGGCTTATTTTTTTGCGGGACGAGTTGTACTTTTGAACGACACCATTGGTTTTAGCATGTCGTGTACTAGAAAACGGGAAAAAAAATTCCAAGTGCGGTGAAATTGCAAAGAAACTGCAAGCACACCACTGTTTTTTGTTTGGCTTTTTTGCTAGGTTCTCTACCTGGCGCTCGGGTCCGACACATCGCTGATCGGGTGGACAGATTACTGGGAGGGGCTGGTGAGGACCCAGCGGTCATGGTGCACATTGGCACAAATGACAAAGTTAGAGGTAGGTGGAAGGTCCTTAAAGGGCCACTGTCACCCCCCTCCAGCTATTATAAACTAAAAGAGCCACCTTGTGCAGCAGTAATGCTGCATTCTAACAAGGTGGCTCTTTGGCTCTTTTAGTTTTGTGTTCATGTATTACTAAAATAAAGCTTTTTGAAACTTTTCAAAAATACCTGCCTTTGTCCATGGAGGCGGGTCTGAAGCCTCCTCTGTGAAGCGCCCAACTGCAGTCACTCATCTCTTCTGGGGCAATGGTCGCCGCCCCCTGCGCGCTGTTTTCTTCTGAAATCCGGCGCCTGCGCTGTGCGTGCCTGCCTGGGGCAGGCAGGGGTGAACCTAGCCTCTCTGCTGCCTGAGGCGAACGGAAAAATGGCGCCCCCCCCTCCCCCACAGTCCCTGCCTCACTGCCTGTGCACACACATCCCCCCACCGGACTCGGTAATCGCCGCTCGCAGTGGCATACCGGCAGAGGTGTATCTAGGGTTTCTGGCACCAGGGACAAGAATTAATTTTGGTGCCCCCCCTCCACCAAGGACATATGCGATTTGCACACTTAGGGTACCGTTACACTATACGATTTACCAACGATCACGACCAGCGATACGACCTGGCCGTAATCGTTGGTAAGTCGTTGTGTGGTCCCTGGAGAGCTGTCACACAGACAGCTCTCCAGCGACCAACGATGCCGAGGTCCCCGGGTAACCAGGGTAAACATCGGGTTACTAAGTGCAGGGCCGCGCTTATTAACCCGATGTTTACCCTGGTTACCAGAGTAAAAAAAACAAAACACTACATACTTACATTCCGGTGTCTGTCCCTTGCCGTCTGCTTCCCGCACTGACTGACTGCCGGCCGTAAAGTGAAAGCACAGCGCGCTGTGCTCTGCTTTCACTTTACGGCCGGCAGTCAGTCAGTGCGGGAATCAGACGGCAAGGGACCTGACGGACACCGGAATGTAAGTATGTAGTGTTTGTATTTTTTTACATTTACGATGGTAACCAGGATAAACATCGGGTTACTAAGCGCGGCCCTGCGCTTAGTAACCCGATGTTTACCCTGGTTACAAGCGAACGCATCGCTGGATCGGTGTCACACACACCGATCCAGCGATGACAGCGGGAGATCCAGCGAGAAAAGAATGTTCCAAACGATCTGCTATGACGTACGATTCTCAGCAGGGTCCCTGATCGCTGCTGCGTGTCAGACACAGCGATATCGTATGGATATCGCTGGAACGTCACGAATCGTACCGTCGTAGCGATCAAAATGGCACTGTGTGACGGTACCCTTAGTCATGTACCCACGAGCTCCTCTCCCTAATGCTCTCAATGTTCAGTGAAAAACTGAGAGAAGCAGAAGAGAAGCTCGTTGTCACAGGACCACAAGTATGAAAATCGCATATGAGTGAAGTGTCCATGTGACGACTACTGGAACCTGCAGAGCTGAATCCTGAGATCGCAGCTTCTGAATTCTCACAACGCATGCACTGCACACTACTAGGATTCTCCCTTGCCGGTGGACAGTCATGTCAGCACAAGCATGTGATTTGTATACTTCTGACCACATTCTGCCTAGATGTGCCCGGCCTCGCTTAGTTCATTTTCAATGACGGAGGCCACACATGTCTAGTCAGCATGTGACCGCGTGTATGTAAATCCCCAGCACGAGAGAATCCTGACAGCGTGCAGTTTGCACTGTGAGAACTCAGAAGTCTCCAGTCACAAAGAATGACTGCAGACTCATCACAAACCTGGACAACCCCTTTAAAGCTCCTAACATAAATAAAAACATGAGAATTAGTTAGTATCACAAATAACATTTACATCCAGGTACCTTATAGATGACATCGTCTATCGAGCCGTTCTTCTTTTCTTCATCTTGTCCAGACCCCATGATGAGTTTTCTCAGCCACAGCCGTCTCTGCAGATTTCCATCTTTTCCGCTCTTTTGCAGAAAATCTCCACAAGACGCCCTTAAAGATACAAGTGTCATTATAATGCTCCGGAATAAAAAATTGCCCCTCACTATATTGTCTGCACAAAATATGACCCCCACACTGTCCCTCTTATGGTACATGCTCTTCACACTGACCTCTCCTTTCTATACCGGCCCCCTCTTCACACTGTCCTCTCACACTGTGGCCCCCCTATAGGGTCTAGTATTTATACTCCATATTTATACTCCATCCTCCCACCCTGTGTGCATGGCTCCCCCATCCTTCTCCCCTGCGTGCATGGCTCCTCTATCCTCCCACCCTGCGTGCATGGCTCCCCCATCCTTCTCCCCTGCGTTCATGGCTCCCCTATCCTTCTCCCCTGCGTTCACAGCTCCCCCATCCTTCTCCCCTGCGTGCATGGCTCCCCCATCCTTCTCCCCTGTGTTCACAGCTCCTCCATCCTTCTCCCCTGCGTTCACGGTTCCCCCATCCTTCTCCCCTGCGTTCACGGCTCCCCCATCCTTCTCCCCTGCGTTACGGCTCCTGTTGTGAATTCTGCTCTTGGGCTCCCTCCGGTGGTTGTTGATGGTAATGCGGTTGTTCCTGAGCAGTAGTCTTGGACAGGTGTTTCTGCTAATTGCAGCTTGGACTGGGGTATTTAGCTGTGCAGGACTCATTAGTCCTTGCCAGTAGTCAATGTTCCTTTGGAAGTGTTGGTCCTCTGCCTGGCCCCTCCTGCTTGCTGCCAATTCAGCTAAGATAAGTGTTTTCTTCATTTTTTTAGACACACTGCTGTGTGTTTATTTTCTGTGCTTATCTTGTTTCTATTTTGTTCCTGCTAGACTGTGCCTGATGTTTTTCTCAGTCTAGTTGGACTCGCTGGAGTCGCAGATATACTCTCCACATCTTTAGTTAGGTGGTGGAGTTTTTGTATTTTTCTGCTCTGGATATTTTGTAGTGTTTTATGCTGACTGCATAGTATCCTGTTCTATCTCCTATCTAGGTAGAAGTGGCCTCCTTTGCTTATCCCTGTTTTCTGTCTGCGTGTGTCTTTTCCTCTCCTACTCACAGTCATTATTTGTGGGGGGCTACCTATTCTTTGGGGGTCTACTCTGAGGCAAGAGAGTTTTCCTATTTCCATCTTTAGGGATATTTAGTCCTTAGGCTGTGTCGAGGTGTCTAGGTCTGGTTAGGCACACCCCACAGCTACTTCTAGTTGCGGTGATAGGATCAGGGGTTGCGGTCAGTAAAGTTACCACTGCTCCAGCGAAGGTCATTTCATGCTGCTCCAAGGCCACCTGATCATAACAGGCTCCCCCATCCTTCTCCCCTGCGTTCATGGCTCCCCCATCCTTCTCCCCTGCGTTACGGCTCCCCCATCCTTCTCCCCTGCGTTCGTGGCTCCCCCATCCTTCTCCCCTGCGTTCGTGGCTCCCCCATCCTTCTCCCCTGTGTTCACGGCTCCCCCATCCTTCTCCCCTGCGTTCACGGCTCCCCCATCCTTCTCCCCTGAGTTCACGGCTCCCCCATCCTTCTCCCCTGCGTTCACGGCTCCCCCATCCTTCTCCCCTAAGTTCACGGCTCCCCCATCCTTCTCCCCTGTGTTCACGGCTCCCCCATCCTTCTCCCCTGTGTTCACGGCTCCCCCATCCTTCTCCCCTGCGTTCACGGCTCCCCCATCCTTCTCCCCTGAGTTCACGGCTCCCCCATCCTTCTCCTCTGCGTTCACGGCTCCCCCATCCTTCTCCCCTGAGTTCACGGCTCCCCCATCCTTCTCCCCTACGTTCACGGCTCCCCCATCCTTCTCCCCTACGTTCACGGCTCCCCCATCCTTCTCCCCTGAGTTCACGGCTCCCCCATCCTTCTCCCCTGCATTCACGGCTCCCCCTTCCTTCTCCCCTGCGTTCACGGCTCCCCCATCCTTCTCCCCTGCGTTCACGGCTCCCCCATCCTTCTCCCCTGCGTTCACGGCTCCCCTATCCTTCTCCCCTGCGTGCATGCCTCCCCTATCCTCCCACCCTGCGTGCATGGCTGCCCATCCTTTTTCCCTGTCATACTCACCTCTTACCGCGCGGCACAGAACAGAACTTCCTGGCATCTCTTCTGCAGCGTCTTCCTTCCTGTCTTCAGCGGTCACATGATAGCGCTAATTAAGGTCATGAATATGCGCATATTCATGACCTTAAATGAGCGGTACCATGTGACCGCTGAAGACAGTACGCGCTGCCGGCGCTGAGACACAGTTGCAGCCACCGCTGGAGGAAGGTGAGTATTACGTCTTCAGGGAGGGGGGGCAGGAAGGAGGGAGGGAGGAGGGGGGGCGGGCACTTGACCCCGGAGTTTTATAAAAAAAAAACAAAAAAAAAACCTAGCAGCGCAAATCCAGTTACTACGGAATCTGCCGCCCCCTCTCTTCTGCCGCCTGAGCCAAAGGGCTCAAATTGCCTAATGGAAGCAGCGTCCCTGGGGGCAGGCGCAGTGAGAATTGGCCGTCATAGATCTCAGATGCCGGGTTCCTGCCTGCGCCTGTGCGGGCAGTGCGGCCACCCTGTTACTGAATCCGCGCCCCGTACTGTGTTATGCATTATGCACAGTGCGGGGCTGGGATTCCTGGACATGCGCACTGCGCTTGTCAGACGCTCCCCCAGGTTCCCTGCCTTCCAGCGTCGGTCTGTGCAGGAATCTGCCCAGGAATCCCAGCCCCGCACTGTGCATAATGCATAACACAGTGTGGGGCGGGGATTCAGTAACAGGGTGGCCGCACTGCCCGCACAGGCGCAGGCAGGGACCCGGCATCTGAGATCTATGACGGCCAATTCTCACTGCTCCTGCCCAGGCAGGCACGCACAGTGCAGGCGCCGGATTTCAGAAGAAAACAGCGCGCAGGGGGTGGCGACCATCGCCCCAGAAGAGATGAGTGACTGCAGTTGGGCGCTTCACAGAGGAGGCTTCAGACCCGCCTCCATGGACAAAGACAGGTATTTTTGAAAAGTTTCAAAACGCTTTATTTTAGTAATACATGAACACAAAACTAAAAGAGCCACCTTGTTAGAATGCAGCATTACTGCTGCACAAGGTGGCTCTTTTAGTTTGTAACTGCTGGAGGGGGGTGACAGCGGCCCTTTAACGATGATTTCAGGGAATTTGGCTGCAAGCTGAAAGCAAGGACCTCCAAGGTGGTATTTTCCGAAATACTGCCTGTACCACGTGCCACGCCAGAGAGGCAACGGGAGATTAGGGAGGTTAATAAGTAGCTCAAGAATTGGTGTAGGAAGGAGGGATTTGGGTTCCTGCAGAACTGGGCCGACTTCTCAGTTGGCTACAGGCTCTACGCTAGTGATGGGCTGCACCTCAATGGGGAGGGTGCAGCTGTGCTGGGGGAGAAAATGGCTAGAAGGTTGGAGGAGTGTTTAAACTAGGGATTGGGGGGAGGGTATTCAATTTATAGGAGGGGAAGATAGTGTAGAAAGAGACCTGGGCACAAATAAGGAAGTTGGGGGTGGCATGTGTTCTGTGTGATGAATCCTGTCAAATCACACTCTGTGAGTATCTCCAGGCTCTTTATTCACATCATGTCTCAACCTCCAGAGAAAACGATATCTGGAATGCCATACCTGGCAAAATGGGCCTTGAGTTTTTTAATCACTGTTCTCGCCCTTGTGTCCTGCACCAAATCAACCTCCCAGAAGTTAGAGAAATAGTCCACTGTAATCAGGTATTCTTTGTCATTCCATGTGAACAAGTCTGTTCCTATTTTTGACCAAGGCCTATGTGGAATTTCATGAGGTTGCAATGTCTCCTTTGGTTGCTTATCATTGCAAGATGCACATATTTCACATTGTGCTATGTAATTTTTTATATGGTCATTCATTCCTGGCCAATAAACTGATTCTCGTGCACGACGTAGGCATCCTTCCATGCCTAAGTGAGAAGAGTGCAATGTCTTCAATATGCCTCTTCTGAGAACTTCAGGTATAACAGCCCTGTCTCCTTTAAAGATGATTCCTTGCTGCACTGACAATTCATCTCTTATGTGGAAGAATGGTGAGACTTCCCTCGGAGCATGCTGCTTGTATTTTGGCCAGCCCTGCAAGATGACAGTCTTTAAACTCTGGAGACTTTTATCCTTCTCTGTAAACGTCTGGATTTGCTTGACCTTTTCTTTTGACACTGAAAGGTAGTTACACATATTGATGGTTTCAATGTCTTCCTCCTCATCATTTGTGATAGGAAGGTAAGCTCTGCTTAGCGTATCTGCAATCAGTAAGTCTCTTCCTGGACAGTACCCGATGTCAACATCATATTTCTGAAGTCGCAACAGCATGCGCTGTAGTCTCTTTGGGGCATTTAGTAATGGATTCTTTGTAATGCTCTCCAATGGTTTGTGATCTGACTGCACTGTTACCCGTCGACCATAGGTGTACTGGTGAAACTTTTCCATCCCAAATACCACAGCCAGTAGTTCCTTCTCAATCTGCGCATATCCCTGCTCTGTTGTTGTAAGAGCTCTGCTTGCAAATGTAATTGGCTGTTTGTTCTGCATTAATGTGGCTCCAAGGCCTTTTTCCGAAGCATCACATTGTACCACCACTTCTCAATCTGGATCGAAATACTTTAGGGTTGCTGTATCTGCATTGGCATTCTTTACTGCTCGGAAAGCAGTCTCCTGGCTTTCTGTCCATTCCCAGCGCACATCTTTGTGGGTTAGCTGTCTCAGTGGCTCACACATGTCTGACAGATGTCTGCAAAATTTTGAGAGATAATTCACCATGCCCAAAAATCGTTGTACTCCAGAAACATCAGTAGGGGTAGGCAAATCTTGTATTGCTCTCACCTTTTCAGGATCCACTTTGACCCCAGTTGAAGTCAGTCGATGACCAATATAGGCCACTTCTGTCATTTTCAATTTGAATTTGTGCAAATTCAGCTTTATGTTTTTTTCTCTGCATCTGTCCAAAAATTGTATCATCTTCTGATCGTGATCCTTGATTGCAGATTCCATATTTTCACCTTCTCCCACTACTAGGATATCATCCGCTATTGTCTTCACTCCAGTAAGTCCTTCCAAAGCCTTCATCAATTTCTGCTGGAATATCTCTGGAGCAGGTTTTAGTCCCATGGGCATTTTCAGCCATTTAAAGCGTCCAAATGGTGAAGAAAATGTTGTCAATAAACTTGAATCTTCAGTCAGGGTCACATGCCAGAATCCATTTTTTACATCACATGCAGAAAATATTTTAGCCTTTGATAAATCTGGTAGAACATCATCTAATGTTGGCATTGGGTAATGATTTCGTTTCAGCGTCTTGTTGAGTGGCTTAGGACCAATACATATTCTTAACTTGCCCGATGGTTTCTGCACTATGACCAAACTGCTGATCCAATCTGTGCTCTTATAGACTGGTGCTATCATGCCTCTTCTCTGTAGATTTTGCAGTTCTACTTTCAGCGGTTGCATTAAAGCTACAGGCACTCTTCTTGTAGGTAATCTGCTCTTTATTCACATCATGTCTCAACCTCCATTACATGAATTCCGAGTCCAACAACATCCAACAAGTTCCAAACAAAGAATATAGAACACACATAAAAGTAGTGAAACCCCTAGAGGCCACATGAACATATAACATATTGCTACAGCATGGGGGATGGGGTTAGATCAGTTAATAATTTAAGAAAGAATAGAGGTGCAGAGAGATACATAAAATGTATGTATACTAATGCCAGAAGCCTCGCCAACAAAATGGACGAATTAGAATTAATGGTGTTGGAGCATAATTATGACATGGTGGGGATATCTGAAATGTGGCTGGATGAGCGCCATGACTGGGCTGTTAACTTGCAGGGTTATGGTCTGTTCAGAAATGACCGAACGGATAAGCGAGGGGGAGGGGTGTGTCTATATGTAAAATCATCCTTAAAACCCATCCTGCAGAATAATATAGGTGAATCTAATGAAAATGTAGAGTCCCTGTGGGTGGAGATAAGGGGAGGGGGAAAAATAATAAAATACTGATAGGGGTTTGTTATAGGTCTCCAAAAATAATGGAAGCAACAGAAAATATCCTCATAAAGCAAATAGGTGAAGCCGCGACTAAAGGAGAAGTCATTATTATGGGGGACTTCAACTACCCTGAAATTGATTGGGGAACGGAAATCTGCAGCAAAGGTAATCGGTTTTTGACAATTATGAGAGACAATTACCTCTCACAACTGGTTCAGGACCTAACAAGAAGGGGGGCACTGCTAGACCTAATATTAACCAACAGGCCAGACCGCATATCAAATATAAGGGTTGGGGGTCACTTTGAGGAATAGTGATCACAAAATAATAAGTTGTCATGTATCCTTTAATAAGATGTGTAGTAGAGGAGTTACAAGGACACTAAACTTCAGGAGGGCAAATTTCCACCGGATGAGAGATGATCTTGGTGCAATTAACTGGGATGATATCCTGAGACATAAAAATATACAAAGAAAATGGGAGACGTTTATTAGCATCCTGGATAGGACCTGTGCACAGTATATACCGTATGGGAATAAACATACTAGAAATAGGAGGAAACCAATATGGCTAAATAGAGCTGTGAGGGGCGCAATAAGTGACAAAAAAGAAAGCATTTAGAGAATTAAAGGAAGTAGGTAGTGAGGGGGCATTAAATAAATACAGAAAATTAAATTCTGTAAAAAGCAAATCAAGGCAGCTAAGATTGAGACAGAGAGACTCATTGCCAGAGAGAGTAAAAATAATCCCAAAATATTCTTTAACTACGTAAATAGTAAGAAACTAAAAAATGATAGTGTTGGCCCCCTTAAAAATAGTCTGGGTGAAGTGGTGGATGAGGATGAGGAAAAAGCCAATATGCTAAATGACTTTTTTTCATCAGTATTTACACAAGAAAATTCCATGGCAGACAATATGATCAGTGATAACAAAAATCCCCCATTAAGTGTCACCTGCTTAACCCAGCAGGAAGTACGTCGGCATCTAAAAATCACTAAAATTAACAAATCTCCAGGCCCTGATGGGATACACCCCCGAGTACTGCAGGAATGAAGTACAGTCATTGATAGACCATTATTTTTAATCTTTAACCCCTTTACCCCCAAGGGTGGTTTGCACGTTAATTACCAGGCCAATTTTTACCATTCTGACCACTGTCCCTTTATGAGGTTGGAACGCTTCAATGGATCCCAGTGATTCTGACATTGTTTTCTCGTGACATATTGTACTTCATGATAGTGGTAATTTATTTGATATTACCTGCGTTTATTTGTGAAAAAACGAAAATTTTGAAAATTTCGCAATTTTCCAACTTTGAATTTTTATGCAATTAAATCACAGAGATATGTCACACAAAATACTCAATAAGTAACATTTCCCACATGTCTACTTTACATCAGCACAATTTTGGAACCAAATTTTTTTTTTGTTAGGGAGTTATAAGGGTTAAAAGTTGACCAGCAATTTCTCATTTTATAAACACCATTTTTTTTAGGGACCACATCTCATTTGAAGTCATTTTGAGGGGTCTATATGATAGAAAATACCCAAGTGTGACACCATTCTAAAAACTGCACCCCTCAAGGTGCTCAAAACCACATTCAAGAAGTTTATTAACCCTTCAGGTGTTTCACAGGAATTTTTGGAATGTTTAAATAAAAATGAACATTTAACTTTTTTTCACAAAAAATTTACTTCAGCTCCAATTTGTTTTATTTTACCAAGGGTAACACGGGAAAATGGACCCCAAAAGTTGTTGTACAATTTGTCCTGAGTACGCTGATTCCCCAAATGTGGGGGTAAACCACTGTTTGGGCGCATGGGAGAGCTCGGAAGGGAAGGAGCGCCGTTTGACTTTTCAAGGCAAAATTGACAGGAATTGAGATGGGACGCCATGTTGCATTTGGAGAGCCACTGATGTGCTTAAACATTGAAACCCCCCACAAGTGACACCATTTTGGAAAGTAGACCCCCTAAGGAACTTATCTAGATGTGTGGTGAGCACTTTGACCCACCAAGGGCTTCACAGAAGTTTATAATGCAGAGCCGTAAAAATAAAACAAAAATTTTTTCCCACAAAAATTATTTTTTAGCCCCCAGTTTTGTATTTTCCCGAGGGTAACAGGAGAAATTGGACCCCAAAAGTTGTTGTCCAATTTGTCCTGAGTATGCTGATACCATATGTGGTGGGGGGAACCACCGTTTGGGCACATGGGAGGGCTCGGAAAGGAAGGAGCGCCAGTTGGAATGCAGACTTAGATGGAATGGTTTGCAGGTGTCACATTGCGTTTGCAGAGCCCCTAATGTACCTAAACAGTAGAAACCCCCCACAAGTGACCCCATATTTGAAACTAGATCCCCCAAGGAACTTATCTAGATGTGTTGTGAGAACTTTGAGCCCCCAAGTGTTTCAGTACAGTTTATAACGCAGAGCCGTGAAAATAAAAAATCTTTTTTTTTTCCCACAAAAATTATTTTTTAGCCCCCAGTTTTGTATTTTCCCAAGGGTAACAGCAGAAATTGGCCCCCTAAAGTTGTTGTCCAATTTGTCCTGAGTACGCTGATACCCCATATGTTGGGGTAAACCCCTGCTTGGGCACACGAGAGAGCTCGGAAGGGAAGGAGCACTGTTTTACTTTTTCAACGCAGAATTGGCTGGCATTGAGATCGGACGCCATGTCGCATTTGGAGAGCCCTTGATGTGCCTAAACAGTGGAAACCCCCCAATTATAACTGAAACCCTAATCCAAACACACCCCTAACCCTAATCCCAACGGTAACCCTAACCACACCTCTAACTCAGACACACCCCTAACCCTAATCCCAACCCTATTCCCAACAGTAAATGTAATCCAAACCCTAACCCTAACTTTAGCCCCATCCCTAACTGGAGCCTTAACCCTAGCCCCAACCCTAACAATAGCCCTAACCCTAGCCCTAACCCTAAGCCTAGCCCTAACCCTAATGGGAAAATGGAAATAAATACATTTTTTAAATTTTTTAATTTTTCCCTAACCAAGGGGGTGATGAAGGGGGGTTTGATTTACTTTTATAGTGGGTTTTTTAGCGGATTTTTATGATTGGCAGCCGTCACACACTGAAAGACGCTTTTTATTGCAAAAAATATTGTTTGCGTTACCACATTTTGAGAGTCATGTGAGGTATTGTTTTTTGCGGGACGAGTTGACGTTTTTATTGATAACATTTTCGGGCACGTGACATTTTTTTATCGCTTTTTATTCCGATTTTTGTGAGGCAGATTGACCAAAAACCAGCTATTCATGAATTTCTTTTGGGGGAGGCGTTTATACCGTTCCGAGCTTTGGTAAAATTGATAAAGCAGTTTTATTCTGCGGGTCAGTACGATTACAGCGATACCTCATTTATATCATTTTTTTATGTTTTGGCGCTTTTATACGATAAAAACTTTTATAGAAAAAAGAATTATTTTTGCATTGCTTTATTCTGAGGACTATAACTTTTTTATTTTTTTGTTGATGATGCTATATGGCAGCTCGTTTTTTGCGGGACAAGATGACGTTTTCAACGGTACTGTGGTTATTTATATCTGTGTTTCTGATCGCGTGTTATTCCACTTTTTGTTCGGCGGTATGATAATAAAGCGTTGTTTTTTGCCACGTTTTTTTTTTCCTTATTATTATTATTATTATTATTATTATTATTTATTTATATAGCACCATTGATTCCATGGTGCTGTACATGATTACTGAAGGTGTTAACTAGTGGGACAGTTTTATAGCTTGGGTCGTTACGGACGCGGCGATACTAAATATGTGTACTTTTATTGTTTGTTTTTTTATTTAGATAAAGAAATGTATTTATGGGAATAATGTTTTTTTTTCTTAGGAATTATTAAATTTTTTTTTACACATGTGGAACATTTTTTTAAACTTTTTTACTTTGTCCCAGGGGGGGACATCAGAGATCGCTGATCTGACAGTTTGCACAGCACTCTGAGCAAGCACTTGGTAAGCCACCTCCCTCCCTGCAGTACTCGGATGCCGCGGCCTTTTTGGATCCGGGGCTGCTGCAGGGAGGAAGGTAAGAGACCCTCGCAGCAACGCGATCACATCGCATTGCTGCGGGGGTCTCAGGGAAGCCCGCAGGGAGCCCCCTCCCTGCGCGATGCTTCTCTATACCCCCAGTGTCCCGGGGGTTAATGGGCCGGGGGTGGTCTGTGACCGCTCCTGGCACATAGTGTCGGATGTCAGCTGCGATAGGCAGCTGACACCCGGTCGCGCTCCCCCCCGTGAGCACGGCCGATCGCGCTGGACGTACTATTCCGTCCTTGGAAATTAAGGCCCACCCCACATGGACGGAATAGTACGTCCAATGACAGAAAGGGGTTAAAGAGTCCATAATAACAGGGTCTGTACCACAGGACTGGCGTATAGCAAATGTGGTGCCAATACTCAAAAGGGGACAAAAACTGATCTCGGAAATTATAGGCCAGTAAGCTTAACCTCTACTGTGTGTAAAATCCTGGAGGGCATTCTAAGAGATGCTATACTGGAGTATCTGAAGAGGAATAACCTCATGACCCAATATCAACATGGGTTTACTAGGGACCGTTCCTGTCAGACTAATCTGATCAATTTCTATGAAGAGGTAAGCTTCAAACTGGACCAAGGGAACGCAGTGAACGTAGTGTATATGGACTTTTCAAAAGCTTTTGATACGGTGCCACACAAAAGGTTGATACATAAAATGAGAATAATGGGGATAGGGGAAAATATGTGTAAGTGGGTTAAGAACTGGCTCAGGGATAGGAAACAAAGGGTGGTTATTAATGAAGCACACTCGGACTGGGTCGCGGTTAGCAGTGGGGTACCACAGGGGTCAGTATTGGGCACTCTTCTTTTTAACATATTAATGATCTTGTAGGGGCATACAGAGTGGAATTTAAATATTTGCAGATGACACTAAACTCTGCAGAGTAGTCAATACAGAGGAGGACAATTTTATATTACAGGATGATTTATGTAAACTAGAAGCTTGGGCTGATAAATGGCAAATGAGCTTTAATGGGGATAAATGTAAGGTCATGCACTTGGGTAGAAGTAATAAGATGTATAACTATGTGCTTAATTTTAAAACTCTGGGCAAAACTGTCAATGAAAAAGACCTGGGAGTATGGGTGGATGACAAACTCACATTTAGTGGCCAGTGTCAGGCAGCTGCTACAAAGGCAAATAAAATAATGGGATGCATTAAAAGAGGCCTAGATGCTCATGAGGAGAACATAATTTTACCTCTATACAAGTTACTAGTTCGACCACACTTAGAATACCATGTACAGTTCTGGACTCTGGTGTATAAGAAAGACATAGCTGAACGGGAGCGGGTGCAGAGAAGAGCGACCAAGGTTATTAGAGGACTGGGGGGTCTGCAATACCAAGACAGGTTATTACACTTGGGGCTATTTAGTTTGGAAAAAGGAAGGCTAAGGCTTATGTTAATGTATAAATATATGAGGGGACAGTACAAAGACCTTTCTGATGATCTTTTTAATCACAGACCCGAGACAGGGACAAGGGGGCATCCTCTACGTCTGGAGGACAGAAGGTTTAGGCATAATAACAGACGCGGATTCTTTACTATAAGAGCAGTGAGACTATGGAACTCTCTGCTGTATGATGTTGTAATGAGTGATTCATTACTTAAATTTAAGAGGGGACTGGAAGCCTTTCTTGAAAAGTATAATGTTACAGGGTATATATACTAGATTCCTTGTTAGGGTGTTGATCCAGGGAACTAGTCTGATTGCCATATGTGGAGTCGGGAAGGAATTTTTTTCCCCGATGTGGAGCTTACTCTTTGCCACTGTCACCCTCCTCCAGCCGTTATAAACTAAAAGAGCCACCTTGGGCAGCAGTAATGCTGCATTCTAACAAGGTGGCACTTTTAGTTTTTTGTTCATGTATTCCCAAAATAAAGCGCTTTGAAATTTATCCAAAATACCTCTCTTTGTCCATGGAGGCGGGTCCTCACTCCCCAGCTTGAAACAGTACTCTGCCGTCACTCCAGTCTTCAGAGGCTTTCGGCGCCGCCCCCTCCGTGCTGTTTTCGCTTCAAAACCTGCGCCTGCGCTGTGTACAACTGTGTGGGGCAGGCGTCTGATGTCCCAGCCAGGCTTGCAGACTACGCCTGTGCGGACAGTGCGGCCACCCACTTGGGAATCCCAGCCCCGCAGTGTGTTATGCATTATGCAGAGTGCGGGGCTAGGATTCCTGGGCATGCGCACTGCGTGTGTCAGCCTGTCACCCAGGTCCCCCGCCCTACAGCGTCTGTATATTCAGCTGATCGTGCCTTCTCCTAGCAATTCTTTCCCGGCGATTGCTAGGAGGAGGCACAATCAGCTTAATATACAGACGCTGTAAGACGGGGGACCTGGGTGACAGGCTGACACACGCAGTGCGCATGCCCAGGAATCCTAGATTCGTTCAAGTGTTTTGTGTGCTCTTTTTCAAATTGACCCACTAGAAAACTTTTGGAAAAAAACTGCAGTGTGAACACACCCAAAGGATATGTGCTCACTAGAGATGAGCGAGCACTAAAATGCTCAGATGTTCCTTTCGAGTAATGAGTATAAAGCGAGTCAATGGAGTGTCATTTTGTGGTATTCAGGTGGTACACAAAAATTGGAGGGGTGGTGACTATTTAAAATCAATATCACGCACAGAATCCAAGTGGATTATTATTTACACTGGATAGCCTAGCCTCTAGGGGCTTAATCACAAACTAGAACTACATGCTTTTACATAAAAATAGCAATCCAGTTCCATTTTATTTATTGATTAAAATATAGTTTTTAAACAACTAAGTAGCTCTTATTAGCGCTTCCTCTTTTTAATAAAAAAAATTGCGCTATTTATTACCCGCTGGGTTGTTCCCTCATAATAGAGTCTTATAGTTAGACAAATTTAATTTTAATTAATCTATTTTAATCATTCTCAATAAAGGTTTCATATATGTATATGATACAGTGGGGCAAAAAAGTATTTAGTCAGTCAGCAATAGTGCAAGTTCCACCACTTAAAAAGATGAGAGGCGTCTGTAATTTACATCATAGGTAGACCTCAACTATGGGAGACAGACTGAGAAAAAAAAATCCAGAAAATCACATTGTTTGTTTTTTTAACATTTTTTTTGCATATTATGGTGGAAAATAAGTATTTGGTCAGAAACAAAATTTCATCTCAATACTTGAAACCAGGGATTCAAGCTTCAGGAGGCTAATTTGCATATTCCAGGTGCCTTCTGGGAGAAGCGAAGTCTCCCTAAGCTAGAAGATCGTTGGGTACAGCCGGGACCAGCTGCTTCGAAAGCATCACCAAATTTTTGCCTGTAGGACATTATTGCAAGAGAGCTTGGCTGAGTAGATTACACAAGAAGGAAAACACACAGCAAGTCAGCAGGATCTAGGAGCAACATGGCAGATGTGACAACCTACATGGTGAGCTGCAGCATGTGCTACATGTTCACAGATCGACCAGAAGAAGAATCCAATTTCACCTGTCAGAAGTGTAGACTAGTGGCCCTTTTAGAAGAAAAGGTGCGGGGTCTGGAAGAAAGAATAGCAACTTTGAAACTCATCAAAGAGAATGAAGACTTTCTAGACAGAACAGAAGCATCTCTACTGGTCACAGAAGGTGCAAAAAGTGTCAGAGAACCTCCAAAAGCAGATGAGTGGAAGCATGTGACCAAAAGAAGCAAGAAGACCATGGAGAAATCACCAACCACACAACTGAAGAACCGATATCAAATCTTTGTAGAGGATGAAGATGGCACACCTAAGAATGAAGCAATACCAGCAAGCAAAAAAGAAAAGGGCACACAGCAACAAGTGACAGCAAAAAGTACAGCCAAGAAGCAACGAAGAGTGGTGGTGGTGGGAGACTCACTACTGAGAGGCACCGAAGCAGCCATCTGCAGACCGGACATAACTGCAAGAGAAGTATGCTGCCTTCCAGGTGCGATGATCAAGGATGTGACCGATAGGATACCAAAGCTCTTC
This sequence comes from Ranitomeya imitator, assembly GCF_032444005.1. Classification (NCBI taxonomy): domain Eukaryota; kingdom Metazoa; phylum Chordata; class Amphibia; order Anura; family Dendrobatidae; genus Ranitomeya; species Ranitomeya imitator. Next base: position 254,508,703 of record NC_091285.1, on the reverse strand, counting down.
AGCTCCAAGGACGTCCACCCATTTCTTCTGATACATGTTGGCACCAATGACACGGCAAGGAAGGACCTACCGACAATCTGCAAGGACTTTGAAGAGTTGGGGAAGAAAGTAAAGGAATTGGATGCACAGGTAGTTTTTTCTTCTATCCTTCCAGTAGACGGGCATGGCACCAGGAGATGGAACAGGATCCTTGATGCAAACAACTGGCTAAGACGATGGTGCAGACAACAAGGATTTGGATTCCTGGACCACGGTGTGAATTACTGGTATGATGGACTCCTCGCCAGAGACGGACTACACCTCAACAAACCTGGGAAACACACATTCGCCAGAAGACTCGCTACACTCATCAGGAGGGCGTTAAACTAGAAGAAGAGGGGACGGGAAGAAAAACATTAGACTCAAACAAAGACGACCCAGGAAAACATACTCAGAAGGGAGGTAAGAACATTTCTAAAACAATCCACAGTGAGGAGATTGGAACAAAACAAAATCCTCTAAACTGCATGCTCGCAAACGCCAGAAGCCTGACAAACAAGATGGAAGAACTAGAAGCAGAAATATCTACAGGTAACTTTGACATAGTGGGAATAACCGAGACATGGTTAGATGAAAGCTATGACTGGGCAGTTAACTTACAGGGTTACAGTCTGTTTAGAAAGGATCGTAAAAATCGGAGAGGAGGAGGGGTTTGTCTCTATGTAAAGTCTTGTCTAAAGTCCACTTTAAGGGAGGATATTAGCGAAGGGAATGAGGATGTCGAGTCCATATGGGTTGAAATTCATGGAGGGAAAAATGGTAACAAAATTCTCATTGGGGTCTGTTACAAACCCCCAAATATAACAGAAAGCATGGAAAGTCTACTTCTAAAGCAGATAGATGAAGCTGCAACCCATAATGAGGTCCTGGTTATGGGGGACTTTAACTACCCGGATATTAACTGGGAAACAGAAACCTGTGAAACCCATAAAGGCAACAGGTTTCTGCTAATAACCAAGAAAAATTATCTTTCACAATTGGTGCAGAATCCAACCAGAGGAGCAGCACTTTTAGACCTAATACTATCTAATAGACCTGACAGAATAACAAATCTGCAGGTGGTTGGGCATTTAGGAAATAGCGACCACAATATTGTGCAGTTTCACCTGTCTTTCACTAGGGGGACTTGTCAGGGAGTCACAAAAACATTGAACTTTAGGAAGGCAAAGTTTGAACAGCTTAGAGATGCCCTTAATCTGGTAGACTGGGACAATATCCTCAGAAATGAGAATACAGATAATAAATGGGAAATGTTTAAGAACATCCTAAATAGGCAGTGTAAGCGGTTTATACCTTGTGGGAATAAAAGGACTAGAAATAGGAAAAACCCAATGTGGCTAAACAAAGAAGTAAGACAGGCAATTAACAGTAAAAAGAAAGCATTTGCACTACTAAAGCAGGATGGCACCATTGAAGCTCTAAAAAACTATAGGGAGAAAAATACTTTATCTAAAAAACTAATTAAAGCTGCCAAAAAGGAAACAGAGAAGCACATTGCTAAGGAGAGTAAAACTAATCCCAAACTGTTCTTCAACTATATCAATAGTAAAAGAATAAAAACTGAAAATGTAGGCCCCTTAAAAAATAGTGAGGAAAGAATGGTTGTAGATGACGAGGAAAAAGCTAACATATTAAACACCTTCTTCTCCACGGTATTCACGGTGGAAAATGAAATGCTAGGTGAAATCCCAAGAAACAATGAAAACCCTATATTAAGGGTCACCAATCTAACCCAAGAAGAGGTGCGAAACCGGCTAAATAAGATTAAAATAGATAAATCTCCGGGTCCGGATGGCATACACCCACGAGTACTAAGAGAACTAAGTAATGTTATAGATAAACCATTATTTCTTATTTTTAGTGACTCTATAGCGACAGGGTCTGTTCCGCAGGATTGGCGTATAGCAAATGTGGTGCCAATATTCAAAAAGGGCTCTAAAAGTGAACCTGGAAATTATAGGCCAGTAAGTCTAACCTCTATTGTTGGTAAAATATTTGAAGGGTTTCTGAGGGATGTTATTCTGGATTATCTCAATGAGAATAACTGTTTAACTCCATATCAGCATGGGTTTATGAGAAATCGCTCCTGTCAAACCAATCTAATCAGTTTTTATGAAGAGGTAAGCTATAGACTGGACCACGGTGAGTCATTGGACGTGGTATATCTCGATTTTTCCAAAGCGTTTGATACCGTGCCGCACAAGAGGTTGGTACACAAAATGAGAATACTTGGTCTGGGGGAAAATGTGTGTAAATGGGTTAGTAACTGGCTTAGTGATAGAAAGCAGAGGGTGGTTATAAATGGTATAGTCTCTAACTGGGTCGCTGTGACCAGTGGGGTACCGCAGGGGTCAGTATTGGGACCTGTTCTCTTCAACATATTCATTAATGATCTGGTAGAAGGTTTACACAGTAAAATATCGATATTTGCAGATGATACAAAACTATGTAAAGCAGTTAATACAAGAGAAGATAGTATTCTGCTACAGATGGATCTGGATAAGTTGGAAACTTGGGCTGAAAGGTGGCAGATGAGGTTTAACAATGATAAATGTAAGGTTATACACATGGGAAGAGGGAATCAATATCACCATTACACACTGAACGGGAAACCACTGGGTAAATCTGACAGGGAGAAGGACTTGGGGATCCTAGTTAATGATAAACTTACCTGGAGCAGCCAGTGCCAGGCAGCAGCTGCCAAGGCAAACAGGATCATGGGGTGCATTAAAAGAGGTCTGGATACACATGATGAGAGCATTATACTGCCTCTGTACAAATCCCTAGTTAGACCGCACATGGAGTACTGTGTCCAGTTTTGGGCACCGGTGCTCAGGAAGGATATAATGGAACTAGAGAGAGTACAAAGGAGGGCAACAAAATTAATAAAGGGGATGGGAGAACTACAATACCCAGATAGATTAGCGAAATTAGGATTATTTAGTCTAGAAAAAAGACGACTGAGGGGCGATCTAATAACCATGTATAAGTATATAAGGGGACAATACAAATATCTCGCTGAGGATCTGTTTATACCAAGGAAGGTGACGGGCACAAGGGGGCATTCTTTGCGTCTGGAGGAGAGAAGGTTTTTCCACCAACATAGAAGAGGATTCTTTACTGTTAGGGCAGTGAGAATCTGGAATTGCTTGCCTGAGGAGGTGGTAATGGCGAACTCAGTCGAGGGGTTCAAGAGAGGCCTGGATGACTTCCTGGAGCAGAACAATATTGTATCGTGCAATTATTGGGTTCTGTAGAAGGACGTAGATCTGGGTATTTATTATGATGGAATATAGGCTGAACTGGATGGACAAATGTCTTTTTTCGGCCTTACTAACTATGTTACTATGTTACTTTGTAATATATCCTTTGTTGGCAATGACAGAGGTCAAACGTTTTCTGTAAGTCTTCACAAGGTTGCCACACACTGTTGTTGGTATGTTGGCCCATTCCTCCATGCAGATCTCCTCTAGAGCAGTGATGTTTTTGGCTTTTCGCTTGGCAACACGGACTTTCAACTCCCTCCAAAGGTTTTCTATAGGGTTGAGATCTGGAGACTGGCTAGGCCACTCCAGGACCTTGAAATGCTTCTTACGAAGCCACTCCTTCGTTGCCCTGGCGGTGTGCTTTGGATCATTGTCATGTTGAAAGACCCATCCACGTTTCATCTTCAATGCCCTTGCTGATGGAAGGAGGTTTGCACTCAAAATCTCACGATACATGGCCCCATTCATTCTTTCATGTACCCGGATCAGTCGTCCTGGCCCCTTTGCAGAGAAACAGCCCCAAAGCATGATGTTTCCACCACCATGCTTTACAGTAGGTATGGTGTTTGATGGATGCAACTCAGTATTCTTTTTCCTCCAAACACGACAAGTTGTGTTTCTACCAAACAGTTCCAGTTTGGTTTCATCAGACCATAGAACATTCTCCCAAAACTCCTCTGGATCATCCAAATGCTCTCTAGCAAACTTCAGACGGGCCCGGACATGTACTGGCTTAAGCAGTGGGACACGTCTGGCACTGCAGGATCTGAGTCCATGGTGGCGTAGTGTGCTACTTATGGTAGGCCTTGTTACATTGGTCCCAGCTCTCTGCAGTTCATTCTCTAGGTCCCCCCGCGTGGTTCTGGGATTTTTGCTCACCGTTCTTGTGATCGTTCTGACCCCACGGGGTGGGATTTTGCGTGGAGCCCCAGATCGAGGGAGATTATCAGTGGTCTTGTATGTCTTCCATTTTCTAATTATTGCTCCCACTGTTGATTTCTTCACTCCAAGCTGGTTGGCTATTGCAGATTCAGTCTTCCCAGCCTGGTGCAGGGCTACAATTTTGTTTCTGGTGTCCTTTGACAGCTCTTTGGTCTTCACCATAGTGGAGTTTGGAGTCAGACTGTTTGAGGGTGTGCACAGGTGTCTTTTTATACTGATAACAAGTTTAAACAGGTGCCATTACTACAGGTAATGAGTGAAGGAAAGAGGAGACTCTTAAAGAAGAAGTTACAGGTCTGTGAGAGCCAGAAATCTTGATTGTTTGTTTCTGACCAAATACTTATTTTCCACCATAATATGCAAATAAATTGTTAAAAAAACAGACAATGTGATTTTCTGGATTTTTTTCCCTCAGTTTGTCTCCCATAGTTGAGGTCTACCTATGATGTAAATTACAGACGCCTCTCATCTTTTTAAGTGGTGGAACTTGCACTATTGCTGACTGACTAAATACTTTTTTGCCCCACTGTATATGTATATATACCACCACTTAAAAAGATGAGAGGCGTCTGTAATTTACATCATAGGTAGACCTCAACTATGGGAGACAAACTGAGGAAAAAAAATCCAGAAAATCACATTGTCTGTTTTTTTAACAATTTATTTGCATATTATGGTGGAAAATAAGTATTTGGTCAGAAACAAACAATCAAGATTTCTGGCTCTCACAGACCTGTAACTTCTTCTTTAAGAGTCTCCTCTTTCCTTCACTCATTACCTGTAGTAATGGCACCTGTTTAAACTTGTTATCAGTATAAAAAGACACCTGTGCACACCCTCAAACAGTCTGACTCCAAACTCCACTATGGTGAAGACCAAAGAGCTGTCAAAGGACACCAGAAACAAAATTGTAGCCCTGCACCAGGCTGGGAAGACTGAATCTGCAATAGCCAACCAGCTTGGAGTGAAGAAATCAACAGTGGGAGCAATAATTAGAAAATGGAAGACATAGAAGACCACTGATAATCTCTCTCGATCTGGGGCTCCACGCAAAATCCCACCCCGTGGGGTCAGAATGATCACAAGAACGGTGAGCAAAAATCCCAGAACCACGCGGGGGGACCTAATGAATGAACTGCAGAGAGCTGGGACCAATGTAACAAGGCCTACCATAAGTAGCACACTACGCCACCATGGACTCAGATCCTGCAGTGCCAGACGTGTCCCACTGCTTAAGCCAGTACATGTCCGGGCCCGTCTGAAGTTTGCTAGAGAGCATTTGGATGATCCAGAGGAGTTTTGGGAGAATGTCCTATGGTCTGATGAAACCAAACTGGAACTGTTTGGTAGAAACACAACTTGTCGTGTTCGGAGGAAAAAGAATACTGAGTTGCATCCATCAAACACCATACCTACTGTAAAGCATGGTGGTGGAAACATCATGCTTTGGGGCTGTTTCTCTGCAAAGGGGCCAGGACGACTGATCCGGGTACATGAAAGAATGAATGGGGCCATGTATCATGAGATTTTGAGTGCAAACCTCCTTCCATCAGCAAGGGCATTGAAGATGAAACGTGGCTGGGTCTTTCAACATGACAATGATCCAAAGCACACCGCTAGGGCAACGAAGGAGTGGCTTCGTAAGAAGAATTTCAAGGTCCTGGAGTGGCCTAGCCAGTCTCCAGATCTCAACCCTATAGAAAACCTTTGGAGGGAGTTGAAAGTCCGTGTTGCCAAGCGAAAAGCCAAAAACATCACTGCTCTAGAGGAGATCTGCATGGAGGAATGGGCCAACATACCAACAACAGTGTGTGGCAACCTTGTGAAGACTTACAGAAAACGTTTGACCTCTGTCATTGCCAACAAAGGATATATTACAAAGTATTGAGATGAAATTTTGTTTCTGACCAAATACTTATTTTCCACCATAATATGCAAATAAAATGTTAAAAAAACAAACAATGTGATTTTCTGGATTTTTTTTTCTCAGTCTGTCTCCCATAGTTGAGGTCTACCTATGATGTAAATTACAGACGCCTCTCATCTTTTTAAGTGGTGGAACTTGCACTATTGCTGACTGACTAAATACTTTTTTGCCCCACTGTATATATATATATATATATATATATATATATATACTGATAGTTTTATTAACCTACCCTAAGGGGTATTTAACTTAATTTAATTCAGTGTAAGGCTAGTTTCACATTTGCGTTTAAATCCGCAGCGTTCAATCCGCATCCGCAAGTGGTGGAAAAAACGCATATAAACGCGTACAAACTCGGCGTTTTTTAGACGCATGCGTTCCCGCATGCGGTTAAAAAAAAGCCACGTTTGTACGCGTTTTCATGTGTTTTTCCTGCGTTTGCGTTTTTGGTGCGAATGATGAGAAATTTCACAAGAGAAAAATCTAGATAACCAGACACCGGCAATGGGACTACAGAGGGCGTGTATTATGGGATTTCTTTATATAGACCCCTGAACAGCTGTAATCTTCAGATTTTGCTCCTGTATCCTGTGTCATGATGGATCTTCACATGGAGATCTTTTATTTCAACCTGGATTTAAGCATCAAGCTGTTTCTTGCCTGTGCTTTTGCTTGGGAGCAAGACAGAAATCACAAATGATGGAGAAGGAGACAACGTAGGCGTTTATGGAGACACCCCATTATCAAACTACGTGAGAGACGTGGAGCCTATCACACGCTGTATGGTGAGCTTAATGCCAACCCGGAGAAATTCCATGAATATACAAGGATGTCGCAAGACTCGTTCCGGGATTTGCTTGCTTGTGTCCAAGGAGTCATACGGAGACAGGACACCCAGCTCCGTAGAGCGATTCCACCAGAGGAACGTCTGCTGGTTACATTAAGGTACGTTCCAAATCTAAACTAATGACAGTCCAAATTTTGTGTTTTCTGACATGTATGTTTTGGGTATTTTCCTTTCTTTCTTTAGCGTAACCACACCATAAATAGAATAGTTTGTAATTTTTGGGGGGTTTGTTTTTCTTACAGATTTCTGGCAACCGGAGAGAGTTTATCATCCCTCCACTTCCAATACCGGCTTGGAATATCCACCCTGTCCGGAATAGTTGTGGACACCTGCCGAGCTTTGTGGAATGTACTCTGGGATGAGTTTATACCCCTACCCACCGCGGACATGTGGCTTGAAATTACGGAAAAATTCTGGAGTGTGTGTGTGATTTCCTCAACTGTTTAGGAGCGGTGGATGGAAAGCACATCCGCATTATCAAACCTGCCAGAACAGGATCGGAGTATTTCAACTATAAAAAATATTTTTCTGTTGTGCTCATGGCAATAGCTGATGCGAACTGTCGCTTCATCGCCGTGGACATTGGAGCTTTTGGCCATGGCAACGATTCCCAGACTTTCAAGAACTCGGATATGGGCCACCGTGTGTATGGCAAAAATTTCAATTTTCCCCCGCCACAACCTCTCCCCAACACTCAAGGTCCACCGATGCCATTTGTTATGGTTGGGGATGAGGCCTTTCAGATTTGTGAAAACCTACTGAAGCCCTATTCCAGTCGGGACTTGAGCCACACTAGAAGGATCTTTAACTACAAACTAACCAGGGCCCGAAGAACAGTAGAGTGTTCCTTTGGCATTCTGGTCTATAAATGGCGCATTCTTGCATCAGCCATAAATCTAAAAGTGGAAACAGTCGACGAGGTGGTCAAAGCCTGTGTGGTTCTGCACAATTATATAATGGCTAAGGAGCAACCCAACATTGAACTGGATGAACCAGTCGCACACCCACTGCCCGATTTCCAGAATCACCCGCTGCGGTCAACTGCAGCAGTTGGTCACATGCAGGACCAATTTGCTGCCTTTTTTGATTCAGATAATGGACGTGTGTCATGGCAGGACAATGTTGTGTAAATGTCCTGTTGTAATTAGATCTGTACAAGTAATTTTATGAAATGATAATAATATTTCTCATTAATAAACTTTAGTTTTGGTTGTGTTGACCGTGTCTCCTATGTTTTTCCTCTACAAACCAAGGCTGTCCTAAAACTATCAGTATTTGGTCTGTATTTAATCTCAGTATCTGTAATCCAAAACCAGGAGTGGGTGATAAAGGCAGAGGTGCTAGTTATTATGTTAATATCATAATTTACCTCTAATTGTTCCACTCCTTGTTTCGGCTTACAAATACTGATATAAAACACTGACCACATACTGCTAGTGAGACGGCAGCCATGGTGCTTTAAGCTTGGTGACGTCATTGCGTCCTGATTCTGTTCTGCAGTATCCATTGGACACAGACTGAAGAGACAATGACTGTCACTTTAAAGAGATCTATGCTCATCAAGTCAGGTGTCAGAAATAATGAATTCATGATGCACATATAACAGCCTCATGAATTCACTATTTCTGACACCTGTACAGGTGAGCATAGATATGCCGTGTGTGACCACCATCGTTCCTTCATTTTGTGTGTAATAGATTATGTACACAGAAGAGAAAATGGAGGTTATACAAGGCAGTTCTCTAGTCACCAGGTCAGGTGTCCTAACTAATGAGTTTTTTTTTACACCTGACCTGTTCAGTAGAGTTCTGCACTGTATTTCCGCCATTTTCTCTTCAGACTGCAACACTAGTCACAGACTAAGCAGAAAGAAGAGATTATGGAGATAATACATCTATTATTTTTTGGCCCACCTCATATCTTTATACTAAAGACACACAAAGCTGCAGTCTTTTTTTATAACTACTGGAGATATGATGTGGCCCAAAAATTAAGTGTGTGGCGAAGTTTCTTATTTGGCGCACAGTGTGTGTTGCCGGCGGCGATAGACACAATAAACCAAACATAATTGGGGCAAATCAAATTGTATTTATTTTTTAACAACCAAAAAATTTATTTAACTGTGCCGGCTTGGGGTAGAGTGATGTAAACGGGGGGGGGGGGGGGGGATGGGGGGTGAAGCACTGAGGCCTGGCTAGCCGTGGATGACGCAGAAGTGACAGGAGAAGGGGCAATGAAACTAGTGGGAACTGGTAGTTCGGGGATGGGGCTTGACACATGAGAGGCTTGAGACGCACTGGAATGGTGAGACAAACCTGACATTACAGACACATTGGGAGGTGAAGGGGGAGGAATACTAAGAGTCCTCTTTTTTTTGGGGGGGGGGGGGTTGGGGTTTGCCGGGTTCTGGGAGGCCTTGGTGGGCTCATATGGCGTGGCGTGGTGGTGGGTGACCTGTCAGGGTCTGGTTGAACTGTGTCAGAGTCCATAGTGCTCGTTCAGCGTGCAGCCATGCCAGAGTCCATAGTGCTCGTAGAGTGTGCAGCCATGCCAGATTCCATAGCGCACGTAGAGCATGCAGCCATGCCAGAGTCCATAGTGCTTGTAGAGCATAAGGCCATGCCAGGGTCCTGCTGCATCGTGGTGGTGGTGGTGGTGGTACGGAAGGCCATGCCAGGGTCCTGCTGCATCGTGGTGGTGGCTGTACGGAAGGCCATGCCAGGGTCCTGCTGCATCGTGGTGGTGGTGGTGGCAGTACGGAAGGCCATGCCAGGGTCCTGCTGCATCGTGGTGTTAGTGGAGGAGGTTGAAGCAGGAGCAGCGGTTGTCATGGTGGTGGCAGTGGGATGTCCAACTGCACTCGGCATGGTGGTGGTGCTGTAGTGGTGTCCGGCAGTGCTAGGAATTGAGGTGGTTGTGCAGTGGTATGCAGAAGAAGTCAGCATTGAGGTTAATCATGACAGTGAAGGCACAGGTGGATATGCCGACACTGTCTGCTGGAAATACCGACTCTGCTGCATAGCCTGCACGTAAGGAGCATTGCAGGCCTGCATGATACTCAGCTGGAGGTCAGGAGTAAGGTGTTCCGACATGCCCTGCTCAATTTGGTTAAAAAAATGATGTGCTGGCCTCTGGAGGTCGGCTTTCACTTGGTCAAGGTTTTTGGTGACCTCCTGTATACGTGCATTCAAGAGGCTATGAGAAACATCCATTCGGTCACCCAAAGCCTTGATTGCTTCGTGTAAAACCGAGCTCAAGTGCAAGAACTCGGGCATGAGTGACCTGTCCGAAGCCCTCTGCCGCTGCCGGGAGGAGCCCCCAAAAAAAGGGGCAGTGGAAGAGAACTGCGAAAGGGGAAGACCTGATGGACCAGCTCCCTGGTCTCCAGTTAGTGTGGAAGGCCCACTTGCTGTTGCACTGCTGGATGGTTGGGACGGGTCCGTGGATGTCGGATAAAGGACCGCTCCAGAACCTGGGCCAACAGACTGGGGAGTTCCACAACTCCTCTTGGGCTATCTGCACAAAAGCTGTTCTACCCTGTATGCACACATGGATTTTTCCTCTCTGAACCCTGTTCACACAGGTTATATACAGATGATCAGGTTTTTAAATACATCAGATAGGGATTGCATACATTAGTTAGGACTGCTCTGATAAGGGTATACCGTGAAGATTGGTAGAGCAGCTTAGTATACATTTTTTGCAAAAAACGTATCAACCAAATACCCTGTTTTTTACATCTTTTACTAGCACTTGCGGATTACTGCAACATTTTTTCAAACTGAGTGTTTTTGGTTTTACTATTCTCTTTTGTGTCTTCAGGTTTCTTGGTGGTGTGTGAACATGATCCTACAGACTTGTTCACTGTGCAAGTAGCCCATGTGTTCCTGTTTCCATAATTGTTCTCTTGTGTCTACAAGACTGGGGAGTTCCACCACTCCTCTTGGGCTATCTGCACAAAAGCTGTTCTACCCTGTATGCACACATGGATTTTTCCTCTCTGAACCCTGTTCACACAGGTTATATACAGATGATCAGGTTTTTAAATACATCAGATAGGGATTGCATACATTAGTTAGGACTGCTCTGATAAGGGTATACCGTGAAGATTGGTAGAGCAGCTTAGTATACATTTTTTGCAAAAAACGTATCAACCAAATACCCTGTTTTTTACATCTTTTACTAGCACTTGCGGATTACTGCAACATTTTTTCAAACTGAGTGTTTTTGGTTTTACTATTCTCTTTTGTGTCTTCAGGTTTCTTGGTGGTGTGTGAACATGATCCTACAGACTTGTTCACTGTGCAAGTAGCCCATGTGTTCCTGTTTCCATAATTGTTCTCTTGTGTCTACAAGACTGGGGAGTTCCACCACTCCTCTTGGGCTATCTGCACAAAAGCTGTTCTACCCTGTATGCACACATGGATTTTTCCTATCTGAACCCTGTTCACACAGGTTATATACAGATGATCAGGTTTTTAAATACATCAGATAGGGATTGCATACATTAGTTAGGACTGCTCTGATAAGGGTATACCGTGAAGATTGGTAGAGCAGCTTAGTATACATTTTTTGCAAAAAACGTATCAACCAAATACCCTGTTTTTTACATCTTTTACTAGCACTTGCGGATTACTGCAACATTTTTTCAAACTGAGTGTTTTTGGTTTTACTATTCTCTTTTGTGTCTTCAGGTTTCTTGGTGGTGTGTGAACATGATCCTACAGACTTGTTCACTGTGCAAGTAGCCCATGTGTTCCTGTTTCCATAATTGTTCTCTTGTGTCTACAAGACTGGGGAGTTCCACCACTCCTCTTGGGCTATCTGCACAAAAGCTGTTCTACCCTGTATGCACACATGGATTTTTCCTCTCTGAACCCTGTTCACACAGGTTATATACAGATGATCAGGTTTTTAAATACATCAGATAGGGATTGCATACATTAGTTAGGACTGCTCTGATAAGGGTATACCGTGAAGATTGGTAGAGCAGCTTAGTATACATTTTTTGCAAAAAACGTATCAACCAAATACCCTGTTTTTTACATCTTTTACTAGCACTTGCGGATTACTGCAACATTTTTTCAAACTGAGTGTTTTTGGTTTTACTATTCTCTTTTGTGTCTTCAGGTTTCTTGGTGGTGTGTGAACATGATCCTACAGACTTGTTCACTGTGCAAGTAGCCCATGTGTTCCTGTTTCCATAATTGTTCTCTTGTGTCTACAAGACTGGGGAGTTCCACCACTCCTCTTGGGCTATCTGCACAAAAGCTGTTCTACCCTGTATGCACACATGGATTTTTCCTCTCTGAACCCTGTTCACACAGGTTATATACAGATGATCAGGTTTTTAAATACATCAGATAGGGATTGCATACATTAGTTAGGACTGCTCTGATAAGGGTATACCGTGAAGATTGGTAGAGCAGCTTAGTATACATTTTTTGCAAAAAACGTATCAACCAAATACCCTGTTTTTTACATCTTTTACTAGCACTTGCGGATTACTGCAACATTTTTTCAAACTGAGTGTTTTTGGTTTTACTATTCTCTTTTGTGTCTTCAGGTTTCTTGGTGGTGTGTGAACATGATCCTACAGACTTGTTCACTGTGCAAGTAGCCCATGTGTTCCTGTTTCCATAATTGTTCTCTTGTGTCTACAAGACTGGGGAGTTCCACCACTCCTCTTGGGCTATCTGCACAAAAGCTGTTCTACCCTGTATGCACACATGGATTTTTCCTCTCTGAACCCTGTTCACACAGGTTATATACAGATGATCAGGTTTTTAAATACATCAGATAGGGATTGCATACATTAGTTAGGACTGCTCTGATAAGGGTATACCGTGAAGATTGGTAGAGCAGCTTAGTATACATTTTTTGCAAAAAACGTATCAACCAAATACCCTGTTTTTTACATCTTTTACTAGCACTTGCGGATTACTGCAACATTTTTTCAAACTGAGTGTTTTTGGTTTTACTATTCTCTTTTGTGTCTTCAGGTTTCTTGGTGGTGTGTGAACATGTTCTTACAGACTTGTTCTCTGTGCAGGTAGCCCATGTGTTCCTGTTTCCATAATTGTTCTCTTGTGTCTACAAGACTGGGGAGTTCCACCACTCCTCTTGGGCTATCTGCACAAAAGCTGTTCTACCCTGTATGCACACATGGATTTTTCCTCTCTGAACCCTGTTCACACAGGTTATATACAGATGATCAGGTTTTTAAATACATCAGATAGGGATTGCATACATTAGTTAGGACTGCTCTGATAAGGGTATACCGTGAAGATTGGTAGAGCAGCTTAGTATACATTTTTTGCAAAAAACGTATCAACCAAATACCCTGTTTTTTACATCTTTTACTAGCACGTGCGGATTACTGCAACATTTTTTCAAACTGAGTGTTTTTGGTTTTACTATTCTCTTTTGTGTCTTCAGGTTTCTTGGTGGTGTGTGAACATGATCCTACAGACTTGTTCACTGTGCAAGTAGCCCATGTGTTCCTGTTTCCAGTAGTGCTCCATGTGTTGTGAAAAAAGGAAAAAGAAAATGAATACCAAAAAGTAACCAGACGCAAAATCCTGTGGAATACAAAAATACAGCTTATGACAATACAATACAACCTAATGTACGTGATCAATACTTACATTCTCTGGGCAAGGACCGGTCTTAAAAATCCCAGAACTCGATAGTATTTGTATCTTCTGATCCTTGATCCTGAACCACTGGGATCACGACTCTCTTGACGCAGATCCTTGTTGAAGCGGTCCTTCATCGAAGGCCAACGTGTTTTGACTTTGGCCACTGTTAAAAAAATAACATTGTGGTCAGAAAAAAGACTTTTGGCCGTGCTCACACAACTGTGTGTGATGAGAGAAACTCCTGAGAGTTTCTTTCATCACACACAGTTGAGTGAGCACGACCAAGGTCTCTGCTGCTTCACACTGCAGTGCAATACTTACCAAATGCAATTCGGACCCGAGTCGGGGCGTTGTCCCAGCCATCCCACATCTCTTTGGCCACCTCATTCCATAGGTGCCGCATCGTGATGTTGTTTGAGTGCAGTGGATCCCGGGTGTCCCACAACGGGACTCGCTCCCTGACCAGGGAGATGAGGAGGTCATTTTCAATTAGATCATCCTCCCGTTGTGGAACCTAAAAATTAAATAAAGTCATTAGAGTTTGGTCAATTAACAAAAGGAAAAGAAAGAAAAAAGATGCTGAGAAATGGCATGACTAGGAAAGTCAACATACAAAAGGATTCCAGAAGAAAAAAGTAAAGAAATACGAATGGAAAGAAAGAAAGATTCAAGAATATTTACACTGAGGATTCAGTAAACAGTCAGCCTTGTATACGTACCCGCTGCCGTCTTTCCACCCGACCTTGACTCCGCTGCTCCTGCCCAGTCTCTGCAGCAGATGAAGAAGAGCTCTAAAAAAATGAAAAACAAAAATTGTCACATGTGTGGATGTGACAGTGAATATTTACCAATCTGAGGAGGCAAGTACTCACCTCACTGACATGTTCAACTTCCGACGGCCCAGGACATTGCTCCCCATCAGAAGAAAACGACATTTTGATGCATGTAGAAAGAAAGAAATGCAAGAAATTAGGACATGTAGAGACAGAAAATAGAAAATAAAGGCATTGGCTAGGATATACTCACATTGTTCAGTGTCTTGTTTTCCTCCAAGATGTAGCCTGTGTCTCGTCTGCTTCAGTGTCTGCTGAGTAGTGACCTGCAAATGTCCACTACCTCCCTTTATCACCTACTATGTGGGGGGGTGGCTTATCAGTGTCTAGACATGTTTTTCTCTTTTGAAACACATGCGTTCACGAACGCAAGCAAACGCATGTGCTTGTGAACGCATGCGTTCATATAGACAGCAATGCGTTTTTTTGTTGTAATCCTTGCGCAATAGACAGCATACGTTTCCAGGCGGCAAATTGACGCCTCCAAAAATTACTACATGTTGCATTTCCACGCCAAGCTGCAAACGACGAACAATCAAAAACGCATGCGTCCCTAACATTAAATATAGGAATACACAACGCATGCGGATATATGCGGTAGAAATGCTGCAGACACAACCGCAAATGTGAAACCTGCCTTAATGCAGCTACATTTGATTTATTTATCCAGTTCAGACAGTAGCCCCTCCATCTGTGGGTCTCTCAGGTTTAGTCTATGATCAGTAGCAGTGGGCGGGTTTGAGGTCTTCTATGTAAGGAGCAGAGGACAGCTAGGGTCAACAGCCCTGACGAAGAAGGTCCGAGGACCTTTGAAATGTGTTGGCAATTGGCCCCGTTCAGCTTCCATCCCCCTGCTCCAAGCTCCTACCTCTAGGTAACGTCACGTAGACCGCGCCCTCTCCATACACCGCTACAGTCTGGTGGCGCCTTGGGCCGAGGCACACTGCCCGTCTGGATCTCTGGTGAGTGTAGAGGTGTATTTCCACTAGGGGAGGATGCTCTCCGGATCTCCACCGCTCTCAATCGCCCTGATCCTCATAGCTAAACCCACGGAGGTATCGAGTGACAGCGCAATCTATGGATTAGCAAATCCACAGGTACATCGGTTTTTCTAAACACCGGCTGCTCCTGTCATTTTGGAATCAGCACACATAAACTGCATCTACTTTCCTTGCCGATGTACTGCGTTGCAGCGAAGACACAGCACCGACAATTCAGCAGCATATTACCAGTAAGACTCTTTTTGTATGTTATATATTTTTTGTATTTATTGTGCTATTTCTTTCATAGTTACTTGATTACCAATATAGGTGATAGATTGGTTATCTATCAGTAACTGGTATACCTATAAAGATCAGCTACTGTATTTATCAGTAATTGGCATGCATATACAGCATTAAACACTAAGTGTAATATATGAATGGTCCTCTTGATATACAGTGATTCGCTTTCTCCTTATCCATTCAGTTGTCTGTTTTCAGTAGTTTTAGTGCAAGAACCTAGATATGTTTTGTGTCTATGAACTCGTAATGACCTGGAGAATCATAATGGCAGGTCAGTTTTAGCATTTAGTGAACATAATAAAAAAGCCAAACAAAAAACAAGTGTGGGATTGCACTTTTTTGCAGTTTCACCTCACTTGTAATTTTTTCCCGTTTTCTAGTACACGACATGGTAAAACCAATGGTGTTGTTCAAAAGTATAACTCACATGGCCATACCAACAGAAAAATAAAAAAGTTATGGCTCTGGGAAGAAGGGGAGCGAAAATCGAAAATGCAAAACCGAAAAAAGCTTCAGGGGGGGGGGGGAAGGGGTTAAGGCACCTCATAAAAAAATTAAGAAAGTGTAGTTGCGGTACTCTGTTATGATCTGGTGGTTTAGGAACAACATAAGACAAGCTCTGAAGGAGGTGGTATCTGTACTGACCGCAAACCCTGAACCTAGCAGCGCAACTAAAAATAGCTGTGGGGGGTACCTGACGCTCCCTAGACCCCTCGGCACAGCCTAAGATCTAACTTCCCCTAAAGATGGAAACAGGAAACCTATCTTGCCTCAGAGAAAATCCCCAAAGGAAAGATAGCCCCCCACAAATATTGACGGTGAGAGGAGGGGAAAATAACATACGCTGAAATGAAATCAGATTTTAGCATAGGAGGCCAGTCTAGCTTGATAGATAGGACAGGAAAGGATACTGTGCGGTCAGTATAAAAACTACAAAACAATCCACACAGAGTTTACAAAATCTCCACACCTGACTAAAGGTGTGGAGGGTAAATCTGCTTCCCAGAGCTTCCAGCTAACAGAAATAATCCATACTGACAAGCTGGACAAATATAGAATGCACAGAACAATAAGTCCACAACATGTGGACTGAAATGAGCAAAGCCAGAACTTATCTTTGCAGAACTGGTCAGGAAACCAGGAGAATCCAAGCAGAGATGTGAATCCAGCCAGGAAACATTGACAAGTTGCACAGGCTGAAGAAAGAGCCAGACTTAAATAGCGGAGCAGAAGAGACGATAAGTGGAGGCAGCTGATGACAGCTAACTCCAAGGAGCAGCCATACCACTAGAAACCACAAGAGGGAGCCCAAGAGCAGAACTCACAAAAGTGCCACTTACAACCACCGGAGGGAGCCCAAGAGCGGAATTCATAACAGTACTCCTACACTCATAAAAGCCAGGACAAATTATAAGGAGGGTAATACAGTCATCCATAGACCATTGAAGGCAACAACTGGAGGGCTTAATTCAAATATTTTGAACGTGTAGTTGATGTACACTTCTAAAGACTTTGCACCACGTGCAAAGACAGGAATAAAAATTGAAAGAGCATAATACAGTCATCCATAGACTCTTGAAAGCAACAACTGGAGGGCCTCATTAAAATATTGAAGATTAAAAACACTTTATGTGCTGCTGTTAGCTCGTGGTGTGGAAAAGTCTGAGCTAATCTAGGTTTTGTTCATCTTTACCAGAGTGAGCCTCTTTGTAATGACTCTATATAATATATGAGTATCACTTTTTGGATTGAAGAACTGAAATAAATTAATTTTTTGATGATATTCTAATTTTGTGGGAAGCACCTGTATGTTGAAAAAATTCCCATCAGACAACGCTAGTGGAAGGGGGCAAGCTTCCTTGCCCAACCATGGAGGAGAGTTGAAGGAGACACACACCAGGTACAGCAGAGGCAGGAGTACACTGTCAAAGGCATGGGTCATTTTCATGACACCCTCCCAGCATTCAGGCCCTGATGACTGGGTATTTTTGACAAGGAGGGAAAAGATTTTAAAGATGATCAAGCAATATCTGGCCGACCTAACCAGTGTACTCTCTAATGTGCCTCTATGCCTTGGAGTCGTTGTGCTGCCCTGCCACTACTGTCTTGTCGGAGTGGGTTTTTATTATCGTTGGGGGGAAATCATAACAGATAGGCAATTTCATCTGTCAACAGAAAATGCTGACAGAGTGATCTATTTCAAGTGTTTATTTCTGTTAATGTTGATGATTGTGGCTTACATCGAATGAAAACCCAAAAGTCATTATCTCAGTAAATTAGAATACTTTATTACACCAGCTTGAATAATGATTTGAAAATCTGAAATGTTGGCCTACTGAAATGTATGTTCAGTAAATGCTTGGTCGGGGCTTCTTTTGCATCAATTACTGCATCAATGCGGTGTGGCGTGGAGGCGATCAGCCTGTGGCACTGCTGAGGTGTTATGAAAGCCCATGTTGCTTTGATAGCACCCTTCATCTCATCTGCATTGTTGGGTCTGGTGTCTCTCATATTCCTCTTGACAATATCCCATAGATTCTCTATGGGGTTAAGGTCAGGCGAGTTTGCTGGCCAATATAGCACAGTGATACTGTTGTTTTTAAACCAGGGATTGGTACTTTTGGCAGTGTGAACAGGTGCCAAGTCCTGCTGGAGAATGAAATTTCCATCTCCAAAGCTTGTCAGCAGAGGGAAGCATGAAGTGCTCTAAAATTTCCTGGTAGACAGCTGTGCTGACTTTGGTCTTGATAGAACAGAGTGGACCTACACCAGTAGATGACATGGCTCCCCAAACCATCACTGATTGTGGAAACTTCACTCTAGACCTCAAGCAGCTTGGATTGTGCCTCTCCACTCTTCCTCCAGACTCTGAGTCCTTGATTTCCAAATGAAGTGCAAATTTTACTTTCATCTGAAAATTACACCTTGGACCACTGAGCAACAGTCCAGTTCTTTTTCTCCTTGGTCCAGGTAAGACGCTTCTGGCATTGTCTATTCGTCATGAGTGGCTTGACACAAGGAATGCAACACTTGTAGCCCATGTCCAGGATACGTCTGTGCTGGCTCCTGACTCCAGCAGCAGTCCACTCCTTGTGAATCTCCCCCAAATTTTTGAATGGCCTTTTCTTAAAAACCTTTCAAGGCTGCAGTTATTCTGGTTGCTTGTGCACCTTTTTCTACCACACTTTTTCCTTCCACTCAACTCTCCATTAATATGCTTGTATACAGCACTGTGTGAATAGCCAGCTTCTTTAGGAATGACCTTTTGTGGCTTACCCTCTTTGTGGAGTGTGTCAATGACTCCCTTCTGGACATCTGTCAATTCAGCAGTCTTCATCATGATTGTGAAGCCCACTGAAGCAGACTAAGGCTAGGTTCACATTAGCATTTCTGTGCACAGCGTATCATCTGTATGTGCAAACGCATGCCAAAATGTGGTTATGCAACATTTTTTATCCACATGATCTTACGCATGACGGCAAAAAAAGCTGCATGTACATGTGTTTGTATGCGGTTTTGCATGCATTTGTATGCGCTTATACA
Organism: Ranitomeya imitator; assembly: GCF_032444005.1. Lineage (NCBI taxonomy): Eukaryota > Metazoa > Chordata > Amphibia > Anura > Dendrobatidae > Ranitomeya > Ranitomeya imitator. Next base: position 254,489,382 of record NC_091285.1, on the reverse strand, counting down.
CATGCGGTCAAAAGGACAATGCTTTTTCAGGAGAATTTCCTTGACACAAGACACACACAATGGGCGTTTCTCATGGGATTTCTATATACAGTTAGGTCCATATATATTTGGACATAGACAACATTTTTCTAATTTTGGTTATAGATATTACCACAATGAATTTTAAACAAAACAATTCAGATGCAGTTGAAGTTCAGACTTTCAGCTTTTATTTGAGGGTATCCACATTAAAATTGGATGAAGGGTTTAGGAGTTTCAGCTCCTTAACATGCGCCACCCTGTTTTTAAAGGGACCAAAAGTAATTGGACAATTGACTCCAAGGCTATTTCATGGACAGGTGTGGGCAATCCCTTCGTTATGTTGTTCTCAATTAAGCAGATAAAAGGCCTGGAGTTGATTTGAGGTGTGGTGCTTGCATTTGGAAGGTTTTGCTGTGAAGTAAATATGCGGTCAGAGGAGCTCTCCATGCAGGTGAAACAAGCCATCCTTAAGCTGCAAAAACAGAAAAAACCCATCTGAGAAATTGCTACAATATTAAGAGTGGCAAAATATACAGTTTGGTACATCATGAGAAAGAAAGAAAGCACTGGTGAACTCATCAATGCAAAAAGACCTGGGCGCCCACGGAAGACAACAGTGGTGGATGATCACAGAATAATCTCCATGGTGAAGAGAAACCCCTTCACAACAGCCAACAAAGTGAACAACACTCTCCAGGAGGTAGGCATATCAATATCCAAATCTACCATAAAGAGAAGACTGCATGAAAGTAAATACAGAGGGTTCACTGCACGGTGCAAGCCACTCATAAGCATCAAGAATTCAAAGGCTAGACTGGACTTTGCTAAAAAACATCTAAAAAACCAGCACAGTTCTGGAAGAACATTCTTTGGACAGATGAAACCAAGATCAACCTCTACCAGAATGATGGAAAGAGAAAAGTATGGTGAAGGCTTGGTACAGCTCAAGATCCAAAGCAAACCACATCATCTGTAAAACACGGCGGACGCAGTGTGATGGCTTGGGCATTCATGGTTGCCAGTGGCACTGGGTCACTAGTGTTTATTGATGATGTGACACAGGACAGAAGCAACCGAATGAATTCTGAGGTATTCAGAGCCATACCATGTGCCCAGATCCAGCCAAATGCAGGAAAAATGATTGGTCGTTGTTTCATACTACAGATGGACAATGACCCAAAACATAAAGCCAAAGTAAACCAGGAGTTTATTAAAGCAAAGAAGTGGAATATTCTTGAATGGCCAAGTCAGTCACCTGATCTCAACCCAATTGAGCATGCATTTCACTTGTTAAAGACTAAACTTCAGACAGAAAGGCTCACAAACAAACAGCAACTGAAAACCACTGCAGTGGAGGCCTGGCAGAGCATCAAAAAGGAGGAAACACAGCGTCTGGTGATGTCCATGAGTCCAAGACTTGAGGCAGTAATTGCCAACAAAGGGTTTTCAACGAAGTACTAAAAATTAATATTTAATTTAAAATTATTGAATCTGTCCAATTACTTTTGGTCCCTTTCAAAACAGGGTGGCACATGTTAACCCTGCTGTTCTGTTCGGTCTGGGGAGACCTATTTTGAACTTTGGTATTTTTTGGGGTGTTCAAGATGCGGTTCTGAAACTTGTGGTTGATTGACTTAAATGAGGATGGGTCGGTCGGCCACGGGTTTTAGAGCCGCATCTTGAATATTTTAAAGAATATTGAAGTTCAAAGTCGGTCATTTTTGACCAACAGAACAGCAGGGTTAAGGAGCTGAAAGTCCTAAACCCTTCATCCAATTTTAATGTGGATACCCTCAAATGAAAGCTGAAAGTCTGAACTTCAGCTGCATCTGAATTGTTTTGTTTAAAACTCATTGTGGTAATGTCTATAACCAAAATTAGAAAAATGTTGTCTCTGTCCAAATATATATGGACCTAACTGTATATATATATATATATATATATATATATATATATAATCTCTATATAATTGTCTAAGGGTTTTTCCGTCTGTCTGTCTGTCTGTCCTGGAAATCCCGGCTCTCTGATTGGTCGAGGCCGCCAGGCCTCGACCAATCAGAGACCGGCACAGCATCGACGTAGAAATCCCGCGTCTCTGATTGGTCGAGGCCGCCAGGCCTCGACCAATCAGCAACGGCACAGCGAAGATGTCATAAAGGACGTAGACATCCCGCGTCACTGATTCGTCGAGGCCGCCATGCCTCGACCAATCAGCAACGGGCACAGCGACGATGATGTCATAAAGGACGTAGACATCTCACGTTTCTGATTCAGTGACGGGCACAGTATCGACGTAGATGTCATAATGGTTGCCATGGCGACGATGATGTCATAAAGGTTGCCTCGACCAATCAGCGACGGGCACAGTCTGCCGCGAATTCTGGAATCATCATTGTCCATATACTACGGGGACATGCATATTCTAGAATACCCGATGCGTTAGAATTGGGCCACAATCTAGTATATATATAATATGTATGTATATATATATATATATATATATATACACACACTGCACAGATGAAATCCTCATCTTTTGATATTGTATTCGGCTGCAAGATGGATCTTAGCATGGAGAGCTTCAAAATGAATCTGGATTTGTTGTTGAAATTGGCTTTTGCTGTGGCTTGTGAGGAAGAAAGGAGAAGAGAAAGACGGAGAGGTCGTCGTCGCTATTGGCAACACTCCATTGTTGAAGTCTGAGAGAGCCGTGGAGCCTACCACTCATTGTACACCAAGCTTCATGAAAACCCGCAACAATTTTTCGAGTACACGAGAATGTCGCAGCAGAGCTTCAAAAAATTGCTGCTACATATCTGAGGATCCATCGCCAGGCAGGAAACGTAGACCAATTACTGCTAAGGAACAGCACTTCCAACAAAGTAGACACTCCAGCTCCAGCAAGATGGATAAAAAGTTGCAAATTTTATTAATCCAAAGTGGCAATAAAAGCAGAAAAATTCCTTACAACAAGTGGACCAGACAGGTGATTGTAAGAATACGGCTACGCGTTTCGACCTATAGCGGTCTTACTCATGCCCTATAGCGGTCTTACTCATGGGCATGAGTAAGACCGCTATAGGTCGAAACGCATAGCCGTATTTTTACAATCACCTGTCTAGTCCACTTGTTGTAAGGAATTTTTCTGCTTTTATTGCCACTTTGGATTAATAAAATTTGAAACTTTTTATCCATCTTGCTGGAGCTGGAGTGTCTACTTTGTTGGAAGTGCTGCTGCTGGACGTCTGAATCAGGACGGGCTCCCGTGCTCCGCTTTCGATGGTCTGGTTGGTGAGCTGGCTGCGACTTTTTTAGTCGCTTTTTTTCTTGTTACTGCTGAGGAACGTCTGTTGGTGACCCTAAGGTACGTAATTTTGAAAAAGAAACACCTGTCATTAATATTATTGTTCTAAAAGCCATGTACTTTTTTCCCCATTTTCTTTTCCACAGATTCCTGACTACCGTAGAGATCTTAAGATCTCTACATTTTCAGTTTTGGATTGTAGTGTCCACCCTTTCTGGGATTGTTGAAGACACCTGCTGTGCATTATGTGATGTTCTGCATGCAGAATTCCTGCCCCCACCCACAACTGAACTCTGGCTGAAAAATGTAGCAAAATTCAATTTGTAATTTCCAAAACTGTGTGTGAGCTGTGGACGGCAAACACCTTCAGATTCTTAAACCTCCTGGAAGTGGATCCGAGTACTTCAATTATATAAAGTACTTATCAATTGTTCTCATGGTGTTTGCTGATGCTGAGTGTCAATTTGTCACTGCTGACGTTGGTTCATTTGGACGAGGAAATTACTCGCAGACTTTCAAAAACTCTGATATGGGCCAACGTTTATATGGTAATAATTTTAATTTTCCACCGCCACAACCTCTTCCAAACACTGAAGGACCGCCAATGCCGTTTGTTGTTGCTGGGGATGAGGCGTTTCAAATGTGTGCCAACCTCATAAAACCGTACTCGAGTTGGGACTTGATTCACACAAAAAGGATTTTCAACTACCGACTGACAAGGGCACGAAGAACTGTGGAGTATGCCTTTGGTTTGCTGGCAGGTAATGGTGCATTTTGGGTACAGCTATCAATCTTAAAATTGAGACAATTGATGAGGTTGTGAAAGCTCGTGTTGTTCTGCATAATTACATCCTGTTAACCCCTTCATGACCCAGCCTATTTTGACCTTAATGACGTGGCCGTTTTTTGCAATTCTGACCAGTGTCCCTTTATGAGGTAATAACTCAGGAACGCTTCAACGGATCCCAGCAGTTCTGAGATTGTTTTTTCGTGACATATTGGGCTTCATGTTATTGGTAAATTTAGGTCAATAAATTCTGTGTTTATTTGTGATAAAAACGGAAATTTGGCGAAAATTTAGAAAATTTTGCAATTTTCACATTTTGACTTTTTATTCTGTTAAACTAGAGAGTTATGTGAGAGCCCCTGTGTGCCTAAACATTGGAGCTCCCCCACAAGTGAGCCCATTTTGGAAACTGAACCCCCCAAGGAACTTATCTAGATGCCTAGTGAGCATTTTAAACCCTCAGGTGCTTCACAAGTTGATCCGTAAAAATGAGAAAGTACATTTTTTTCACAAAAAATTTCTTTTCGCCTCAATTTTTTCATTTTCACATGGGCAATAGGATAAAATGGATGCTAAAATTTGTTGGGCAATTTCTCCCGAGTACGCCGATACCTCATATGTGGGGGTAAACCACTGTTTGGGCACACAGCAGGGCTCGGAAGGGAAGGCGCGCCATTTGACTTTTTGGATTGAAAATTAGCTCCAATTGTTAGCGGACACCATGTCGCGTTTGGAGAGCCCCTGTGTGCCTAAACATTGGAGCTCCCCCACAAGTGACCCAATTTTGGAAACTAGACCCCCCAAGGAACTTATCTAGATGCATATTGAGCACTTTAAACCCCCAGGTGCTTCACAGAAGTTTATAACGCAGAGCCATGAAAATTAAAAATAAATTTTCTTTCCTCAAAAATGATTTTTTAGGCTGGAATTTCCTATTTTGTCAAGGGTAATAGGAGAAATTGGACCCCAAATGTTGTTGTCCAGTTCTGAGTATGCTGATATCCAATATGTGGGGGTAAACCACTGTTTGGGCGCAAGGCAAGGCTCGGAAGGGAAGGCACGCCATTTGGCTTTTTAAATGGAAAATTAGCTCCAATCATTAGCGGACACCATGTCACGTTTGGAGAGCCCCTGTGTGCCTAAACATTGGAGCTCCCCCACAAATGACCCAATTTTGGAAACTAGACCCCCAAAGGAACTAATCTAGATGTGTAGTGAGCACTTTGAACCCCCAAGTGCTTCACAGAAGTTTATAACGCAGAGCCATGAAAATAAAATAAAAAATTTCTTTTCTCAAAAATGATTTTTTAGCCTGCAATTTTTTATTTTCCCAAGGGTAACAGGAGAAATTTGACCCCAACAGTTGTTGACCAGTTTCTCCTGAGTACGCTGATACCCCATATGTGGGGGTAAACCACTGTTTGGGCACATGCCGGGCTCGGAAGTGAAGTAGTGACGTTTTGAAATGCAGACTTTGATGGAATGCTCTGCGGGCGTCACGTTGCGTTTGCAGAGCCCCTGATGTGGCTAAACAGTAGAAACCCCCACAAGTGACCCCATTTTGGAAACTAGACCCCAAAAGGAACTTATCTAGATGTGTGGTGAGCACTTTGAACCCCCAAGTGCTTCACAGAAGTTTATAACGCAGAGCTGTGAAAATAATAAATACGTTTTCTTTCCTCAAAAATAATTTTTTAGCCCAGAATTTTTTAATTTTCCCAAGGGTAACAGGAGAAATTTGACCCCAAAAGTTGTTGTCCAGTTTCTCCTGAGTACGCTGATACCCCATATGTGGGGGTAAACCACTGTTTGGGCACATGCTGGGGCTCAGAAGGGAAGTAGTGACTTTTGAAATGCAGACTTTGATGGAATGGTCTGCGGGCGTCACGTTGCGTTTGCTGAGCCCCTGGTGTGCCTAAACAGTAGAAACCCCCCCACAAGTGACCCCATTTTGAAAACTAGACCCTCCAAGGAACTTGTATAGATATGTGGTGAGCACTTTGAACCCCCAAGTGCTTCACAGACGTGTACAACGCAGAGCCGTGAAAATAAAAAATCATTTTTCTTTCCTCAAAAATGATGTTTTAGCAAGCAATTTTTTATTTTCTCAAGGGTAACAGGAGAAATTGGACCCCAATAATTGTTGCGCAGTTTGTCCTGAGTATGCTGGTACCCCATATGTGGGGGTAAACCACTGTTTGGGCACACGTCGGGGCTCGGAATTGAGGGAGCACTATTTGACTTTTTGAATACAAAATTGGCTGGAATTAATGGTGGCGCCATGTTGTGTTTGGAGACCCCTGATGTGCCTAAACAGTGGAAACCCCTCAATTCTACCTCCAATACTAACCCCAACACACCCCTAACCCTAATCCCAACTGTAGCCATAACCCTAATCACAACCCTAACCACCACCCTATTTCCAACCCTACCCCTAATTCCAACCCTAACCCTAAGGCTATGTGCCCACGTTGCGGATTCGTGTGAGATTTTTCAGCACCATTTTTGAAAAATCCGCGGGTAAAAGGCACTGAGTTTTACCTGCGGATTTACCGCGGATTTCCAGTGTTTTTTGTGCGGATTTCACCTGCGGATTCCTATTGAGGAACAGGTGTAAAACGCTGTGGAATCCGCACAAAGAATTGACATGCTGCGGAAAATACAACGCAGCGTTTCCGCGCTGTATTTTCCGCACCATGGGTACAGCGGATTTGGTTTTCCATAGGTTTCCATGGAACTGTAAACCTGATGGAACACTGCTGCGAATCCGCAGCGGCCATTCCGCAACGTGTGCACATAGCCTAATTCTAAAGGTATGTGCACACGCTGCGGAAAACACTGCGGATCCACAGCAGTTTCCCATGAGTTTACAGTTCAATGTAAACCTATGGGAAACAAAAATCGCTGTACACATGCTGCAGAAAAACTGCACGGAAACGCAGCGGTTTACATTCCGCAGCATGTCACTTCTTTCTGCGGATTCCGCAGCTGTTTTACAACTGCTCCAATAGAAAATCGCAGTTGTAAAACCGCAGTGAAATGCGCAGAAAAAACGCAGCAAATTCGCCATAAATCCGCAGCGGTTTAGCACTGCGGATTTATCAAGGTGCACAAGGTGGCTCTTTTAGTTACAAATGCCTGAGGGAGTGACAGATTCCCTTTAAGCTGTAAGTCAAATGTACCTGTAATGTTATGTACCTGTACTGTTTTCTGAATGTAATACTAACACCTTGACTGTAACTTTAATAATAAACACCTTAACTGTAACACCCATTAATACTTCACTCAGCAATACACACATGTTTAAATAAAGAGATAAAGAAGACACAGGGAGACAGGTATTGTGAAACAAAATAATTTTTACTAACAAAAATAAAAACAATTGGAAATGTAACAAACAAATACATGAAAAAGGAAAATAATGTCATTTACTTACGGGGTCTGCGGGAAGGAGTTACATTGTGGACCTGGGGGTGTTGGGCCTTGAAGGTAGACTAGGAGTGGTTGGGGAAGTTGTTACAGGGGAAGTGGCAGTTAATTAGAGGATGGGTCAGACACATTGGGGAAAGAGGATACATTACATAGTAACATAGTAACATTTAGTAACATAGTTAGTAAGGCCGAAAAAAGACATTTGTCCATCCAGTTCAGCCTATATTCCATCATAATAAATCCCCAGATCTACGTCCTTCTACAGAACCTAATAATTGTATGATACAATATTGTTCTGCTCCAGGAAGACATCCAGGCCTCTCTTGAACCCCTCGACTGAGTTCGCCATCACCACCTCCTCAGGCAAGCAATTCCAGATTCTCACTGCCCTAACAGTAAAGAATCCTCTTCTATGTTGGTGGAAAAACCTTCTCTCCTCCAGACGCAAAGAATGCCCCCTTGTGCCCATCACCTTCCTTGGTATAAACAGATCCTCAGCGAGATATTTGTATTGTCCCCTTATATACTTATACATGGTTATTAGATCGCCCCTCAGTCGTCTTTTTTCTAGACTAAATAATCCTAATTTCGCTAATCTATCTGGGTATTGTAGTTCTCCCATCCCCTTTATTAATTTTGTTGCCCTCCTTTGTACTCTCTCTAGTTCCATTATATCCTTCCTGAGCACCGGTGCCCAAAACTGGACACAGTACTCCATGTGCGGTCTAACTAGCGATTTGTACAGAGGCAGTATAATGCTCTCATCATGTGTATCCAGACCTCTTTTAATGCACCCCATGATCCTGTTTGCCTTGGCAGCTGCTGCCTGGCACTGGCTGCTCCAGGTAAGCTTATCATTAACTAGGATCCCCAAGTCCTTCTCCCTGTCAGATTTACCCAGTGGTTTCCCGTTCAGTGTGTAATGGTGATATTGATTCCTTCTTCCCATGTGTATAACCTTACATTTATCATTGTTAAACCTCATCTGCCACCTTTCAGCCCAAGTTTCCAACTTATCCAGATCAATCTGTAGCAGAATACTATCTTCCCTTGTATTAACTGCTTTACATAGTTTTGTATCATCTGCAAATATCGATATTTTACTGTGTAAACCTTCTACCAGATCATTAATGAATATGTTGAAGAGAACAGGTCCCAATACTGACCCCTGCGGTACCCCACTGGTCACAGCGACCCAGTTAGAGGCTATACCATTTATAACCACCCTCTGCTTTCTAGCACTAAGCCAGTTACTAACCCATTTACACACATTTTCCCCCAGACCAAGCATTCTCATTTTGTGTACCAACCTCTTGTGTGGCACGGTATCAAACGCTTTGGAAAAATCGAGATATACCACGTCCAATGACTCACCGTGGTCCAGCCTATAGCTTACCTCTTCATAAAAACTGATTAGATTGGTTTGACAGGAGCGATTTCTCATAAACCCATGCTGATATGGAGTTAAACAGTTATTCTCATTGAGATAATCCAGAATAACATCCCTCAGAAACCCTTCAAATATTTTACCAACAATAGAGGTTAGACTTACTGGCCTATAATTTCCAGGTTCACTTTTAGAGCCCTTTTTGAATATTGGCACCACATTTGCTATGCGCCAGTCCTGCGGAACAGACCCTGTCGCTATAGAGTCCCTAAAAATAAGAAATAATGGTTTATCTATTACATTACTTAGTTCTCTTAGTACTCGTGGGTGTATGCCATCCGGACCCGGAGATTTATCTATTTTGATCTTATTTAGCCGGTTTCGCACCTCTTCTTGGGTTAGATTGGTGACCCTTAATATAGGGTTTTCATTGTTTCTTGGGATTTCACCTAGCATTTCATTTTCTACCGTGAATACCGTGGAGAAGAAGGTGTTTAATACGTTAGCTTTTTCCTCGTCATCTACAACCATTCTTTCCTCACTATTTTTTAAGGGGCCTACATTTTCAGTTTTTATTCTTTTACTATTGATATAGTTGAAGAACAGTTTGGGATTAGTTTTACTCTCCTTAGCAATGTGCTTCTCTGTTTCCTTTTTGGCAGCTTTAATTAGTTTTTTAGATAAAGTATTTTTCTCCCTATAGTTTTTTAGAGCTTCAATGGTGCCATCCTGCTTTAGTAGTGCAAATGCTTTCTTTTTACTGTTAATTGCCTGTCTTACTTCTTTGTTTAGCCACATTGGGTTTTTCCTATTTCTAGTCCTTTTATTCCCACAAGGTATAAACCGCTTACACTGCCTATTTAGCATGTTCTTAAACATTTTCCATTTATTATCTGTATTCTTATTTCTGAGGATATTGTCCCAGTCTACCAGATTAAGGGCATCTCTAAGCTGGTCAAACTTTGCCTTCCTAAAGTTCAGTGTTTTTGTGACTCCCTGACAAGTCCCCCTAGTGAAAGACAGGTGAAACTGCACAATATTGTGGTCGCTATTTCCTAGATGCCCAACCACCTGCAGATTTGTTATTCTGTCAGGTCTATTAGATAGTATTAGGTCTAAAAGTGCTGCTCCTCTGGTTGGATTCTGCACCAATTGTGAAAGATAATTTTTCTTGGTTATTAGCAGAATCCTGTTGCCTTTATGGGTTTCACAGGTTTCTGTATCCCAGTTAATATCCGGGTAGTTAAAGTCCCCCATAACCAGGACCTCATTATGGGTTGCAGCTTCATCTATCTGCTTTAGAAGTAGACTTTCCATGGTTTCTGTTATATTTGGGGGTTTGTAACAGACCCCAATGAGAATTTTGTTACCATTTTTCTCTCCATGAATTTCGACCCATATGGACTCGACATCCTCATTTCCTTCGCTAATATCCTCCCTTAAAGTGGACTTTAGACAAGACTTTACATAGAGACAAACCCCTCCTCCTCTCCGATTTTTATGATCCTTTCTAAACAGACTGTAACCCTGTAAGTTAACTGCCCAGTCATAGCTTTCATCTAACCATGTCTCGGTTATTCCCACTATGTCAAAGTTACCTGTAGATATTTCTGCTTCTAGTTCTTCCATCTTGTTTGTCAGGCTTCTGGCGTTTGCGAGCATGCAGTTTAGAGGATTTTGTTTTGTTCCAATCTCCTCGCTGTGGATTGTTTTAGAAATGTTCTTACCTCCCTTCTGAGTATGTTTTCCTGGGTCTTCTTTGTTTGAGTCTAATGTTTTTCTTCCCGTCCCCTCTTCTTCTAGTTTAACGCCCTCCTGATGAGTGTAGAGAGTCTTCTGGCGAATGTGTGTTTCCCAGGTTTGTTGAGGTGTAGTCCGTCTCTGGCGAGGAGTCCATCGTACCAGTAATTCACACCGTGGTCCAGGAATCCGAATCCTTGTTGTCTGCACCATTGTCTTAGCCAGTTGTTTGCATCAAGGATCCTGTTCCATCTCCTGGTGCCATGCCCGTCTACTGGAAGGATAGAAGAAAAAACTACCTGTGCATCCAGTTCCTTTACTTTCTTCCCCAACTCTTCAAAGTCTTTGCAGATTGTCGGTAGGTCCTTCCTTGCCGTGTCATTGGTGCCAACATGTATCAGAAGAAATGGGTGGACGTCCTTGGAGCTGAAGAGCTTTGGTATCCTATCGGTCACATCCTTGATCATCGCACCTGGAAGGCAGCATACTTCTCTTGCAGTTATGTCCGGTCTGCAGATGGCTGCTTCGGTGCCTCTCAGTAGTGAGTCTCCCACCACCACCACTCTTCGTTGCTTCTTGGCTGTACTTTTTGCTGTCACTTGTTGCTGTGTGCCCTTTTCTTTTTTGCTTGCTGGTATTGCTTCATCCTTAGGTGTGCCATCTTCATCCTCTACAAAGATTTGATATCGGTTCTTCAGTTGTGTGGTTGGTGATTTCTCCATGGTCTTCTTGCTTCTTTTGGTCACATGCTTCCACTCATCTGCTTTTGGAGGTTCTCTGACACTTTTTTCACCTTCTGTGACCAGTAGAGATGCTTCTCTTCTGTCTAGAAAGTCTTCATTCTCTTTGATGAGTTTCAAAGTTGCTATTCTTTCTTCCAGACCCCGCACCTTTTCTTCTAAAAGGGCCACTAGTCTACACTTCTGACAGGAGAAATTTGATTCTTCTTCTGGTCGATCTGTGAACATGTAGCACATGCTGCAGCTCACCATGTAGGTTGTCACATCTGCCATGTTGCTCCTAGATCCTGCTGACTTGCTGTGTGTTTTCCTTCTTATGTAATCTACTCAGCCAAGCTCTCTTGCAATAATATCCTACAGGCAAAAATTCGGCGCGCGGTTTGGTGATGCTTTCCAAGCAGCTGGTCCCGGCTGTACCCAACGATCTTCTAGCTTAGGGAGACTTCGCTTTTCCCAGAAGCCACCTGGAATATGCAAATTAGCCTCCTCAAGCTTGAATCCCTGGTTTGGTGATGCTTTCCAAGCAGCTGGTCCCGGCTGTACCCAACGATCTTCTAGCTTAGGGAGACTTCGCTTTTCCCAGAAGGCACCTGGAATATGCAAATTAGCCTCCTCAAGCTTGAATCCCTGGTTTGGTGATGCTTTCCAAGCAGCTGGTCCCGGCTGTACCCAACGATCTTCTAGCTTAGGGAGACTTCGCTTTTCCCAGAAGGCACCTGGAATATGCAAATTAGCCTCCTCAAGCTTGAATCCCTGGTTTTCCATTAGGAGTGGAAAACAAGTTGGAAGGGATTGACACATTACAAGGGAGAGAACTAAGGGAAGGTGTGGACAAACTTGAAAATAAAGACACATTTGGAGGTGATGGTACAGGGGGTCGGTAATGACTCTTTCCTTTTCGCTTCCTGGCCTTTGTTTTGCTGCTTCCTCGGCCTTTTGGTTCCTGGTGCTGCGTGGTGGGAGTGGAAGACTGGGATGCTGCACTCGGCTGCGTGGTTGAAGAGGAAGGCTGGGCTGCTGCACTCAGCTGCGTGGTGGAAGGGGAATACTGGGCTGCTGTACTTGGCTGCATGGTGGAAGAGTAAAGCTGGGCTGCTGCCCTCGGCTGCATGGTGTAGCTGGGTACTGTTGGAACAGTCCTAATGTCCAGCAGTGGTGGTGGATAGGTCACTTGGTGAGCAGACTGGTATCCAAGTCCTTGTGATGTTGGGAAAGGTGCTGGTGGATTCTGCCACAGATGCTGTGCTAGAGCTTGATGCCCTGTTGGGAATGAAGATTGTGCCTGCTGCTGATATCGGGACCGCTGCATGGCCTCGGTGTAAGCAGCTGACAGGCCTTCATCACATACAGCTCAAGTTCAGGACTAAGGTTTCCTGTCATGCCCCATTCTATAGCAGAAAAATAATGTTGTGCAGGTCTATTAAGGTCGGCTTCCAGGTGGTCAAGGCGTCTGTGGACTTCCTGGAAAAGTGTGTTCACCTGAGTGAACCCACTATGCAGTCTTTCTACAACCACCTTCATCCCAGCCTCGAAGACCGAGCTTAAGTGACTAAACTCGGGTATGACTGACCTCTCCAAGGCCCTCTGCCACTGGCGCTGGCGAGCAGACCCAAATAAAGTAGTGGCAGAGGGCTGGGAGATGGGAAAACCAGATGGATTGGCTTCCTGTTCCCCAGCCTGTGAAGCCTGACTGGTTGCTCCATCACTGGTGGATGATTGGGATTGTGCCTGTTCATTGGATGGTTGAGGAGTGGCTGATCCAACAGAGGACAATCCAGGTGTGTGGTCCTGCTCCAGGTTCTGTGTGAAAAATATATGAAAAACATTAGTAAAAAAAATTAAAAAGTCTAAATAATAGTAAGACAACACAAAAGATACTCACGTTCTCTGAGCAACCACAGGCTTCAAAAAAGAAAGCTGATGATGGCACTTATATTTTCTGATTTTTTGAACAGCACCATTTCGAACCTGTACCTCTCCTCTCATGTCCTTATTGAAGTGATCCTTCATCGAATGCCAACGGACTTTTATTCTCTTCACTGTGAAGGGGGAAAAAAAGGAAAAAATTAATTGTAAAACAATGCACCTACATTAACAGGTTCACTGCCGCGTCAGACAACATTGCAATACTTACGAAAATCCTTTCTTGCATGTGGCGTGGCACGGTCCCAATCAGCCAGCAGCGATGTTGCCACTTCTTTCCAGAATCATTGAATCAAGGCTGAGTCGGAATGATTCCAATCACGGGCGTCTTACAACGCTGCTCGCGCTTGCACAGCTTGAATAAGTAAGTCGTTATCTATGTCACGTTGTCCTTCCTCATGTTGTGGAACCTATAGATAAAATACAAAAAAAGAATTTGTAAAACTGAAAACAAATTCAATTACAACTCTGATAAAGGCTACTTACACCCATCTTTCCTACTCAGCAACTTGAGGCCGACGACCCTGGGAAGAATCATTTCCATTCGACTGCTCATCCCCACTGGAAGGTACCTGTAAAGAAAATACATGATTTATCACATGTATAGTATTGCCAGTCAATACACACCAATCAGCAAATCAAATGTGATTACATAATCAGTGTCATGTCCACTTTTGGAAGTTTCAGTGGAGGACATGTTGGAATAGCAGGCAGCAGTCAAGTGAAACACTAGAGAAAAAAACAGGTAAGAAAAATGTAACTTGTTAAGAGTCAAACACAATGTAGCCCCCCCCAAAAAAAAACAAAAAACAAAAAAAAGAACATTGGACACCAACAGTTACATTACAGGCAGTAGTCCAAAAGCACAGCAGCCTGGCAGTAAGAGGACAGCAGCACCAGGACGGCAGCACCAGAAAGGCAACCCCAGGAAGGTAGCACCAGGAAGGCAGCACCAGGATAGCAGCACCAGGAAGGCAGCACCAGGAAGGCAGTACCAGGACGGCAGCACCAGGACGGCAGCACCAGGAAGGCAGCACCAGGATGGCAGCACCAGGACGGCAGCACCAGAAAGGCAGCCCCAGGAAGGTAGCACCAGGAAGGCAGCACCAGGATAGCAGCACCAGGAAGGCAGCACCAGGAAGGCAGTACCAGGACGGCAGCACCAGGACGGCAGCACCAGGAAGGCAGCCCCAGGAAGGTAGCACCAGGAAGGCAGCACCAGGATGGCAGCACCAGGAAGGCAGCACCAGGAAGGCAGTACCAGGACGGCATCACCAGGACGGCAGCACCAGGAATGCAGCACTAGGAAGGCAGCACCAGGACCAGAGCAGCAAACAGTCTACAAGGAAAAGAAAAAAATTAGTACAGAGTACAGACTGCAAAGACAAATACATTTTCAAAGCTTCTATACTTACATCCAAAGTCTTGTGCTTGCATCCAGAGTCTTGAGAGTAATGAAATTGCTGTGTCCTCACCCCAGTGGCTGAAACCAGTTCCTGGACATGTTCAGTCTGAAGTACGCATGCGTATGCATGTCCTTTCATACCAATGAGTTCCCATAGACAGTAATGCGTTTTTTTCATGCACTCATCTGCATGCGCATGATTGCACAATATTTGACGCCTCAAAAAATGCAACATGTTACGTTCACCGGACAGCGCTGCACACCGCGAAACGACGCATGCGTACGCATCTGCATGCAAATGCATGTCCCTGCGTACACCATGTTAAAGATATGTACGCATGACTCATGCGGATCATACGCTGCGCACAGAAACGCTAATGTGAACCCAGCGTAAGAGACCTTTTTAAACGTTTAGAAAGACTTTGCAGGTGTTTTTTGTTAATTCTAATTTACGGACATAATGACTTTTCGGTTTTCATTGGCTGTAAGCCATAATCATCAACATAAACAGAAATAAACACTTGAAATAGATCACTCTGTTTGTAATGTCTCTACATAAAATATGAGTTTCACTTTTTGTATTTTAGAACTGAAATAAATTAACTTTTTGATGATATTGTAATTTTGTGAGAAGCACCTGTATTTTCCACAATGGCCTTCTGGTATAGCACCATTTTAGACTTCTCTGTTTCAGGAAGAAGAGATGCAAGGTTGTCCCTGTAGTGTGGGTCTAGCTCCTGTTCCTCCTCCTCAGCCTCCACCTCCTTATTGTTGCCCAATCTGCACTGATCAGATGAGATGAGGCTGGGCTGGGTAGTGTCTTCCTGTCTCATGTCTTCCTCCATCTCCACCTAGTCCACATGCAAAGTTTCAGCTTTAATTATTAGCAATGACGGCACAGAAGCGGGATCGTTGTGCTGACTGGCGTCATCGCCGCTCATGATCTTTGTGGAGTCCTTAAAAGCAAACCTGTCACCAGGTTTGACCGCTATAAGACACGGCCACCGCCTTTCAGGGCTTATCTACAGCATTCTATAATGCTGTAGATAAGCCCCCGATCTGACCTGAAAGATAGGAAAAATATGTTTCATTATACTCACCGGGGATCGGTCCGGTGGGTGTCGCAGGTCTGGGTGTGGCGCCTCCCATCTTCTTATGATCACCGCCCTCCTGCTTGCTTCATGGCTCCCGGCATCATGCTCCTGCGCAGGCGTACTTATCTGCCCTGTTAAGGGCAGAGCAAAGTACTGCAGGCGCTGGGCTGCTCTGACCTTTCCCGGCGCCTGCACACTGCAGTACTTTGCTCTGCCCTCAACAGGGCAGATAAGCACACCTGCGCAGGAGCACGATGCCAGGCAGCCATAAAGCAAACAGGAGGGCGGCGATCATAAGATAGGCACTGGACCGGACCTGCAACACCCATTGGATCGCACTGCCCCCGATTGAGTTTAATAAAAGTTATTTTTCTCATCTTTCAGGTCGGATCGGAGGCTTATCTACAGCATTATAGAATGCTGTAGATAAGCCCTGAAAGACGGTGGCCGTATCTTATAACAGCCAAACCTGGTGACAGGTTCGCTTTAACGTCTTGGAGAACCACAGAAATGTCAGACTCCCATGCCCACTCGTAAGTTATGTGGCTGACAAAAATACCGACTTGCGTGTTGGAGCTGATATTCCACAACATGCCTCATAAAGCCTTGTCTGCAGGCTTGGACTTGCCCACAGTAGAATCCTCCGGTCGGCCCCTGTGCAGTAGTAAGCCACTTACCCTCAAGATGAGCAGTAGATGGCCAACATATTAATTCGCTATGTACAAATCATTCAACAAATTACCAATTTCATTTTTATATAGAAGCAGAAGTAAATTTGTGAAAGAGGGTAATGGGATATTCACATGAAGCTGAGCAGTGGTTCCCCAAAATCTATGGTACAGGTGTGCCCTTGCCACCCCAGTCTGACACTGCTTGCCATCATGTGCAATGTGGAGTTCTATCTCGTAGTCACGTCACACATCAGTCGGTGAGCTGACACTTCCATGCACTGCTGCTGTACAGCCAGAGCAGCGGCAGCTGTGGCTGTCTTGTGGAAATGGGCACTGATGCAGCATACCTTATCCAGAAGCTGTGGAAAATCTGGGTATGTTTTCAGAAAGCGCTGAACCACCAAGTTTAGCGTGTGGGCCAAGCTTGGTACATGTGTGAGCTTGCCAAGCTTCATAGCCGCCATCAGGTTACGGCCATTATAACACATGAACATGCCTGACTGTAGGTTCAGCGTGGGAGTCACAGAGCTGTCTGGTCTGTTATTTCTTTCAATTAGCTTCAACAGAGCCTATTGCCGCTACGCTGAAGCAGTGCTGCAGAGTTTCCAGCTGATGTGGACCACGTCCTCTGAGACAAAATATTGGAGATGGAGGATGAGGAGGTGCAGAAGGGGACGCAGGAACTGGTGTAAGAGGTGGAGGAAACCCTGATAGAAGTAGGGCCAGCAATCCTCGGCATCGATAGCACATGTGCCATACCAGAGTGGGACTTGTCCCCCGTGTCCATAATGTTCACCGAGTGTGCCATCAGGGAAATGTAGCATCCCTGGCCACCAGCACTTGTCCACATGTTGGTTAAGTATATAATGCCAGTAACTGCATTTGTTAGGGCACAGGCAGAGCCAGTTTTAGAAAAAGTGGAGGCCTGTGCAAAAGTTTAAAATAGGGTCTCAAATGCTCACATAATGTTCCATCACACAAACATTTCTGTTGTATTTACAAGTGATACAGGAACTTTGGCCTGATGAATAGACGTATGTAATCTCAAAAGCTTGCAATTTAATACCATTTTTTCAGTTGGCCATTAAAAGGTATCAACCACTGAGGACTCTCAATTCTAAATATTTTTGTATTTACAAGTGCTGATTTCAGGCTCTTAAATGAGCGTGATTGACAATATTGAAGTCGTTTGATGCTTGTTTCCTGTCCTCTTCACTCCGGCTGAGGAAGAATGATGGGTACAGATAGTCCTCGATACAGTATAATGTAGGTCCCATATAGAACATATACACACATGGTCAAAATTGTTGGTACAGATAAACCCACAATGGTCACAGAAATAACTTGAATCTGACAACGAAAAAATCTATGAAAACGAACAAATGAAAGTCAAACATTGCTTTTCAACCATGCTTCCACAGAATTAAAAAAAAAAATAAAACTCATGAAATAGGTCTGGACACACATTATGATACCCTTAACTTAACATTTTGTTGCCCAAACTTTTGAGGCAATCACTGCAGGTACTTTGGCCCACCCCTCAAGAGCAAACTGCTCCAGTTGTCTCGTGTCTGGCCACTTCAGAATAGTCCAATGTTTTCCTCTTAGCCATTCTTGGGTGTTTTTTTTAGCTGTGTGTTTTGGGTTATTATCCTGTTGCAAGACCCATGACCTGTGAACGAGACCAAGCTTTCTGACACTGGGCAGCACATTTCTCTCTAGATTCTCTTGATAGTCTTGAGATTTCAGTGCACCCTGCACAGATTTTAGACACCCTGTGCCAGATGCAGCAAAGCAGCCCCAGAACAAGGGGCGCTTCAGGGGATTACCACACACTACGGACCACCCTCATGTAAGTGCCATACATTTAGAGACATCACTATGGGTCTGTCTAGCACGTAGTATACAGCTCGTATAATATAACCTATAGTACTCTGCAATATATGATATATTGAGCACTACATAGATAGGGTCTGGCCATGTGGGTGTTGGAGGGTTTCCCTATTTTTTGGTTAAAGTAGTGACCTGAATGGTTTCAGTCATTTAATATTCTGTCTGATGTATTTGTTTGTATGATAATATCCTAAACGCTGTTTGGTGTAATCTAATAAAAGATTGTTGAATTTTATACTGCACAGTATACTGAATTTTTTCTATGGTGGTAATATAATTTTTATCAGTTCTTTATGTGCCCTTTATATGGGGAGATTGTTGTGGTACCCTGTGCCAGATGCAGCAAAGCAGCCCCAGAACATTGCAGAGCCTCCTCCATGTTTCACAGTAGGGACAGTGTTCCATTTTTGTCTCATCTGTCCATAGGACATTCTCCCAGAAGCTTTGTGACTTGTCAAAAAGTAGTTTGGCAAAGTCCAGTCTGGCTTTTTTATGATTTCTTTTTCAACAATGGTGTCCTCCTTGGTCGTCTCCCATAAATGTCCACTATGGTTCATACAACTACGGATCGTGCTATCTGACACTGATGTTCCTTGATCTTGAAGTTCACCTTTAATCTGTTTAGAAGTTTTTCTGGGCTCTTTTGTTACCATTCGTATTCTCCGTCTCTTTATCTTCTATTTTCCTCTTGTGGCCAAGTCCAGGGAGGTTGGCTACAGTCCCATGGATCTTAAGCTTCTGAATAATATGTACAATTGTAGTCACAGGAACATCAACCTGCTTGAAGGTTGTCTTATAACTTTTACATTTAACATGTTTGTCTATAATTTTCTTTCTAAAGTCCTGAGACATCTCTTTCTTTTGCTTCCTCTGGTCCATGTTGAGTGTGATACACACCATGTCACCAAACAGTAAGTATCTGTAGCCCTATATACAGGCCTACTCACTGTCTCCAAGATTCTAGACACCGGTAATGCTGGTTAGTGGACACACCTTGATTTCATTGTTCATTTTCATAGATTTTTTATTTATTATTACTTTTGTCAGATTCAAGATTTCTGTGACCATTGTGGGAAAACTATCGCATCCTGGAATCTAATATTAATGAGAACTTGAACAAGCTGGAACATTCTATCACTCTAATTAAACAGAAAAAGTTTAAAAGAGATGTTCAATATTGTGTGTGCAAGAATGTTTATAATTGGCATGACCATAAGAGGAATAAAAATTCCTCAAAAAATCCCCCCAAACCAATTTTGAAATCAAATGCTCCTGCAGCACCTGTTTCACCTCGGATCAGTCTCAGCTCTGAACCAGGCACTTCAGAAGAGGTTACAGATACTTCAGATTCTGAAAGGAAAAATTAATTAAATGCCATGTCAAAAAAACGATTACCAGAGAGAGGCCCAAGAGAACCAAATGGGCGGGCCGTAAATACCGCAAAACGCTTTCATGGGTATCTGACCAGGAACAACAAGTAAATGATTTTTCTCAGTAATATACTGTAATAAATCTTTCTGCGACTATATTACAGGACTCAGACTTTAAACGTCTTGAAAAGGGCCTGAATTTTGTCCCTAAAAAGGACTTTGATCTTTTTTCAACAATCACTGATATTAACAAATTAGTGAGAAAAATCACAGTTAAAAAACATTTTTGTCAGGAAAATGATAGTCATAACAACAGTGAGTCTTTACCAAGTTTCAGTGAACTGTCTAATGATTTGCTGACTCTTCCAGAACAATTAGCTGTGAAAAATCTGGAGCTTTGTACTGAGACTGGGAATAATGTTTTTTCTGTGTCTAACCAAAATTTTTCTTCCAGGATACTGAACCCAAGTTACTATCCAACGAAGTCATGGACCTCCAGTATGGATGATTTCCAATATTTGGTTGAATCTGAGTTGCAGGTTTTGAAGAAGAAAAAAGATAATCTAATTTAACAAAATAAGAAAAAAGTCTTTAAAAAACTTGCAACATAATTCAAATATTGTTTTAAAGAGTTCTGATAAGGGGGGTTCTGTGGTTGTGTTGGATACTTGACTATATGAACAAGAAACTATGGGGATGCTTGGAGATCCAAGTGTACTGTATATATATATATATGTTTAAAAACTAATCCCATAGATTCTGTTCATAGTCGATTGTCGGCATTGCTGGAGGAGGGGGTTTATTTAGGGGTTATTACCAGGAAACAGGCAGATTTTTTTAGTCCTGAAAATATTCAAATACCCCTGTTCCATGATTTGCCTAAGGCCAGCCTCACACTCAGCGTAAGATAATACGGTCCGTATATTATGGCCGTAATACGCTGAAAAGTCCCCAAAATAGTGGTCCGTAGCTCCTCCGTAGGCAGGGTGTGTCAGCGTTTTATATGTATATATATTATTACTTCATACAGCGCTAGACAGCTTTAAAGCCAGTAATTCAATTGCCGGCTTTTGCTATCTCCTTCCTAAACCCGACATGATATGAGACCTGGTTTACGTACAGTAAACCATCTCATATCACCATTTTTTTGCATATTCCACACTACTAATCTTAGTAGTGTGTATATGCAAAATTTGGCCGTTCTAGCTATTAAATTAAAGGGTTAAATGGCGGAAAAAAATTGGTGTGGGCTCCCGCGCAATTTTCTCCACCAGAGTAGTAAAGCCAGTGACTGAGGGCAGATATTAATAGCCTGGAGAGGGTCCATGGTTATTGGCCCCCTCTGGCTAAAAACACCTGCCCCCAGCCACCCCAGAAAAGGCACATCTGGAAGATGCGCCTATTCTGGCACTTGGCCACTCTCTTCCCATTCCCGTGTAGCGGTGGGATATGGGGTAAAGGCCCCTTCACATTAAGCGACGCTGCAGCGATACCGACAACGATCCGGATCGCTGCAGCGTCGCTGTTTGGTCGCTGGAGAGCTGTCACACAGACAGCTCTCCAGCGACCAACGATGCCGGTAACCAGGGTAAACATCGGGTTACTAAGCGCAGGGCCGCGCTTAGTAACCCGATGTTTACCCTGGTTACCATCCTAAAAGTAAAAAAAAAAAACACTACATACTTACCTACAGCTGTCTGTCCTCCAGCGCTGTGCTCTGCTCTCCTCCTGTACTGGCTGTGAGCACAGCGGCCGGAAAGCAGGGCGGTGACGTCACCGCTCTGCTTTCCGGCTGACCGACGCTCACAGCCAGTACAGGAGGAGAGCAGAGCACAGCGCTGGAGGACAGACAGCTGTAGGTAAGTATGTAGCGTTTGTTTTTTTTAACTTTTAGGATGGTAACCAGGGTAAACATCGGGTTACTAAGCGCGGCCCTGCGCTTAGTTACCCGATGCTTACCCTGGTTACCAGTGAAGAAATCGCTGGATCGGTGTCACACACGCCGATCCAGCGATGTCCACGGGAGATCCAGCGACGAAATAAAGTTCTGGACTTTATTCAGCGACCAACGATCTCCCAGCAGGGGCCTGATCGTTGGTCGCTGTCACACATAACGATTTCATTAACGATATCGTTGCTACGTCACAAAAAGCAACGATATCGTTAACAATATCGTTATGTGTGAAGGTACCCTAATGAAGGGTTAATGCCACCTTGCTATTGTAAGGTGACATTAAGCCAAATTAGTAATGGAGAGGCGTCAATTATGACACCTATCCATTATTAATCCAATACTAGTAAAAGGTTAAAAAAACACACACATTATTACAAATTATATATATATATATATATATATATATATATGTGTCTCACTGACATTATATATATATATATATATATATATATATACGTATTCTATGTGTACACATTTATTCTACCTATTCTATTGTAAGCTGTCAGTGTGATTTTACTGTACACCGCACTGAATTGCCGGCTTTTCTCTCTAACAGCGCTGCGTATTTCTCGCAAGTCACACTGCTGGTCCGTGTGTAATCCGTATTTTTGGGGCTTCCATAGACTTTCATTGGCGTTTTATTTGCGCAATACGGTGACAAACGCAGCATGCTGCGATTTTCTACGGCCGTAGAAAGCCGTATAATACTGCTCAGTAAAATACGGCAGATAGGAGCAGGGGCATAGAGAATAATTGGGACGTTTGTTTTGCGAGTTTTACGGACGTATTTTCTGCGCTCATATGTCCGTAAAACTCGCTAGTGTGACGCCGGCCTAAGACGCACACATCTATTTTTCCTCCACCATTGCGTCCCATCATTTCAGGGATCAATTCCCTTTTGGAACATCTTGGTGAATGGTTGGATGAGAAGTTAAAACCTATATCTTACCATTCACCAAGTTACCCGAGGGGCAGTAAACATGTCTTGAATTTTGTTAAATATTTGGATTGGTCCCTTGAGTATACATGGTTACCTTGCGACATTGCCTCGCTGTATTCTTTGATTCCACATAGTTTAGCACTCCTTGCTATAAGGGATCAATTGCAAAGATACTCGGGTTACACGTCTGAACTGTTTGAGTACATCATCTGTGTGGTGGGAATTTTGTTGAAAAACAATTATTTTATGTTTATGAAATTTTTTTTTTACAAATTCAGGGTTGTGTGATGGGGGCTAAATTTAGCCCCTCATTGTACTTCCACTGCATAGATGATGTCCTGGTAGTTTAGAGGAGTGATCCCTGTAAAATAGTTTCCTTTGTTGAATATCTTAGCAGTAACCCCTGTAATATGTCTTTCACCTTTTCCAGCAATCCATTCACCATTTTGTTCCTGGATCTTAGTTTAACAGGTGATCCAGATTAAAAAGTGTTACCTGTAGCTTATTTAGAAAATCTAGCCCTGGTATCTCTCTGCTGTATGCCACTAGTAATCATCCCAAGAATATTATTGATAACATACCAACTGGGGAATACATTAGGGCAAAGTGTTGTTGTTCATCAGAGTAACTTTATGACATGGAATGTAAGAAAATTTAAAAAAGGTTTTTTAACACGGGTTATAAAAACACCACCCTGATTTCAGCAAAGAAAAAAGCTGATCAAGAAAGCAGAGAGGAATACCTTTTACAAAGCAATAGATCTAATGTAGAGTCCTCTAGTTCCCAGATTGTTTTCTCTACCGCTTATAACAATCAATATGGTCAAATTATTTCTATTGTAAAAAAGTACTTACCGATTTTAAATACTGACCCTGTAGTGAAAAAAATATTGGAAAATGGGGTAAAATTTGTTTAAAAAAGGGGTCTAACTATTGGGAATGTACTGTCTCCAAGTGACCACATGAATAGGATTAATTTTAGTACAGCAGATCAAACAAATTGGTTGGCAACAAAAGGCTCGATGTAGCCACAAAACATGTGGAACTTGCAGGTATATGAGCTATACGAAACAGTTTGTTTTTTTTATCAGACAGGAGAAACTTTCATTATATAGAGTCGATGATGAATTGTGGGAGCACATATTTATGGCATGTTCACACTGTGCGTGTTTGCTGCATTTTTTTATGCTAATTGTCAGCCAGCAGAGCGGACCCGAGACCCATTGACTTGATTGGGGAGCCCGACAATACAGTGTTTGACATGCTGTCATATGCATGACAGCGTGTCAAACACCACTTCTGATCGGCGGGGAAATCATCCCCGCCGGTCAGAGAGCCGCGGTTCCCACGGTATCAGAAGACAGTGGAAGCGCTCAGCTGTGATCAGAGGTATCAACTTTACCTCCGGTCACTGGTGTCAGCTGATGAGACAACTGATTCCATCATCCGACACCTACTCCCGCTAATTACAATGAGAGCAGGAGCGGCAGATGGGAGTGTTCATCTGCTGCTCCTGCGCTATAAATATATAATTTAAAAGAAACGCGTGGGTTCCCCTCTATTTTTGATAACCAGCCAGAAAAACTCATAGTTGGGGGCTGTAACCCTCAGCTGTCAGCTTTAGCAAGGTTGGTTATCAAGAATAGAGGGGTTCTCACTTTTTTTAAATTGTTTAAATAAATAATTTAAAAAACCGGCGTGGGGTCCACCCCATTTTTTACAACCAGCCTTGCTAAAGCTCACAGCTGGGGGCTGGTATTTTCAGGCTGGTAAGGAGCCATGGATATTGGCCTCCCCCAGCCTAATAATAGCAGCCCGCTGCCGCCCAGAAAAGGCACATCTATTAGATGCACCAATTCTGGTGCTTTGCCCAGCTCTTCCCACTTGCCCTGTAGCGGTGGCAAGTGGGGTGATAGTTGTGAAGGTTGATGTCACCTTTGTATTGTTTGGTGACATCAAGCCCACAGCTTAGTGATGGAGAGGCGTCTATAAGACACCCATCCATTACTAATCCTATAGTTAAATAAAGACATAGCCAGAATAAAATCCTTTATTTGAAATAAGATTAAACACAGTTTTCCATTTTTATTTAAAAGCCTAATCCAAGCAAAGCCCTCGATCTCCTGTAATAAAAGTAAAATAACAAACCAACAATATACCATACCTGTCCGTCCTTGTGTCCCACATAGTAATCCATACCTGGGGGATATACAGTTTTCAACCTGGATGATGCTAAGATGCGACCGTCCCGGATGAAAACCACTGGTGAATGAGATGGTGCGAGCGGAACTTCAGTGATTAGCGGTGACGTCACTGAAGCTGCACTCCCTCTCAGCCTGAACTGCGTTGAACTCTGGACCGTGGGAAAATGCACTGTCAGTGGCCCTTTCCTAGGCTATTAATATCAGCCCGCAGTTGTCTGCATAGCCTATGCTGGTCATTAATTATAGGGGGCCCCACATCATTTTTTTGGGGAGTCCCCAATTTTAATAGCCAGTAGAGGCTTAGTATACAGCTGTGAGCTGATATTAATAGCCCAGGAAGCTCCATGGGTATTACCCCCTTCACAGGCTCTAAACATCTGCCCCCCAATCACTCGCTTTCCCTCTGCTGGTTTTGAAAATTGTGCGGGAGCCACGACATTTTTTTCCCCAAAAATAATCTTTAATTAATTACATACATGTCCAGTAATTTGCACACACTGAACTAATCGTATTTGTCACTGACATCTATATACCTACCTATTCTATATATATTTACTGTGTATAATCCATCTCTTCTATCCTGTCAGCTCCTGCAGTGATTTTACAGTAGACGGCAGATTAATTGCCGACTTTTCTTCTATCTCTCTGTGCAATATAAATACATATATGAGTGTCACTGACATCTCTCTCTCTCCCTCTATATCTATATACACAGTACAGACAAAAAGTTTGGACACACCTTCTCAATTTAAAGATTTTTCTGTATTTTCATGACTATGAAAATTGTACATTCACACTAAAGTCATCAAAACTATGAATTAACATATGTGGAATTATATACTTAACAAAAAAGTCTAAAACAACTGAAATTATGTCTTATATTCTAGGTTCTTCAAAGTAGCCACCTTTTGCTACATAATTCTGGCGTTTCGATTTTTTTTCTCGCTACGACGTTTGCCGATTGGATTCTTTTTATCCATATTGATCGGGTGATTCTGAATGTGGCGATACCAAATATGTGTATATTTGATTTTTTCTATTGTTTTTTTTAATGAGGCAAAAGGGGGTGATTTGAACTTTTATATTTTGTTATTTTTTTAATATTTTTAGAACATTTTCTTTACTTTTTACTTGCTTCAATAGTCCCCATTGGAGACTAGAAACTGCGATCATCTGATCGCTTGTGCTACATAGAACATGGCTGCAGCCCTGCTCTATGTAGAAGAAATGCTCACTTGATATGAGCGCCGACCGCTGGGCGGCGCTCATAGCTATCCACCTATGACAACAACAGGGGTCTCTTGCTGACAATGGGAGGAGGTAATGACTCGTTTCCTGCGCGTACATGTAAAATGCCGCTGTCAAAGTTTGACAGCGGCATTTACCATGTTGACAGCCGCGGGTAGATCGCGCGTCCACCCGCGGCTGTTAAGGGCACATGTCAGCTGATCAGATGAGCTGTCATGTGCCAGAAAAGGTGTGGGCTCATCACCAGAGCCTGCACCAAACAGGGGGAGGCGTCCAATGACGGATATTGCCATCATTACACATTAAGGGGTTATTAAAAGGGGTGTCCAGGATGTTATAAAAAACTAAAGAATGTACCTAAGCACTAGCAAGCAGGTGATTGCAACTTACCTGTCATTTGTGTCTAGCGCCGTTTTCCCCCAGCACAGATCAGTCACAGACTGCTCCTTCTGGGGATTCAGACGTTTCTGCTGACGTCGTGTCTACAGAGCGGAGGCTTTCCGCTCCACTCTGTCAAGGAGCCTGGACTTCCGATATCATTCTGATTGACAGTCAGATGTCCGATACCTAACGGGGGGAGCTGGCTGTCAGTCAGAATGATGTCGAAAGTCAAACCCCATTGTGTCAGCAGAGGCAGGTGAATCTCCGGGAGGGAATTCTGTGCTGGTGAAGAACAGTGCCATGCACAACAGGCAGGTAACTTGCAATTACCTGCCTGTTAGTGCTTAGGTCGATTTTTTTTATAAGGTCCTTGATATTCCCTTTAACATAATGCATATAGTCACGTAACATACTAGGTTTAAATTAGCTTTCACTGTGGTCCCCCAAGCACAAGATTTCAAGGTGCTTTATATACTGCAGGTGCTTGATACCACTGGGAATAGCAACTGCTGCTTCATGTTAATGGGCTGTGCAGCAGAAGATAGCAAAACACCTTTTCTGACAATACTCCATGTTCTACAACTATTGGCCGAAGTTGCACTATAAAGTCTTCATTCTCCTCCTGACCCCTGCATGCACTCTGCACAAAATATTGTTAATCCTGAAAACTCTCTTCTTCATTCGGCAAACTGGATCTACTAGGGTAATTTAACACCCATAGCTATTATTTCTTCATAATATAAATACAGGTTTCCAAGGTGTTCTGTACCTTGAAGGCTCGAAAACTAGGTCATTTACAGTGGGGAAAATAAGTATTTGATACACTGCCGCTTTTGCCAGTTTTCCCACCTACAAAGAATGGAGAGGTCTGTAATTTTTTTCGTAGGTGCACTTCAACTGTGAGAGACTGAATCTTAAAAAAAAAAAAGAAAGAAAATCACATTGTGTGATTTTTATATAATTAATTTGCATTTTATAGTGTGAAATAAGTATTTAATCACTTAACAACTAGCAAGAATTCTGTCTCTCACAGACCTGTTAGTTTTTCTTTTAGAAGCCCCCCTACTCTGCACTCATTACCTGTATTAATTGCACCTGTTTGAACTTGTTACCTGTATAAATGAATCTGTCCACACACTTAATCACACTACAACCTCTCCACCATGGCCAAGACCAAAGGGCTGTCTAAAGTTACTTTCACACTAGCGTCGGTACGGGGCGGACGCCATGCGTCGGCCCAACGTACTGACGCAAACTGCGAAAAAAATGAACAACGGGGCAGCGGATGCAGTTTTACAACGCATCCGCTGCCCCATTGTAAGGTCCGAGGAGGAGGGGTGGAGTTCCAGCCGCGCATGCGCAGTCGGAAATGGCAGACTCGACGCACAAAAAAAGTTACATGTAACTTTTTTTGTGCCGACGGTGCGTCAAAACACGACGCATCCGTCGCACGACAGATGCGACATGTGGCGATACGTCGCAATGCGTCGCTAATGAAAGTCTATGGAGAAAAAACGCATCCTGCGCGCAACTTTGCAGGATGCGTTTTCACTACAAAATGACGCATTGCGACGTACGTCAAAAAACGCTAGTGTGAAAGTAGCCTAAGGACACCAGTTAGAAAAAGACAACACCAGTGACAACGCCGAAGCCTGTTTTCACCTTCCTGAACAGACCAAATTTTTAAATTCTGACCACTGTCACTTTATGTGGTAGTAACTCTGGAACACTTCTATCATGACACATTGTACTTGACAATAGTTGTAAATTTAGGTTGATATGCTTTGCATTTACTAAGCAAAATATTTAAAATTTGACAAATGTAGGAAAATTTGTAATTTGTTAACTTTTCATTTTTATGCCCTCAAAACAAATAATCATACTGCACAAAATAATGAATAAATAACATTTATCACATGTCTACTTTATGTAAAAATCATTTTTGAAACACATTTTTTAGGTAGTTAGAAGAGTTAAAACTCTAGCAGTAATTTTTCATTTTTCCAACAAAATTTACGATTCCTATTTTTTAGGTTCCAATTCACTTTTGAACCTGGTGGCTGACTAAATACTTTTTTTCCCACTGTAAGTTGGGGAACATTATTTCATGATAGAGGCCAGAACTGGGGACATTACAGGATGGGGTTCACATTATTATAGGGTAGGGGCATTATTACAGGACAGAGGATATTAATAAAGATTTAGTGGATTATTACAGGACAGGGAAATTATTATGGGTTTGGGGGATTATTACAGAACAGGGACAATACAAGATGGGAGCCAGAATAGCAGACATTATTACAGGATGAGGGCTAGGAGAAGGGATATTATTACAGACCAAAATGAAGGACATTTTAACAGAAGCCCAGCCATCATACCACCATGCTGGTGGGGGCCAAGGTACAAATTTTGAGACTTTCCATGAATGAAATTTCTTAGCTTGCTGACAATTGTGGCTATGGTTCTTTTCCAAAGTGACTCAATGTTATATTTTGCTGCTGTTAACACATGGAAGAACAAACTGGCTGGGTGCTTATGCATAGTATGAGGGGGGGAGCACATTAATTAAATATGTGATGACATTCAGAGGACATAGATTATTTGAAGGGAACATGCACATAGCCGCAGGGAGAAAATCTTTGGTTTCAGTCACAGGGGCAACACCAGCGTGGGTTCAGGGCGGCTGTATCCGCACCCTTGGCCCCTGACTGACACTCACACTGCATTAGGTCCAGCTGTCAGTCAGATCCGGGGTCTCAGTGGTTAGCACTTCAGCCTTGCAGCACTGGGTTCCTTGGTTCAAATCCTACCAACAACTGCAAGGAGTTTGTATGCTCTCCCTATGTTTGCATGGGTTTCCTCTAAGTTCTCCGTTTTCCACACGCCAAAGACATACTGTAAAAGATCTGCTATTTGTACCCATACATCAGTATTTTGAACTGGTTTTCTTTATAAGGTAAGCAGAGTTAGGATTTGCCTGTCCAAAAGCAGATAATTTGCGAGAGTCAAGAGGCCACATTTAGTTTTTTGGTGTGGCACATTGCCTCCGACTTTCCTCTATCTAAAAACCTAGACATAAAAATAAAACATGGGAATAATACAGCCTAGGAAATACATTTCAGCAAATCTTTCAGTTGTTTACTGACTACAGCTTCAATGGGTCTCCTACATTTATCTTACTGAAATTCCATGTAAAGCAAAATTATCACTGTGTGGTTTGCATAATGACGATAAAAAGGATTAAGAAAGATTCAGAAAACTTAAGTGTGAGTCAATCCTGGCAATGCCAGAGGAAATAAAATCCTCCTTTTAATCCTAAAATCAGTGGGACATTTTCTAGTCAGCTGCCTTGCAATGCCATAAGCACACTAGGGGTACAGAAGGAATCTTCTCCATCATTCATAATACCAGATAAGAGTTATTTTTCTATTTTCCGTGCCACTTATTATGTTTATTTTAGACATTAAGTCAATGGGAAAAACAAGTGATAAAAAGCCATAACCAAGATTGAACTTGGGTGCCCTTATATGGACAATTCCAGCTGCCAAGGCAAACAGGATCATGGGGTGCATTAAGAGAGGTCTGGATACACATGATGAGAGCATTATACTGCCTCTGTACAAATCCCTAGTTAGACCGCACATGGAGTACTGTGTCCAGTTTTGGGCACCGGTGCTCAGGAAGGATATAATGGAACTAGAGAGAGTACAAAGGAGGGCAACAAAATTAATAAAGGGGATTGGAGAACTACAATACCCAGATAGATTAGCGAAATTAGGATTATTTAGTCTAGAAAAAAGACGACTGAGGGGCGATCTAATAACCATGTATAAGTATATAAGGGGACAATACAAATATCTCGCTGAGGATCTGTTTATACCAAGGAAGGTGACGGGCACAAGGGGGCATTCTTTGCGTCTGGAGGAGAGAAGGTTTTTCCACCAACATAGAAGAGGATTCTTTACTGTTAGGGCAGTAAGAATCTGGAATTGCTTGCCTGAGGAGGTGGTGATAACGAACTCAGTCGAGGGGTTCAAGAGAGGCCTGGATGTCTTCCTGGAGCAGAACAATATTGTATCATACAATTATTAGGTTCTGTAGAAGGACGTAGATCTGGGGATTTATTATGATGGAATATAGGCTGAACTGGATGGACAAATGTCTTTTTTCGGCCTTACTATGTTACTATGTTACTTGCCATACGCCAATGCTGATGAAGGGCAGATTTCACTGAGGGTACCAATTTTTAGGATAAATGTATAATATACAAATTTTCATGAAGAAAATCTTCAATGTAATATGGTACCAGTTTAAGAAAAATAAGATTTAAAAATTCTCCTCTACATGTCATAAAAACTTTACGCATTTGAATTGACCTGTGTGCATTTCAATTTTCTTTTGTGAAATGAATCGCAAATTTCTCGCTCTGCAAAGTATAGGGTAAAATGCCATCATAGCGCTAATCTCAACTGTTGATACTGTTGTGAAAATTGTGTAGCTATGCCATACACGAACCGTTGCATTGCAAATCATGAAGTATGCACTGACATCTGCAGGATAAATTGACTTGCTGCAGATTTGAAATCCATAGCACTGCTCAATTACCTGGCAGATCTTTTTTCCAGTTTGTGCATAGGATTACTTAAAGAGGACCTTTCACCAGTCTGAGCATGTTAAACTGCCCACATTTTTGGAAAAGTGGCTGCAGCACTGAGTGAAACGTGTTTATTTTTTTGAAAAAATATTAGCTTGTAAAGTTTAGGCTATAATTTATGATAAGCGCAAGGGGGCGTTGTTTGGGGTCCTGTACTTTTTCCCTTGCATGAGGATTACCAGCTATAAATATGCAGATACATCTAGGGTGGTTGGGGGAAGAATATGCCCCACAGTAACATTTTTTCTGCGAAAGCTGAGGGGTATGGGAAAAGGTACAGGGACCCATGCTGTCGGTCCCTGCACCCCGATCGCTGTGATCGGTCAGTCAATTTGACTGACCGATCACAGCATGATCGTGCATCAGGACATCCAGGAGCAGTGTCAGTGCCTCCCCCGGCTGTTAACCCCCTAAATGCTGCAATCAAGCGTGATCACAGTGTTCAGGAGGGAGACAGAGGGATGGGAGCTCCCTCTGCCTTCAGATCGGCGATGTCATCACGGGGCCTGATTGTTGCCATGGTGACCCGGGGTCAGACGACCCCTGGGTCATCAAGCAACAGAAAGCTTCTGAGACCATGCTCACAGCATGGTGTCAGAAGGTTTCAGTATAGGTATAATATTTGGTATCGCCACGTCCGGAGAAATCTGATCTATAAGGCCGGCGTCACACACAGCGTAAAACAATACGGTCCGTATATTACGGCCGTAATACGCTGAAAAGTCCCGAAAAAAGTGGTCCGTAGCTCCTCCGTAGGCAGGGTGTGTCAGCGTTTTTTGCGCATGGCATCCTCCGTATGTAATCCGTATGGCATCCGTACTGCGTGGTTTTCTCGCAGGCTAGCAAAACCAACATACCGCTATAGAAGTGATCCATGTGTCCCAAAAATAAAAGAAAATATATATATACTATCTATATATATATATATATATATATATATGTGTCAGTAGACACATATATTAGAGAGAAAAGCCGGTAATTCAGTGCGGTGTACAGTAAAATCACACTGACAGCTTACAGTAGAATAGGTAGAATAAATGTGTACACATAGAATAGGTATATATATATATATATATATGTCAGTGAGACACATATATGTATATATATTAATATTTATTCCAGCGCTAGACAGCTTGAAAGCCGGTAATTCAATTACCGGCTTTTTCCTTCTCCTTCCTAAAACCCGACATGATTTGAGACATGGTTTACATACAGTAAACCATGTCTTCTCTCCATTTTTTTTGCAGATTCCACACTACTAATGTCAGTAGTGTGTATCTGCAAAATTTGGCCGTTCTAGCTCTTAAAATAAAGGGTTAAATGGCGGAAAAAATTGGCGTGGGCTCCCGCGCAATTTTCTCCGCCAGAGTAGTAAAGCCAGTGACTGAGGGCAGATATTAATAGCCTGGAGAGGGTCCACGGTTATTGGCCCCCCCTGGCTAAAAATATCTGCCCCCAGCCACCCCAGAAAAGGCACATCTGGAAGATGCGCCTATTCTGGCACTTGGCCACTCTCTTCCCATTCCCGTGTAGCGGTGGGATATGGGGTAATGAAGGGTTAATGCCACCTTGCTATTGTAAGGTGACATTAAGCCTAATTAATAATGGAGAGGCGTCAATTATGACACCTATCCATTATTAATCCAATACTAGTAAAGGGTTAAATAAAACACAAACACATTTTTTAAAATTATTTTAATGAAATAAAAACAATGGTTGTTGCAGTATTTTATTCAACGCCCAATCCAGTCACTGAAGACCCTCGTTCTGTGAGTAAAAAAACATAATAAACCAACAATATACTTACCCTCCGCAGATCTGTAACGTCCAACGATGTAAATCCTTCTGAAGGGGTTAAAACATTTTGCAGCAAGGAGCTGTGCTAATGCAGGCTGCTCCTCGCTGCAAAACCCCAGGGAATGAGGCTAAAAATAGATCAATGATCTATATTTAGCTTCATTGGCGGTGAGGCGCCCTCTGCTGGCTGTTCATAGATCGTGGGAAATTACCTAGAAAGCCTGGGAGTATTGGATTAATAATGGATAGGTGTCATAATTGACGCCTCTCCATTATTAATTAGGCTTAATGTCACCTTACAATAGCAAGGTGGCATTAACCCTTCATTACCCCATATCCCACCGCTACACGGGAATGGGAAGAGAGTGGCCAAGTGCCAGAATAGGCGCATCTTCCAGATGTGCCTTTTCTGGGGTGGCTGGGGGCAGATATTTTTAGCCAGGGGGGGGCCAATAACCGTGGACCCTCTCCAGGCTATTAATATCTGCCCTCAGTCACTGGCTTTACTACTCTGGCGGAGAAAATTGCGCGGGAGCCCACGCCAATTTTTTCCGCCATTTAACCCTTTATTTTAAGAGCTAGAACGGCCAAATTTTGCAGATACACACTACTGACATTAGTAGTGTGGAATCTGCAAAAAAAATGGAGAGAAGACATGGTTTACTGTATGTAAACCATGTCTCAAATCATGTCGGGTTTTAGGAAGGAGAAGGAAAAAGCCGGTAATTGAATTACCGGCTTTCAAGCTGTCTAGCGCTGGAATAAATATTAATATATATACATATATGTGTCTTACTGACATATATATATATATATATACCTATTCTATGTGTACACATTTATTCTACCTATTCTACTGTAAGCTGTCAGTGTGATTTTACTGTACACCGCACTGAATTACCGGCTTTTCTCTCTAACAGCGCTGCGTATTTCTCGCAAGTCACACTGCTTGTCCGTGTGTAATCCGTATTTTTCACGCTTCCATAGACTTTCATTGGCGTATTTCTTGCGCAGTACGGTGACAAACGCAGCATGCTGCGATTTTGTACGGCCGTAGAAAGCCGTATAATACTGATCAGTAAAATACGGCAAATAGGAGCAGGGGCATAGAGAATAATTGTGCCGTATTATTTGCGAGTTTTACGGACGTAGATTCTGCGCTCTTACGTCCGTAAAACTCGCATGTGTGACGGCGGCCTAAAAGTGTCATACTAGTTAACCCCTTAAAGGGACACTGTCATCTGAATTTGGAGGGAACAATCTTCAGCCATGGAGGCGGGGTTTTGGGGTTTTTGATTCACCCTTTCCTTACCCGCTGGCTGCATGCTGGCTGCAATATTGGATTGAAGTTCATTCTCTGTCCTCCATAGTACATGCCTGCACAAGGCAAACTATGCTTTATCATCATACCGCTTGGAAAAAAGTGGAATAAAACGCGATCAAAAAAACAAATGTAAATACAAATAGTATCAATGAAAACATCATTTTGTCCCACATAAAACAAGCTGCCATACAGCTCCATCAGTGGAAAAATAAAAAAGTTATATCTCTCAGAATAAAGCAATGCAAAAATAATTAATTTTTCTATAAAAGTTTTAATTGTGTCTGAAGACTCTCAACTCCAAATATTATTTTATTGTGTAAAAGCGCCAAAACATAAAAAAATAAATGTGGCATCGCTGTAATCATACTGACCTGAAGAATAAATATAACTTATCAATTTTACCACACGCAGAGCGGAGACGAAAAAAAAAAAAAACAATTCCTGAATTGCTAGTTTTTGTTCATTCTGCCTCCACAAAAATCGGAATAGAAAGCAGTCAAAAAATGTAATGTGCCCGAAAATGCTACCAATAAAAAAGTCAGCTTATCCCGCAAAAAAATCAAGCCATCACATGACTCTGTGGACTGAAATGTGGAAAAAATTATAGCTCTCGAAATATGGCGAAGCAAAAACTTCTTGCAAAAAAAGTATTTTAATGTCTGACAGAAACCAAGCATAAAAAATGGATTTAAATCTGCTATCACTGTCATCACACCGACCAGAAGAATAAAGTCGTTTAATCACTTATACCTCACGAGGAATGGCATAAAAAATAAAACCAATTCTTCACCTGCTGTGGATTTATTCATTCTGCCTCTCAAAGATTGCAGTAAGGCTCGGCACAAATTTATCCTGCGCTCTACACTGATCGCTTATACCGGGGTTTTTTGTGTAAATCCCTGAAATACGTGATTCAGACAGAACCACTGGCTGAAGATTCCCTATAATGAGGCAAATGGATGCACTGTGGACGCCATAGGACCTGTGATCTGGCGGTGTCCGTCTTTTTAGGAGTGCATAAAAACACGATCCACCATAGTTTTGTGCACGTCTGAACGGAAGGACAACGCTGAACAGGGGCCAGACGGATTCCAGAGTAACTCTGCTGTCTCATTATAGTGAATGGAACCAGCGGGGGTTTCATCTATCACAAAGCTTGGAGATTTCGATGGAAACCTCAAAGTATCTGCTCAGCATAGAGCGCCAGATGTAGTCCCAAAGGTTATGAAAAATGTTCCCAATAAAAGCTTCAACTCAATCCACAAAAAAGCAAATCCCCATTCAGCTTCATCATCTGTTAACAGAAATATAAGAGGCTTCCACTTTACTGGTAGCACAAAGGCTCTGGAAAAGAAAAATGACTCATTGCCCCCAAAAAGAAATTTAGCAAATTCTGTGCTCCCAAATCCCAATGCCCATCTCCGTTCTGAGCCCCAGTGTTCATAAACCACCTTTAGAGTTCACATTTGGCAGGAGTATAATTTTCAAAATGGGGTCACTTGGGGGGGGATTCTGCTCTCTAGCACTTAGGAGGCTCTGTATATGGAGTCTGCAAACTATTCTAGGAAAATCTGCGCTCCAGAAGGCAAATAGCACTCCATCCCTACCGAGACCTATCTGTATGGCTAAGCAGTACTGTACAGCCACATATGGTGTATTTCTATATTCAGCATAAATTGTAGGACAAATTCTGGTGCCAGTTTTACCCACTTCTTGTGTGAAATGTTAAATCTGGGGCTAAAACAAATTTTTTTGTGCAAAAATGTAATTATTTTTTCTTCACTGCCCAATAACATAAAATTCTGTGACACACCCTTGGTATCAATATGATCATTAGGGTTGAGCGAAACGGATCGGACAAATTCAAAAATCGCCGACTTTCGGCAAAGTCGGGTTTCATGAAACCCGATCCTAGTGTGGGATTGGCCATGAGGTCAGTGATCTGCGCGCAAAAGTCGCGATTCGTATGACGCTTTCAGCGCCATTTTTCAGCCAATGAAGGAGGACGCAGAGTGTGGGCAGCGTGGTTACATAGGTCTCGGTCCCCACCATCTTAGAGAAGGGCATGACAGTGATTGGCTTGCTTTCTGCGGCGTCACAGGGGCTATAAAGGGGCGTGCTGTCATGATCCCAATGGCAGAGGATCACTAAAGGACAAGCACAGATACAAACAAGCTCTAGGGCAGGGGTCAGGAACCTTTTTGGCTAAGAGAGCCGTAAACGCCACATATTTTGAAATATAATTCCGCGAGAGCCGTACAATATGTTTAAAGGGCCATTGACAGATCAATCGCTCCAATGTTCACTTAGTACAGCAAGGAATGCTCCTCCCTGCTGTATAAAGCCACAACTGGACTGAAACAATGGTAATTAGCAGTAAAAAATTAAATAAATAACTTACATTGTGAGCTTGCGATGCATGACATCAGTCCAGCAGTCT
Source organism: Ranitomeya imitator (assembly GCF_032444005.1). Taxonomy (NCBI): domain Eukaryota; kingdom Metazoa; phylum Chordata; class Amphibia; order Anura; family Dendrobatidae; genus Ranitomeya; species Ranitomeya imitator. Next base: position 254,452,674 of record NC_091285.1, on the reverse strand, counting down.
GGCTTCTTCTTTTTCCTGCGCATGACTGGAAGCTGGCATTCTTCCCACCTGATGTTGAGAGAATGCCAGCTTTGAGGCATTCGCAGAAGAAAGAAGCTGGAATGTTGGACATGTCACACAACGCATTGTCAGTTATGTCAATTGTCTATTTTATTATTGTATCCATCCTGCCCCATGTCTCCAATCATGCCCCGTGTCTACATTCTGCCCATGCCTCCAGTCCTGCCCCCAGTGTGTCCAGCATATTACCCCCAGTGTGTCCAGCAATCTGCCCCAGTATGTCCAGCATATTGCCCCCAGACAGTGTGTCCAGCAATCTGCCCCAGTGTGTCCAGCATATTACCACCAGTGTGTCCAGCAATCTGGCCCAGTGTCTCCAGCATTGCCCCAGTGTATCCAGCATTGCCCCAGTGTGTCCAGCAATCATCTGCCCCAGTGTCTCCAGCAATCTGCCCCAGTGTCTCCAGCAATCTGCCCCAGTGTCTCCAGCAATCTGCCCCAGTGTCTCCAGCAATCTGCCCCAGTGTCTCCAGCATTCTGCCCCCAGTGTCTCCAGCAATCTGCCCCCAGTGTCTCCAGCAATCTGCCCCCAGTGTGTCCTCCAATCTGCCCCACTGTCTCCAGCATTGCCCCCAGTGTGTCCTCCAATCTGCCTCACTGTCTCCAGCATTGCCCCCAGTGTGTCCTCCAATCTGCCCCAGTGTCTCCAGCATTGCCCCCCCAGTGTGTCCTCCAATCTGCCTCACTGTCTCCAGCATTCTGCCCCACTGTCTCCAGCAATCTGCCCCACTGTCTCCAGCAATCTGCCCCACTGTCTCCAGCAATCTGCCCCACTGTCTCCAGCAATCTGCCCCACTGTCTCCAGCATTGCCCCCAGTGTGTCCCCCAGCATTGCCCCCCAGTGTGTCCTCCAGCAATCTGCCCCACTGTCTCCAGCATTGCCCCCAGTGTGTCCTCCAGCAATCTGCCCCACTGTCTCCAGCATTGCCCCCAGTGTGTCCTCCAATCTGCCCCAGTGTTTCCAGCTTTGCCCCCCAGTGTGTCCTCCAGTCTGCCCCACTGTCTCCAGCACTGCCCCCAGTGTGTCCTCCAATCTGCCCCAGTGTCTCCAGCATTGCCCCCCCCAGTGTGTCCTCCAATCTGCCTCACTGTCTCCAGCAATCTGCCCCACTGTCTCCAGCAATCTGCCCCACTGTCTCCAGCAATCTGCCCCACTGTGTCCTCCAGCATTGCCCCCCCAGTGTGTCCTCCAATCTGCCTCACTGTCTCCATCATTGCCCCCAGTGTGTCCTCCAATCTGCCCCAGTGTCTCCAGCATTGCCCCCCAGTGTGTCCTCCAGCATTGCCCCCCACTCCCCCAGTGTGTCCACCGATAACTGATCCAAAAAAAACAAAAAAAAAACAAGCAGTCTCCTCACCTGTCCGCGCTCCAGGCGGCGAGCTCCCTGCAGCAGCGCACACTCGCCGGCGACTGACAATGACGTCAGACGCCGGCGACGTGTGCGCTGCGGCCGACATCAGCCGCCAGCCTCCAATTGGCTGGCGGCTGTTGTTGTTAACTATTGATGTGCGGGCGCGCGCCCGCACATCAATGGGAAACCGCCGCAGCGCTGCAAGGGGCCCGGTGAGCAGATGAGAAGGGGCCCGATGCGGCCCCCTCTCTCCGCCCACCGGGTCCGGGGGGCACATAAACGCCGGCGGCGGCGGCCGGCACGGGCCGGCATTCACAAATGATTATCAGAGGGTTAATCTGCGGTAGCCCAGGGCCCCCCCAGACCACTGGGCCCTGGGCTACCGCCCATATTGACCCTCTGATAATCCGTCCCTGGAAGTAAGTGACGGAAGTGTGCGGGAGCAGGAGGCGGACATAGTGCGGTGACCAGGGGCGTCTGACTTGCCGGCCCCGGGCCCCCTGTCTGCGAGCCAGATACGGCCATCAAAAGAGCCATATCTGGCTCGCGAGCCATAGGTTCCCGACCCCTGCTCTAGGGCGATGGAACCTGAGCTGACCGCGACCCTGAACCTAACACACAAATAAAAGTAGCCGGGGAACGTGCCTACGATGATCCTAGACGTCTCGCTCCAGCCGAAGATCTAACTTCCCCTATTAGAAGAAACACAGACCTCTCTTGCCTCCAGAGAAATCCCCCACAGAAATAGCAGCCCCCCACATATAATGACGGTGAAATGAGAGGAAAGCACATACGCAGTATGAAAACAGTTTCAGCAAAATGAGGCCCGCTAAAGCTAGATAGCAGAGGATACAAAAGTGAACTGCGCGGTCAGCGAAAAACCCTTCAAAAAACCATCCTGAAATTACTTGAACTCATGTGCCAACTCATGGTACATGAGGAGCAATTTCAGCCCACTAGAGCAACCAGCAGCAAGAATCACATATCTGCAGGCTGGACTAAAAACCAAATAAAGCAAAACACCAAAACAGGAAAATCCAAACTTAGCTTGACCAGAAGGTTCTAGGAGCAGGGAGCAGAGGTAACAAGACACACTGGATACATTGATAACCGGCGAGGAAATGCCAGCAAAGCCAGGTTAAATAGGAAACTCCCATATGCTGATGGAACAGGTGGAACCCAGAAACCCAGGAAAGACAAGTCACCCAGTACCATCAGTAACCACCAGAGGGAGCCCAAAAACAGAACTCACAACAGTACCCCCCCCTTGAGGAGGGGTCACCGAACCCTCACGAGAACCACCAGGGCGACCAGGATGAGCCCTATGAAAAGCGCGAACCAAATCATCAGCATGAACATCCGAGGCAACCACCCAAGAATTATCCTCCTGACCATAACCCTTCCACTTGACCAAATACTGGAGTTTCCGTCTGGAAACACGAGAATCCAAGATCTTCTCCACAACATACTCCAATTCTCCCTCCACCAGCACTGGAGCAGGAGGCTCAAGCGAAGGAACAACAGGTACCTCATACTTCCGCAACAACGACCGATGGAACACATTATGAATAGCAAACGATGCCGGGAGATCCAGCGAAACGACACAGGGTTAAGAATTTCCAAGATCCTATAGGGACCGATGAACCGAGGCTTGAACTTAGGAGAAGAGACCTTCATAGGAACAAAACGAGAAGACAACCACACCAAGTCACCAACAAGAAGTCGAGGACCCACGCGGCGACGGCGATTAGCAAACTGCTGAGCCTTCTCCTGGGACAACTTCAAATTGTCCACCACATGACTCCAAATCCGATGCAACCTATCCACCACCATGTCCACTCCAGGACAATCAGAAGGTTCCACCTGACCAGAGGAAAAACGAGGATGAAACCCCGAATTACAAAAGAAAGGAGAAACCAAGGTAGCAGAACTAGCCCGATTATTAAGGGCAAACTCGGCCAGCGGCAAAAAGGTAACCCAGTCATCCTGATCAGCAGAAACAAAACACCTTAAATAAGTTTCCAAGGTCTGATTAGTTCGTTCAGTCTGGCCATTCGTCTGAGGATGGAATGCAGACGAAAAGGACAAATCAATGCCCATCTTAGCACAGAACGTCCGCCAAAATCTAGACACAAACTGGGATCCCCTGTCAGAAACGATGTTCTCAGGAATCCCATGCAAACGAACCACATTCTGAAAAAACAGAGGGACCAACTCAGAGGAGGAAGGCAACTTAGGCAAGGGTACCAGATGAACCATTTTAGAAAAGCGATCACACACAACCCAGATGACGGACATTTTTTGAGAGACAGGGAGATCCGAAATAAAGTCCATGGAAATGTGCGTCCAAGGCCTCTTCGGGATAGGCAAAGGTGACAACAATCCACTGGCCCGAGAACAGCAAGGCTTAGCCCGAGCACAAACCTCACAAGACTGCACAAAAGAACGCACATCCCTCGACAAGGAAGGCCACCAAAAAGACCTGGCCACCAAGTCTCTAGTACCAAATATTCCAGGATGACCTGCCAACGCAGAAGAATGGACCTCGGAGATGACTCTACTGGTCCAATTATCCGGAACAAACAGTCTCTCAGGCGGACAACGATCAGGTTTACCCGCCTGAAACTCCTGCAAAGCACGTCGCAAGTCTGGGGAGACAGCAGACAAAATCACCCCATCCCTAAGGATACCAGAGGGCTCAGAATTTCCAAGGGAGTCAGGCACAAAACTCCTAGAAAGAGCATCCGCCTTCACATTCTTTGAACCTGGCAGGTATGAAACCACAAAATTGAAACGAGAGAAAAACAGTGACCAACGAGCCTGTCTAGGATTCAGACGCCTGGCAGACTCAAGGTAAATCAAATTTTTGTGATCAGTCAAGACCACCACACGATGTCTAGCACCCTCTAGCCAATGACGCCACTCCTCAAATGCCCACTTCATGGCCAAAAGTTCCCGATTACCAACATCATAATTCCGCTCAGCCGGCGAAAACTTTCTAGAAAAAAAACGCGCATGGCTTCATCACTGAGCCATCGGAGCTTCTCTGTGACAAAACCGCCCCCGCTCCAATCTCGGAAGCATCAACCTCAACCTGAAAAGGGAGCGAAACATCTGGCTGACGCAACACAGGAGCAGAAGAAAACCGGCGCTTAAGTTCCTGAAAGGCCTCCACAGCCGCAGGAGACCAATTAGCAACATCAGCACCCTTCTTAGTCAAATCCGTCAAAGGCTTAACAACACTAGAAAAATTAGTTATAAAACGACGATAGAAATTAGCAAAGCCCAAGAACTTCTGTAGACTCTTAAGAGATGTAGGCTGCGTCCAGTCACAAATAGCCTGAACCTTGACGGGATCCATCTCAATAGTAGAAGGGGAAAAAATATACCCCAAGAAAGAAATCTTCTGGACTCCAAAGAGACACTGAGCCTTTTACAAACAAGGAATTGGCCCGCAGGACCTGAAACACCTTCCTGACCTGCTGAACATGAGACTCCCAGTCATCAGAAAAAAACAAAATATCATCCAAATACACAATCATAAATTTATCCAGATATTCACGGAAAATATCGTGCATAAAGGACTGGAAGACTGAAGGAGCATTAGAAAGTCCAAAAGGCATTAACAAATACTCAAAATGGCCCTCAGGCGTATTAAATGCGGTTTTCCACTCATCACCTTGCTTTATTCGTATAAGATTATACGCACCCCGAAGATCAATCTTAGTGAACCATTTAGCCCCCTTAATGCGAGCAAACAAATCAGTCAACAATGGCAAAGGATACTGATATTTTACGGTAATCTTATTCAAAAGACGATAATCTATACAAGGCCTCAAGGAACCATCTTTTTTGGCCACGAAAAAAAAACCTGCTCCCAAAGAGGACAAAGATGGACGGATATGTCCCTTTTCCAAGGACTCCTTAACATAATCCCGCATAGCAGTATGCTCTGGCACTGACAGATTGAACAAACGACCTTTAGGAAATTTACTGCCTGGAATTAAATTTATAGCACAATCGCAATCCCTGTGTGGAGGAAGCGAACTGAGCTTAGGCTCCTCAAAAACATCCCGATAGACAAAAACACAGGAATCTCAGAAGGAGTAGATGAAGCGATAGAAATCGGAGGTGCATCATCATGAACCCCCTGACAACCCCAGCTTAACACAGACATTGATTTCCAGTCAAGGACTGGATTATGAGTTTGTAACCATGGCAGACCAAGTACTAGAACATCATGCAAATTATACAGTACCAGGAAGCGAATCACCTCCTGATGAACGGGAGTCATACGCATGGTCACTTGTGTCCAGTACTGAGGTTTATTCATAGCCAAAGGTGTAGAGTCAATTCCCTTCAAAGGAATAGGGACTTCCAGAGGCTCCAGACTAAACCCACAGCGATTGGCAAATGACCAATCCATAAGACTCAGGGCAGCGCCTGAATCCACATAGGCATCGACGGAAATGGATGATAATGAACAAATCAGAGTCACAGACAGAATGAACTTAGACTGTAAAGTACTAATGGCAACAGACTTATCAACCTTTTTTGTGCGTTTAGAGCATGCTGATATAACATGAGCTGAATCACCACAATAAAAGCACAACCCTTTTTTCCGCCTATACTTTTGCCGTTCACTTCTGGACTGAATTCTATCACATTGCATTATCTCAGGTGACGGTTCAGACGACACCGCCAAATGATGCACAGGTTTGCGCTCCCGTAAACGCCGATCAATCTGAACAGCCATAGTCATAGACTCATTCAGACCAGCAGGCGCAGGGAACCCCACCATAACATCTTTAATGGCCTCAGAAAGGCCATCTCTAAACTTTGCAGCCAGAGCGCACTCATTCCACTGAGTAAGCACCGACCACTTCCGAAATTTTTGACAATAAATTTCTGCTTCATCTTGCCCCTGAGAGAGGGCCAACAAAGCTTTTTCAGCCTGAATCTCTTGGTTAGGTTCCTCATAGAGCAAACCCAATGCCAGAAAAAACGCATCCGCATTAAGCAACGCAGGGTCCCCTGGTGCCAATGCAAATGCCCAATCCTGAGGGTCACCCCGCAGGAAAGATATAATTATCTTGACTTGCTGAGCAGGGTCTCCAGAGGAGCGAGATTTCAAAGAAAGAAACAACTTGCAATTGTTCCTAAAATTCAGAAAACGAGATCTATCTCCAGAAAAAAACTCTGGGACAGGAATTCTAGGTTCAGACATAGGAGCATGTACAACAAAATCCTGTATATTTTGAACCTTAGTGGCAAGATTATTCAGGCTGGAGGCCAAACTCTGGACGTCCATGATAAACAGCTGGGATCAGAGCCATTCAAAGATTAAGAGGAGGAGGAAGTAGCCAGGCTGCAATAGGGCTAGGCAGCAAACTCTGAGGGAAAGAGAAAGAAAAAAAAAAAAACTTCCTCAGACTACTTATCCTCCTACTTCAGCCAATACAATTAACACTTTGTGGGCCGGTTATACTGTCATGATCCCAATGGCAGAGGATCACTAAAGGACAAGCACAGATACAAACAAGCTCTAGGGCGATGGAACCTGAGCTGACCGCGACCCTGAACCTAACACACAAATAAAAGTAGCCGGGGAACGTGCCTACGATGATCCTAGACATCTCGCTCCAGCCGAAGATCTAACTTCCCCTATTAGAAGAAACACAGACCTCTCTTGCCTCCAGAGAAATCCCCCACAGAAATAGCAGCCCCCCACATATAATGACGGTGAAATGAGAGGAAAGCACATACGCAGTATGAAAACAGTTTCAGCAAAATGAGGCCCGCTAAAGCTAGATAGCAGAGGATACAAAAGTGAACTGCGCGGTCAGCGAAAAACCCTTCAAAAAACCATCCTGAAATTACTTGAACTCATGTGCCAACTCATGGTACATGAGGAGCAATTTCAGCCCACTAGAGCAACCAGCAGCAAGAATCACATATCTGCAGGCTGGACTAAAAACCAAATAAAGCAAAACACCAAAACAGGAAAATCCAAACTTAGCTTGACCAGAAGGTTCTAGGAGCAGGGAGCAGAGGTAACAAGACACACTGGATACATTGATAACCGGCGAGGAAATGCCAGCAAAGCCAGGTTAAATAGGAAACTCCCATATGCTGATGGAACAGGTGGAACCCAGAAACCCAGGAAAGACAAGTCACCCGGTACCATCAGTAACCACCAGAGGGAGCCCAAAAACAGAACTCACAACAGCGTGCACGCCGGCCGCCATCTTCTGCCGATCTTAGCATAGGAAGATGTTGCTGTAGCTTCATCAGAAGAAGGGATATAGTTAGGGAAGGAAGATTAACCCCCAAACTGCTTGTGCTGTAGCGATTTCCACTATCCAACACCACCATTTTTTTGCAGGAACAGTGGAGGCTATATTTTTGTGCATCAGCTCTGTAGCTTATTAGGCTGCCTTATAAGGCTCCCTGATAGCTGCATTGCTGTTTGTACGCTGCTGTGCAAACCAACTGCTTTTTAAAAGCAAAAATCCTGTTGCTCCTTTCTGCACAGTTATCTTGTTTATTTGTCCACACTTTTGTGTGCAGCAGTCCTTTTTATTGCTGCCATACTATTCCTGAGATCATTGTAGGGAGATTGAAATTGTACTACAGTCCTTGTATTTTTTCATATATCTTCCAGCCACTTTCTGCCACTTACAGTCTCCCCCCCAAAAAGTGAGATTCAAATTCTCACAAAGTGGATATACTTCAGTCCTGTTAGTTTGTCGTATATCAGCCAGCTACTTTCTGCCACTTACATTGTGTTGTTTTATGCACAGGGCCTGAGTTTTGGTTCAGTCTCCCCCCAAAAAAGGGAGATTTAAATTCTCAACAAGTTTATATACACCTTCCACCTTGTTTTACAGTACCATATAATGGTTGTTATTTTGGTTAGATTTTCCAAAAAATGAGGAAGTCTGGTGGAAGAGCCCGTGGGCGGTGGTTGCCAGCTGGTACTGATGGTGGTTGGTGCATCTGGTGGTAGTGGAAAAAGCACAATAGCACCTAAGGCTGGAGGTGTTGAGCCAGCGTCATCGTCTGGCTATACAAGGCCTCGAAGGCTCCCTTATCTGGGAGTAGGAAAACAACTTTTAAAGCCGGATGATCTAACCTTCATTAAAATGAACCAATCATGGATTTCAAATTATTTTGCCCCACCTTCACCTGCTGACACGTAGCTTGCCTGAAAAATGTATTGCTTTTGGCCTCCTCTTACTGACTTCTCCAATTCCTCCATTTGCAGCTGCTGAATGTCCACCATAGGCCATTTTTATACCTCCCTAAATGGGCTGACTCCCCCCACGGGGCCCTGGTCACCACCTGACGCAAGCACCCATGCGAGTGCCGTTTGCCTGGACAGGTGGGTGAGCCCACTCTTGGGCTACGGCACTGGCACAGGGTCCCTCATAGTACAATGAAGTGTCTCTGACAGTGGTGGTGCACAACCAACGTCAGACACACAGTCGTAATATGAGGGGCCCTGTGCCAGTACCGCCGCCCACGAGAGAGTGTTCCCCCCCAGTTCAAACAGTGCTCTACCACTTGCAATACTTACCTCTCCCTGCTCCACCACTGTGTAGTCTGTGCTGTTAAATCCTTCAATGGCACTGCCAATACAAATCTGTTGAAATGATAGATGATAGTTAAAATATACAGGGGTCCTGGCCTCCATTTAGACCAGTTAATAATTTGCGCCTACTACCACTGTCTGCTACTCAGCAGAGGAGCCCACCCCTGTACCACCTGTTTATTTATGAACAATTTTTTGGCAGACAGTTAGCCCACTTTATTATTTGGCCTACTAACTTAGTCTGCTACTAATTTTCTTCCACTGAACAAAGCAATGCCGCCTGTTTAGTCCTGTTACCAATTTTTAACTGCATTTAGCCTACTTTATTATTTGGGCCTACTAACTGTGTCTGCCACTCATTACAGTTGTCCTCCACTGAACAAAGCAATGCCGCCTGTTTAGTCCTGTTACCAATTTTGAACTGCATTTAGCCTACTTTATTATTTGGGCCAAAATCTGTGTTTCCTCCTCATCCTGCCCATTGCCCAGTCACTGCTAGATGAGTCTGCTGGTACATTGACCAAGACCACTACATTCCCCTTGCACTCTACACAGCCAGAATCTGACCCTGCTGAAAGTCAGGTTCCCCTTCCCGCATACTATACTACTTTACACGGGGACAAAGAGGAAGGTGCAGATGAAAGTGCAGGTTCCTTCATCAGGTGGGGGGGCATACTCGTTGGCGATGTCACTGGCACAGGGCCCCTCATAGTATGCAAAAGTGTCTCTGCCAGTGGGAGGCGCCACCCGCCGTCAAACACACCGCCGTACTATGAGGGGCCCTGTGCCAGTGCCAACGAGTGGGCTTCCCCTGCTTGCTCAGGATCACAGCACTTGCAAAGTTGAAATACTTACCTCTCCCTGCTCCACCGCCGTGACATATTCCGCGTTTCCTGGGCCCACAAAAATCTTGAGCCAGCCCTACCCCCCCACAACTTTAGCCAAATGACCCCCAGTTTTCAATGCCTAACTATTATTATAAAGTAAATTAAGATTGACAAGCTTAAGTAATAAGAATTGATGTTTTTGGCATTAAAATGGGCACTGTAGGTGTTTTCCTGTCCTCCACTCACTGCCGACTTTGATTGCCCATTGACTTGCATTTGGTTTCGTGTTTCAGTCAGCCCACCGACTTTTCGCAATAATCGGCCGATTTCACCCAACCCGACTTTTGACAAAGTCGGGTTTCGTGAAACCCGACTCGATCCGAAAAAAGTAAAAGTCGCTCAACTCTAATGATCATTACACGCCTAGATTAATTAATCAAGAGGTGTAGTTTGTAAAATGGGGTCACTTATGGGGTGTTCAACTGTTCTGGCACCTCAGGGGCTCTCCCAGTGAGTCATGGCACCCTCAAACCACAATATTAAAATCTGCAGTAAAATATGGCGCTCCTTCCCTTTTGAGCTTTGCACTGTGCCTCAAAAGTAGTTTTTACCCACATATAGGGTATTGGCACACTCAGGAGAAACTGTACAACAAATTCTGGGGTCCAATTTTTCCTGTTACCCTTGAGAAAATAAAAAATTTGGGGCTAACAGAAACTTTTTTGGGGAAAAATGTGTTTTTTTTTACATTTTCTTAGCTCTGTTATAAACTTCTGCAAAGAACCTGGTGGTTCAAGGTGCTCACCACACATCTAAATAAGTTCCTTGAAGGGTCTAGTTTCCAAAATGTTATCACATATGGGGGGTTTCTACTGTTTAGGCACATCAGGGGTCTTCCAAAGTGACATGGCATCCGCTCTCGATTCCAGCCAGGCAAACCTTTCTCCTTCCCTTCCTGGTCCTGCCGTGAGCCCAAACAGTGGTCTTCTTCCACAAATGGGGTATCAGCGTACTCAGGAGAAATTGCACAACAATTTTTTGTTGTCCATTTTCTCCTGCTACCTTTGGTAAAATAAAAAATGTGGTGCTAAAAGATGATTTTTGTGGAAAAAATGTGATTTTTAATTTACATGGCTCTACGTTATAAAATTATGTGAAGCACATAATTTTCAAAATGGGGTCACTTGTGGCGGGGTTTCCACTGTTTAGGCACATCAGGGGCTCTCCAAACATGACATGGCGTTCGTTCTCGATTCCAGCCAATTTTGCGTTCAAAACATGAAACGGTGCTCCTTCCCTTCCAAGCCCTGACGTGCTCCCAAAGAGTGGTCTTTCTCCACAATTGGGTAACGGCGTACTTAGGAGAAATTGTACAACAAATATTGTAGTTCATTTTCTCTTGATACCCTTAAGAAAAATTTTTAAAATTGGGTCAAAAAAAATTTGTGAAAAAAAGTTAAAATGTTCATTTTTTCCTTCCACATTGTTTCAATTCTTGTGAAGCACATGAAGGGTTAATACATTTCTTTAATGTAGTTTTGAACACCTTGAGGGGTGGAGTTTTTAGAATGGTGTCACTTTTGGGTACTTTTTGTCATACAGGCCCCCAAAGTCACTTCAAATGTGAGGTGGTCCCTAAAAAAATGCTTTTGTAAATTTTGTTTTAAAAAATGAGAAATCGCTGGTCAACTTTTAACCTTTATAACTTCCTAACAAAAAAATTGTTTCAAAAATGACTGACTAAATACTTTTTTCCCCCACTGTACATATGTGTGCAGAATTATTAGAAAAGACTGGGAACTCATTATCCTCCAGTGCTGTTGTAAGGAGGTGACAAAGGCCATCATATGCCTTCCCCTCTTTGAACAGTATTCACATTAAATGTGAAGGTTCCATGGTGTTTATGACTGTTAATGTATTAATTTACTGTCACTGTAATGTGTATGTACTTGATATGCGTTGTATATAGGATCAGAAATAGATTAGGATAGCAGGTAGCAGTAGCATCAAATAGTGGGGCACTATAGAGATAGGGAATGAGAGTGTTATGAAAAACATAGCTAGCGTAAGGGGTTTTCCAGGCTGGGATGAGTTACAGATGGGTGTAGTGCAGAGCAGAGGGATATAGTGAAGACACTTCCTGGTTGAGAGCAGAGCCCTGGCGGCCATGCCCAGCGCAAGGTGAAGTGATGCAGCAGTGAGAGACAGCAGTCAGATAGCCGTGGGGGTGAAGTTGCTGAGGCAAGAAGGTACCGAAGGGTGAGCAGAATGCAAGTGGCCACCATCTTATACGGGAACCATTCCAAGGAGGATCCGATGCCTGCGGCCGGAATTAGGCAGAGCTGAGCATGCCTTTTATCTTTTCCACTTGAAACTGGACAAAGGGAATGGGAGGAAGTTGGTGGACCTAAAGGCACGGACGCCGCAGACGAGAGAGAGGTATCTGCATGGCAGAGATTGCCGGGAGATACATAGATTGTTGAGACAGTCAGAAATTGCCGGGAGCAACAGAGATTGTCGGGACTGGCAGAGATTGCCGGGAGTGACAGATTGCCGGAAGAGACAGGGATTGTTGGAAGAGGCAGAGATTGCTGGTCAAGACGGAAATTGTCAAACAAGGAAGGGTGTTCTGCCTTCCTCCAGGTATGATGCTGTGTGGATTTCAGCATACAGCTTAACCCTCATCCACTTCCCCAGTAAACAGACTGTATGGATTCTTAAGACTATATTTATTGAGGTGATGATGTGAACTTGATCTTTGTGAACGGTAACGGAACAATAATGGTGGACGATAATGGTAAAAACTACAAAGAATAGTGTATCAGTACTGGCACGTCACAGAAACAATAGCATGATACAGGAATGCAATAAACATCAGTAACTGAGACATTGCATCATAATACAGAAATGCAGTTTTAATGGCAAGTTCTTGCTGCTAGTACTGTTCTACTTAATACAGAAATGCATCTATCTGTATGCAGTGCAAAGAGCATCATCACTAAACTGGAGGATACAGAGCACAATATGCCTCACTTCACAATAATCCACATGGTGACTGCTTAATGTCTTGCATATACAGATTCTGACACAAACACATAACTGAATTAAGACTCTCACTGAGATCCGCTGGACAGGAGCAGCGATTGTAGGAAGAGAGAGCCAGAACACACGTGTATCACTCAGAAAGCCCGGGGAAAAATGTCTGCAGATCTTCTTCTCCCGGGGAAGCTAAGGGGGCGGTTCTAATCAGAACACACAACTTCTTAAAGGAGAAATACTCATGTATACAGAAACAGGATAAGTGGGTAACTAATGACCCCTATGGTTTGTAACTGGTATTGCACTATGAATAGTTTCTCTTGCTGCTCATAAATGGGCAGAACAAAGGGAAAGCTCTAGGAATGCCTTTGTGTGTGAGCTGTGCTGCGACTGTAACAAATACCCTGCTGTTGAGTAAAGTTAAACTGTTAAATATGGACATGGAGTCTGGAGTCGTTTGTGCAAACCTGGAATCAGAAGCTAAAAATATGTCGCCAGAGGGAATCCCAGTGTTTACTATAAGTGTCCTGCTGTGCACATTTCACATACAACAAATGTGACATTTTTATGTTTCCTTTGTGAGGTTCCAGGGTGTGGGAACACTACAGCTCGTTGCCACGACTACCACCCTGGCCTCCTCACACGCTCATATTCCAGAACTGCACCACCATGAAGTGTCCAGAATTATAATGTGTTTCAGAGCTTAGAGATATGGCCAAGGTAAGTAAGGCTGAAAACCGATCATCATATGAATTGAAAGCTCAAGAAATGGCTAGGCGAGGAAGATGTTGGTTCCAGAATTGACAGCTGACTAGGGACGTGGGTTGCCTACAGAAGTCCTTCGAAGAAGCAATAAAATTTGTTGGGCAAACTGTGGAATCAACCTTGTCATCTCTTTCACATTCTCAACTGTGTACTGTGTATATTTCTGGAAGAATTGTGGCACAATTAAATTCAGGATGTGTGCAATATAGGGAGTCTGAGTTACTTTGCCAAAACGTAAGGTAGCCAGAATGTTTTGGGTATTATCACCCATGACAATGGTCAACCGCCATTGATGGGTAGTAAGCCAATGTGAGATTTGCCACCTGATACACAGCAACATCTCATCCACCCTTTAGCTTTTGTCCCCCATGCCTTTAAGCTGTAAAACTGCTTGGCGCCACTTTACCCTGCATGAACAAAATTAATTCAGTGTGTTGAATCAATGTCGTTACTGTGCCCTGTGGCTGCTGTGGATGGGATCATGTCTGTTCGGTTGAATCCAATGGAGATTTAGGAGGAGAGACCTTGAACTTGACCAAGTGAGTTTTAGTTGGCACACAAGTGGAAGAGTTGGAGCATAAGCCAATCAGGGATGGATATCTGCCAATGGGACAGAGAAGGTATATTCCAAGTAGTACATGGAGTAGTGGTGGATGACAACTATGATGATGACACTCACCAGGTAATACTTGAAGGTGTGGCCTTGCTAGCAGAAAGGCAGGCATGAGGTGAAGGGGTGAAGAGCAATTTGAGTCATCTTGCTCTGTTGCTTTCTCCATTTTTCCAATGTGGAAAAGAACTCACACACATGAAATTCCCTAATGAAAGACTCACTACTGCTACGACGTCCAGAGCTTTTCAGGTGCTGTGGAGCCATCTCCATCCATCTCTCCATGTAAGCATGCTCAAGAACCTTCAGGGAATCTGGCAATGGTGGAATTTATGGAAGTCAATCTCAATCCAGTATCAGCTATTGCAGATTATGATTCCCTTGATTGTAACCTATTAGGATGCTACACTTGTTACACCACTGTTAACCTGTTAGGTCCTAATACGATACTATAAACACATCGATCATCTCCCTGTTTTCCAGGGCATCCCTCCTGACAGCACCATCAAGAGGCAATCTTTGCATCCTTGGTAGGAACAGGAACACACAAGAGGCTAAAAAGACCCCTTCCTCTACCACCCACCAGTGTTTTTCCTGTTGCTATCAGGGAGAGACACATGGCAGAAGCCGCTCATGGCTCAGAAGATACCTGGTCAATTGAGCAGCTCTTTATTGCCGGATGCAGAGGGATCACTGGGGTCCATTTCTCTCCTGCGCAGTAGCACCTCTCGGATCATAGCTATGGACACCGATAGCTGCCACTGCGCAGGCGGCGCCATATTGGAGGAAATTTTTTTCTTCTCCATTAAGATGGGGAGCATGCACAGTAGCAGCTGTTGGATCACAGCTATTGACACCAATATCTGCTACTGCGCAGGCGCTGAGGTTGCCATTTTCAAATTGTTTTTTTTCCCTAGCTGGATAACAAGAAAATGTATTATTGCCACACTAACCATGCGATTATGCTGCAGGGCAGGTGCCACAGCTGGCACCTGCCTGCAGAAGTCTTTTTTCAGTATATTAGGTATTCATTATGCAAAGTAGGGGCAGGCCAGTGAGGAATCAATGACCTATAAGCAGTCTGCATTATGAATATCTAATCAGAGTACCAAATACACCAACCCTGTCTTAGGGCACGAGAATCTCATTAACTACAAACTGAAAATAAAGATTAAAAAAGAACCACAAGACGGATTTCAACCAAGGTATCATTTTATTCAGTATAAAGGTGCCAACCTGATACTGTGTTTAGGTTACTATGCACAATCCTGCTGACAGGTTCCCTTTCAACCAAGGTGACAACCCAACAGGAACAGATGCCTTGTCCCCAATATGGAACATGGACTTGGCATATGCCTTACTACCTTATCCCCTAATTCCAGCAGTATTGAGGAAAATCCAGGAGGATCATGCCAAGGTAATTGTGATGGCACCATTTTATCGCAACAGAAGCTGGTTTCCCCGTTAGAAAAGATAGCTCTGAAGGATTCCATCTTCTGTCTGGTAAAGCACGATTTTCTTTTCCAAGGCACAATATATCAACCTAATGTGAAGTTCCAGAAGTTATCTGCCTGGATCCAGATATACAGATCTTGAGATCCAGAAGACTTTCAGAATCCGTCATATCCACTTTTATCCAGAGAAGTAAGAAGCTTGTGAAGTTGGCGATATATACGAAGATCTGGAAGAAGTCTTGCTCACAATACCAGGAAACAATGGTGGGTATCTTAAGCCCTAATATTTCAAAGATACTGGATTTTCTCCAAACTGGGTTTAATAAAGATCTAAGACCCAACGCTTTTGAAGGTAATAATTTCAGCTCAGTGCTTTCATGGATTATCCATTTGATGATAAATGGCCTATGTAGACCACCAAATGAGCCTTTACAAGACTGACTTAAAATCGCTCTCCTTAAAAACAGCGTCCTGTTTGCCATAACTACAGCAAGATGGATAGGGGAGATACAGGCTTTCTACTTCAAAGATCCATATCAAAATATCGTAGGGGACTGCATTACATTATGGTTAGGATTCAGCATGATTAACCAAAAGTGGTAACTACTTTTAATATGAGTTAAGAGATCGTCTTGCCTTCCTTTTATCAAAACTATAAAGAGAGTCAGGAATTCACATTCCATTCTTTAGATGTAAGAAGAGCAGTCCTCCAATACCTAGAGGCCACACAAAGTTGGTGGATAGATTCCAATTTGTTTGTTCAGTTTGCAGGGAAGAATAAGGAGAAGAAAACGTCAATAGTGACCTTAGCAAGATGGATTAACTTGGTAATCAGTCTGACGTATCCTCCAGAAGGAAGAGCAACCCAGAACAACATCAGGGCCCATTCAACCAGAGCAATATCTACATCAAGGGCAGAACAATTGGTGGCCTTGTTAGACCAAATCTGCAGAGCAGCAATGTGGAAAAGTCTTAACACCTTTTGCAGATATTATAAGTTGGACATTTTTTTCAGGCCAAAAGATGGCCTTTGGAAGAAAAGTCCTCCAAGCAGTAGTCCTACCCTGGATGTATTCTCTGGTATTTTTGTGATGGCGCTGTAAGGAAGGATGTCCTGGAAAGTAGGAATTGGTCCTACCGGTAATTGGGTTTCCAGGAGTCCTTCATTACTGCACCATTACATTCCCTCCCTTAAATTTCCAGAATGCTATGTGAAGGTAACATATGTAGACAAAAGCTCAATAAAATAGAATTGCATCCATCCTTGTGTGGTTCTTGGAAAATCACTGGTGGGTGGTAGATGGAGGGGTATTTGAGTTTTGTGAGTTCCTGTTCCGATCAAGAATATGATGGATTAGGGTATGTGCACACGTCAGGATTTCTTGCAGAAATTTTCCTGACAAAAACCGGACGTTTCTGCCAGTAATCCGCATGCGTTTTTTTCGCGTTTTTGCATGCTTGACGCGTTTTTGGTGCGGTTTTTTTTTGCGTTTTTTTCCCAGAATAGCGGGAAAAACGCAGATAATCCGCAAAGTTAATGAACATGCTCTAACTGGGTCGCTGTGACCAGTGGGGTACCGCAGGGGTCAGTATTGGGACCTGTTCTCTTCAACATATTCATTAATGATCTGGTAGAAGGTTTACACAGTAAAATATCGATATTTGCAGATGATACAAAACTATGTAAAGCAGTTAATACAAGAGAAGATAGTATTCTGCTACAGATGGATCTGGATAAGTTGGAAACTTGGGCTGAAAGGTGGCAGATGAGGTTTAACAATGATAAATGTAAGGTTATACACATGGGAAGAGGGAATCAATATCACCATTACACACTGAACGGGAAACCACTGGGTAAATCTGACAGGGAGAAGGACTTGGGGATCCTAGTTAATGATAAATTTACCTGGAGCAGCCAGTGCCAGGCAGCAGCCGCCAAGGCAAACAGGATCATGGGGTGCATTAAAAGAGGTCTGGATACACATGATGAGAGCATTATACTGCCTCTGTACAAATCCCTAGTTAGACCGCACATGGAGTACTGTGTCCAGTTTTGGGCACCGGTGCTCAGGAAGGATATAATGGAACTAGAGAGAGTACAAAGGAGGGCAACAAAATTAATAAAGGGGATGGGAGAACTACAATACCCAGATAGATTAGCGAAATTAGGATTATTTAGTCTAGAAAAAAGATGACTGAGGGGCGATCTAATAACCATGTATAAGTATATAAGGGGACAATACAAATATCTCGCTGAGGATCTGTTTATACCAAGGAAGGTGACGGGCACAAGGGGGCATTCTTTGCGTCTGGAGGAGAGAAGGTTTTTCCACCAACATAGAAGAGGATTCTTTACTGTTAGGGCAGTGAGAATCTGGAATTGCTTGCCTGAGGAGGTGGTGATGGCGAACTCAGTCGAGGGGTTCAAGAGAGGCCTGGATGTCTTCCTGGAGCAGAACAATATTGTATCATACAATTATTAGGTTCTGTAGAAGGACGTAGATCTGGGTATTTATTATAATGGAATATAGGCTGAACTGGATGGACAAATGTCTTTTTTCGGCCTTACTAACTATGTTACTATGCTGCTATTTTTTTACCGCAATGCATTTTTTTCGCGGAAAAAAACGCATCATGTGCACAAAACATGCAGAATGCAGTCTAAATGATAGGATGCATAATGTATGTGTTTTTAATGACTTTTTATAGCTTTTTTTATCGCGAAAAAACCTGAACGTGTGCACATAGCCTTACTTGCTGTCATGATGGACTCCTGGAAACCCAATTTTCCTTTCCCTGATGAAGGTGGCTAGCCCACTGATATGCATGGGGTATATTTCCACTGACTTCTCCAGCTGGCATTGCTCTCTGGGTTTTGGATCCCATATTTTTGGGTCTGATATCCTTTGTTTATTTATCTTCCCATATTGCCTTTCTCTCCTATATTTTTATTATACATCTGCATTTGCACTTCATTGTAACATACAGTGACTTTGGTATACATTTATATAGGGCACAAAGGGTTTATATAACATACTAGATGGTGGCCCGATTCTAACGCATCGGGTATTCTAGAATATGCATGTCCACGTAGTATATTGCACAGCCCACGTAGTATATTGCCCAGCCACGTAGTATATTGCCCAGTCAGGTAGTATATTGCAGTCACGTAGTATATTGCCCAGCGACGTAGTATATTGCCCAGCAACGTAGTATATAGCAGAGCCACGTAGTATATTGCCCAGGCACGTAGTATATTGCCCAGCCATGTAGTATATTGCCCAGTGACGTAGTATATTGCCCAGCCACATAGTATATAGCAGAGCCACGTAGTATATTGCCCAGTGACGTAGTATATTGCCCAGCGACGGAGTATATTGCCCAGCCACGTAGTATATTGCCCAGTCACATAGTATATTGCACAGTGACGGAGTATACAGCACAGAGCCACGTAGTATAGAGACTTACAAAAAATAAACATATACTCACCTTCCGAAGGCCCGTTGAAGTCCTGCTATACTCACGATCCGCCGCCTTTCCCGCTCCTCGGGACGCTCATGGGATCGCTCCATTTCAAGCGTCAGCTTTCGGTCACAGGGCTGGTAGAAGCAGGACCTGTGATGACGTCGCGGTCACATGACCGTGACGTCACGGCAGGTCCTTGTCGCACACCAGCCCTGGGACCGGAAGCTGCCATTTGCAATGGAGCGGTCCCGGGAGCGGGAAAGGCGGCGGATGGTGAGTATAGCAGGTTTTTTGTTTTTTTATTATTTTTAACATGACATTTTTACTATTGATGCTGCATAGGCAGCATCAATAATAAATAGTTGGGGACACACAGGGTTAATAGCAGCGGTAACGGAGTACGTTACACCGCGGGCCGTTACCGCTGCCATTAACCCTGTGTGAGCGGTGAGTGGAGGGGATTATGGAGCGGGCGCCAGGCAGTGAGTGCAGGGGAGTAGGGGAGGGACTAATCGGACTGTGCCCGTCGCTGATTGGTCGCGGCAGCCATGACAGGCAGCTGCCTTGACCAATCAGCGCATGAATAACCGTGACAGAAGGACAGACAGCCAGACGGAAGTGACCCTTAGACAATTATATAGTAGATATTACCATTAATACACTGTCTGGTAAATGTGGCGCATATGATTTATAATTATATTATTGCCACTGTATATCATATTTTGCACTTACCCTAATTTTTTTATGATTACTACCTTTATGCTCCTTATTTTGGTTATATTTTTCATATTTTTGTATTTTGTTTGAATTTTACATTCTGGAACATACAACATTGGGTCTGCCTTTCCTCATCTGTGCTATTATAGGGCATTCTTGATTGTTCTCTATATTTAGGTCGCATTCCCTGTTTGTATCCAATTGTATGGGATTTACATCTGGTCCCACTATTAACTCGTAGATGTTTATTATCTTAAATTTGGTGTGATTTTCTATTATGTCAGTGCCTAACTATTACATGTATAGTCTATATTGATTTATATTACCTTTGGATGTTGATGTGAATACTGTTTTTAATTGCATTTAATCTTTAGGTATTTTTGTAAGAATATTTTTTTTGTTTTTTGTATACATACAGTTGTGTAACGACTTAAATAAACTCAACAGGGTTTTTCAAAAGTAAAAATCATGTAGATACCCAAATATTCTTTATTATTAAAACCAAGTCAAACAATGCCACCATTAGTGACCCAACTGCAAATTATTTTTATTTTATTTACATACAGTTGTGCTCAAAAGTTTACATATCCCGGCAGAAGTTTTGCTTTCTTGGCCCTTTTTTTTCAGAGAATATGAATGATAACACCAAAACTTTTTCTCCACTCATGGTTAGTAGTTGGGTGAAGCCATTTATAGTCAAACTACTATGTTTTCTCTTTTCAAATCATTTTTGGTGTTATCATTCATATTCTCTGAAAAAAGGCCAAGAAAGCAAAATTTCTGCCGGGGTATGTAAACTTTTGAGCACAACTGTATGTGTGCACATTTCTTCTGTGCTACTTTTTCTCCATTGACAAGTACAGTACTACTTGAAGTTGCAGCCTTGCTAACAGAAAGACGAGCATGAGGAGAAGGGGTGAAAGATAACTTGAATCTTGCACTTACTGCTGGCCATATTGCTTTTCATAAATGAGCCGGTGATGTTGCTTCTTGTACTGATTGAGACTCGTAGTTCCTAGCCTTCAAGCCATGGCGTTCATTTGTTTTATTTATTATTTTCCTCTTACAGAGCTTGCACACTTCCAAAGAATCATCTGGTGCCAATGTGGAAAAAAACGTAGACACGAAATTCCCACATGAAAGACTCACCACCACCACAACTTTCAGTTTCTGTTGGGCCATCTCCATCAACAGTACATTTTGCATCACCTGCTTCAGAGTTGAGTAAAAACAAGAAGAGTTTGGTCCATATAGCTATAACGCTTGCCAAAAAAGGAGGGATCCAAAGATATTCGCTCATCTCTACTCCTTAGCACACCTCTGGTTTCAAGGACATTTTCAAAACAGAATCATCTTCGTCATCTCTGATTTGGCTGATATTAGTCTCTATGGGGAAAATGGTATGAAGTCCCTGACCTGGCCATTTCCTACCTCAATATTTACCATGGCTCGGAGTGCTACCATCGCTACCACCACAACTAGCAGAGCCAGCAAAACACATTGGAAGTAAAACAGTGTCCTCTGTTCATCTTTTCCAATAAATCAATGGGATGAAGTTGTTGTGTAGTATTTTCCTTAGCCCTGGGAAGGACCAGAATAGAAACGGGTGTCATTGATGAAATAGAAATGCTACAATGTACAACATTAAGTATTGTAGCAGCATAGGAGGTGGACTAAGCAGAACATTGACTCAAGCTAATGGTGTCACTGTTGGAGGCTATATCATCCTGCTGTGTCTGAGACTAGTGATATGACATGTATGCCAGTTCTTCCTCTGCTTCATCTCCACTGATACGCTTGCTAGAAGCAAGGGACGCCAAGTGTGATCTGCATTTGGAGCTACTACTGCCCCATTTTTTGCCATGGAATGCTTTGCTTTTTTCTCTCACGCTACCACATCTGTTGCCTGTGCCACTTTTTCAGTTTACATACAGTTTGGACACACATGTAACATTTATGTTATTTAAAGACACATGGGAAATCACTGCATTCAGGAGAAACTGCATAACAAGCTATGGCCTCCATTTTCTCTTTTACCCTAATAAAAGTTACACCCTAATTATTTCTGGAAATTAAAACTTGTTTTGTTTTCAAATCTAAATGTTATACATTTCTGTAAAGCACATGGTTTAAAAATGCTAATTCTTAGATATTTTCCTGGAGGGGCTTAGATTCCAAAATGAGGGTTAATTTTCTTTTTATCCATCGTGAAAATTACACAATTGGGCCTAAAACAACATTTTATTTGAGAACACAATTTTTAATTTTCACATCCAAATATAAAGTTCTGTAAATCACCTGTGAGTATAAAATGGCCATCACACACCTAAATTATTTCCTTGAGGGATCCAATATTGGATGGGGTCACGTGTGTGTGTGTGTGTGTGTGTGTGTGTGTGTGTGTGTGTGTGTGTGTGTGTGTGTGTGTGGGGGGGGGGGTTCTGTTGCTTTGGTGCATCAGGGGTTCAGCAACTGCAACAATTTATCACTAACAAAGTACAGTTGTGGCCAAAAGTATTGACACCCCTGCAATTCTGTCAGATAATACTCAGTTTCTTCCTGAAAATGATTGCAAACACAAATTCTTTGTTACTATTATCTTCATTTAATTTGTCTTAAATGAAAAAACACAAAAAGAATTGTCCTAAAGCCAAATTGGATATAATTCCACACCAAACATAAAAAGGGGGTGGACAAAAGTATTGGCACTGTTCGAAAAATCATGTGATGCTTCTCTAATTTGTGTAATTAACAGCACCTGTAACTTACCTGTGGCACCTAACAGGTGTTGGCAATAACTAAATCACACTTGCAGCCAGTTGACATGGATTAAAGTTGACTCAACCTCTGTCCTGTGTCCTTGTGTGTACCACATTGAGCATGGAGAAAAGAAAGAAGACCAAAGAACTGTCTGAGGACTTGAGAAACCAAATTGTGAGGAAGCATGAGCAATCTCAAGGCTACAAGTCCATCTCCAAAGACCTGCATGTTTCTGTGTTGACCGTGCGCAGTGTCATCAAGAAGTTTAAAGCCCGTGGCACTGTGGCTAACCTCCCTGGATGTGGACGGAAAAGAAAAATTGACAAGAGATTTCAACGTAAGATTGTGCGGACGTTGGATAAAGAACCTCGACTAACATCCAAACAAGTTCAAGCTGCCCTGCAGTCCGAGGGTATAACAGTGTCAACCCGTACTATCCATCAGCATCAGAGTGAAAAGGGACTGTATAGGCTGGAGTTTGCCAAAACTTACCTGAAAAAGCCCAAAACGTTTTGGAAGAATGTTCTCTGGTCAGATGAGACAAAAGAAGAGCTTTTTGTGCAAAGGCATCAACATAGAGTTTACAGGAGAAAAAAAAAAAGAGGCATTCAAAAAAAAGAACACGGTCCCTACAGTCAAGCATGGCGGAGGTTCCCTGATGTTTTGGGGTTGCTTTGCTGCCTCTGGCACTGGACTGCCTGACCGTGTGCATGGCATTATGAAGTCTGAAGACTACCAACAAATTTTGCAGCATAATGTAGGGCCCAGAGTGAGAAAGCTGGGTATCCCTCAGATGTCATGGGTCTTCCAGCAGGACAATGACCCAAAACACACTTCAAAAAGCACTAGAAAATGGTTTGAGAGAAAGCACTGGAGACTTCAAAGTTGGCCAGCAATGAGTCCAGACCTAAATCCCTGTGGAGAGATCTAAAAATGGCAGTTTGGAGAAGGCACCCTTCAAATATCAGGAACCTGGAACAGTTTGCCAAAGAAGTATGGTCTAAAATTCCAGCAGAGTAAGAAACTCATTGATGGTTACCGGAAGCGGTTGGTCACAGTTATTTTGGCTAAAGGTTGTGCAACCAAGTAGTAGGCTGAGGGTGCCAATACTTTTGTCTGGCCCATTTTTGGAGTTTTGTGTGAAATGATCAATGTTTTGCTTTTTGCTTCATTCTCTTTTGTGTTTTGTCATTTAAGACAAATTAAATGAAGATAATACCAAAGAATTTGTGATTGCAATCATTTTCAGGAAGAAACTGAGTATTATCTGACAGAATAGCAAGGGTGTCAATACTTTTGGCCACAACTGTAACATATTACAGCCTGCCACTTCATTACTACCAGAGCTGCTCCAACTCCCTAACCTACAGTCACTCTTTCCAAAACCTTATAGATTTGTAAGTCCGCTAGATCAGGGTTCTCTCCTCTTCTGTAGCAGTTATGTCACTGTTGGTTTTCTTATTGTACTTTGATTTTATATATGTATTGTGTATGTAAACCCCCTTCACACGTACAGCTTAACCCCTCTGTGACCTTAGACGTACTATCCCGTCGAGGTGCCCTGGGCTTATCTGACCCTGGACGGGATAGTACGTCATAGCCGATCGGCCGCGCTCACGGGGGGAGCGCGGCCGATCGCGGCAGGGTGTCAGCTGCTTATCGCAGCTGACATCCGGCACTATGTGCCAGGAGCGGTCACGGACCGCCCCCGGCACATTAACCCCTGGCACACCGCGATCAAAGATGATCGCGATGTGCCGGCGGTGCAGGGAAGCACCGCGCAGGGAGGGGGCTCCCTGCGGGCTTCCCTGAGACCCCCGGAGCAACGCGATGTGATCGCGTTGCTGCGAGGGTCTCACCTCCCTCCCTGCTCCCTCCAGCCCCGGATCCAAGATGGCCGCGGATCCGGGTCCTGCAGGGAGGGAGGTGGCTTCACAGAGCCTGCTCAGAGCAGGCACTGTGAAGCCTGCAGCGCTGCATGTCAGATCAGTGATCTGACAGAGTGCTGTGCAAACTGTCAGATCACTGATCTGTGATGTCCCCCCCTGGGACAAAGTAAAAAAGTTAAAAAAAAAATTTCCAAATGTGTAAAAAAAATAAAAAAAAATATTCCAAAATAATGAAAAAAAAAATAAAAATATTATTCCCATAAATACATTTCTTCATCTAAATAAAAAAAAAAAAACCAATAAAAGTACACATATTTAGTATCGCCGCATCCGTAACGACCCGACCTATAAAACTGTCCCACTAGTTAACCCCTTCAGTAAACACCGTAAGAGAAAAAAAAAAACGAGGCAAAAAACAACGCTTTATTATCATACCGCCGAACAAAAAGTGGAATAACACGCGATCAAAAGGACAGATATAAATAACCATGGTACCGCTGAAAGCGTCATATTGTCCCGCAAAAAAAGAGCCGCCATACAGCATCATCAGCAAAAAAATAAAAAAGTTATAGTCCTGAGAATAAAGCGATGCAAAAATAATTATTTTTTCTGTAAAATAGTTTTTATCGTATAAAAGCGCCAAACCATAAAAAAATGATATAAATGAGGTATCGCTGTAATCGTACTGACCCGAAGAATAAAACTGATTTATCAATTTTACCAAACGCGGAACGGTATAAACGCCTCCCCCAATAGAAATTCATGAATAGCTGGCTTTTGGTCATTCTTCCTCACAAAAATCGGAATAAAAAGCGATCAAAAAATGTCACGTGCCCAAAAATGTTTTCAATAAAAATGTCAACTCGTCCCGCAAAAAACAAGACCTCACATGACTCTGTGGACCAAAATATGGAAAAATTATAGCTCTCAAAATGTGGTATTGCAAAAAATATTTTTTGCAATAAAAAGGGTCTTTCAGTGTGTGACGGCTGCCAATCATAAAAATCCGCTAAAAAACTCGCTATAAAAGTAAATCAAACCCCCCTTCATCACCCCCTTAGTTAGGGAAAAATAAAAAAAAATGCATTTATTTCCATTTTCCCATTAGGGCTAGGGTTAGGGCTAGGGTTAGGGTTAGGGTTGGGGCTAAAGTTAGGGTTAGGGTTTAGATTACATTTACAGTTGGGAATAGGGTTGGGATTAGGGTTAGGGGTGTGTCAGGGTTAGAGGTGGAATTAGGGTTAGGGGTGTGTTTAGATTAGGGTTTCAGTTATAATTGGGGGGTTTCCACTGTTTCGGCACATCAGGGGCTCTCCAAACACGACATGGCGTCCGATCTCAATTCCAGCCAATTCTGCGTTGAAAAAGTAAAACAGTGCTCCTTCCCTTCCGAGCTCTCCTGTGTGCCCAAACAGGGGTTTACCCCAACATATGGGGTATCAGCGTACTCAGGACAAATTGGACAACAACTTTTGTGGACCAATTTCTCCTGTTACCCTTGGGAAAATACAAAACTGGGAACTAAAAAATAATTTTTGTGGGAAAACAAAAAGATTTTTTATTTTCACGGCTCTGCGTTATAAACTGTAGTGAAACACTTGGGGGTTCAAAGTTCTCACAACACATCTAGATAAGTTCATTGAGGGGTCTAGTTTCCAATATGGGGTCACTTGTGGGGGGTTTCTACTGTTTAGGTACATTAGGGGCTCTGCAAACGCAATGTGACGCCTGCAGACCAATCCATCTAAGTCTGCATTCCAAATGATGCTCCTTCCCTTCCGAGCCCTCCCATGCGCCCAAACGGTGGTTCCCCCCCACATATCGGGTATCAGCGTACTCAGGACAAATTGGACAACAACATTTAGGGTCCAATTTCTCCTGCTAACCTTGGAAAAATACAAAACTGGGGGCTAAAATATAATTTTTGTGGAAAAAAAAATATTTTTTATTTGCATGGCTCTGCGTTATAAACTGTAGTGAAATACTTGGGGGTTCAAAGCTCTCACAACACATCAAGATGAGTTCCTTAGGGGGTCTATTTTCCAAAATGGTGTCACTTGTGGGGGGTTTCTACTGTTTAGGTACATTAGGGGCTCTGCAAACGCAATGTGACGCCTGCAGACCATTCCATCTAAGTCTGCATTCCAAATGGCGCTCCTTCCCTTCCGAACCCTCCCATGTGCCCAAACGGTGGTTCCCTCCCACATATGGGGTATCAGCGTACTCAGGACAAATTGGACAACAACTTTTGGGGTCCAATTTCTCCTGTTACCCTAGGGAAAATACAAAACTGGGGGCTAAAAAATAATTTTTGTGGGAAAAAAATTGTTTTATTTTTATGGCTCTGCATTATAAACTTCTGTGAAGCCCTTGGTGGGTCAAAGTGCTCACCACACATCCAGATAAGTTCCTTAGGGGGTCTACTTTCCAAAATGGTGTCACTTGTGGGGGGTTTCAATGTTTAGGCACATCAGTGGCTCTCCAAACGCAACATGGCGTCCCATCTCAATTCCTGTCAATTTTGCATTGAAAAGTCAAACGGCGCTCCTTCCCTTCCGAGCTCTCCCATGCGCCCAAACAGTGGTTTACTGCCACATATGGGGTATCAGCGTACTCGGGACAAATTGGACAACAATTTTTGAGGTCCAATTTCTTCTCTTACCCTTGGAAAAATAAAAAATTGGGGGCAAAAATATAATTTTTGTGAAAAAATATTTTTTATTTTTACGGTTCTGCATTATAAACTTCTGTGAAGCACTTGGTGGGTCAAAGTGCTCACCACACCTCTAGATAAGTTCCTTAGGGGGTCTACTTTCCAAAATGGTGTCACTTGTGGGGGGTTTCAATGTTTAGGCACATCAGTGGCTCTCCAAACGCAACATGGCGTCCCATCTCAATTTCTGTCAATTTTGCATTGAAAAGTCAAACTGCGCTCCTTCCCTTCCGAGCTCTCCCATGCGCCCAAACAGTGGTTTACTGCCACATATGGGGTATCAGCGTACTCAGGACAAATTGGACAACAACTTTTTGGGTCCAATTTCTCCTGTTACCCTTGGTAAAATAAAACAAATTGGAGCTGAAGTAAATTTTTTGTGTAAAAAAGTTAAATGTTCATTTTTATTTAAACATTCCAAAAATTCCTATTAAACACCTGAAGGGTTAATAAACTTCTTGAATGTGGTTTTGAGCACCTTGAGGGGTGCAGTTTTTAGAATGGTGTCACACTTGGGCATTTTCTATCATATAGACCCCTCAAAATGACTTCAAATGAGACGTGGTCCCTAAAAAAAAATGGTGTTGTAAAAATGAGAAATTGCTGGTCAACTTTTAACACTTATAACTCCCTAACAAAAAAAAAATTGGTTCCAAAATTATGATGTAAAGGAGACATGTGGGAAATGTTACTTATTAAGTATTTTGTGTGACATATCTCTGATTTAATTGCATAAAAATTCAAAGTTTGAAAATTGCGAAATTTTCAAAATTTTCGCCAAATTTCCGTTTTTTTCACAAATAAACGCAGGTACTATCAAAGAAATTTTACCACTATCATGAAGTACAATATGTCACGAGAAAACAATGTCAGAATCACCAGGATCCGTTGAAGCGTTTCGGAGTTATAACCTCATAAAGGGACAGTGGTCAGAATTGTAAAAATTGGCCTGGTCATTGACGTGCAAACCACCCTTGGGGGTAAAAGGGTTAATGGTGCTTCGAAATCAATTTTTAAAATAATCTAGTTATCTATACAGTTTGTATTGTGAAATTTGGTGATTAACTTGAAATAAACAATCTGTCTTACAAAGTCACCTATTTCTGAGTAAGCCTGCCAATCCATCACCAGCTTTAAGATACCACCATAGCTGATCATTGACGGCAGAGGACCTCCTTTACTATGTACATATGCCTTAGGGTATGTGCACACGTTGCGGATTCTCTGCGGATCCGCAGCATTTTTTGAGGTGCAGAAACGCTGCAGATCCGCAATTGATTTACAGTAAAATGTAAATCAATGAGAAAAAAAATGCTGTGCACACTTTGCGGAAAATCTGCTGCAGAAACACTGCGGTTTAAAAGAAGTAGCATGTCACTTGTTTTTTGTGAATCTGCAGTGTTTTTGTACCCATTCCATTATAGAAAACCGCAGGGGTAAAAACCGCAAGAAAACCGCAGCAAAAACGCACAAAAAACGCTGTGGAACTGCACAAAAAAAACGCAACAAATCCGCAGGTGCATTTTCTGCCAGTAGAGGCAGAATCCGCACCAGAAATTCCAAAGGCTAATCCGCAACGTGTGCACATAGCTTTAGTAGTGTGTTCCTAATGACACAACTACAAAAGGTTGGAAATGTATGAACTTAGTTGATGACTGCACATGTGAATTTTGTGACTTGCAAATATTAATACCATGTGCAGTACTCAGAGACTTTGTAATTGAACACAAATGAATGACAGAATTTTTTTTAAACCAAAGAACAGTGGAGAAGTTAAGAAGACAGTTAAACAGGGCTACTGGATCACATGTCTGACCACAAATTGTAGATAAAGGAGCGTTTCCATGGACAATCAGAATTAAATTAGAAACAGATGTTCTTCTAAGAGGAACATAGCTGGTTTAGTTAACAAGTCATGTGATACTCATGAACAAACTGAAAATATGTTCATTTCAAGATATAGGGCAAGACTAATTAAAGTTACATCCATTTCGGGTATGTGCACACGTTCAGGTTTTTTCGCGTTTTTTAGGCAATAAAAACGCATTAAAAACGCAGACATATGCATCCTATCATTTAGAATGCATTCTGCAATTTTTGTGCACATGATGCGTTTTTTTCCGTGAAAAAAACGCATTGCGGTAAAAAAAAAGCAGCATGTTCATTAATTTAGCGTTTTTCCCGCTATTCTATGCATTGGGAAAAAAACGCAAAAAAAGCACAAAAAAATGCATACAAAATGCTAAAAAATGTGAAAAAAATGCATGCGGATTTCTGGCAGAAATGTCCGTTTTTTGTCAGGAAATTTCTGCAAGAAATCCTGACGTAACCTGAACGTGTGCACATACCTTTAATAAATAGAACTTAGGCTGTGTTCACACGTTGCTGTTTTTTCGCGTTTTTTCCCGATAAAAACGCTATAAAACCCGCAAAAAAAACTGCATACAATAAGCATCCCATCATTTAGAATGAATTCCGCATGTTTTGTGCACATGATGCGTTTTTGTTCCGCAAAAAAAACGCATACCGCACAAAATCCGGACATGCTCTATCTTTTTGCGTTTTTTTTGCGGATTTCCCACTCCAAAATGCATTGGGAAGTGTCCGGAAAAAAACGCGGCAAAAACGCGGCAAAACCGCAGCAAAAGCGCATGCGGTTTTCTTGCGGATTTCATGCAGAAAATGTCCGGAATTCTCAGGAATTTTCTGCATGAATTCCTGAACATGTGCACATAGCCTAAAATTCATTTTTAGTGTCTTACAAAATTAAAACTTAGTACTTGTGTTAAAATTACTATGCATTAGATTTAAGTTCACTATTGGCAGCAAAGATTCAGTTTCTGTTAATGAAAAATTCTGTGGCACCCTCTACTGGATAGAAAGTTAGAAATATCTATTTGAAATGTTCAAAAACAGCTCTACTGTTTGTGATGAAATACGGCTAATAAAATATATTTTCGAAAAAAGGCACAAAGTTCAAAGATATGATCTATGGTTTTATTAAAGCATTTAGTATCTGCTGCCATAGAATTGCTCAATGTAATATACAGTGTAATTAAAAAGCCTACATACTCCTGATAAAATGCAAGGTTTTTGTCAAGTAAGAAAAAAAAAACCACAGCAAGAATCATAATTTCTGAACTTTTCCTCCTTTAAATGTTACACATAATTCAATTGTTGGAAAAAGGATAATAAAAGACAAAAAGAAAAATAAAGAACCAAAATAATTTGGTTGCATAAATATGCACACCCTTTAATACCAATACTTTGTGAAAATTCCCTTTTAAATTATGATGGCATTCAGACTTTTTGGCCACGATCACACGTTGCGGAAAGTGGTGCTGATTTTTCCAGACTGATTTTGGTAAATCCACAGGTAAACCGCACTGCGGATTACCTGTGGAATTACCGCAGATTTACCGTGATTTTTTTGCGGATTTTGTGCGCATTCCACCTTTGGTTTTACACCTGTGGATTCCTATTATGGAGCAGGTGTAAACTGCTGCAGAATCCGCCCAAAGAATGGACATGCTGCGAAATAAACAACGCTATGTTTCCACGCGTTTTTTTACACAGCATGTGCACTGCGGATTTTGTTTTCCATAGGTTTACATGGTACTGTAAACTCAGGGAAAACTGCTGTGAATCCACAGCGGCCAATCCGCTACGGATCCGCAGCAAAATCCGCAACGTGTGCACTTACCCTTTGGGTATGAGTATTTCAACATGGCACATCTAGAATGGGGAATCTCAGCCCATTCTTCCTTGCAGTAGCACCCTAAATCTTTCAGACTGCAAGGACATCTCCTGTGTTTAGTCATCCTCTTCAGGTCAACCCACAGATTTTCAATTTTATTCAGGTCTGGACTGTGCCAGGGCCATTCCAAAACTTCAAACTTCTCATGGCAAAGTTATTCTTTTATAGATTTAGAAGTATGCTTAGGCTATTTTCATGCTGAAAGGTAAAATTCCTCTTCATCATCAGATTTTTGGCAGAGGTCTGAAGGTTTTGATGCACAATTCACTGATACTTGGAAATGTTCGTAATTTCCTCCACTTTGACTAAAGTTCCAGCTGCTAAAATCAGCCCAAATGCATAAAGCCCAAATGCAAAAGCCTTCACCATGCTTCACTGTGGGTATGGTGTTCTTTTGGTAAAACGCAGTGGTAGCTTTGCGCCAAACATCCCTTTAAGAATTATGGCGTAAAAGATCAACCTCGGTCTCCTCAAACCATAACACGTGTTCCCACATGCTTTCTGCAGACTTGATGCAGGTTTTGGCAAAATATTTAAACAAAGCTGGGTTAGATGTTTTTCTTTGTAAGAAAAGGCTTCTATCTTTTCATCCTACCCCAAAGGCAAGACATACAGTACAGAACAAACGTTTGGACACACCTTCTCATTTAAAGATTTTTCTGTATTTTCATGACTTTTAAAATTGTTCATTCACACTGAAGGCATCAAAACTATGAATTAACACATGTGGAATTATATACTTAACAAAAAGTGTGAAACAACTGAAAATGTCTTCTTATTCTAGGTTCTTTAAAGTAGCCACCTTTTCCTTTGAAGACTGCTTTGCACACTCTTGGCATTCTCTTGATGAGCTTCAAGATGTAGTCACCGGGAATGGTTTTCACTTCACAGGTGTGCCCTGTCAGGTTTAATAAGTGGGATTATAAATGGGGTTGGGACCATCAGTTGTGTAGAAGTCTGGTGGATACACAGCTGATAGTCCTACTGGATAGACTGTTAGAATTTGTATTGCGGCAAGAAAAAAGCAGCTAAGTAAAGAAAAATGAGTGGCCATCATTACTTTATGAAATGAAGGTCAGTCAGTCCGAAAAATTGGGAAAACTTTTGAAAGTGTCCCCAAGTGCAGTGGCAAAAACCATCAAGCGCTACAAAGAAACTGGCTCACATGAGGACCGCCCCAGGAAAGGAAGACCAAGAGTCACCTCTGCCTCAGAAATTGCAGGTTGAAGAGCACAGTGAGGTAAAAAATATTCTGTTGTAAAAAAAAAAATCACAGTAATCATAATCAGTAATCATATGGGTATACATTGACGATTGGTGGAGCAGCTTAGTATACTTTTTTTGCAAAAAAACATATCAACTAAATACCCTGTTTTTTCCATCTTTTGACTAGCACTTGCTTATTACTGTGATTTTTTTTTTTACAAGAGTATTTTAGACCTCACTGTGCTCTTTTGTGTCTTCAAGTTTCTTGGTTTGTGAACAGGTTCCTACAGACTTGTTCATTGTGCAAGTAGCCCATGTGTTTCTGGTTCTGTAATTGTTCTCTTGTTTCTACAAGACTAGGGAGTCCACCACTCCTTATGGGTCATTTGCATCAAAGCTGTTCCATCCAGCATGTCCACATGAAAATTCCCTCTCTGAACCCTGCTTATACAGGTACTATACAGATGATCAGGTTTTTAAATACATCAGATAGGGATTATATACATTAGGTAGGACTGCTCTATATGGATATACCTTGACGATTGGTGGAGCAGCTTAGTATACATTTTTTTGCAAAAAAAATGAATCAACTAAATACCCTGTTTTTTCCATCTTTTGACTAGCACTTGCTTACTAGGCTGCCGTCACACTAGCAGCATTTGGTCAGTATTTTACATCAGTATTTGCAAGCCAAAACCAGGAGTGGGTGATAAATGCAGAAGTGGTGCATATGTTTCTATTATACTTTTCCTCTAATTATTCCACTCCTGATTTTGGCTTACAAATACGGATGTAAAATACTGACCAAATACTGCTAGTGTGACGGCAGCCTTACTGTGATTTTTTTTACAACAGTATTTTTGACATCACTGTGCTCTTTTGTGTCTTTAGGCTGATGGAAGGAGTACTCCCATCTTAAACTTACAGGTGATTCACTGAATTTTATAATGTTGGGTTTGTGAAAATTAAATATGTTATTTTCAATAACAAAATTCTAATTTTCACAAGGGTAACAAGAGAAATTTTCCTCTTAGTACTTCAATACCCCACATGTGTTTGGACACAAATGCTTGGACACACGGCAGGGATCGGAAGGGAAGGAGCATCATCTTACTTTTGGAGCATCATCTTACTTTTGGAGCACAATTCCTGGTGGAACAGACTGCGAATGTTATGCCACATCTGGGAAGCTCCAAAGCGCCAAAATAGCAGAACTCCTCATCGCCATAAGAAATTCACGTCGTAAATTAAGCGGGTTCTCTTTGCTACACTAATGCCAAACAAAGCACACTGGGGCTCAAAAGGGAGAGTGCATAAGGATTTGAGAGTGCAAATTTCACTTGATTTCTTTTGATGGGAACCATTGTGCTTTTCCAGGGCCTTTGTGCTACCATTGACATGGAAACGCCCTATATTTCCATTAAGATATGATGGTCCTGAGTGGGGGCTTGTTTTTTCTGGATCGAGTTGAAGCTTACGTTGTTAGCAATTTGGGATACATAACATTTCAGAGCACATTTATCCTGTTTTGAGATGAAACCCCCAACGGATTTATTCACTGTGAGTCAGGCAGTTACTGTGGACCCTGTCTGGCCTCTGTTCAGCGATGTCCTTTTCGGTGGTAAATTAAACTGTGGTCGATAGCGCATTTGTCCATTCCAAATAAGATGGACACCACCAGAACATAAGCTAAAGTCCAAAGTGACTCCATCTGCTTCATAATAGTGAATCTTCCATTGAGGGTTTTGTCTGAATCACGGTTCTTGGAAATTTACATAGACACCCTGAGGCAAGTGTACATGATAAATGTGAACAGAGCCTTACTGTGATCATTGAGCGACAGATTGATGAAGTCAACAGCAGTTCAAGAATGACTTGTTTTGATTTTTTTTGTACAACATTCACCCTGTAGTATAAGTGATAAGATGACCTTATTCTTTGCGTCAGTATGATTACACATTTATATATTTTTTAAGTTATTCTACTTTTACACACCAAAAAAGCCTTTTTTTTCAGCACCATATCTTGAGAGCTATAAATTTTCTATTTTCTTACCTGCAAAGCTATGTGAGGGCTTGTCTTTTGGGGCGGGACTACTGGTTAATGTCCCCATTAAACCCCAGAAATGCTACGATTGAATGTGATCGGAGACCCGCAGCATGATGTGGGGTCCCGGTCATTGCAATGGTGACTTAATGTAGTCATGACAACATCTGGGTCACCACAGCTAGGAAACTTGCTGATCATGCGCAATGCATGATAAGCAAGTCTGTCAGTGCAGAGCTGACAGTTTCTATAACATGCACATGCTGCTTAACCTCCATGTTATAGAAGCGATCAACCTACAAAAAATGATTGTCCCATAGTGGGACTAAGTAAAAAGTTAGAAAAAAGTAAAAAAATTATTGTAGAAATATTTAAAAAAAAAAAATCAGAATTTATATTACTTTTTTTATTTTTATCTCTAAATAAATATTTGAATGAAAAAAAAATAAAACAATAAAAGTACACATATTTGGCATCGCCGTGTCCGAAACTACCCAACTTATACACTGTGTGCAGAATTATTAGGCAAGTTGTATTTTGATCACATGATACTTTTTATACATGTTGTCCCACTCCAAGCTGTTCAGGCTTGAGAGCCAACTACCAATTAAGTAAATCAGGTGATGTGCATCTCTGTAATGAGGAGTGTTGTCTAATGACATCAAAACCCTATATAAGGCGTGCTTAATTATTAGGCAACTTCCTTTCCTTTGGCAAAATGGGTCAGAAGAGAGATTTGATTGGCTCTGAAAAGTCCAAAATTGCAGATGTCTTGCAGAGGGATGCAGCAGTCTTGAAATTGCCAAACTTTTGAAGCGTTATCATCGAACAATCAAGCGTTTCATGGCAATTAGCCAACAGGGTCGCAAGAAAAAAAAAGGTGCAAAAAAGGTGCAAAATAACTGCCCATGAATTGAGGAAAATCAAGCGTGAAGCTGCCAAGATGCCATTTGCCACCAGTCTGGCCATATTTCAAAGCTGCAACGTTACTGGAGTAACAAAAAGCACAAGGTGTGCGATACTCAGGGACATGGCCAAGGTAAGGAAAGCTGAAAAACGACCACCTTTGAACAAGAAACATAAGATAAAATGTCAAGACTGGGCAAAGAAATATGTTAAGACTGACTTTTCAAAGGTTTTATGGACTGATTAAATGAGAGTGACTCTTGATGGGCCAGAGGCTGGATCAGTAAAGGACAGAAAGCTCCACTCCGACTCAGATGCCAGCAAGGTGGAGGTGGGGTACTGGTATGGGCTGGTATCATCCAAGATGAACTTGTGGGACCTTTTGGCTATGTGCACACGTTGCAGATTTGGGTGCAGAATTTTCCTGCACAAAATCTGCATCTCCTGGCAGAAAACGCAGCTGCGTTTTTTATGCAGTTTTTGGTGCGGTTTATATGCGTTTTAGAATGTTTAATAATACATCTTTATTTAGCTTACAAAAAAAAGATTTGTAATGTCATTATTGTCCAACCTCCTCTTTTATATTTGTCCAACCCACACTCCATTACACACACAGATAGATATAGATCTAGATTCTATAGCGACGGGGTCTGTTCCGCAGGACTGGCGCATAGCAAATGTGGTGCCAATATTCAAAAAGGGCTCTAAAAGTGAACCTGGAAATTATAGGCCAGTAAGTCTAACCTCTATTGTTGGTAAAATATTTGAAGGGTTTCTGAGGGATGTTATTCTGGATTATCTCAATGAGAATAACTGTTTAACTCCATATCAGCATGGGTTTATGAGAAATCGCTCCTGTCAAACCAATCTAATCAGTTTTTATGAAGAGGTAAGCTATAGACTGGACCACGGTGAGTCATTGGACGTGGTATATCT
Organism: Ranitomeya imitator; assembly: GCF_032444005.1. Taxonomy (NCBI): domain Eukaryota; kingdom Metazoa; phylum Chordata; class Amphibia; order Anura; family Dendrobatidae; genus Ranitomeya; species Ranitomeya imitator. Next base: position 254,416,578 of record NC_091285.1, on the reverse strand, counting down.
CGATTTTTCCAAAGCGTTTGATACCGTGCCGCACAAGAGGTTGGTACACAAAATGAGAATGCTTGGTCTGGGGGAAAATGTGTGTAAATGGGTTAGTAACTGGCTTAGTGATAGAAAGCAGAGGGTGGTTATAAATGGTATAGTCTCTAACTGGGTCGCTGTGACCAGTGGGGTACCGCAGGGGTCAGTATTGGGACCTGTTCTCTTCAACATATTCATTAATGATCTGGTAGAAGGTTTACACAGTAAAATATCGATATTTGCAGATGATACAAAACTATGTAAAGCAGTTAATACAAGAGAAGATAGTATTCTGCTACAGATGGATCTGGATAAGTTGGAAACTTGGGCTGAAAGGTGGCAGATGAGGTTTAACAATGATAAATGTAAGGTTATACACATGGGAAGAAGGAATCAATATCACCATTACACACTGAACGGGAAACCACTGGGTAAATCTGACAGGGAGAAGGACTTGGGGATCCTAGTTAATGATAAACTTACCTGGAGCAGCCAGTGCCAGGCAGCAGCTGCCAAGGCAAACAGGATCATGGGGTGCATTAAAAGAGGTCTGGATACACATGATGAGAGCATTATACTGCCTCTGTACAAATCCCTAGTTAGACCGCACATGGAGTACTGTGTCCAGTTTTGGGCACCGGTGCTCAGGAAGGATATAATGGAACTAGAGAGAGTACAAAGGAGGGCAACAAAATTAATAAAGGGGATGGGAGAACTACAATACCCAGATAGATTAGCGAAATTAGGATTATTTAGTCTAGAAAAAAGACGACTGAGGGGCGATCTAATAACCATGTATAAGTATATAAGGGGACAATACAAATATCTCGCTGAGGATCTGTTTATACCAAGGAAGGTGACGGGCACAAGGGGGCATTCTTTGCGTCTGGAGGAGAGAAGGTTTTTCCACCAACATAGAAGAGGATTCTTTACTGTTAGGGCAGTGAGAATCTGGAATTGCTTGCCTGAGGAGGTGGTGATGGCGAACTCAGTCGAGGGGTTCAAGAGAGGCCTGGATGTCTTCCTGGAGCAGAACAATATTGTATCATACAATTATTAGGTTCTGTAGAAGGACGTAGATCTGGGGATTTATTATGATGGAATATAGGCTGAACTGGATGGACAAATGTCTTTTTTCGGCCTTACTAACTATGTTACTATGTTACTATGTTACTAGATAGATAGAAGGAATGAGATGGATAGATAGATCTACACATAGATAGATCTATAGATGCATAGATCTATTCATATATCTATAGATATATCTGGATAGATATACAGTTAAGTCCATATATATTTGAACAGAGACAACATTTTTCTAATTTTGGTTATAGACATTACCGCAATGAATTTTATACAAAACAATTCAGATGCAGTTCAAGTTCAGACTTTCAGCTTTCAATTGAGGGTATCCACATTAAAATTGGATGAAGGGTTTAGGAGTTTCAGCTCCTTAACATGTGCCACCCGGTTTTTAAAAGGGCCAAAAGTAATTGGACAATTGACTCCAAGGCTATTTCATGGACAGGTGTGGGCAATCCCTCCGTTATGTCATTCTCAATTAAGCAGATGACCGCTCCTTCAGTGTTCTGTTCTCTGGCTCCACTTCCTCTCCTCTTCCTCTCACTGTCGGGGTACCCCAGGGCTCAGTCCTTGGCCCCCTTCTCTTCTCCCTCTACACAGCCCCAATTGGACAGACCATCAGCAGATTTTGCTTTCAGTATCATCTTTATGCTGATGACACACAACTATACATGTCATCCCCTGACCTTACCCCCGCTGTACTACAGAACGCCACTGACTGTCTGTCTGCAGTCACCAACATCATGTCCGCTCTCTATCAAACTCAACCTCTCCAAAACTGAACTTCTGCTCCTGCCATCTACTAACCTCCCTAAATCTGACATTTGCCTCTCCGTGGGTGGCACCATAATAACACCCCGGCAGCAGGCGCGCTGTCTGGGTGTTATGTTTGACTCCGATTGCTCCTTCACCTCCCATATACAATCTCTTGCCCGCTCGTGCCGCTTACACCTAAAGAACATCTCTAGAATCCGCCCTTTTCTCACCATGGAAACAACAAAAACCCTCACTGTCGCCCTGATCCACTCCCATCTGGACTACTGCAATGCTCTATTAAGTGGCCTCCCCCTCACTCAACTTTCCACTCAGCCAGGGTCGTCCATCTGGCTAGTCATTACTCAGACGCATCCGCTCTTCGCCAGTCATTACACTGGCTGCCCATTCATTACAGGATACAATTCAAAGTACTTGTTTTCACCCACAAAGCTCTCCACGGTGCGGCACCCCCTTACATCTCCTCCCTCATTTCTGTCTATCGGCCTAATCGACCGCTGCGCTCTGCAAATGACTTGACTAACCTCTGCACTAATCCGTACCTCCCACTCCCGACTCCAAGACTTCTCCAGCGCTGCACCAATCCTCTGGAATGCTCTACCCCAAGATATTAGGACCAGCCACAATTTGCATAGTTTTAGGCGCTTGCTCAAAACACATTTGTTCAGAGCGGCCTATCATGATCACTAATCAAACCCATTTTATGTTTGTGTGTGTGTAGCCCATTCACTATCCCCATCTATCCCCCACCCCCTGATGATGGCTGGACCATCATTGTAAATACACATCTGTAAGATGCGCCAATTCCGGCACTTAGGCCCTCTCTTCCCACTCCCCTGTAGTGGTGGGATATGGGGTAATAAGGGGTTAATGTCACCTTGCTATTGTAAGGTGTCATTAAGCCCAGTTATTAATGGAGAAGCGGCAATAAGACAGCTATCCATTATTAATCCTATAGCAGTGAGAGAGTTAAAAAAAAATAAAGACACATCCAGAAAAAAAAGTATTTTTGATTTCACCATACTTACCATACTCGATCGCCTGCAAAAAATTAAAAATAATAAACCAACCGTATACTCCATTTCTGCCGTAGTCCAATTAATAGTGGGTGTCCCACGACGATCTCCCCTATAGAACAGTGACATCGGGTGATGTCACTGCTCTCTAGGGCCTCCAATGACACACTGACAGGAGACAATGGCTCCTGCAGTGCATCACTGAAGAGGTTACCCGAGTTCAGGGACTCACTTTCTGGCAAAGCTGCATGGGAATTTTCCCACACAGCAGTGCCACAAGTGAGAGTAGGGACTATTTCTCACAGCGGTGGAGGAATACATTGCAGGATACCTTCTGTCATTGTATTCCTGGAGAGCAGTCACATCAGCGTTGATAATCTCTCCCCCCCATGTGCTTAGCCACCTATCCACTCTCTCTTTCCCTGTGTGCTGACTTCTCCCGTCAGTGCTCTCATCTTTGACCTGTCTACCCCATGTGCTATCCCCCTTGTCTGCTGTCTTTCTCCTTCCTGTCTTTCTCTATCAAGTCACGCTTCGCTATCGCTCCCATTTTACATCGCCCCGACGTTGATAAACCATTTATTATGGAGGTGGATGCCTTTTCTATCTGTGCTGGAGCAGTCCTCTTCCAAAAGGATGCTCAAGGTCGGAAGCATCCTTGCTTCTTCTCCAAGACCTTTTCACTGGCGGAGAGGAACTATTCCATCGGGGACAGGGAGTTGCTAGCTATGAAGTTAGCCTTCTCGGAGAGGAGACACCTCCTGGAGGGGGCTCGTTTACCCTTCCAAGTGTGCATTGACCACAAAAATTTGATTTACAAACTGCCCAGCGGCTAAACTCTTGCCAGGCTAGATGGTCCTTGTTGTTCTCCCGCTTCCACTTCACCCTCCACTTTCTCTCTGTGAAGAACGTTCATGTCGACGCTCTTTCCCGCTCCATTGTGTCAGAGATGGAGGAGCATCGATTAATTTAGAGAGCCTGAGAATTGTGGCCCTAGTCTTGCTAGAGTCTGTGCCCCGGGCAAGACTTTTGTACCACCTTAGCGGCCAGAGGTGCTCTCTTGGGCTCACTCTTCCAGGGTGGTTGGATATTTTGGGACCAAGAGGACATCTGAGCTCCTGGCGAGGACATACTAGTGGCTGCATATGGCCTGTGACGTCGGAGACTATATTCGGGTGTGTCTCCTGCGCCAAGAATCGGTTTCCTCAGCAACAGCCTGGTGGGCTACTCTACCCCCTGTCGGTGGTAGACAGGCCCTGGGAAATGGTCGGGATGGACTTTGTGGTTGGCTTACCCAAGTCTCGTAGCTGCACTGTTATCTGGGTGGTCACCGATCATTTTTCCAAGATGGTGCACTTGGTGCCTCTTCCGCGGGTACCTTCTGCACAGGCCTTGGCAGTGTTGTTCATTAAGCACATTTTTCGCCTACACTGTATGCCTTATTAAATCGTCAGTGACCAGGATTCCCCAGTTCTTGTCTCAGTTCTGGAGAGCTTTGACGCCTACTCAGCATTGAGCTCAATCTCTCTTAAGCTTTCCATCACGAGACGATCGGGTTGGTAGAGGGCCAAAACAGACCCTGGTCACATTCCTGCAACATTTTGTTTCAGCCAGGCAGGATGATGGAGCAGCCTTGCTACCGTGGGCGGAGTTTGCGCTGAACAACGCCATGGCTGACTCCACTGGGCAGACCCCTTTCCTCCTTAATTACAGCCAGCATACGCATCCCTGTGCCCATGTCATCCATTGACTCTAGGGTGGCAGACTGGGCAGTGGAGGCACGTGACATTTGGGACCGCACACAGAATGTCATCTGGGCCTCCAAGGAGAGAATGAGGATCTCCGCCGATGCACACCAGCACCCCGCTCTGACTTTTGCTCCTGGCGACAGTGTGGCTCTCCACCCGTACCAATCTGGCTGTGAGTTGAGTCCACCAAGTTTGCACCCCTAGCTACATTCAAGGTCCTGGAACAGGTCAACCCTGCGGTCTACCATTTGGCCCTTCCTCCACGCCTTGGTATCACCGATGCCTTTCATGTGTCCCTCTTAAAGCCAGTTCATATGTCCCCGAGTCATCTGCTGGGACATCACGCTCGTCCACGGACGATTAGGAGGTGAACACAATTGTTGGGTGCAAAGTGGTACGTATCAAAAAGTACTATCTGGTGGACTGGAAGGCTCATAGCCCAGAGGACAGGACCTGGGAACCTATTGAGCATTCGGGTGCTTTTGAGCATAGCGAGGCCCAAGGGGGGTGTAAAGTTAGCTGTCGAGTTTCCGCCGCTGCACAGGGGGAATCTTGAACCATGCTCTCTGTAGTCTCCCATTCGTCCCCAGCCAGAGGAGCCTGCTCAACAGGAGGTCGGTGCCAGTGTCTTGCTCACGATGATGCTGTGCGTCCGATTTGTGCTGGTCCTAGGTCCAGCTACTGTAACCAGTATCAGTCAGCGGCAAGCAGACATTCCTGGGACTAAAATCTGCTTTTGCCTACTGAGCATGCCCGTGGGACGACCTCTCATTGGAGGTCGGGAATCACAAGCCCAGGTCCTCAAACGGCTCCGATTGGACCACTGGAAAGGTAATGGAAGGCTGCAACTATAAAAGGTTTGCATGGCTGCTCGGTATAAACTGAAATTGTGTGTGTGTGGATGTGCGTATGTTCTGGTGAAAACTCAAATGATCCCATTCCCTAGCGTTGTTGTCTGAGTGTGGATGATTGGAGCTGACATAGCACCAGTTTAGTGCCATCCAGCACGAGGCACAATCTTACTGCATCAATTCAGCAGCGTCCGCCAGTGCGCTTTCTGGTCCCTAGCTAGGAAGGTTAGGGACGTCCGCCAGAGTGGCGCTGCGCACACTATGTGCTAAATCTTTATTTTGTTTTCTCCAACGCCGCAGTTGCAGCGCCAAGCACTAGTGGGTCTAGAGGGACTCTAACCCCATGTCCTTGCGGCAGAGTCCTGTGACCACACACTAGCGTTCACTCTGCGGTATTGCAGCCCTGTTACACAACAGGGTTCGCCTCCACACATACCAGATGAAGCTAAACTGTTTCTTTTATACCGCCATACAGTCTGCCATTACCAAGCAGCAGGTAATATGTCTGCACGATGGACTCCGGGCTGCAAACGCACCTTATAGCTTCCTTTATATTATTTGGTGCGTTCCACCAGCCCCAACAACTGGTGGAATTATAACTGATAAGTGCATCTGCCTGACAACTTAAAATGCTGACAGGCTAGACTCTTATAAAAATGAACAAAGGCTAGATTGGGCCAGACTTCTCTATACCACCGAATGATAGCAGCATAACAAACTGAAATCCAGCGTCTTTTTGGGAGGTCTTTTCCCATGTACCTCTTCACACCCACACAAGGGTATATGCTTCCTGATTTTGGCTATTTGCTGTTGACCTCCTCCTTCTCCTCATAATATACCAACAGGGTGACCGTGGTCCGGGATGCAACACCCACAATTTTTTTTGAAGGGTGTTTATGATGCCCATACCCAAAAAAATGGTTATACAGTATGTTCACGTATACCCGCAGGGGTAAATGTTTGTCAGCCCATACACTTAGCGCAAGGGCATTACAAGTATAGGAGACACGCTCCTTTGTAGTGGGAACATTTTTTATGAGGCCCTCCTCCACCTATCGTCAAAGAGGTATTATGGTGCTCGCAAATTTTTGGCAGCTCTTTCTTTCGCTGAATAGGCAAAACAGTATGAGACCCACTTCCTAATAATGGGAAAATTGTTTGAGGCCCTCCACGTCTCTTCCAAGCAGTATTGGGGTGCATCTAATTTTGGGCCAGCCCATGCATTCACTGCATAGGCAAATAGTATGGGTGACCCACACCCTTTTGGGCCTCTGCCCCCTGTTGGGACCCCAAGTATGGAGTGGGCTGCTTTCCCATGGAACCTTCCATCACCTGGTATCTTTCGACCAGTCCATCGGCATTCCGTGGATCACCCTGGGCAACCCAAGTCTGTACGGGCCTCGGCAGGAATTGCACAGTGGTCCATCACCACTCGTTCTACCATCTGCGCAGGCGTAGAGGACTCTGGCTGCAGACACTTCTGGACTAGATGCAACAGGTCAGCGCGATGGTTTGTCCCGGTGATACGCCCAACGATGAACCCGCTAGGCCCCGAGAGTCATTGTTACCCCCCAAGCTTGCAAGAATCTCCATTTTTAGCTTGCCATACTCTTTAGCGTCCTGCAAAGCTAAATCATAGTATGCTTTCTGGGGTTCCCCCGTCAAGTATGGCGCCACTACTTGTGCCCACTGCTCTAGTAGGAGTTTCTCCCTCTCAGCAGCAACCCTTTCAAACACAGTCAGGAAAGCATCAACATTGCAATTCTCCATTGCAAATTCTTCAGCCTCAACAATGCAGTTCTCCACTGCACGTTGTTCAGCTTCAACAATGCAATTCTCCACTGCAGTTTTTTTTAGCTTCAACATAGAAATTCTCCACTGCAGGTTCTTCAGCTTCAATATTGCAATTCTCCACTGCCGGGTCTTCAGCCTCAATATTGTAATTCTCCACTGCTGGTTCTTCAGCCTCAACACTGCAATTCACTGCATAGGCAAACAGTATGGGAGTACCAACTTCGTAATAATGGGAACATTGATTTCAATTGGCCATCCTGTACGTCTGTTCAAAAGGTTATTGTGGTGCATCTAAATTTGGGGCAGGACAGACCGTGCATTCACTTCATTTGCAAACAGTATGGGAGTATTAACTTCCTAATAATGGGAACATTGATTTCAGGTGACCATCCTGTACGTCTGTTCAAAGGGTTATTGGGGTGCGTCCACCTTTTGGACAGGCCTTGCATTCACTTAATGAGCAAACCGTATGTACCAACTTTGTAATAATGGGAACATTGTTTTCAGGTGACCATCCTGTACATCTGTTCAAAGGGTTATTGGGGTGCGTCCACATTTTGGGCAGCCCTGCCAATCACTGCATAGGCAGTAACAGTATAGGAGACCCACTGTTTAATCATGGGAATAACAAAGCATGGCCAGCTGATGAATAGTAAATGACGCCTAATGGTCCTATAAAAATAGACTTTGTGACTTTCAGAGTCATTCCTTCATAAATGAAACAGGATCTGTCTGATTATGTGTCACACACCACATGGCCAGATAAGGTTGTAAAAGGTTTAAATGACAGTTCCCAGTGAATGCATTTGTCTTGGTTGAAAGCAATGCTAAAGTGGAAAAAGCATCAAAAACACTACGTGTGAACATAGCCCAAGGTGTGTGGAGGTGCATTTCGTTTTTGGTTACTTATTTTTTACTTCTATACAAGTAATTACCCTGGAAGGGAGGTTCCTTAACATATTTCACAAGAAAATCCATTTTGGTTTTGTATGTTTTATTGTGAGTCTGTAAAAGTGGCGTGACAACATTGTTCACAGCAGTGACCTGGGAGTCAGAAATGCCTCTAGCGGTCTTTCCCATGCTGTTCCAATGTCATTTAAGCACTGTTCCCATCGAGCACCATTTGGTCGAGCACTGAAGCATTCCAATATGCTCGACCCGAGCAACTAGCGTTTATGAAGGAAAGGATGCCCCGATTCAAGCCACTGAATATCGCTGTCCTGGGAGGGAGTAGGAAAATTGCGTGGGATTTGGCGCGCACACTGCGGGATTGAGGTTATCGCCTCTAAGTAGATAACCTCTATACCAATATCCCATCCTCTACAAGTTCCTCTCTGCACAAGCTACTACAGCTTGCGGTACGGTCCACAAATTCAGAGGCCTCCCTCAGATGATAATTGGGCAGCTGCTCAGAAAGGGTGAAGAAGAGCCCAATGTAAAGACATGCTGGTAGTCAAGTACAAGATGTCCTTTTCTTGATCATCATTCATGGTAATGGCAGAGCCCCTACCGCTATACTAGGTACCTCTTATTTATATAGCACGATTAATTCCATGGTGCTGTACATGAGAAAGGGGTTACGTACAGAGTTTTAGATATCATATACGGTAAACGAATTTACAATGACAGACTGGTACAGAGGGGAGAGGACCCGTTCTTGCGGATTTACAGACTGTGTACTGGCGTACAACAAAAACATGAGGAGAGTTGATCTCTCTGATCAAGTCCTCAAGCCGTACATTGCCATGAGAAAAACCAAGGTGTGGTACAAGAAGCTGGCCATGCACATCATACAGATGACATTGTCTAACTTTTTTTTTGTGCTATCACTATGAGAAGACCAGACCAGTACGCATCTTCAGTTCCAGGAGGTAGTACAGTAATTCCTGTGCAGTAGCTATGGGACAATCTGGAAAGCATTCCGAATTTCCCATGCTAAACATGAAGGGCAATAAGCGATAACTTACTACATACATCCAAAATTCTCTATCAAAAGATGTCCGAATATATTTAGGCACAATACTTTTTTTCAGACAACTGTCACAATGATACTTATGAGCCAGCTGACTGTTTAGTAATGCGTAACACGATCAATCTATAGTAATAACTTAATTTGATTTAATAGAAACTTAGAATTAATATACCTTTTGACATCTTCGCCAATCGCTTCTTCCAGTTGCACATATTCCTTCAAAAATGATCGTTCCTTTGATTTCAGAAGGATTAATTGTTCTTTGTAGACATAAAATTTAAAACTTACTTGCATAGGTGGATAGTTTCATATGTCGCTCATAAAAAAATATTAAGTTATGTCCTGGGATCCATTTACACCTTTTTAATGAACTTTAGCCACTATTATATTGCTAGGACAGCCATTCAGAGGTAGTATGACCACCATGTAATATCGGATTTCTGCAGCAGAAAAGCATGCCCGGCCACAACTATATAATGTATGAAGATATGTTCCCCTAATGGTGTGAGAAGGGGGAATAATAATTTGTATACACATGCATGTATTTTTTTTTTTATTTAAATAAAGGAGGGAAGAAGTTGTGTGTCAACTCCTTTAATGCTCACCCAAGAGAATCTGTTAGAGGTGTCTGGCAATGGTATAATTCTCTACCCATTCAGAACGCTCTGCCCTTGGGAAAATGTTAAGGCTAAGTTCACACTAGGCATTTTTACTGCCTTTTTATGCACACACTTATTGTGCGTTGCACTTTTTTTTTTGTTGGGACAGAGCATGTGACTGATTGTTTTTTTCCAGCGTTTTTCACCCATTGAAAACAATACTGATAAAATGAAAAACAAAAACAAAAAAAAAACAAAAACAAAAAAACAAACATACAGCAGTATGTGAAACTGATTTTTCCAAATTTACCATCTTGTCTTGGACACCTGATTTGGCACTTTGGATTAGTACAAATTAATGAAATCTGTGATAAACATTGACCCACAAAGGTGTGAAATTGAACAATTAATTTCACACCTTTGTGGGCGAATGTTTATCACAGACTTCATTAAACTGTACTAATCCAAACTGCCAACTCAGGTGTCCAAGACAAGATGGTAAATTTAGAAAAATCAGTTTCATATACTGCTGTACTTGCGTGGTTTTTTTTCCCCCATATTGTCAGCCTCTGGCTGACCGAGGTGTGAGATTGCACAATGCATGAGCAACTCCATGGCTGAGCAAGGTGTGAAAGTTTACCTAAGACCCTGGCAGTGCAAACTCCATGCACTGCCAGGGTCTTGGGTAAATCTCAAACCAATTCACCTCCCTCACCAGTTATATTTGTATGTGTATTTTTCCGCCAATATATGTCTTGCATTGGTGACCCGTGTTCATGCTTCTATGGTGGAAGCAAAGCTGAGCTTTGAGATCCTGAAAAACACACCAAAACATGCATCTATGCATTTTGAGTGCAGGTTTGCTGCAGAAACAAATGGAGCAAAAACGCCTAGTGTGAACTTATCCTAATACCTCACTTAGATGTTTAAAAAAAAATGAACCAGGGCTTTCAAAGAACCAGAATTACCGAGTGGGGAGCCCTTTTCAGTAACACGAGTATAGAAAATAGTTCATCCAACGACATGTTCTATGCAATACTTTGACATTTGTTCCCTCCTGTAGATATGGTCTGCTATCTGCTAGCTAAACAACTGGGATGTATATCCCTTAGCTTCCCCAGGAAATGTCAGGCTAGGCTGTCCTTCGATAGGTGAACAAAGAAGTAGTGACAGCGACCAGACTACCATAAGGTCTCACTAATTGCTTTCTCTTGTTATAGTTTTAATATGCTAAGAAATGCACCAGCATTATGGCTTACAGGGCCTTTAAAAAAAGGAAAATTTCTTGGGCTATAAAAACTTTTTCATGTTACACCCACAAACAAATGTATTTTATTGGAATTATGTGACATACCAACACAAAGTAGCAAATATTTGTGACGTGTAAAGGTATTCTACATGGTATTCTAAATATTTTAAAAATATAAATCTGAAACTTATGATGTGCATTTGTACTTACCTTGTGTAATCAGCAACATATTTCATATTTTGCTTGTCCTATATGGATTTCATGATAAATTTGTAGAAGTAACCGTGACTTGATCCAGGCTTCTACTATGTAGAGGCTAACAAGCATTTTTAAAGCTCAGTATTAAAAAAGCTAACATGGTGATGCACACAGTTAAAATACTTTAATTCATTTTTATTTGTATATGTCAAAATACACTTTTCTCCAAAAGATTAGGTTTGTTACTAGTTCCATGCAGATACAGAGCCTGCTCAGTACTACCAATAAAATCAATGTAGCACAGTAGCCAATCTGTTTCAGATAAAGAATAAATAACCTAAATATAAAATACTAAATTAGAAATATATTTCATCATTCTTCACAGACACCCAAGCTTTACCAAGTACAGTCCACAATAATTAAACTTGCATCTCCAGACAGCCATATCAGCTGCACAGATTTGTGTTTTTGTTTTTTTTTTTACTGATCTGCATCCTCAAGATGCAAATCCCTAACACCCCACATGCATATTAAATGAATATAACAAAATCCCACAAACTATCTTTGTACCTTAAAAGTCAAGAATCCTGAACTTGGCAGTAAAAGAGAGGCTGTGTATCTCCATAAAACATAGGAACCAACAGGAGGACATAAAGTTTGGATACCCAAAAGAAAACAAAACCCACAAAATATAGGCAGTAGATCACAATGACCTTTTTTTTTGTTTTGCAAATTAAAGGGATACAAATTCACATTTAATATAGTATACATTATAGTCAACATTACAATAGCGGCTGCAAGCTTTACAATTTACAGTTTTGTTTTAATTACCAAGCTTTTTCAGTGGATTAGATTCATGTGCCAGTATTACACTGTTCATGGGTCAGTGAAAATATAAAAGCTAACAAAACAAAAAAAAAAAACACAAGAAAAGCATCAACTCACTTAGCCGTATACACATACATATTTATAATATTGGTTACTTTCTGCAAAAAGGCCACTGAAATTTCGAAAATGATATGACGGTGGTATTAAAATGACATGCCTTCTGACATGGCGACAGTGCATTTACACAACAGAGTGCGTGTTAGGAGTATAAGCATAGTGACTTCACTCTGGCTAGCACTAATGATATTAACAGTACTCAAGGAAACATGAAATGTAGTGAAATAATAATATGCATTTAATAAGAATTGTGACTTAAGAAAATAACAATCAGATTTTTTTTTTCTCAACAGCTACAATTGAAGTCACGCCTCTGTAAAACAGACAAGATCTCATAAAATGACTGAACTTTATTAAGATCACTATTCAGGAACATTCTTTGACCTGGAGTAACAGACGTTGCAGAGAGGCCAAGCTAGGCATGCCACACAGTGGTATGGAAAGACAATAAGGATTCTCCATGTATACGTATATATAGACATATGGTAGCATATCTATATATAGTTATATACACGCACGCACACAAATATATACACACGCACTCAGTACCTGCTAAAATGAGCGAAAGCTACAGTACTGAAAAGCTCATTGAAGCCTTCCTATAAAAAGAATGGAGCGGGGGGGGGGGGGGACCATACCTAGTTTTCCACTGAGAAAATGCACAAAATGATAAATTCAACTACCCCAACTAATAGAAGAGTAGTCAAATATATGCAGTACAAGAAAAAAAAAAAAATGGTGCCTTGGTGCTGTAAACCAATACATTAATTTTTGGACTGTCATCTGCTGAAATACATATTCTGCCAAGTCTTGCCAGTTTGGGCTTGATAAAGCCACTGGCAGTTTCTGCTATAAAGCAGCCTATAAACAGTGCATGAAAAAAAAAAAAAAACAGATGGCAAACGCAGTTAAAACCTCAGTTACACAAAAGTAAAAAAAAACGTGAAGGAAAGGGTCTCGTCTGTGGCACAACAAACTGTGTAGTAGCTGTCTTTTGTAATAGCAGAAAGCTTTTGGATTGCAAAAGGCTTATGTACAACTAAGGCTTACTGGTTAAATACAGGAGGCATCTGGCCTTGAACACTTTCCTTGCACGATGTCACTGTAAACAAGAATTCATAGTCATTTATCTCCCCAGCAGCCACATTTTAATACAAAACAAAGATTTCTGTACAAAAAAAAAAAAATAAAGAGGGAGTTTGGCAGGATATCTGAACGTTGCAGTCGCCAAGTAGTTTGCCCCCCACATATCCAGTGATTGCCATGTAATGGTCCACTGGAGTAACTTGTGTGCAATGCCGGTCAATTGCTGCTGCTGTCGGAGCCATTTATTTGGAAAGTTTGCTTATAACTCTGATTAAGGCGCCATTCTCATCCTTTAACCGCTGGTTGTCTGCTTTCAGGTCAGGTAACATCTAAAAGAAAAAGACAAAGATGGTAAGATGTGTGTTTTTCAGATTCATATAGAAGCAATACTGAATTGTAAGCCTGTGTCAGTCCTTTGCGTTTTTATGGTAGTTTAGCATTCCTTGTAAAAAGCACTGGCCACCCGTTAAAGCTTTATGGACACACCTATTTTAGTCAATACTTGTATGAACCAATTCCGCAGCAACTTTTAGGAATTCTGTTTTTTGCCATTCTTCCGTTTTTGCTCTAAACATATGAATACACTGACATCTTAGAATTACTTTTCCCTTTTGCAAAACGGAGACGTCCACAGTCAATGATTGGTCAATATCAGACAGTGAAAGGACACATCCAAAATCCGGCTAAGAAGAGGAACAATAGAAGCAATGCATGTCACAGTAGATGCTTGAGAATTGGACAAGTATTTACCAAAATACACTTTACAAGTGTCTTCGACAAGATTAATATGGTCTTGGCACTCTTCTGACACAGAGACTACACTGTCGGAGAATGAAATAGGTGGGCTAGTTTAGGAAATGATCCCTGAACAGTGTTCCAGGTCAGACTTATTTTCCATCATACGTCTATGACCAGCTTTGCTTTATACAAGACACATGTGAATGCCAGGGTGCAGCACTTGGACACAGTCATATAATCATGGGGTATTACAGGGGAAGCTAAAATATCAGGAAAAGCCAAGGTTTGGACAAAGCCCAAAATTAGTATGGATTACCTGAAAGAGTAACTTTTTTTTATATTAACCAATAGTACACTTGAAAAGAAGAAATTGTAATATACTTTATTAGAGAAATCCACTTTTATTGTGTCTCAAAGCTCTGAAGTCACAGGTAAAATATGTCTTCAGGGAATAGAGATGTTCCCATTCCAGGGATAGGAGCAGACAAGAACATTCAGCAGAATGCCGGCATCTTTCTCCAGCTCCTTCCCAAAGAATCTAAAAAGTACCAATCATCATCTCTCAGCAATGGGAAAGTTTGTCTTCATTAAACACAAATTTAACCTCTGGATTGAAAGGGAAAGATCAGTTCTGGTGGAGAAAAGCAGATTTTTCTGATAATACAAAGTAACTTATTTTCAAATGGCGGTTACCCTTTAACTGCATAAATTCAGTTCATCGAGCACTCTTACCTGCATGTTAATTCACAAAAAAAAAGAAAGCCACAGCCATTATTAAAATGGGAAAACATGCTTGAAGCTATTACCAAAATTTTGTGGAGAAAACCCTACAACTGCTCTTTATGAAAACTAAAGGCTTTCTAGGTATTTGAATTTCATTGCTATATTAGTAATATATATTTTTCACAAAAACATTAATTCACTTGTGCTTACAAAATAAAGTGAAAACTAGAAATACATAGGTTAAGTTCTAGTAGAGTTTACTCTTAAATCTGCAGCAAGAGCTGAATCATGTTTGCCACAGATTCCACCCAGCGAACTGAAAAAGGGTCAAACCAGAGGCAAAAAAAAAAAATTGGGGCATTACTGACAAAGAATGTGCAGGCTGGAGATCTGCAATATTCCCAACAGGTTATTACTTAGAAAACAGTACATTACTGCACATGGGTTTCTTGCTAACACGTTTCACCATTAAAGGGAATCTGTAACATAAGCTTCACCCACCGCCATTAGGGGCTTATTTACAGCATTCTGGAATGCTGTAGATAAGCCCCCGATGTAACCTGAAAAATGAGATAAAGAGGTTAGATTATACTCACCCAGGGGCGGTCCCGCTGCGGTCCAGTCCGATGGGCGTCGCGGTCTGGGGCCTCCCATCTTAAGATGACGTCCTCTTCTGGTCTTCACGCCGCGGTTCCGGCGCAGGCGTACTGATTTGCCCTGTTGAGGGCAGAGCAAAGTACTGCAGTGCGCAGGCGCCGGGAAAGGTCAGAGAGGCCCAACACCCGCGCACTGCAGTACTTTGCTCTGCCCTCAACAGGGCAGACAAAGTATGCCTGCGCTGGAGCCGCGACAGCATCAAGGATGATGAGGACATCGCATGAAGATGGGAGGCGCCGAACCTAGACCTGCGACGCCCATCGGACCGCCCCTGGGTGGTGAGTATAATCTAACCTCTATCTCATCTTTCAGGATACATCGGGGGCTTATCTACAGCATTACAGAATGCTGTAGATAAGCCCCTGATGCCGGTGGCCACAGCTTATATGCGAAAAATGAGGTGACAGATTCCCATTAAATGCTTGCTTTTCCAGGCAGTAACAAAGTCTTGCTGTTAGCGTTAACTAGTCAGAAAAGAATGCTGAAGAGTTATCAACACCGGTGCTAGGCAAATAAGCAGGAATTGCAAACAGCAACTGAAAGGCTATTATTCCATACAAGGGCCTCTGGAAATAAAAAGCGGAATCTCTTTTTATGGATAACACATCCAATCTTCCCTTGTAGCAATTTTGATAACTGTCTCCAAATGTGTATGCCCTACCCCCCCATCTGGGGGGGTATTAGGACAAATGCTTTGTGTGTAAATTTACCCCACTTAAGAGCACCAACCTATCAATTCAGCAAAGATTTAAATAGACATTTAGGCTATGTGCACACGCTCAGGATTTTTTGGGCTGTTTTCAGCGGGGAAAAATGCTTAGAAAATGCATACATAAGCATCCCATCATTTTTAATGCATTCTGCAATTTTTGTGCACATGATGCACCTTTTTCCATGAAAAAACGCATCGCGGTAAAAAAACGCAGCATGTTCATTAATTTTGCGGATTTTTCGTGTTTTTCCCGCTATTTTAATTGATTGGGAAACTCCAGAAAAAAATTGTGTAAAAAAAAAGCCCACATACGGATTTCTTGCAGAAAATGTCCGGTTTTGTTCAGGAAATTTCGGCAAGAAATCCTGACGTGTGCACATAGCCTTAGGATATGTGCACACGTTCAGGTTTTTTTTTTCGTTAAAAACGCATTACAAACTGCAGACATATGCATCCTATCATTTAGAATGCATTCTGCAATTTTTGTGCACATGATGTGTTTTCCCGCAAAAAAAAAAAACGCATTGCGGTAAAAAAAAGCAGCATGTTCATTAATTTTGCGGATTTTTCGCGTTTTTCCCGCTATTCTATGCAATGGGAAAAAACGCGAAAAAACCCACAAAAACGCGCAAAAAACGCATGCGGATTTCTGGCAGAAATGTCCGGTTTTTGTCAGGAAATTTCAGCTAGAAAATCCTGACGTGTGCACATACCCAAAGGCTATGAGAATATGTAGGAAATGTGGTGCAGAATTTTCTGCACTAAATCTGCATCTCCTGGCAGAATCCGCAGGTGCGTTTTTTTGTGCAGATTTTACCACTGTGGATTTCTATAATGGAGGGGTGCAGAAACGCTGCAGAACTGCACAAAAGTAGTGACATGCAACTTTGAAATCTGCAGCGTTTCTGCGCAGATTTTTCTGCACAGCTTTTTTTTTTCACCTTGATTTACATTGTACTGTAAATTACAGTGCAGCTCTGCAGTGTTTCTGCTGCAGAAAAATCTGCTGCTGTTCTGCACTAAATCTGCATCGTGTGCACATACCCTTAATGTACAGAAACTGGAAAAACAGGCCATTTAAAAAAATACAAAACACCAAACCCCCCCTTAATGATGGCAGCAATAGATGTAATGTGGGCCGTGCACTCTATGTAGAGCTGGCTAAGGAGTCACACACATACATACATATGTAATATATACATACACTGGCTTGCAGAAGTATTCACCTCCCTTGGCTTTTTACCCATTTTGTAACTTTACAAACTTTGTTTATATCTTTTTGAAATCAGATTTGTGTGATGCATCAGCACTGAGTAGTCCAATATCTAATATCTAAAATCGATGTAGTCATACTGACCTAAAAAACATTTTTTCACTATTTAACACTTGGAATTTTTTCCTAGTTTTTTTTCAGTACATTTTATGTTAATATAAATTGTGTTTTTCAAAACTACAACCCATATGGTTTTGCTGAACAAACAAAAAAACACAGATTTTGGAAGGGGAGGAAAGGGAAAAAAAAACAAAATAAAAAAAATGTCCTAGTCTACGGGGGGTTATTCAGAAGGGTATGCAGGTCTTGAATGGGCTGGAGGTACAAACAAATGACTGCTGCTCCATCCATTGTCCATGGGACTACCACAAACAGCCGAGGACAGCACCATTTCCCATAGAAAATGAATGGAGCGAATGTTTGAACATGGACACCTGGTTTGACAATAATGACAAGTAATAATAAAACATCCTGCTCCTTCAGGCTTTAGTAGCTCCTCAAACACCAGCCATCATGGATAGGGGACTCCATTGTATACAAGTAGGGCTACACTAGCTTTTCAATTTGTGTTTATATTAAAAGATCACTCGATATTTCCCAAATATATGCTAACTTTAATAAATGCTGCAAGTGCATGGAGAAATGGGTTTTCTCGTTCTCTCAACGTGCTCACAACCAAAGCACCAGAAAGCCCAATGCAGACAGGGAAGACTTACGTACTTTTCAGTTTGATTCACAAACACCACAACAGAGAAAAGGGGGCATTCATGAAACAAGAACAAGTTCATCTTACAAGGAAGCAAACTATAGCCCAAAAGCCAGCTTTTTTCTTTCTTATAAGTGACACTTTTATAAGCTGCTGAGGTCTGTGGCGGAGTGATGGCAGATTGGAAGATTGATGCCATACCTGAAACATTTTACAATAACTACATCACTTTCATTTAAAAATGGTTGCCGAAGAATGGGAAAACACGGCTGCTATTTTTCAGAAATAACCCACCCTTTGGTCTTTTAACACAGCTCAGCCTGAACTGCAGTAGCACACAATTTAGTTAGTGACAGGGGGACAAAAAAAAAAACAAAAAAAAAAAACAGTTATGGTGAAAAGTAATAAACCCTTTAATGACTCCTGTACGGTTTCGGCTCTCTTCACACCAGTGTGGTGGCCTGCGACTATGCTGCTGCCTCAGATGCATTGCAAGGCCTGTCCAACATATTAATGAAAAAATATACACTGCATGCACCATCATATTTCCAGAAATCTGCGACAATGGACTCGATAGGAAGCAGATATTCTATAAGGTGAGGGGGCAAAAGATTTCGGAGCAGGGTTTGTTCAAACAATAAGCACTGCATGCACAAAGCCACACTGGAATTTACAAGCAAATCCCCAGGCACCCTTATGCACAATCCATAGCAAGGCAAAGGCTCCACACAGGGCACCTGCCTGGCTAGCCAAAGGAGAGGAACCTACAAGTCCACAGACTGGAGCTGGCTACAGGACTCAGAGCTTGCCAACAACCCTGGTCAGAGCTCTATTCTCAGCCACCAGCCGCTCATTTAACTGCCTCAAAGACTGTATCTGCTTTACTTGATGGAGGTTCTGCAAGGATCAGACACGACAGAGGTGAGAATGATTACTGGAAAATATACAAAGATGAAAGGGAAAAAAACTTCAACAAGTTGAGTAAATCCGACATTCAAACTCTCAAATTGAATACGATGTAACTAGTAAGCACCATTTTACGTATGAGATTCTAACCAATTAAAAAGTCATGGCGTTACACTGGAGGTTTTAGGAGGGTCTTACACCTTGGACAGCTCTCTCCTGGTGGGTTTGGACCTGTCCAACTACAGCACTAGTGGAATGACGGCTCTCATGCAGACATTTTTTCATGTAAGTGTTTTGTACAGGCAGAGCTAATAATGAGTGTCTGCAAAAAAAAAAAAAAAAAAAAAAAAAAATCACATTTTTCCCCCCCAACTCCTGAAACAAAAATAACCCATATAAAACTACAGGTCCAAGGAAATCATGGGCAGAATAATGATGGCAATAGTTTGCCATCCTTATTCTGTCAATTAATAATACATAATAATAATTGACCACAGTTTGCGATGTCAATTAAACATTGACATCACGAACTGTGTGATGTCAATGTTTAACACTGCAAAGGATAGGAAAAGCTTTGCACTTCATTTTTTTCAAAATGTGAAAATCACTGATGAAACGGATGGTAAAACCTGAAACCCTGACTAAACATCATCATTCATCAGAATGTTTCTGCGTACATGAAAAATCACTGACGTCTGAATGAGGCTCGAGTGCTTTACTATACAACGCAGGCTCAGGAGAATTGCCCAAGTTACCTGCAGCAGGTGTCCGCTGTAATATACAACTCCAATTTCAGCTGATTAAAAGGGTACTTACACTGTGACAACGCCTGAGATGTCCAGAAAAATCATGGAGGGATCGGTGTCCACTGATCTGACCGATCACTCAAACTACTTGTCACATATATACTGCTCTGGAAGCATGCACACAACTCAATAATGACCACAGCGGAGAAGAGGAATAGCAAACCCTGCCAGTAATGTCAGCCATGTGCAGAGCATTAGACCATGTCAAAGTGACTCTGTTTGAGCAATACATACATGCTAGCCACCTTAGGGAGAGACCCAAGTTGGGCTAAATGTAGCGGGACGAAAGAGACCGAAAAGCCCTCTACTTAAAGGAAATACATAGTGGATGCTTTCCTGAAACGGAAAGTACTTGCAAGCAGCATAATACAAAGAATAGCAGGTTTACCCAGAATCCTTTGCAGTAGGCGGAGCTATGCAAATCATCTCTTTCCACCCCTGTCTAATCCACAGCGCTTGGAACCGCCAAGCGTGCAATGCTGCGGATTAGTTTCTTTAAATTTAAATTTAGAAACTAATCCGCAGCATTGCACGCTTGGCGGTTCCAAGCGTTGTGGATTAGACAGGGGTGGAAAGAGATGATTTGCATAGCTCCGCCTACTGCAAAGGATTCTGGGTAAACCTGCTATTCTTTGTATTATGCTGCTTGCAAGTACTTTCCGTTTCAGGAAAGCATCCACTATGTATTTCCTTTAAGTAGAGGGCTTTTCGGTCTCTTTCGTCCCGCTACATTTAGCCCAACTTGGGTCTCTCCCTAAGGTGGCTAGCATGTATGTATCGCTTGCTCACCGAGCCCCACTCCATACAGCCAACCAATTCCAGCCCTGTGCTGATGAGGGCCTAAAGCCCGAAACACGTGTCCACAGGTAGGAATTGGTTGGCTGTGTAAATTTAGAAACTAATCCGCAGCATTGCACGCTTGGCGGTTCCAAGCGCTGTGGATTAGACAGGGGTGGAAAGAGATGATTTGCATAGCTCCGCCTACTGCAAAGGATTCTGGGTAAACCTGCTATTCTTTGTATTATGCTGCTTGCAAGTACTTTCCGTTTCAGGAAAGCATCCACTATGTATTTCCTTTAAGTAGAGGGCTTTTCGGTCTCTTTCGTCCCGCTACATTTAGCCCAACTTGGGTCTCTCCCTAAGGTGGCTAGCATGTATGTATCGCTTGCTCACCGAGCCCCACTCCATACAGCCAACCAATTCCAGCCCTGTGCTGATGAGGGCCTAAAGCCCGAAACACGTGTCCACAGGTAGGAATTGGTTGGCTGTGTAAATTTAGAAACTAATCCGCAGCATTGCACGCTTGGCGGTTCCAAGCGCTGTGGATTAGACAGGGGTGGAAAGAGATGATTTGCATAGCTCCGCCTACTGCAAAGGATTCTGGGTAAACCTGCTATTCTTTGTATTATGCTGCTTGCAAGTACTTTCCGTTTCAGGAAAGCATCCACTCTGTTTGAGCAGTCATCCTGTGCTCACAAAGTACAGGAGCTCCATGGCAGGGCCAATCATTTCACTACACATACCCACCTGCTTGGTTCATCTATCGACACCCTCCTTCCTCCCCCACCCCAAAAAAAAGGACATGATGGTTTCCCTAAAACCAAAGTGATATCAATAAAGTGTTACTTGAGGAAAAAAACAGCTTCATTCTTGACTTAAAATCGGTACTTACTTTAAGTTCTTCTTCCATTTCAGATATTCGTCTCTCCAGCGCTCTTCTTTCCTAATGTAAAGTAACGATAATTAGTTGGATGAGACTCTAGAATCAATTGTCCCTTATGGACCTGTAGAGATAATGGAGGCATGCATATGCAACACATGCAAGTCTTTACGGTGTAGGAACTCAATGTAATCCAATATAAGACTATTTCATGGAAAAGAAAAAGAAGGCGGCGGGGGCTCTGCTGACACTTTGTGAAAGCCCGAAGCCCCCGCACTTTCATGGCTTCAATGCGGTGGATGACGGGAATACTGGCGCCACTGGAGATGGTGAAGGCGCAAACTCGTTTTCCCCTGAGTCCACTGCATTGAAACTATGGAAGTGCAGGGGCTCTGGGCTTTCACAAAATGTCGGCAAAGTGCCCGCACTGCCAAACGCCCCCGCTTTCCAGCCTGGGACGTGGAGCATCACCCCACAACGTTGCACCGCTAAACACCCCCTCTTCTCCCAGCCCTGGGCCCGCAGCATTGCCACACGTCACCACCGCCCCCCTCAGTAAGCTACATTTTGACTATAAGACGCATAGCCATAATTTTGAGGGGAAAAAAATATGGTAATCATCTGTTTAACACTGAAGCCCATGGAAAACCACCATTAAACAGCCATCCATTTTTCTTTTATTTGAAAAGGATCCAGTAAGCAAAAAAATAAAAATAAAAATACAGAACCTCTTCAAATAGAAGAAAAACGGATGGCCATTTAACCCCTTCATGACCCAGCCTATTTTGACCTTAAAGACCTTGCCGTTTTTTGCAATTCTGACCAGTGTCCCTTTATGAGGTAATAACTCAGGAACGCTTCAACGGATCCTAGCGGTTCTGAGATTGTTTTTTTCGTGACATATTGGGCTTCATGTTAGTGGTAAATTTAGGTCAATAAATTATGCGTTTATTTGTAATAAAAACGGAAATTTGGCGAAAATTTTGAAAATTTCGCAATTTTCACATTTTGAATTTTTATTCTGTTAAACCAGAGAGTTATGTGACACAAAATAGTTAATAAATAACATTTCCCACGTTTACTTTACATAAGCACAATTTTGGAAACAATATTTTTTTTTGCTAGGAACTTATAAGGGTTAAAATTTGACCAGCGATTTCTCATTTTTACAACGAAATTTACAAAACCATTTTTTTAGGGACCACCTCACATTTGAAGTCAGTTTGAGGGGTCTATATGGCTGAAAATACCCAAAAGTGACACCATTCTAAAAACTGCACCCCTCAAGGTACTCAAAACCACATTCAAGAAGTTTATTAACCCTTCAGGTGCTTCACAGCAGCAGAAGCAACATGGAAGGAAAAAATGAACATTTAACTTTTTAGTCACAAAAATTATCTTTTAGCAACAATTTTTTTATTTTCCCAATGGTAAAAGGAGAAACTGAATCACGAAAGTTGTTGTCCAATTTGTCCTGAGTACGCTGATAACTCATATGTGGGGGTAAACCACTGTTTGGGCGCACGGCAGGGCTTGGAAGGGAAGGAGCGCCATTTGACTTTTTGAATCAAAAATTGGCTTCACTCTTTAGCGGACACCATGTCGCGTTTGGAGAGCTCCTGTGTGCCTAAACATTGGCGCTCCCCCACAAGTGACCCCATTTTGGAAACTAGACCCCCCAAGGAACTTATTTAGATGCCTAGTGAGCACTTTAAACCCCCAGGTGCTTCACAGAAGTTTATAACGCAGAGCCATGAAAATAAAAAATTTTTCTTTCCTCAAAAATGATTTTTTAGCCTGGAATTTCCTATTTTGCCATGGGTAATAGGAGAAATTGGACCCCAAATGTTGTTGTCCAGTTTGTCCTGAGTACGCTGATACCCCATATGTGGGGGTAAACCACTGTTTGGGCGCACGGCAGGGCTCGGAAGGGAAGGCACGCCATTTGGCTTTTTAAATGGAAAATTAGCTCCAATCATTAGCGGACACCATGTCACGTTTGGAGAGCCCCTGTGTGCCTAAACATTGGAGATCTCCCAGAAATGACCCCATTTTGGAAACTAGTCCACCAAAGGAACTAATCTAGATGTCTGGTGAGGACTTTGAACCCCCAAGTGCTTCACAGAAGTTTATAATGCAGAGCCGTGAAAATAAATACGTTTTCCTTCCTCAAAAATAATTATTTAGCCCAGAATTTTTTAATTTTCCCAAGGGTAACAGGAGAAATTTGACCCCAATATTTGTTGTCCAGTTTTTCCTGAGTATGGCGATACCCCATATGTGGGGGTAAACTACTGTTTGGGCACATGCCGGGGCTCGGAATTGAAGTAGTGACGTTTTGAAAAATAGACTTTGATGGAATGCTCTGCGGGCATCACGTTGTGTTTGCAGAGCCCCTGGTGTGCCTAAATAGTAGAAACCCCCCACAAGTGACCCCATTTTGTAAACTAGACCCCCAAAGGAACTTATCTGGATATGTGGTGAGCACTTTGAACCCCCAAATGCTTCACAGACGTTTACAACGCAGAGCCGTGAAAATAAAAAATCATTTTTCTTTCCTCAAAAATGATGTTTTAGCAAGCATTTTTTAATTTTCACAAGGGTAATAGGAGAAATTGGACCCCAGTAATTGTTGCGCAGTTTGTCCTGAGTATGCGGGTACCCCATATGTGGGGGTAAACCACTGTTTGGGCACACGTCGGGGCTCGGAAGTGAGGGAGCACCATTTGATTTTTTGAATACAAGATTGGCTGGAATCAATGGTGGCGCCATGTTGCGTTTGGAGACCCCTGATGTGCCTAAACAGTGGTAACCCCTCAATTCTACCTCCAACACTAACCCCAACACACCCCTAACTCTAATCCCAACTGTAGCCATAACCCCAATTCCAACCCTAACCCCAAAACACCCCTAACCACAACCCTAATTCCAACCCTAACCCTAAGGCTATGTGCCCACGTTGCGGATTCGTGTGAGATTTTTCAGCATCATTTTTGAAAAATCCGCGGGTAAAAGGCACTGCGTTTTACCTGCGGATTTTCCGCGGATTTCCAGTGTTTTTTGTGCGGATTTCACCTGCGGATTCCTATTGAGGAACAGGTGTAAAACGCTGCGGAATCCGCACAAAGAATTGACATGCTGCGGAAAATACAACGCAGCGTTTCCGCGCGGTATTTTCCGCACCATGGGCACAGCGGATTTGGTTTCCATATGTTTACATGGTACTGTAAACCTGATGGAACACTGCTGCGGATCCGCAGCCAAATCCGCACCGTGTGCACATAGCCTAATTCTAAAGGATCTAACGGATCCGCAGCAGTTTCCCATGAGTTTACAGTTCAATGTAAAAATATGGTAAACAAAAATCGCTGTACACATGCTGCGGAAAAACTGCACGGAAACGCAGCGGTTTACATTCCGCAGCATGTCACTTCTTTGTGCGGATTCCGCAGCGGTTTTACAACTGCTCAAATAGAAAATCGCAATTGTAAAACCGCAGTGAAATGGGCAGAAAAAACGCGGTAAATCTGCC
The DNA here is from genome assembly GCF_032444005.1 of Ranitomeya imitator. Taxonomy (NCBI): domain Eukaryota; kingdom Metazoa; phylum Chordata; class Amphibia; order Anura; family Dendrobatidae; genus Ranitomeya; species Ranitomeya imitator. The sequence goes on along the minus strand of NC_091285.1, from coordinate 254,391,529 downwards.
ATAAATCTGCAGCGGATTAGCACTGCGGATTTATCAAATCCGCAGCGGAAAAATCCGCAGAGGACCAGAATACGTGTGCACATACCGAAACCCTAACCCTAGCCCTAACCCTATTCTAACATTAGTGGAAAAAAAAAAAATATTCTTTATTTTTTTATTGTCCCTACCTATGGGGGTGACAAAGGGGGGGTGGGGTGGTGTGGGGTTGATTTATAGTTTTTTTTATTTTGATCACTGAAATATAATCTATCTCAGTGATCAAAATGCACTTTGGAACGAATCTGCCGGCCGGCAGATTCGGCGGGCGCACTGCGCAGGCGCCCGCAATTTTGGAAGATGGCGGCGCCCGGGGAGAAGACGGACGGACCCCGGCAGGATCGGTAAGTATGATGGGGTGGGGAGGGGGGGGATCAGAGCATGGGGGGTGAATCGGAGCGCGGGAGGGGTGGAACGGAGCACGGGGGCGGTGGAACGGAGCACGGGGGGGTGTAACGGAGCACGGGGGGTGTAACGGAGCACGGGGGGTGGATCGGAGTGCAGGGGGGGTGGTTGGAGCACGGGGAGGGTGATTGGAGCACGGGGGTGAGCGGACAAGAGCACGGGGGAACGGAGCACAGGACGGAGGGGAGCCGGAGCAGTGTACCGGACAGATCGGGGGCTGGGGGGGCGATCGGTGGGGTGGGGGCACATTAGTGTTTCCAGCCATGGCCGATGATATTGCAGCATCGGCCATGGCTGGATTGTAATATTTCACCAGTTATAATAGGTGAAATATTACAAATCGCTCGGATTAGCACCGACTTTCATGACGCCTACGTGGCGTCAAAGGTCATGAAGGGGTTAATGGATCTATCTTCCATAGACTTCAATGTTTAAAAAGAAAAAAAAAAAAAAAGAAAAAAGATCGAGTTGAAGTAACTTTTTTTTTTTTAGCTGGACAAAAAAGTTAAGTTTGCCCAATTTTTTGTGTCAACAGATTACTACTGGATCCATTCTAACACACGATTACTAGACACGTAAACTTAACCTAAGATTTACCTCTTCATCTGTAAGGAAGGTTCCTGTGCAGCTACCACACACAATGAAATATGCAGACCCGGACACTCACGGTGAACAAGATCAGTAGAGGGCGGCTTCAGAAAACATGGTAAGATTGACCAAAGCAAAGCCCCACGCTTAATGCATCACAGTGACAATGAGTGTGTCACCACTACAACAAGTTTTATATCGATACCTGGATATAAAACTGCATTATGTTTTATTCACTGGTAATTCTCCACTGGGATGAGTAGGAGACAAATGCTACAAGTTATGCAATTTTAATTTTTTTTTTAAAGGGACGCGTAAGGTATACTAAGAAACAGGTGAAAAATCACTAGACCGAACAATGATTCACCCCTTTATGTCCATTTTGGCGAGTCATAACTTTTTTATTTTTCCGTCAATGTAGCCATATGACTAGTTTTTTGTGGGACAAGTTGTACTTTGACAACAATTATTTTATTCACGTAATGTACTAAAAAATTGGGGGGGGGGGGGATTCCAAAATCGTTGAAATTGAAAAAAAATAAATAAATGTAATTTCACAATAGTTTTTTGGATTTATTTATTATAGTCACTATATGGTGAACTTGATATGTCAATCTGATTCTACAGATCAGTTTGAGTACGCATATACCAAACAGTACAGTTTTTATCTTTTTTTTTTTTACTATTTTGTGCAGACATTTGTATGAAAAAAACATTTATTTTGTTTTTTAGCTTTTGCCGTTATTTTCCAAGACTTGTAAAGCTTTCATTTTTAGGGATATGGGGCTGTTTGATGGCTCATCTTTTTGTGGCCTGAGCTGACGTTTTTACTGATATCTTTTTGGGGTAAATATGATGTTTTGATTGCTTCTTTTTGCATTTTAATGCAACATTGTGGCGGCCAAAAGAAATCCTGGTGGTTTTATTTTTTTTTCTATTGTGCTGCTTACCAATTTGATTAATTTATTTTATATTTTGATAGACCGGATTTTTATGAATGCTGAGATAACAGGATTTTCTTTTTTTATTTTAAATGGGGGCCAAAGTGGGATGAAAGGAACATGTGTTTTTTTAAATTTTAAAACGTTTTTCCTTTACTTTTCACTATATTTAATAGTCTGCTTTGAGGACTTGATACTGCGATTGTATGAGAACTTGTGCTATACATACCAGTGCATTAGCCCTGTAATGCACAGCAAAACATAAAAAAAAAAAATGAATAACCAACATTCCAAAGTGGTCCATAAATATTTCCAGAAACCACTCTAACAAAGCTGCAACTTGCTAACAAAGCAGTGGGCACAGAAAGTACTTTGTTTTCAATAGGGAAAAAAAACAAACAAACAAAAAACCTTCATTAACCCCTTAGCGACCGCCGATACGCCTTTTAACGGCGGCCGCTAAGGGTACTTAAACCACAGCGCCGTTAATTAACGGCGCTGTGGAAAAAGTCCATAGCGCCCCCCAGAGGCCGATTTTCTCCGGGGTCTCGGCTGCCGGGGGTAGCCGAGACCCCAGAGAACATGATTCGGGGGGTTTTTAACCCACCCCGCATTTGCGATCGCCGGTAATTAACCGTTTACCGGCGATCGCAAAAAAAAAAAAAGGGATCTCTTTAATTTCTCTGTCCTCCGATGTGATCGCACATCGGAGGACAGAGAAAAGGGGTCCCCCCAATACTCACCTAGCTCTCCCGATGCTCCTCGTGTCTCCCGGTGGGCGCCGCCATCTTCAAAATGGCGGGCGCATGCGCAGTGCGCCCGCCGGCCGGCACCGGGAGAATCTTTGGGGTCTCGGCTGCCGGGGGTAGCCGAGACCTTAAAGAGCATGATCGGGGTCGGTATTACCGACCCCTGTTTTGCGATCGCCGGTAATTAACTGTTTACCGGCGACCGCAAAAAAAAAAAAAAAAAAAAAAAAAAAAAAGTAAAGTGTAATTCTCTGTCCTCTGATGTGATCGCACATCAGAGGACAGAGAAATAGGGGGATTCACACTTACGTCGGTACGGGGCCGTCGCAATGCGTCGGCCCGACATACCGACGCACGTTGTGAAAATTGTGCACAACGTGGGCTACAGCTGTAGTTTTTCAACACATCCGCTGCCCAATCTATGTCCTGGGGAGGAGGGGGCGGAGTTACGGCCACGCATGCGCGGTCAGAAATGGCGGATGCGACGTACAAAAAAAGTTTCATTGAACGTTTTTTTGTGCCGACGCTCCGCCAAAACACAACTGATCCAGTGCACGACGGACGCGACGTGTGGCCATCCGTCACGATCCGTCGGCAATACAAGTCTATGGGCAAAAAACGCATCCTGCGGGCACATTTGCAGGATCCGTTTCTTGTCCAAAACGACGGATTGCGACGGAATGCCAAACGACGCAAGTGTGAAAGTAGCCCTAGGGCTAGGGTTAGGGTTGGGGCTAAAGTTAGGGCTAGGGTTGGGGCTAAAGTTAGGGTTAGAGCTGGGATTAGGGTTAGGGTTTGGATTAGGGTTGGTATTAGTGTTAGGGTTGGCATTAGGGTTACGCTTGGGATTAGGGTTAGGTTTGGGATTAGGGTTAAGGTTAGGGTTGTGATTAGGGGTGTATTGGGATTAGGGTTAGGTTTGAGGTTAGGGTTGAGATTAGGATTAGGGGTGTGTTGGATTTAGGGTTTTGATTAGGGTTATGGTTAGGGTTGACATTAGGGTTGTTTTGGGGTAAGGGTTGTGATTATGGTTAGTGATTAGGATTATGGATGAGGTTGGGATTAGGGTTAGGGGTGTGTTGGGGTTAGGGTTGGAGCTAGAATTGGGGGGTTTCCACTGTTTAGGTACATCAGGGGGTCTCCAAACACGACAGCCAATTTTGCGCTCAAAAAGTCAAATGGCGCTCCCTCCCTTCTGAGCTCTGCCGTGCGCCCAAACAGTGGGTTACCCCCACATATAGCGCATCAGCGTACTCGGGATAAATTGGACAACAACTATTGCAGTCCAATTTCTCCTGTTACCCTTGTGAAAATAAAAACTTGGGGGCTACAATATCTTTTTTGTGGAAAAAGAAAATATTTTTTATTTTCACGACTCTGCATTCTAAACTTCTGTGAAGCACTTGGGCATTCAAAGTTCTCACCACACATCTAGATAAGTTCCTTGGGGGGTCTAGTTTCCAAAATGGGGTCACTTGTGGGGGGTTACTACAGTTTAGGTACATCAGGGGCTCTGCAATCGCAACATAATGCCCACAGACCATTCTATCAAAGTCTGCATTCCAAAAAGGCGCTCCTTCCCTTCCGAGCTCTGCCGTGCGCCCAAACAGTGGTTTACCCCCACATATGGGGTACCAGCATACTCAGGACAAATTGGACAACAACTTTTGGGGTCCAATTTCTCTTGTTACCCTTGTGAAAATAAAAATTTGGTGGCTAAAAAATCTTTTTTGTGGAAAAAAAATTTTTTTTATTTTCACGGCTCTGCATTATAAACTTCTGTGAAGCACTTGGGCATTCAAGGTTCTCACCACACATCTAGATAAGTTCCATGGGGGGTCTAGTTTCCAAAATGGGGTCACTTGTGGGGGATTTCTACTGTTTAGGCACATCAGGGGCTCTCCAAACGCGACATGGCGTCCGATCTCAATTCCAGCCAATTCTACATTGAAAAAGTAAAACGGCACTCTTTCTCTTCCAAGCTCTGCGGTGCGCCCAAACAGTGGTTTACCCCCACATATTGGGTATCGACGTACTCAGGAGAAATTGCACAACAACTTTAGTGGTCTAATTTCTCCTGTTACCCTTGTGAAAATAAAAATTTGTGGGCAAAAAGATCATTTTTGTAGAAAAAATGCAATTTTTTTTTTCACGGCTCTACGTTATAAACTTCTGTGAAGCACATGGGGGTTCAAAGTGCGCGCCACACATCTAGATAAGCTCCTTAAGGGGTCTAGTTTCCAAAATGGTGTCACTTGTGGGGAGTTTCCACTGTTTAGGTACATCAGGGGCTCTCTAAATGTGACATGGTGTCCGATCTCAATTCCAGCCAATTCTGCATTGAAAAAGTCAAACGGCGCTCCTTCACTTCTAAGTTCTGCGGTGCGCCCTAACAGTGGTTTACCCCCACATATGGGGTATTGGCGTATTCAGGAGAAATTGCATAACAAAAATTATGGTTACATTTCTGTTTTTACACTTGTGAAAATAAAAAAAATGGTTCTGAATTAAGATGTTTGCAAAAAAAAGTTAAATGTTCATTTTTTCCTTCCACATTGTTTCAGTTCCTGTGAAGCACGTAAAGGGTTAATAAACTTCTTGAATGTGGTTTTGAGAACCTTGAGGGGTGTAGTTTTTAGAATGGTGTCACACTTCATTATTTTCTATCATATAGACCCCTCAAAATGACTTCAAATGTGATGTGGCCCCTAAAAAAAATGGTGTTGTAAAAATGAGAAATTGCTGGTCAACTTTTAACCCTTATAACTCCCTAACAAAAAAAAATTTTGTTTCCAAAATTGTGCTGATGTAAAGTAGACATGTGGGAAATGTTATTTATTAACTATGTTTCATGACATATCTCTCTGATTTAAGGGCATAAAAATACAAAGTTTGAAAATTGCAAAATTTTAAAAATTTTCGCCATATTTCCGTTTTTTTCATAAATAATTGCAAGTAATATCGAAGAAATGTTACCACTAACATGAAGTACAATATGTCACGAAAAAACAGTCTCAGAATCAGCGGGATCCGTTGAAGCGTTCCAGAGTTATAACCTCATAAAGTGACAGTGGTCAGAATTGCAAAAATTGGCCTGGTCATTAAGTACCAAATTGGCTCTGTCACTAAGGGGTTAAGGAATTCAGCCGCCTTAACATCTTCATACCTTCCACACAAATGAAGATGGCCCGAGTCAAGACATGGGAGGATCCTGCAACTTTAATGTCCCTATATTTCTCTCCATTTTGGCTAAACAGCCAAGTCTGACCTACTTCATAGTGTAAATCCAACAAAATGCTTAAATATATCAGGCAACATAAACGTGAGGTTACCACAGTGACAATACACTGCATGAAATAAGGAATTTGAAAAAATTACTTTGCAAAGTGTAGCCCCTAAATATCCAGAGGCACAGATCGCAGCATGGATTAAAAAGTCAGGGTAATAATATGAGACCTTTAATCATATCTGCAGCACAAAGCAAAGGGGGAGAAAAAAAAGTGTCACATTTACCCTTTTTTCGATTTCCAGAAGCGATCTGTCTGCAAATCTTTCTTGCCTCTGTAACATAGAAAACTTGGGTTACTTCACTAATCAAAATTGTGGCCACATTATGAGGACAGTGGGTGCTAGCTCATTCCAGGAAGCTCCTTACAATTGTACGGCTTCCTCTAGGCCAACCAATAACCCACGAGACCTGGCTTTATATCATATTCACAATGTCTTTTCTTTGGTCTTGGTGTGTAAAAGGGTTGGGTCTCAATAACATGAGGATGGGACCCGTATCCGCCTTGAATAGTGCCATAGCCACTGTAACTGGAGAGGTGGTGCAGCTCCCTACATTCACTTGTACAGAAGCCCACAAAACTGCAAAAGGGCATTTCCCCTCTCCAGTCAGCAGCCATGACACCAGTCAAATGGGGAACCGTATAGGCAGAAGAAAAATGTTGGTATTTTAAATGGCCATTTTACTAGAAATCAAATTAGTTTCCAACTGTTTAGGATGTTGACATCTTTGCAGAAAACTTTTTACTTAAAAAGGCATGCATTTCATGCTCAAGATCTGTCAACCCAACTGCAAAAATAATTTTTAGCCCAAAATGAGCATTTAAAAGGGCATCTGTCAGTAGGCTGAACTCTCATAAGCCATCTATATAGGCACGTAGGGTCATAGAAAGTCGACAAAAGTGATACCTTGATATCTGCGATCCGATGTCTTATTCTAGAGAAATTTTTTTCTTATATGCAAATGAGCTGTTCAGGACTATGGGCCGGTCACAGATCTGCCTCCAGAGATTATTTTATATGAAAGTGGATATCGCCGCTCTCTGCTCTCCTGATCTTACGACAGAGCTGTGAGTGATTATACCCGACATATCTGCAGGTTCCATCTCGCAAGCAGGCAGCGTTGCAATACTGCAGAGCTGTGAAGCTGTAGCAAATGTGTGTCAGAAGACAAAGTTCGGTTCTACTGTTTTGTTTGTAAGGCGACTTTCACACTAGCGTCGATTTTCCACATAGCGGCCAGGCACCTTCATAATGCCATTGCTCTGCAGATTGACCGCATTATCGGACCTCACAGATGCCACAAATACTGACAATGAAATGTTCTATACCAAGATAAAATGTTTAAAGCGTCATGCAAACCTGTGTGGCTTTTTCAAGTTGTAACTTAAGCTCTGTCAGCTCCAGGTTGGTGTCGTGCAGCTGGGCTTTCAGTTTCTCATTTTCCACCATAATCTGTTCATATAGCTGAAACAGATAGAAAAATGAATTTCTTAGTTCCAGTCTGAAGTTTGGGACGCCAAGTAATCAAGTATGACTTTCTTACTGGCACACAAGTAAAGGAGAGGCAGCTAAATAAAGCGCCTTAATCAGGTTCCACATATACAGGACCCGTACAGAAGCCCTTGTTACCTTTTTAAAGTCTGTGGAGTCATCTTTATCTAATCTGCTATGGCCAAGTTTAATCCTTTCTAAGTAACTGGACGAGCCAATATTGGATTCATATCGTTCAGTTGATAGAACCCCCGTACTCCCGGTGGTATACCTAAGAGCAAATACACAAAGGTAACAATTGTACAAGACATAATATAATACACACCCCGGTAGATTAAGACTGTTGTGACCATTGTGCTAACCAATGGAGATGAACTAATGCTGCTCAGTGAGCAGAGAACACGCCGTGGCAGAATGCTGGCCGATACAGTAATGCTCCCACCATACACCCCATTCTAGGAGCTAGTACGCACTGGCAAACTCTGAATGGCCACCAACTGATACTATTGGGACCAATGCCGGGAAAAGGGATGTCTGGAGCTGTAATAGCCATCACTGGCTAAAAGGGACTTTCTCATGAGAACAGAATGTAAGAATTCACACAGGATGTTTTGCACATTGTGATGTATAGAAGGCTTTGTTCACATCACGTTTGAACCCACTAATAAAAGTATACGTGGGGGTTATTTCCAGGGGTATACCTCTGAGGTATGGAACTGTATAGGCATATATACAGAGAAACACTCTATGGTTAAGACAAAGACATATACTAGCCAGGTGGCAAAAGTATACGAGTCATGTGTTAGGTGAATAAGACATGATTACACGCAGTGTAAATATGGCAAACTCCATTTCATCATTAAAAAAACACACCAGATTATGCCTGATTTTATAGCAAGCAAGCACTTGATTACAGCCCTTTTAAATTAAAGAAGTATTCCCATCTCCAACACCCTTTCCCAATACGTAGTAGATGTAATAATAATATTAGCAAATTATAAATGTATGCCTCATGTGCAGGCATTGCAGGACCTTAGGTATCCATGGTTATGTCCACCAGCAACAAGCCAACGGTCACTACAGGTTCTGCAATGCCTGCACAAGAGGGAAGAGACATAGCGAATCAGAAGAACTATACTTCATTTCTAATTGGAAGCATTTGCTAATATTACTACACCTACTACATATTGGGATAAGATCTTGGAGATAGAATACCCCCCCCCCATATCAGTCTATAAACATCTCAACTATGGCATGTGTCCTAAGACACTTTGAAGGTTGACTGTTACTATTGTCAATTATTTTGGCACCCAAAAAAAAAAAAAAATCATTTTGGAGGATTTCATAAAACGGGAAGAATCAGGTTAAAAGTAAAGATTTATTTTAGCAAAATACGCATGCAAAAGAGCAAAAAGCGATTCTCGTATAAAATGCAATTTAACACTTACCGTGATGTGTTCTCAGTCTATAGAAAGAGGGGGAAGAAAAAGAAAAAAAAATGACACACTGACATGGTTTAGAGGTAATGGAGAATAGCCAGGGTTTAGCCAAGAAAATGCTGGTGGGAGTACATCGTAAGGTGTGGCCTTTGGTTATTGTTCAAGGAAACTAATTCCTCTTACAACTTACAAGTAATATATAAAAGGTAATTTGTGTCTTACAAAATAGGATGTAGGGAGTTTGTATGTCTGGTTACAGTATTTCCAGGTAATAGTGCATATATAAAAGCCACACAGCAAGACACAAACAGACTAGGGAAGATCAAAACAGATTGAAATGGTTGCCAAATCTTGTAGTATTAAATCACTTTAACTGGTTTGTCAAGTTCCCATAAAAGGACTTGGCAATACAGGTTATCGTTGGGTTTCTCTTAGATCTAGCATTCTTGAGCTGCTGCCAGGTTCAGTGCTATGCTTTACACACCAGCGGGAATAAACTACTGAGAGGAACCTGGGAAGTCGGGTAATCCTATTTACACAAGACATGGCAGAAAGAAAGTCACAAACATCTCAAGCATCCTGTCCTGTAAGCAGTTTGGCCTAGGTTTATGCAAGCTTCATTACAAGCATACACATTAGCACGTGTGAAGTCAGAAGTGAGGAAACGACATGTTAAATAAAGCAGATCTAGACATCGCCTACACAAGGATGAAAGCCAACTTCTGGCACATCATAAACACGTTTGTATTGATGAATGTCCATGAGCTGAGAACACCACAAACCATAAATGACAGTCATGATCATCGTGTATACCAATAGAGTCATCAGACCCGCATTTCGCCCCAATGATAACCCTTCATATATGAGAACACTCACCCTACTGTCCCTCCTATTCGTGCTGTCATCGGTATCCGATTGCTGGTCATGCTCATTTTCATCACTCTGTAGGGAATATGAGTAAGCAAACACTTGATCTTTGGCGCGTCAGAAAAAATATACCAATCTAAACCAAAAGATAATAAAAACTTTCCAGAAGATTAATACCACAGTAATCTAGAATCATTTGATTAAATTGAGAATCTGGACACTTATAGTTTTCCCACTTTGACAGTCTCCACCAGACCAGAAGGTATGGCGTCATGACCAGAGGTGAGCAAATTTTTTCAAAATTAATTTCCGATTATGATCGGTGGCGAATACGGTTTCAGCCAAACATCATTGCAGTCAATGGGAGTAGAGATGAACGAATATGTTCGGAACCGATCATCAAACAAATTCTGCAAGAATAGGGTACCAATATGGCACGAATACGGCAAATTCAGATTCAGCGACTGATCCCGAACATATTCGCTCAACTCTAGTCGTGACCAATGACCTGAGAACAGAGACAACTGACTGGCTGCAAGGTCACACAACTGGTTGTCAGGACATCATTACTCTGGGGTAGGCTCTGCATTGGTATGTAGTTTCCCCCTTTCTTCAGGCTGGCTTTCTCCTGTGAAGTTTACAAATGTAGCAGAAAATCCCTTTAAGGTGTACTGTTCTTGTGTTATCCTCTGCACTGATCTGGTGAATGTGCAAGCCTAGACAGTGTAGACTCATGGTAGACATCCGGTATGCAAACCTTTAACAAGCGTCTCTGCCCTGCTAGTAAAATCAGGGAATAGTACATTTCTTCCATAATTATAGTCATTTTTATTTACAGAATAAACTCTGAAGGAGTCTGGAGATTGCTACTCACAGGGCCTTTCATAACTACTACTCCTATCTGACAAATATACACTTACATCTTGAGTCCAAAAAGATACTCCTGTAGATCGCCTTTTCTCCCTGGGTCGTCGTCTTTCTCTTATTGATTTAGACTGAGATTTGTCCTCAGATTCTTTCTCCTCCTCTTTTTTCTCATCTAGATAAAAAAAAAAAAGATGATTGCTGTTAAGACATTAAGATGATAATTAAAGGGGTAATCCCTTCTCCAAGATCCGATCCCAATATGTATCAGGTGCAATAATATCAAACACTTCCAATTAGAAATGTAGTATACCGTATATACTCGAGTATAAGCCGAGACCCCTAATTTTGCCACAAAAAACTGGGAAAACTTAATGACTCGAGTATAAGCCTATGGTGGAAAATGCAGCAGCTACCGGTAAATGTCAAAAATAAAAATAGATACCAATAAAAGTAAAATTAATTGAGACATCAGTAGGTTAAGTGTTTTTGAATATCCATATTGAATCAGGAGCCCCATATAATGCTCCATACAGTTCATGATGGGCTCCATAAGATGCTCCATATTAAAATATGCCCCATATAATCCTGCATAAAGGTTAATAATGACCCCATAAGATGCTCCATAGACACATTTGCCCCATATAATGCTGCACAAATGCTGATCATGGCCCCATAAGTTACTCCATAGAGATATTGCTCCATATAATGCTGCAAAAATGCTGGTTATGGCCCCATAGAGATATTTGCCCCATTTGCTGTTGCGGTGATTAAAAAAAAAAAAAAAAAAAAAAAATCACAATCTCGTCGCTCAGGCCCCCGACACTTGCTATAGTCACCTGTCCCTCGTTCCACCGCTGGGCGCAGCTGCGTCTTCCGCGTCCTCTGCATTGACGTTCAGGCAGAGGGCGGCACGCAAACTAAAGTGTCACTGAAGAGGTCGCGGAAAACGGAGCGGCGCCAACGGTCGAACGGGGTTCAGGTGAATATCGCGCACTGCCCCCATACTCACCTGCTACTGGCACGGTCCCTGAACGTCCCTGGTTCTCCGGGTGCTGACAGCTTCTTCCTGTATTGAGCGGTCGCATGGTACCGCTCATTACAGTAATGATTATGTGGCTCCACCCCTATGGGAGTGGAGTCGGGTCCATATTCATTACTGCAATGAGCGGTACCACGTGACTGCTCACCACAGGAAGAAGCTGCAGGCGCCGGATAAGCAGGGACCGCACCAGGAGCAGATGAGTATGACTAGACAGCCCCCGCTCCCCTGCCGACCCTGGGAATGACTCGAGTATAAGCTGAGAGGGGCAATTTCAGCCTAAAAAAATGGGCTGAAATTCTCGGCTTATACGCGAGTATATACGGTAGTTCTTCTGATTCGCGATGTCTCTTACCCCATTTGCAGAATATTGCAGTATCCATGATTACCACTCATACTGACAGTTAGTGGTTAGTGGCCGTACCCATGACTATCTAAGCCCAGCACATTCTGTAAACAACATCACATATCAGAAGAACTATACTACATATCTAATTGGAGGTATTTGTTAATATTACACCTACTATATATTGGAATAGGTTCTTGGAGATGTGACTATTCCTTTAAGTCAATACAACTCATCACTACCTATTGAATAAGCAAAATCTTTTAGATATTTGCAGGTTCTGCTGCTGGGATCCCTATGAAGAAAGAGTGCTGTACTCATTATTAGGGAAAAAAGGTGAAGAAAAGACTCCAACTTGTTTAACAAATTTCCATTAAGAGTAGGTCTGCCGAACTAGGTCAGCGTTTTATAAAATATTTCTATATAACGTATTCTTAATGTAATTTTTACTGTTTCATTTAAAGAATTTTAATTAGTGGAGTGCCAAGTTATATGTATAGAAGATAAAGAACTGTGCACTCTAAGGCTATGTGCCCACGTTGCAGAAACGTTTTCCCGCAAAACACGAGCGTTTTTAGCTTGCAGAATGCTTGCGTTTTCCAAACGATTTGAAGCATCGCTTGGAAAAGTGATTGACAGGTTGGTCATACTTGTCATGCATAGTGCTTGACTAGTGTGACCAACTTTTTACTATTTATGCTGCCTATGCAGCATCAACAGTAAAAGATAGAATGCTAAAAATAATTAAAAAACATAAAAAAATATGGTTATTCTCACCTTCCGACAGCCCCCGATCTCCTCAGCGGCGCTCCCGGTACATTTCGTTCCCAGGGATGCTTTGTGCAAAGGACCTTTGTGATGTCACGGTCGCGTGACCGCGACGTCATCTCAGGTGATTAGCGCAATGCATCCCTGGGAACGGAAGGTGTCGCGTGTCCGGAGGTCATCAGAAGGTAAGTATATCCATATTTTTTATTTTTTAAATTCGTTTATTGATTTCAGGATAGATCATACACATTTTTGCTTGTATTCATCATTATCCATTGATTACAGGAAATTACCATACATAGCCATGTATAAAATATTATAAAGATAATAAACTGTGCATGTTGATCATTAATGCCTTATTTTAAACCTTAACTACATTAACTTCTAATAAAGCCTCTAATACTAACATAATGCCGCTTACGAGAGAGAGTTCTAAATAAATTCCGCTCTGTGGGTAAATAGTGTCTAAATAATCATACACCCTTTTCTTATGCGTATACTGAATCCTTTTAACTTATACAGTATGACAGGATGAATTCCATCTTCCCCATATCTTCTCAAATTTGGTTGAACAACCCCTATTCTGATATAGCGTCCGCTCATACGGAATAATTGAATTTACTAAGTCAGCCCATGCTCTAAGAGATGGACCAGAACCTCCCATCCAACGCAGCGCCAACACCTTTCGTGCCATAAACAGCGACTCCCTCAGAAAAATTCCCGTGTGGTGATCCCAAGCCTCCGCCTCCCATACTCCAAACAAACATACCAGTGGCTCAAGTGGAACAGGGATCGACACCAAAGATGTCAATAGTACCGTCACCTCTCTCCAATATTGAAAAATAACAGGACACTTCCATATCATATGGATAAAATCTGCGTCACTAGAGTGACACCTCAAGCAGTCTGATGAATGAAGACGGCCCATTTTAAAAAGACGAGTCGGGGTCAAATAAGATTGATAAATTATATACAGTTGGATCATCTTATTATTGATTGATGGGGAGACCTTAGTTGGAGATTCCAAGATTTCATCCCATTCTTCTCCTAGTGTATCTGGAAGAAGCCTCCCCCACTTTCCCTTAATTGAATCTATGGTAGATACTTCGCCTATGGATATCAGATAGGTATATAAAGAGGAAATGAGTCCCTGAGGGCCCTGTGAATTAAGAATTCCTATTAACGGTAGAGTTGAAATAGCTCGACCCGCACCCGTATTTCGTACATGTGATTGGAAAGCAGATCTTAATTGCAGGTAGCGGAAAAATTGAGACTTCGGTATATTATGAGTATTTTGTAATTGTTCAAAAGAAACAAAAATCCCCTGGCTATGTATATTGCTCACCGTGAGGACGCCATATGATATCCAAAATTCAGTAGACGGGTGGCCCAATAATCCCGGAAAATAACCATTGTTCCAGAACGGCATTTCGGCTGCTATATCGACAGATTGTGTCACTTTTTTAATTTGTCTCCATATTGATCGTGCCAGGCGAAGCAAAGGAAGCAAACGAGGGACAGCAATTTTCTCCATCTCTAAAAAACCCAGCGGGCAATCAACTTTAGCTGAATGTAATATATGGCTTTCAGAGTTGGGAAGAGATTTCCCGGGCATCCACTCACTTATCATTTTGGCCTGCCCAGCAAGGTAATACAGATAGAAGTCCGGCAAGGTCGCCCCGCCCCCCTGTTTGGGTCTCTGCAGGGTGGATAATTTAAGTTTAGGTCTAGCCTTCCCCCATATGAAGGATGTAGTAAGGGAGTTTAGGGTTGCAAAGAAAGATTTAGGTATTGAAACGGCACTATGTTGAAAACAGTAGCTCAATTTTGGGAGTAAAATCATTTTGATCAGGTTGATACGACCAGCTACAGATAGCGGGAGCTTGTCCCAGGTAGCATATTTAGATTTAACCACGTCAATTAGTGGAAATATATTGAGATGCAAATCTAGGTGACTGCGCTGGGACATATGTATCCCGAGGTACTTAAAATTGGAGACAATGGGCAACAGCGAGAGGGTTTCAAGGCATGGCATTGGGGTGTGGGAGAGAGGCATCAGAGCAGACTTATCCCAATTTATATATAGGCCAGAAAACTTACTAAATTTATCAATCATCGTTATTACTTTTGGTAATGTATCTTCTGTCTGGTCCATAAACACCACCATATCATCAGCATAAAGACCTATAGTGTCCACCCGATCAGCAATATGTATCCCTTTAATATCTACAGAGGACCTCATCCGTATTGCCAAGGCTTCTATTGCCAAGGCAAATAAAGCTGGGGAGAGAGGGCATGCCTGGCGAGTTCCCCTATGCAAAGAAAATGGTGCAGACATAGAGCCGTTTACCACCATTCGCGCCCCAGGCTTCGCATATAATGTACCTATCCCTCTCAGAAATTTATTCCCAAACCCATATTTCCGTAGACATGCAATTAAAAAAGACCACTCAAGGGAATCAAAAGCCTTGGCAGCGTCCAGCGAAGCCAATGCCCACTTATTGTCCGGCTCTAGTGAACTATATTGAATGACCGATTGCACCCGTCTGATATTAATAGAAGTATTTTTCCCGGGCATAAAACCAGTTTGATCTGGGTGTATGATATCTAATATGATCGTATTCAATCTAGTAGCTAGAATTTTCGTAAAAATTTTATAGTCAACATTCACCAAAGAAATTGGTCTATATGATCCACAATCTAGAGGATCCTTCCCTTCCTTCCTGAGCACGACAATATTAGCATCATAAAATGTTTCTGGTACAGATTCACCCTCCCATATTCCTTTAAGTACCTTCAGCAATATAGGTGCCAATTTATCACGGTATTTCCTTTAAAATTCAATGGGAAACCCATCAGGTCCCGGGGCCTTCCCAGTAGCCATATCTGCTATTGCATGTTCTACCTCTTCCAGGGTAAATTCAGCCTCCATAAGGGCTCGTTGAGATGGGCTTAGCAAGGGGAATGTTATATCTGATAGATAATCCAAGCATTCATCAACATCAAAACCACTATTAGATTTGTACAGCGAAGTGTAATAATCATAAAAGCTCTGAAGTATTCTATCAGTAGAGGATACCAACGACCCATCGGACACCCGGATCTGCAATATTGTGTTGGAGGTGTTATGCTGGCGCACCAAGAAGGCCAGGAGTGTGCTGGCTTGATTGCCCAGCTCAAAATAGGACTGCCGAGTGAAAAATAATTAGCGTTTTGACTTAGCGTCTGCATGCTGGGTATATAGTCTCTGGGAAGTAAGCCACTCAATTCTATTACTGCTAGACTGATTAGCTATATAGGTGGCCTCCGAGTCTTTTAATCTTTGCTCTATCTCCTCGTCCTCCCTCGCCGTCACCCTCTTGATATAGGAAATAGTAGAAGACAAGCATCCTCTCAAGTATGCCTTCAGGGTATCCTAAAATAAACCAGAGTTTTGGAGTTCCGAATGTGTTAGAATAAAATCATTCAACTGATCAACCATCCTATCACTAGAGTCTATCAATTTTAACCAAAAGGGATTCAATTTCCAGGACCTATTACTGTTATCGGATTGCTCATATTTTAAGAATAATTGGACTATGGTCCGAGATCCCCCGATTACCATGTTCAATGCTATCCACCCGTAATGCCAACTCACCCGACCCAAATATATAGTCTATTCGAGATAGAGACTGTCTAGTCGACGAGTGGCAGGTGTACCCCCTAACTTCCGGATGATTTATTCTCCATAAATCTAGCCACCCGCTCCCGTCCATAAACAATGCTAATTGAGAGGGTTGTTGAGGTAAAGCGTCCCCTGATGTTACGTCATCCAATCTCAATCTATCCATGGATTGATTCATAACTAAATTAAAGTCCCCCATACAAATAACCTTGGCTTCTGGATATTTTAAGGAGAAGCCTAGAGCCATACGGAGGATTGACACATTAGCAGGAGGAGGGTTATAGATGCACAACAACACATACTCTCGTGAATTAATAAATGCATGCACAAAAACGAAACGGCCCTCTGGATCACGTCTCGCCTCCCTGGCCTCCCATCTGACCTCCTTGTGTATCAGCAGAGAAACCCCTCTAGAATAGCTAGTGTGAAATGCATGCAAGGACCATTGTACCCACGGTTTCTGCATACATCGAGCTGTGTCTCTTGTTAAATGTGTCTCTATTAGTGCTACAACATGAGGGTGGTATCTTTTTATCTGCGAAAATACCTTAATTTTCTTTCGTGGGATTTTTATACCTCGTATGTTCCAGGTCATACATATAATTTCAACCCCCATGTTTACTCTTAAAGGGAAAATTAATGCATATCATTACTATTCGGGTGTAGTTCAGCGGCATCGCACAGAGCAAAGAGTCAGCATTAGCGGCAACCATACTTCGTAAACAACCAAATCTAGTACATAAAACCAAACTAAACAAAACTTGAACAGTAGGGGAGTATATTTCCATGATCCCACAGTCAAATTGAAAAGGGGATACCCTCACTGGATTCAGTGTCCGGTATTGTTGACATTTTCTGCACCCAGACAGAGAGCTCTATCTATATTGCCATTAATCAGGGAACCCAGGTTAGGAGTCCTCCGCATTCGACCCCACGCGAGACCGCAGCCACTCGATCGCCTCCGCTGGGTCTGTGAAAAATAAGGAGGAGCCTTTATAGACCATACGGAGCCGGGCTGGATAAAGCATAGAGTAGACAATGTTCTTCTCTCTAAGTTGTTTCTTGACATCCATAAATCGTGCCCGCTGCTTTTGAAGTTCCATGGAAAAATCTGGAAAGATCGATATGGTAGCATTATCGAATTTAATGAGGCCCTTCTGTCGCGCCAAGCGAAGGATGGCGTCTCTGTCTCTACAATTAAGGAGACGTGCCAAAAAAGGTCGTGGAGGAGCTCCAGGAGGAAGAGGTCTCGCCGGGACCCTGTGGGCCCTCTCCACCGAAAATGTCGAGGAGAATCCATCTCCCAATGAAGACTTAAGCCATTCCTCCAGAAATTGCTCAGGTTGCTGACCCTCTGACCGCTCCGGGAGACCTATAATTCGGATATTATTGCGGCGTAGTCTATTTTCCAAGTCGTCTGCCTTTTGCTTCCAAGCATTCACGGATCCAACAGCTTTAGTCAGTTTAGCTTCCATAGGGGTGATAGTGTCTACTATATGAGACACCCTCGTTTCAACCTCTGAGATGCGCCCTCTCATAGCCTGCATGTCATGTCGCAGGCGCCCCACCTCAGTATGCACATCTTCTATTTTCTCCGTGAGAGATGATCTAGTGAGAGAGATAGCCTGCATCAACTGCTCTGATGCCTGTTTAAGAGTCAGTTCATCCTCTCCTCTCTCCTCGTTACCATCAGAGGGGCGACCTTTACGCTGGGATGGTGCGGGATTATTTCTAAGACTGCGCACATTATCAGGAGGATCATCCTTGGCATATTTTTTTAATTTTTCAGCGGCTGTAGCTCCTCTAGGGTGCTGCATGATGGGTGTTCACAAGGGGATTACACAAAGCGACCTCAGAGGCAATTATGGGGAAGCTCAGATAGTCACTAACACACAGGCCGTGCAGTTCCACAGTTACCACCAGGGAAGCAGCTAGAAAGGGGTTAATCCATCCCTGTAGTATTATGGCACTAGTAGGGAAAATGTCCACCCGACAGGGGGGCGCAGGTCCCACTTTCTCAGGGCACACACTGCACCACCCCTACTTCTTCAGGCACACACTCACCGCCCAGCGCCGCTGATGTGATTAAAAGCGCAACTCCCTATCTGCCAGGGTGTGCGCTATGTTAATGGCCGCTGCCCCAGGCACGTACAGACACTTGCCAGTCCTCACCGCTCCTGCGTGCAGGCACCCCGCCGCACTCTCCAGCACCATCCACCGCCGCTGCCTCCAAGATGAAAGGGACCCGGCTCCAACAGAGAGCAGCGCCGTATTCCGTGTGTCTTCCCTGCTTCCACATGCAGGTGTCCCGCTGCTCTCACCAGCGCGGTCGGCCACCGTCGCCTCCGAGATGATAGGGGGGCTCAGCTCCAGTAAAAGGCAGCGCCGCGTCCTGTGATTCCTGGCGCGTGCTCTGAAAATGGCCGCCGCCACACGCGGGGATCTCCTGCCCGCTCCGGCTCCCGCAGCTCCCGACTCCACGGATCTCTACAGCGGTCCCCCAAAAAATTCCAGAGTACTCTCCGGTGTGTAAGGCTCCGATTTGGGTTGGTACCGCTCGGTCCCACTCAATATTTATGGCAGGATTATCTCAGGATATACGGAGCTCTCCTAAGATGCTTCGCCCCCCATATTTTTTTTTTACAGAAATATGGATCCCAGGGTCTGAAGGAGAGTCTCCTCTCCTGCAGAACCCGGGTACCATCCGCACATGAAGTGCTCACTTTACGCATGGTTGGCATAGCCACATGCATAACGTGAGTGTTTCAATGCAATCCTATGGCTGCGGAATCGCCGCAATTCTGCAGAAATAATGAACATGCTGCGGATTTTACCGCTATGCAATTCCACAGCTGGAAAATCCGCAGCATGGGCACAGCAACTGCAGAATCCCATAGGATTGCATGGGGATGTGTTTAAGTGTTGTTTTAGCGTTGTTTTTAAGAGTTTCCGCTGTGGCGGAAATGAATTAAAAACAGAACGTGGGCGCACACAGCCTTACAGCTGAGAATTCCCATTCTAGGGAAAACAGTCTTCAGAAACAATCCTGTAGTTCTTTTAACCCCTTCATGACCTAGCCTATTTTGACCTTAAAGACCTTGCCGTTTTTTGCAATTCTGACCAGTGTCCCTTTATGAGGTAATAACTCAGGAACGCTTCAATGGATCCTAGCGGTTCTGAGATTGTTTTTTCGTGACATATTGGGCTTCATGTTAGTGGTAAATTTAGGTCAATAAATTCTGTGTTTATTTGTGATAAAAACGGAAATTTGGCGAAAATTTTGAAAATTTCGCAATTTTCACATTTTGAATTTTTATTCTGTTAAACCAGAGAGTTATGTGACACAAAATAGTTAATAAATAACATTTCCCACATGTCTACTTTACATCAGCACAATTTTGGAAACAAAATTTTTTTTTGCTAGGAAGTTATAAGGGTTAAAATTTGACCAGCGATTTCTCATTTTTACAACGAAATTTACAAAACCATTTTTTTTAGGGACCACCTCACATTTGAAGTCAGTTTACGGGGTCTATATGGCTGAAAATACCCAAAAGTGACACCATTCTAAAAACTGCACCCCTCAAGGTGCACAAAACCACATTCAAGAAGTTTATTAACCCTTCAGGTGCTTCACAGCAGCAGAAGCAAAATTGAAGGAAAAAATGAACATTTAACTTTTTAGTCACAAAAATGATTTTTCAGCAACAATTTTTTTATTTTCCCAATGGTAAAAGGAGAAACTGAACCACGAAAGTTGTTGTCCAATTTGTCCCGAGTACGCTGATACCTCATATGTGGGGGTAAACCACTGTTTGGGCGCACGGTAGGGCTTGGAAAGGAAGGAGCGCCATTTGACTTTTTGAATGAAAAATTGGCTGCACTCTTTAGCGGACACCATGTCACGTTTGGAGAGCCCCCGTGTGCCTAAAAATTGGAGCTCCCCCACAAGTGACCCCATTTTGGAAACTAGACGCCCCAAGGAACTTATCTACATGCATAGTGAGCACTTTGAACCGCCAGGTGCTTCACAAATTGATCCGTAAAAATGAAAAAGTACTTTTTTTTCACAAAAAATTTATTTTCGCCTCAATTTTTTCATTTTCACATGGGCAACAGGATAAAATGGATCCTAAAACTTGTTGGGCAATTTCTCCTGAGTACATTGATACTTCACATGTGGAGGTAAACCACTGTTTGGGCACATGGTAAGGCTCGGAAGGGAAGGAGCGCCATTTGACTTTTTGAATGAAAAATTAGCTCCAATTGTTAGCGGACACCATGTCGCGTTTGGAGAGCCCCTGTGTGCCTATGCATTGGAGCTCCCCCACAAGTGACCCCATTTTGGAAACTAGACCCCCCAAGGAACTTATCTAGATGCATACTGAGCACTTTAAACCCCCAGGTGCTTCACAGAAGTTTATAATGCAGAGCCATGAAAATAAAAAATAATTTTTCTTTTCTCAAAAATGATTTTTTAGCCTGGAATTTCCTATTTTGCCAATGGTAATAGGAGAAATTGGACCACAAATGTTGTTGTCCAGTTTGTCCTGAGTACGCAGATACCCCATATGTGGGGGTAAACCACTGTTTGGGCGCACGGCAGGGCTCAGAAGGGAAGGCACGCCATTTGGCTTTTTAAATGGAAAATTAGCTCCAATCATTAGCGGACACCATGTCGCGTTTGGAGAGCCCCTGTGTGCCTAAACATTGGAGATCCCCCACAGATGACCCCATTTTGGAAACTAGACCCCCAAAGGAACTAATCTAGATGTGTGGTGAGCACTTTGAACCCTCAAGTGCTTCACAGAAGTTTATAACGCAGAGCCATGAAAATTAAAAAAAAAAATTCTTTTCTCAAAAATGATTTTTTAGCCCGCTATTTTTTATTTTCCCAAGGGTAACAGGAGAAATTTGACCCCAAAAGTTGTTGTCCAGTTTCTCCTGAGTACGCTGATACCCCATATGTGGGGGTAAACCACTGTTTAGGCACATGCTGGGGCTCGGAAGTGAAGTAGTGACGTTTTGAAATGCAGACTTTGATGGAATGCTCTGCGGGCGTCACGTTGCGTTTGCAGAGCCCCTGATGTGGCTAAACAGTAGAAACCCCCCACAAGTGACCCCATTTTGGAAACTAGACCCCGAAAGGAACTTATCTAGATGTGAAGTGAGCACTTTGAACCCCCAAGTGCTTCACAGAAGTTCATAACACAGAGCAGTGAAAATAATAAATACGTTTTCTTTCCTCAAAAATAATTATTTAGCCCAGAATTTTTTATTTTCCCAAGGGTTACAGGAGAAATTGGACCACAAAAGTTGTTGTCCAGTTTCTCCTGAGTACGCTGATACCCCATGTGTGGGGGTAAACCACTGTTTGGGCACACGTCGGGGCTCCGAAGGGAAGTAGTGACTTTTGAAATGCAGACTTTGATGGAATGGTCTGCGGACGTCACGTTGCGTTTGCAGAGCCCCTGGTGTGCCTAAACAGTAGAAACCCCCCACAAGTGACACCATTTTAGAAACTAGACCACGCAAGGAACTTATCTAGATATGTGGTGAGCACTTTGAACTCCCAAGTGTTTCACAGACGTTTACAACGCAGAGCCGTGAAAATAAAAAATAATTTTTCTTTCCTCAAAAATTATGTTTTAGCAAGCATTATTTTATTTTCACAAGGGTAACAGGAGAAATTGGACCCCAGTAATTGTTGCGCAGTTTGTCCTGAGTATGCTGGTACCCCATATGTGGGGGTAAACCACTGTTTGGGCGCACGTCGGGGCTCGGAATTGAGGGAGCACCATTTGACTTTATGAATACAAGATTGGCTGGAATCAATGGTGGCGCCATGTTGCGTTTGGAGACCCCTGATGTGCCTAAACAGTGGAAACCCCTCAATTCTAACTCCAACACACCCCTAACCCTAATCCCAACTGTAGCCATAACCCTAATCACACCCCTAACCACAACCCTAATTCCAACCCTAACCCTAAGGCTATGTGCCCACGTTGCGGATTCGTGTGAGATTTTTCAGCATCATTTTTGAAAATTCCGCGGGTAAAGGGCACTGCGTTTTACCTGCGGATTTACCGTGGATTTCCAGTGTTTTTTGTGCGGATTTCACCTGTGGATTCCTATTGAGGAACAGGTGTAAAACGCTGCGGAATCCGCACAAAGAATTGACATGCTGCGGAAAATACAACGCAGCATTTCCGCGTGGTATTTTCCGCACCATGGGCACAGCGGATTTGGTTTTCCATATGTTTACATGGAACTGCAAACCTGATGGAACACTGCTGCGAATCCGCAGCGGCCAATCCGCTGCAGATCCGCAGCAAAATCCGCACCGTGTGCACATAGCCTAATTCTAAAGGTATGTGCACACGCTGCGGAAAACGCTGCAGATCCGCAGCAGTTTCCCATGAGTTTACATTTCAATGCAAACTTATGGGAAACAAAAATCACTGTACACATGCTGCGGAAAAACTGCACGGAAATGCAGCGGTTTACATTCCGCAGCATGTCACTTCTTTCTGCGGATTCCGCAGCGGTTTTACAACTGCTCCAATAGAAAATCGCAGTTGTAAAACCGCAGTGAAATGCGCAGAAAAACCGCGGTAAATCCGCGATAAATCCACAGCGGTTTAGCACTGCGGATTTATCAAATCCGCAGCGGAAAAATCCGCAGAGGAACAGAATACGTGTGCACATACCGAAACCCTAACCCTAGCCCTACCCCTAACCCTACCCCTAATCCTACCCCTAACCCTATTCTAACCTTAGTGTAAAAAAAAAAAAAATTCTTTATTTTTCTTATTGTCCATACCTATGGGGGTGACAAAGGGGGGGGGGGGGGGGGGGTCATTTACTATTTTTTTTTGATCACTGAGATATAACTCTCAGTGATCAAAACTCACTTTGGAACGAATCTGCCGGCCGGCGCACTGCACATGCGCCCGCCATTTTGGAAGATGGCAGCGCCCAGGAAAGAAGACGGACGGATCCCGGGAGGGAAGTATAAGGGGGGGAGATCAGGGCACGGGGGGAGGGGGGTGGATCGGAGCATGGGGGGGTGGATTGGAGCACGGGGTGGGGGATCGCTGTGCAGGGGGGTGGATCGGAGCACGGGGGGGGGAATCGGAGCATGGGGGGATGATCGGAGTGCGGGGGGGGTTTGATTGGAGCACGGGGGGTGTGATTGGAGCACGGGGGGTGTGATTGGAGCACGGGGGGAGCGGACAGGAGGACGGGGGACCGGAGCACAGGACGGAGGGGAGCGGACCACAGATCGGGGGGCGATCGGTGGGGGCACATTAGTGTTTCCAGCCATGGCCGATGATACTGCAGCATCGGCCATGGCTGGATTGTAATATTTCACCAGTTTTTTAGGTGAAATATTACAAATCGCTCTGATTGGCAGTTTCACTTTTAACAGCCAATCAGAGCGATCGTAGCCACGGGGGGGTGAAGCCACCCCCCCTGGGCTAAACTACCACTCCCCCTGTCCCTGCAGGCCGGGTGAAATTGGAGTTAACCCTTTCACCCGGCCTGCAGGGACGCGATCTTTCTGTGACACAGCATATGCGTCACAGGTCGGATTGGCACCGACTTTCATGACGCATACGCTGTGTCACAGGTCGGGAAGGGATTAAATGGAGCAATGTCCTGTCATCTTGGACTCTACATTAAACTAATATACACAAACACACAATTTAATTTCACTGTGCGAAATATGTACCAGACTGCTAAAACAAAGAAAACACCAAAACCCCTCCACTTGGGTGTACTAGTAATAAAAAGAGGGATATGGGGTAGAATTGGGTACAGTGGCTCTAAGATGGAATTTCACATCAGCAGAGTTTGTCCTGGTTTATGAGCGCAGTTTGCAGTCACTGTCTCAGCTCACGGATAATGCCGATGCATGCAGTCACATAGCAGATTTCCTCATTCCACTTCTATTGAAACATGCCGGATGGCAATAGTCAGCAAGTGATTGAAAGTATTCATATCACATACATGTGGTCATGTGACCAATAGCTCGACCAGCGATACCACAAAATTGGGAGTGTGCTCAACATTCAGAATTCCGTAGTCACAAACATTGCTCTCAAACCTGGGCAACCTCTAAGAGTTTAAACAAAACCCCCACTATTTGCGCAGTTAAACAAGGGTTGGAGTAGAAGCTCTAAAATTACCTCTCTCTGGCTCTTTTGAGGAGAACCTTGATAAGTTGGAGTAAGAAGAGGAGAGTCCAGTTAGGCTGCTTGGTCGGTTTAACAAACTTGAAGAATATAAAGAACTGGTGGATGAGGACAGTGATGGCGCGGACGAAGATACAGCACTAGTACTTGTCGATGATGGCCGGTACCTCTGAAAATTAGCAACAAATGAAAGTTATGTCATGCAAAACGTCCAGAGCTGATGAAAGAGTGCCAGATGTACAGATCACCACAAACATGCTACTTTCTACATTTGGAAATGCCAACATGCAAAAAGGGGAACTTTCTTCATGATTATTACAAAAATTGCAGAAGTTGGAAGCATTTTTCTTGTGTTTCTAATGTGCATTTATAATCTCAGGCTCTCTTTTTTGCAGCTACGGCAGAGTTTTCTTGCACAGCTTTTGTCTTTGAAGCCTTTGTTTGTCGGCTTTTTAATCAAGGGGAACGCCTGAATATGCCCACATCCCATTTTACAGGAACCATTTACCTCTTCCACACTGCGAGAAAACCTATAGCGATAATCATCATTTTTAATCTCTGCTTCTTTCTTTTCCTCTTGTTTTTCTTTGTCTTGTTTTTCTTCACTTTCCTGATCTTTAGTTTGAGTAGGACGACTTCTGCCAATTGTTTTCTCCGCTTCCTGGAGATCTGTTAACGTTACACCCTGCAAAACACGCAATATGAAGTTAATCAATGGACAGTTACATGTAGTTTTTAAAAAAAATTTCGGTCAATTTCCTGCACTAAAGTGAGTGTATCACATTTTGTCTAAGAAAAATAAAACCGTGAAATATTTTTTAACAGCTTTTAATTTTCTAATAGTTTTTATTCTCTTCTGTGTATAATTAGATGGGAACAGCTATTTAGATAAATGCTTTACATCAGCCTCATGGACACAGGAAACATGTGGTGATGTCCACTGCTTTCTATGGAACAGTTTCTAGGCAAGCTCCGATCTGTGCAGGGGTCATCGCAGGAAGATTGGGAAGCAAAATGTGACCATGACCTACTGTGAATAGTTCAGAAAAATAAATGAACCTTCCCACTGCAGATAGGACACTTGAGAAGAAGATGAAGTGAATTTTTTGTCCACAGTGGACATGCGAGAACAGAATATTTAAATCCATGGTTTCGGCATTATGTCTTTTTCAAGGATATCTGTGCATATAATAAAGTGACAGACAAAATAAAAATGAAATACCATAAATGTGGTATGATTGTGGTATAGTACATAAACATGTACACAAATATAAATCATCCAAATGAGGAATTACGTTATTCAAGAAAAACAAAGCAATGATTACAACTTGTAATTTATATCAGGCTTGTCTGATGGATCCTGAGCTTTACATCTATTAAAAAGTTTTGGCGTGAATATATGCAACACAAATTGGTTCAATAGTCAACGAAAAAGCAAGCCATTACATTATCACAGGAGATTGTATATAATCCTAATTTTAGAACTGAGGAGAAATCAAAATAACCTATAAAATACAGTGATACAATCATTGACAAATCCCTAAAGAGGGAAAAAGCATATCCCTGAGGAGGAGAATAAGGGCGATGTGTGTATGCACACGCATGAATCGATCCATGAATGTATACAGCATATACTGCATTCCCCTGCAGATGTAAGGCAGGAGGTAGAGGGAAAAACAGTAAGAAACAGAGGACGTGAAACAAAGGATAGACAAATGAAAGGAGTATCATACTTTAGATTAGTGACTGAAAAGGAAAAAAAGACCTAATGAATTAATAAAATAGACGTTGGTGTGTTGGCCGGCAGTTTGGGAATCCATGTGCTGTCCTGTGCAGTAAGGTGCAGACAGTGGGAGACTATTTTTTATATGAACTGAGTGATGTCATCACGTCCAGGCGAGATTGTAATCTGTGAAGAAGAAAGCTCTACTGCAGGTGTACATAAACCGAGCGGTGCCGGAAGCAGCCGAAAACAAGCCGTCAAAGAACAGTGGGTGCCGTTCAGTGACAGAAACAAGACTAATGGAAAACGCTGCGGTCTGGAAAGATGCACCGCATGTCCGTCTCTGCGAGTTAGCTGCGGGTGTCGGTGCACGCATAGTGGGCATGGGATTTCTTGAAATCCCATCCACTATGCTGTAACATCTGGACGCTGCGGATGTACGCAGCGTTTACTGACTGTGGGAACATACCCTTACTCATTCACTGAAACCTTCTTTTCTCCATTGTACTTACAAATATTTTGATTATCTCAGAGTCCCCTTCTCTCTGTCCTCCTACCACAGCTTTCCCCTTTCTTTTACTATTTTCTAGCCTTCTATTGATTGCACTCAGCCTCTGTGGCATTCATTTCACTCATCGAATGCGCACTTGTGTCAGTCCCCGTTCAACTTCGTCTGCTCGCAGCATTTCAGCTTCTTCACGCACGTGCACCGTTGCTTTTGCCTTTCGTCTATTTCCTTCACAGATCGGCACTCTACTTTGATGGCTTGTTTTCGGCTGCTTCTGGCACCGCTCTGTTTATGCGTACCTGCAGTATCTCTCTTCTTTCCTAAGATTACACGCCCTGCCCCGATGTGACCACATTCAGTCCATATTAAAAAAAAAAATAAAAATCTGCCTCACCATCTGCACAGAAAAGCACATGGATTCCCAAACTCCCAACCAACAGACTAACAGGTATTTTATTCAATTATTTTTCCTTTTTAGTCACTAAAGTATGGGATCTAAGTGGTAAGTTTTCTCTTTGTGGAGATTGACAAGTCAGGTCTGGCATGCCAGTATGAGGAGCCTTAAACGCCTTGCATGCTCCTCTGGGAAATTAAATATGCAAATTGTCTCTTGAGAGAGGAAGAGACCGTGAACTCTTGTCACCCACCTACTGGAAGTAGCAATCATACAAGTCATTAGCAACCCTTTAACGAACCTTGAAATATGACTTGGGATAAAAGCCAAATCAGAATCACAATATGTAGACCGTGTTTTAGGGTATTGCCCCTCGTCATTACAAAGTATGAAGTCTGATTTGGCTATGTGAGAGGCCAAGACTGGCATCTAAGAGGTAAGGTTTCTAATTGAGGAGCGTGACATGCAAGGTCTACACCACAAGTATAAGGAGACTTAAATGCCTTGCATGCTCCTCTGAGAAATTAAATATGCAAATTGTCTCTTCAGACAGGAATTTCAATAATGACTTGTAGGATTTCTACTCCCAATAGGTGGCACTAGCGTTCAAGACCTCTTCCTTTCTGAAGAGACAATTTGCATATTTAATCTAAAGTAGGATACTCATTTCTTTTTCTATGTATTCTGTCTCCCACCCTTTCCTACTGGTCTTTCCCGCGACGACATGCCTTGTATCTGCAGGGGAATGAAGTATACGTGTGTGTGTGTGTGTGTGTGTGTGTGTGTGTGTGTGTGTGTGTGTGTGTGTGTGTGTGTGTGTGTGTGTGTGTGTGTATTTTTTCCCTCTTTGGGGATATGTCAATGATCGCCTCTCTATTTTATAGGCCATATTGATCCTCCCCTTAAGTCTGAAATTAGGATTACGGTATATACAATCTTCTCTGATAATGTACTGGCTTGCTTGTCCACTACTGGGACAACCCCTTCTCAAACTAAATGTTCGGCCCCGCTAAAATAAAGCCTACACTCTCCTCTTGTGCCGACACTCATTTTTCCCTGGGATCTGATGCAGTGTTGTGACACAAGACGCTGGCGCCCAATCAGCCCTGGCGTCGTAGTCTCCAAGGAAGAGGAAGCCAGGGCTGCAGTTCATCCTGGACTACTACTTCATGTTCAGTTTGTCCGATGGTGGAGAAAATGACGGCAGCGCTAATTGAGCGCCGGGCATCATGTGTCATTCCACCGCATTACAGCCCCGGGACCACGAGTGTCGATATCACTAGAATGGAACCAGCACGGGAGGAGAGTATAAGCTTTATTTTCTTATTGGGGCTGAACATCTAGTTTAAGTAGGTCGGACAACCCCTTTAACCATGGAACCAATATATTCATGCAAACACTTTCAAAGGTATAAAGCTGAGGATCCATCAGATGAACCTGATAAAAATTACAAGTTGTAATGATTTTTTTTCCATTGCTGAATAATGCAATTCTTCATTTGAATTAGTAATATACACACACACCACGTTTATGGTATTTAATTTTTCCTAAAACTATCACTGTCTTCATCTCAAGTGTCATATCTGCAGTGCCGAAGGTTGGTTTATTTTTCTAGGCTTGATCTGTTATTTTTTCAGTGCACCTATTCTTGCACATCGGGAATGCGAAACATCTAACTCCACCTACTGAGAAGCGTCATCCTGCCTTAGGGATCTTTGGCTTTCGGGTGAAACTTCAGGATGATCCTAAAATGCACTCTAACCTTTTCAGTTGAACTTAATTTGACAGTCAACTTTTGAATACACATATCCAACTCTTCAAAGTTTCAGTACTTTTTGCACAACTTGCTGTTCAACAAGGGTTTTATCGGAAAAACTCACAACAGGTATATGACAAATGAAGTGGGCAATAACTTTCAAGGTTCAATTAGGATCCAAGTTGCAACGTCTCCTACTGGCTAACATGCATCCAAACCCCTTTTTTCCTTGCAGAGTGTAACATGTCAAATCTGACATGCCAAACTGAGAAAACAATTTGGTTAGAATTAATATTTAAACAGTCCTCCACTACATGCTGTTCACAATTCGACATCATGACACCAAGACGACACATAACAAGTGATCAAAAGTACATCGCCATTGCAAGGCTTCAAGTTGGTTGTTCTCAGATAGAAGTGGCCACTGAGCTTGAGGTGTCTCAGAATTTCATCAGCAGGTTGCAACAGAGATACAGGGAGACTGGAAGAGTCCCAGAAAGGCAGAGAAGTGGACATCCTTTGGCCACATCCCACACTGATGACCATGCCCTTTAGAACCAGATGATGAATGCTACACAACTCCAAGTACATTTAAGGGATGTGAGAGGCACCCAAGTGTCACATCAGACTATTTGAAATAGTTTACATCTGCGTGCTAGATGACCTGCAAGGGTACCGGATGACACCACCAGGCACAGGCGTCATCATCTTGCATGGAACAAAGACCATTTGCGCTGGATGAGACGAATGTCGATCATAAGCCACAGTTGTCACCTGACGAGCCTTTGATGGGGCTTTACAATGTGGGCAGGTGTGTGCCAATACAGGACTGCTCTACAGTGTGTGAATGTTAAGGTACTGTTACACTAAACGCCTTACCAACGATCACGACCAGCGATACGACCTGGCCGTGATCGTTGGTAAGTCGTTGTGTGGTCACTGGGGAGCTGTCACACAGACAGCTCTCTCCAGCGACCAACGATCCGGGGAAAGACTTCGGCATCGTTGAAACTGTCTTCAACGATGCCGAAGTCACAGGGTAACCAGGGTAAACATCGGGTTACTAAGTGCAGGGCCGCGCTTAGTAACCCGATATTTACCCTGGTTACCATTGTAAAAGTAAAAAAAAAAAAAAAAAACACTACACACTTATATTCCGATGTCTGTCACGTCCACCGCCGTCAGCTTCCCTGCACTGACTGTCAGCGCCGCTGGCCGTAAAGCAGAGCACAGCGATGACAGCGGGTGATCAGCGACCAAAAAAAGGTCCTGATCATTCCCCATGACCAACGATCTCCCAGCAGGGGCCTGATCGTTGGTCGCTGTCACACATAAGCAGATAGTTAGCGAGATCGTTGCTACGTCACAAAAAAGCGTGACGTTGCAACGATATCGTTATGTGTGAAGGTACCATTACAGTGACAAGCCCCTACTATTTGAATAACATCATTAATCTAATCACTATGCCTCGGCACAAACAACACAGGCCTAATTTGATCTTCATGGATGACAATACTTTAGCTCATTCAGGTCACATCATTAGGACGGCTGCTTGATATTGGGGTACCTCAAATGGAGTAGCCTGCACTTTCTCCAGACCTGAATCCCATAGAAAACCTATAGGATCAGCTGAGTCGCCGTGTAAATGCTCGCAACTCTGTACTCCAGAACCTCAATGACCTGACGGCCATCCTTCAAGAAGAGTAGTATGCCATGTCTCAGGCGACAATAACGCGGCTTGTGAACGTCATTGCCAAGCTGTAACTGATGCTCAATGCCACATGACATGGTACTGAAACTGACATTTTTGGGGGGGTATACCGACCACTGCTGTTGGCTTTTGTTTCAATAAATTCTATGAGACAAGGAAATCACTACTGGATGCTTCTAGTGTATGTAATTTTCTAATGACGTTCCCTTCACCTGCATGTATCAATAGATTGTCAGGAATAGCACATGCAGTTTTTGTAGCAATTCTCTGGAATGGATATCACAGTATCAATGATAGAGGAGGTATTCTTTTCCATCTATTTGAATTTACACCTGGTTGTCACAAAATAATACATGTGCAATTTCATCCCTGTGGAGAAAAGCAAGGATACTTCCCAAGTATGCAAGGCTGCTGAAAATCAACAAAGCAGTTGAGCAGAAGGAAACCATCTCAAAAGAATTTCTCATGAACCATGTTGTCACACTGCCTTGTGTTTTTCTCTTGGGTCAATTCCTCTGCTGTTCCCATTTATCGTTTTCTACATGCTAAATGAAGCTCAGACTAAAATAACTTGCCTACCCTAACCAAGGAAACTAATGGCAGTGTGCAATTTTACACTCTTATTAACTCCTACCAAAAGCTATACACTCCTAAATTTTGTTTA
Organism: Ranitomeya imitator; assembly: GCF_032444005.1. NCBI lineage: Eukaryota > Metazoa > Chordata > Amphibia > Anura > Dendrobatidae > Ranitomeya > Ranitomeya imitator. The sequence continues at coordinate 254,360,087 of NC_091285.1, read as the reverse complement.
AGAACTGGCACATCCCCTAAACTGTGAATTCAATGCTCAAGAGAAACCAAGGGCTATTTTTTTTTTTTCATTTTACTATGAGTCTGAAAATAAACAGGCAGGTAATTGCTAAATAGCGGACACAGCGGCTCCATGTCAACAAAGCTGTTCTTCTGGGCTTCTCTGTCAATGGGCCCGACTGCTGACTTCATGCTGATTGACAGCCGACTCCCTACAGTTAAGCAGTGGGAAGCCATGTGTCAATCAACATGACACTGGCAGTCACACCCCAACAACAGAAGTCACTGAATCACCAGCAGTGCAGAGACTGGCCCCTGGCACAAAAGGCAGGTAGGTAGCAATTACCTGATTATTAGCTCATAGGCCTGTAGTATAAAAAAAAGAAGTGCCCAATAACTCCTAACAACTTATTGGTAAACTAGATGGTGGCCCGATTCTAATGCATCGGGTATTCTAGAATATGTATAGTAGTATACAGCACAGCCCACGTACTATATTGCACAGCCACGTAGTATATAGCACAGCCCATGCAGTATATAACACAGGCACGTAGTATATCGCACAGCCCACGTAGTATATAGCACAACGACGTACTATAAAACACAGCCCACGCAGTATATAACAGGCCACGTAGTATATAACACAGCCCACGAAGTATATAGCAATGTGGGCAACAAATCCCGGTTAAAAAAAAAACAATTAAAATAAAGAATAGTTATATACTCACCTTCCGGCATCCCCCGGATCCACGCCAGGCCTTTACCGATGCTTGTCACGACGCTTCGTTCCCAGTAATGCCTTGCGGCAATAACCCGTGATAATGTAGCGGTCTCGTGATACCGCTACATCATGTCCGGTCATTGCCGCAATGCATTCTTGGGACCGGAGCGTCGCGAGGAGCGGGAAAGGCTGGTGCGGACAGCGGAAAGTGAGAATATGATGTTTTTTTTTTATTATTATATGTTTTACTATTGATGCTGCATAGGCAGCATCAATAGTAAAAAGTTGGGTACACTTACACGGTTAATGGCAGAATTAACGGACTGTGTTACACCGCGTTATGCCGCGGTGTAACGCAGTCCTAAAACGCTATGTGGGCGATGACTGGACAGAAGCAGGGAGGGGCCAATTCGCGGCCGGACTGTGGCCTTTCGCTGATTGGTCGTCCGGCTGGCTGCGACCAATCAGCGACCCGGGATTTCCGTTAGAGACAAACAGATGGAAGTTGACCTTAGACAATTAGGTACATATAGATATAGAGAACTCTGTAATATAATTAATCTATAAAACACAGAAAAGTCAGCATTTTTGCACTAAGACCCAATTTTTAGGAAATAAATTTTGTTAAAAAGTATGTCCATCTTATTATCTGAATGTAGCTTCTTGTGATCAAAGAGAATGGTGACATCCTTCCCAATTCCTGACAATTCATGGTGTAGTTGAGCTGTGTGCTTTGATGATATGGCCGAGCGTGTTGATGTGGCTGTGTGTACTGTGCATGCAGCAGTGTTGTGTATATGTGCAATGCAGAATGTATAGAATCTGGGTGCTGTACTGCTATATATGTGTATAATATACTCTACTCCCCTCTTATCTCCTCTTCCCACAATCGTATACAAGATTTCTCTCGCGTATCACCCCTACTCTGGAACCCTCTACCACAACACATCAGACTCTCGCCTACCATCGAAACCTTCAAAAAGAACCTGAAGACCCACCTCTTCAGACAAGCCTACAACCTGCAGCTACCACCGATCGACCAAACCGCTGCATGACCATCTCTACCCTCACCTACTGTATTCTCACCCATCCCTTGTAGATTGTGAGCCCTCGCGGGCAGGGTCCTCATTCCTCCTGTACCAGTTATGACTTGTATTGTTTAAGATTATTGTACTTGTTTTCATTATGTATACCCCTCCTCACATGTAAAGCGCCATGGAATAAATGGCGCTATAACAATAAATAATAATAATAATAATAAACACTGCAGAGAAACACTAGTAACCTGCCCTCTATCACTCTCGCACCTCGTCCAATCTATCCTAAACTCTGATGCCCGACTAATCCACCACTATTTCCCCGGCCTCTCCTCTCTGTCAATCCCTTTACTGACTCCCATTGACACCAGTTCAAAACCCTAACCTTGGCATACAAAGCCATCCACAACCTACCTCCTCCATACATCTGTGACCTCGTCTCCCGGTACTTACCTGCACGCAACCTCCGATCCTCACAAGATCTCCTTCTCTACTCCCCTCTTATGTCCTCCTCTCATAATCACATACAAGAGTTTCCTGTGTATCCCTCCTTCCCTATCTAGAACGCTCTACCCCAACATATCAGACTCTCACCTACCATTGAAACCTTCAAAAGGAACCTGAAGACCTACCTCTTCGACAAGCCAACAACCTGCGGTAACCACCGATAGACCAAACAGCTGCATGACCAGCTCTGCCTTCACCTACTGTATCCTCACCCATCCCTTGTAGATAGTGAGCCCTCATGGGCAGAGTTCTCTCTCCTCCTCTACCAGCTGTGACTTGTATTGTTCAAGATAATTGTAATTTTTTGTCATGTGAACCCCCTTTCAAATGTAAAGCGCCATGGAATAAATGGAGCTATAATAATAACATATCCCTATTCTAGCCTTGGGAATTAAAATTTGTGATATAAACCACTCCACTTTACACCACCAGTAAAGTTTTAATCATGAAGAATAATGTTTTTGGTTTTTTTCTATTTTCTGCTGTGTAAACCTGGTGTCTGACCTGTTATTTATATATAAGGTGTGCCCTATAGGCTGACGAATAGGGTAACCTCAGATTACAGGACGATTTAGACATACCTGTGTTGATCTTCTGGACTGCCTTGCTTGTCTTGATCTAGCTTTTCTTTGAGACTCTGACTCTTCATCGCGAACTGGAGTGAGATATGACCTGGAAGTATGACAATGTAAGGAAGGTACAGTAATTACAAGAATAGTCACTAACGGGATTAACAAAACCTAAAAAAAAAGTTCTGTGGTCTTTTCTGAACTACATGGACCCTTGCCACTTTGCTTAACTCCCTTTAATTCATAATGCATGCATGACCACCAAAGCTGGAACCGGTTTAGGGTCTCAAAAGTGCGGTTCAATCCCAAATGAAGCATGGAAAGGGGAGTTACTTTGTCCTAATGAATGAGAGGCTAGATGAAGATAGAAGTTCAAAACTTAAGAGCAAAAGTAAATTGACATATGCTTCAACTTTATTATAGGCAAGCCTGGAAAACTGGCTTTCAGGAGACATCACAGACCATATAATTCACTACCAGTGCACAAACGATACGGCAAAGCAAGAGAAGAGAAAATAGACACATGCAAGAAAAGTACACACCTGCGTCTTTCCCTGACCTCCGCTGTGGAAGGAACAGTGCCAGTGGAAGCTGTGGTCATAGATGTGTAAGTGGGATTTACAACGGGAATGGTGACTGCCGTAGGGACAGTATCCTTGTCTTTTTCAGAGCTATCGTCTGCCCAGAAACGGTTTGAGGTACTAAAAACATGGCCAGTAGCAAGACACAGAGGAAAGAACAGACACACACACAATGAAAGCCAATTCTAGGAAGCACAATTACAATTAAATACAATTAAACAAATCTGCTTATACAAAAGAGCATGGCACAGAGGCACAGGGACATTTATACAGGAGAAAAGCTAGGAACTACATGGCGGAAAGGGTGTTTGCTTTTTAATTGACAGTATTTCCGCCAAAAAAGTATATTAAAAAGTCAGAATTTTAGGCAGTAATTTGACAGTAGTTTAGTTAAAGGGGACATTTCAGCAAATGCTTTAAGTTGAACGGGAAACATGATATAATCATGGCTGCAGAGTAGGAAAAAACATTGCTTTGTTTAATAATATTTAGGCTGTGTGCACACGTTAAGTTAAATTTCTGATCCGACATGCTGCAGATTATTATTTTCTGCATCGTGACACTTCAGATGTCTTTTTCACTTTACAGGTATCAGGTTGTCACAAATCCGCGCAGAAGAAAAGGAGTTAAAAACGCACAAAATCTGTAACATGTGCACACACCCTTGAATCGTGTCTGGAAGCACAGCTTAGCATCACTCAACTTCAACTGAAATGTGTTGTAGTACCAGACCCAGCTCCTGGACATGTGGGGAATGGTTTTATAATCCTGGAAACCCTTCTAAAAGTGGAAGAGATTATTCACTTGTCGCATTTTACAGAAAAATCAAAATGAAGGAGATTTCTAAAAATCACTTTTTATGTAAGCTTTCCTTGCAATTTATTCTTTACAAAAATGGAGCATCTCAATTATTTCTGGATTTGTAATGTAGTTTTTTCATATCAAGATCACAATGGTTCACTTGCAATAGGAACAAAAGAAAAACTGCTAGAAATGCATTTAAAATCCGCACCAAAAAAGGTGCAATATTAATTTAGGGGTTTTTTTGGCCATGGTCTGCAATTTTCATGCAAAATTACAATAAAATGCTTTGCTTCAGTGTATTCTAACAAAAATATTCCACTGCCTGTGTAAAAAAAGATCAAGGCTGTTGTACTGAGCAGTTAATGACAGTAAGGCTAGGTTCGTATCGTGTTAGTGCCATCCGTTTAACGGATGTACTAACGCTGATGCCCAAAATCTCTTTTTTTTTCAACAATTGCGTTAGCGCATGCGCTAACGCATGGTACCATTGCGCCGGCATGCGTTGGTAATGGAGGTCTATGCACAGCGAATGTGTCACATTGGCTCTCTCCAGTCGCTTCAATTACAGGCCGGTGCCAGCTTTGTAATACAGTCAGCATCTGCCACTTATGAAGCAGGCTCATCTCCTGAGACTGTTACATGTTTTCCTTAGTCACCTTTGCCAAATGTACGCCATAGATCATCAAGCAGTTATAAAAGTTTAGTATTTAAAGGGAGTGTCAGTACAAATGTCCAGTATAACGGTTACAGTACACCGAGAGGAAAGCGGAGTGCAGTGGGTATTCTAATCAGAGAGAAACGGCATAATATATCAGTACTATCAAGTTTACCAGCATTATTCATAGGATAGTCCATACAGTATTCTCTAGTCCTTTAAACCTTGTTTTAATGTAAAAAAGTGAAAGATCCCAAATCACTTGATGATTAAATTGTAAATACCTGCTTGATAAGCCTGAAGAGCCTATAGTACTCCTTGAAGTACTAAAGGTGCTAGACAGACTCCGTGTTAGCCCAGAAGAGGTAATAGTTGGTGTAGATCCAGATGTAGTACTTGGAATACTGGAACTTATGTGATCATCGTGTCTTCTACCAAAGGAGCCACTAAAAAAAAAAAAAATATCAAAACTGGAACCGTTACAAACAAAACCACTATCCCAAAAAATAAAGGAAGATGGAATAAACTCATAATAGGTTTAAATACAGGATTGTGTGTCAATTTGCCCAAAAATGTTAGTAGCAAAGTGCCTCAGGCCCAATTTTAAAGATAAGTGGCTGAATGTACAAGTCTGTTAACAGCTTATCTGCCTCTTCATGATGAAGAAACTAAAGGTACCGTCACACTAGACGATATCGCTAGAGATCCGTGACGTTGCAGCGTCCTCGCTAGCGATATCGTCCAGTGTGACAGGCAGCAGCGATCAGGCCCCTGCTGTGCTGTCGCTGGTCGGGGAAGAAAGTCCAGAACTTTATTTCGTCGCTGGACTCCCCGCAGACATCGCTGAATCTGCGTGTGTGACACCGATTCAGCGATGTCTTCACTGGTAACCAGGGTACACATCGGGTAACTAAGCGCAGGGCCGCGTTTAGTAACCCGATGTTTACCCTGGTTACCATCCTAAAAGTAAAAAAAACAAACACTACATACTTACCTACAGCCGTCTGTCCTCCAGCGCTGTGCTCTGCTCTCCTCCTGTACTGGCTGTGAGCGCCGGTCAGCAGAGCGGTGACGTCACCGCTCTGCTTTCCGGCCGCTGTGCTCACACAGCCAGTACAGGAGGAGTGCAGAGCACAGCGCTGGAGGACAGACGGCTGTAGGTAAATATGTAACGTTTGTTTTTTTTACTTTTAGGATGGTAACCAGGGTAAACATCGGGTTACTAAGCGCGGCCCTGCGCTTAGTTACCCGATGTTTACCCTGGTTACCGGCATCGTTGGTCGCTGGAGAGCGGTCTGTGTGACAGCTCTCCAGCGACCAAACAGCGACGCTGCAGCGATCCGGATCGTTGTCGGTATCGCTGCAGCGTCGCTATGTGTGACGGGGCCTTAACCGAAAAGATACGCTCTGGAGATTAAATTGAAAATTATGGTATATGGCACGTAAAATCTAAATAATCTGAGGCTAACTTTAAAAGGGACAATTCCTAAGCAAGGACTTGAATCCGGGGAAGAGGCTTTAGCGCTTAAAATCAAGTAACAAAACTTGAGATCCCAAGTCTTTAGAACATCCAGAAAACTGTACGATATTGAGAATTAGAAGGGTTTCATCTTATAGGGAAACTACACATCTGAGCAGGAGACTACTAGACCGACGGTGGTCATTTCACCACACGGCTTTGTTATGTAGTGTAAAACTCATGAAAGCTATGCAGACCTTCCTTGATAGCTGCTATTTAAAATTTCATTAACAGAACTGTTCTTCTTTAGGTCGTCGTCCCATCTTCTTCTTGCATAGGAGCCACCAAGGCGTGATAGCCCGATAGAAGATTCTCTGTGAAAGAATGCAAATCCCCATTTAGTAAAAGGTATATTAATTCAGTTGCAATGAAAAAAAATAATTCACATACAGTATGTGGCATCACAGTGTCCATAAAAGTACAATCTAACAAAATATAAAAGATTAATCATCCCAATCAGTAAGCATCGGTTGCCGCAACTTCACTAAGAAAACACAATCAAACGCAAGAAGTTATTTTATCTGCCCCAAAATAGCATCAATATATAAAAAAAAGTAATTGTATTGACCTGGACAATAATATTCAATACATTTTACTGTAGAATGATCACTGAAAAAAGAAAGAAAATTTTAGAACTAAGTGTTTTCTTCAATTTCACTTTTTTTTTTTTTTTTTCATTTTCCCGTCAACTGTAGCAGAAAATCTAAAATCGATAGTGTCATTCAAAAGTACAACTCCCACAAAAAAAAAAAAAAAAAAAGTCTTTCAGCAGGAAAAAAAAAATAAAATAAAAAAGTTACAGCTCTTGGAAAAAAGGAAGCAAAAAACATTATGCGTAAAAAGTCTGCATACGGAGCAGTCATGTGATGGCCAGAGGCATGAAAGAGGAATTTAAAGGCTACAAGTTACACATTAAGTCCGCACAAGGCCAGAGTTTAATAAAACCATTCACAAATTGATATTTTGTATTTACATATCTTCGTTTTGGCCAAAAGAGGAGAAAGTGAAGCGGCCACTGGCTGCAGGGCTCACGTAACATTGTCACGGGAGATCAGGTGACAATATCGCTGGGACAGCACTGGAGGCGAGTATAGCCATTATTTTACAAGGGGGAAATAGTGATTAAACATAGGTTGTCTGTGTAGTGGACATCACCTCTAAGGCCAATCACAATGCGTTAGAATATAGCAAACCATAATTTCTGTATAAACATGTAGGGACAAAATTGTAGACAGCTTTAAACATATTTTTGCTTGTTTCATTTAAAGCCTTTAAAACAAAAAAAAGGGGGGGGGGGGCGGGGGCACTATCTACTGGCTGGGATCTGACACATCAGTCATTTAACGCAGGGATTAACCCCTTAATGACCTGAGATTTTTGCTTTTGAATTTTCGTTTTTTGCTCCCCTTCTTCCCAGAGCCATAACTTTTTTTTTTTATTTCTTGGTGAATATGGTCATGTGAGGGCTTGTTGTTTGCAGGATGAGTTGTACTTTTGAACGGCACCAATGGGTTTTAACATATTGTGTACTAGAAAAAGGGAGGGAAAATTCCAAGTGCGGTGAAATTGAAAAACCGAGTGCAATCCCACAGTTTGTTTTTGTTTTTTACTATATTTATTAAATGCTAAAACTGACCTGCCACTAGGATTGTCCGGGTCATTATGAGTTCACAGACACCAAACATGTCTAGGTTCTTTTTTATTTAAGTGGTGAAAAAAAATTCCAAAGTTTGTTTGGTAAAAAAAAAAGCAAAAGCACCATTTTCTGATACCCGTAGCGTCTCCATTTTTCATGATCTGTGGCTGGGTTAGAGCGGATGCCTTTAATGATACCATTTTGGTGAAGATACAGTCTTTTGATAACCTGTTCTTGCATTTTAGTGAAGTGTTACGGCAACAAAAAAAAAACACGTAATTCTGTCGTTTTGACTTTTTTTCTTCTTGTTATGCTGTTTAGCGACCGGGTTAATTCTTTTTTTTATATTGATAGATTGGGCAATTCCGAACGCGGCGATACCAAATATGTGTATATTTGATTTTTTTTATTGTTATATTTTGAATAAGGGGGGAAGAGGGGGTGAATTGAACGTTTTTTTTTTTGTTTTTTTTTAAATTTGTACTTTTTGCATGCTTTAATAGTCTTTATGGGAGACTAAAAGCTGCAGTTGTCTGATAAGCTCTGCTACATAGAGGTGATGATCAGATCGCAGCAATCTGGCTATGACAACCATAGGAGGTCTGCTGGAGACCTCTGGTTGTCATGCCGACCCATCTGTAACCCGCGAACATGTAACGGGGTAACTGATGGGCAGGTTTAGCGATGCTCTTGCGGTAAGCACAAGTTAAATGCCGCTGTCGTAAATTGACAGCGGCCTTTAACTAGTTAACAGCTGTGGGTGGATCGCAATTCCACCCGCGGCTGTTGCGGACACATTTCAGCTGTATATATCAGCTGTCATGTGCCCGGAAAGGTGCGAGTTCAGCGCTGGCCCGCAACAAACAGGGGGAGTCCGACATCGGCATATTATTGTGCCCGATGTCGGAAAGAGGTTGAAGAGGTTCAAAGTGAGATGGAAAATAGTAGGTATACATTACCTATTCTCCTTTTCTTCTATGTCAGAAGTACTAGCAAGCCGCCTTGGGATTGATGGAGCAACATACGCTAGCCTTGTTGATCTAGCATCTTTCTCCTATAAAAACAGGAAAGAAAATACATTACATAAAAAGATCACATTCAAAACAACTCCCCCTCCCATAAACCTTCCTAGAGGCAACAGAAAAACTTATGCAAGAAAGAAAAAAAAAAAATCATGGTCTAATTTATAGGATGGATTATTTTTTTTTTTACTGCCCTATTGCTGCATTACTCCAAAATCATGAAAGATTTCAGATAAGCGGCAACTTTCTGTACATTCCACACAAACAGAAAACGTCTGAGAACCTGATACTTCCTGAAACACACCTTATTTCTACCTTCCTAATAGCAACCGCAAAGACCACCAACTTAGGCCTTTCTCAGGTGCTATTTATCTCAGATGGAAAAGAGGACCGATTTTCATCTGAGTTTTGGAAAAGAAGTGTATCAGTTTTTGACAGTTTTGAAGACGAAGGTGGAAGCCGAAACGTACGCCGGGGTGGACGCCACCCGGATATAGTGATTCCTAACAGAGTCTGCACTATTTACTTCCGTACTACTACAGACTCTGCTATTGCTCAGGCACTTATACACTCTACTTTATGCCCTTTGCCCTCATTGCACTTGCATTTCATATGGGCATGGACATAATATAATCGCCATTATGCACTATCAGGGTATGTGCACACGCTGCGGCTCCGCAGCAGTTTCCCATGCATTTACAGTACCATGTAAAGCAATGGGAAATGAAATCCGCAGTGCACATGGCGCGGAAAAAAAACGCGCAGAAACGCAGCGGTTTATTTTCCGCAGCACGTCAATTTTTTCTGCGGATTCCGCTGCGGATTTGCCCCTGCTCCAATAGAAAACTGCAGGTGAAAACCGCAAAAGAAACCGCGGTAAATCTGCAGTAAAAACCGAAGCGGTTTTTCACTGCGGATTTAGTAAATCCGCTGAGGAAAATTCCGCAATGGAATCCGCAGCGTGTGCACTTAACCTCATGCCTGAGCTATCCATATAACTATGCACTTGCACCTTAACCCCTTTATTATAAGTTTGACCCTTAAACATTACCTTTATGTTACACAACTTCTCAGCGCTATTTTCTAACACCTGTCTACCCAATCTGGGTGTGTGCCCCTTTTGTTTTTATACTGTGTTTTTAATATTGTCCGTTATCCTTATCTATCACCTGATCGAAACAAATACCTTTTGTCACCATTTTGTATACGCTGGGACTTTTTTGGTTGGACAATTGTTTTGCTCTTCCTCTCTTCTTTGGTTTCACGGACTGTTCAATTTAGCCTTTATTATAGTCCACCCTATTCATTGTGTTGAGCAAGTATTAATCACATTTGTAATTTTGGACAATACTTTTCTAAAGTATCACACAACCAGACTCATATTTTCCCTTGTTTCAACTTGTAAACTGCTTGTTTGTTAACCAAGATTATACAAGAAAATTATTACCTTTTCTTTATTGTCTAGGGAGGAGGAAAGTCTAGGACTTGAAGCCGATCGCATGACACCAGTGAAGTCCCTCTCCTTCTGACCTTCTTTGGATGCCGTAATCTCAGATAATGCACCATAACTCCCAGTCTTGCGGAGTCCTAGACGCCAGGAGGCTGGAGATTCATCCTTCCTCTCTTCTTCCTTAGGAGAGATTTTGGTTGCAGGAGTAGGGAACTGTAACCGAATATTGAAGCAATCATTTACTCTCACATAAATCTTGGGTCTCAAAAAATCCCAACACCAAAAGCAATCATCCTTGAAATTTCCAAAAGGCACTTGATCAAGTAATGAAAGTTGAGCCGTAACAATAGAAGTTTATGTCATTGTCATAAGGAAGAAGGGGGACTTTTGATTAAATAACCCAAGTGTGAATCTCAATGGGGTTAAATATCACTAAAAAAAATACAAAGAAAAAACAAAGCACACAGGAAAACTGTTAATAGTAATAAAAATGATGGAAAAACGCCCACTGTCAAAACCAAATAGATTGCCATTGAATGTTAGACAAGGCATTGGATATAGCATATAATGCAGATACACGATTAACATTTGTAAGTGTCAGACCATGCACAGTGATGTCAATCTGATTATAGTACAGCCTGTAACCACAGCCAAATGTGCACACTAGTTCCTCACCAGAGATTGGTCACCTTTACTTGGCACAAGGACAATGCCAGTTTTGCGCAAGCCCTGTCTCCATGAATTAGGTTGTGCGGAATCCACCACTGGCATGAAAGGTGCAATGAAATCATACTGAACCCAAGATGAGCAAGATAGAATAAGAAGGAAAGCAGAGCATGAGAAAACGAGAAAATTAACTGTTCTTTCTGGCTCACATGGCTACTGAACTAAATGTCGGAGGCTCTGTAGCTTTAATAGCCAAATCAAAAAGTAGGTACATATAACCAAGCTAATATTCAATAATCAAAAAATCATAATTCGAGCAGCAGAACAATTTAGATGTGGCACCAAGTTTAGGCTCAGTAACCTCTTGACCTAACCAGTGACATTTCCTAACCATTCCGTAGTCATGACAAGTCATCAGAAGATACATCATTCGTTTGATGAACGCACTCGAGATTTGCGACTTCCCAGCTGTAATATTACACTAACGTCATATGTATGACTTCCGCTTTTGCAGAATCAAAGGAACAACTGAAATCAGACTTGTAGAGATGTACTGCTCTCCAATGACTCCATAAAAGTAATTAATAAGTCTGGAGTTGAGGCCCAAGAGCACTGCACACCATAAGGGGGAGATAACAGGCATTGCTGACCTTGCAACCACCAAGGCCACCTGCCAGGTATTAGCAAGTCTTGCCCACGTGCCCAATTAACCCCTTCACCCCTGGGGCCAGTTTCCATTTTTTCTTTTCTATATATTTCTGGTAATATAGCAATATGATGGCTTGTTTTTGCAGGACACGTTGTGCTTTTGAATGGCACCAATGTTTTTACCCATGTCAAAAAAATTCCAAGTGCAGTTAAAAAGCAAAAAAGTGCAATGCCACAATTATTTCATTTGTTATTTTATTTACCATGTCCAGAGTTAAAAATGCCCTGGGAATATCATTCCCCAGGTTAGTAGGAGTATGCAGATACCAAACATGTATAGTTTATTTTTTTTATTTAAGTAGTAAGAAAAAAAAAAAAAGGAATTTGTACGAAAAAAAAGTTTTTGCTTTTGAGGCCATTTCCTGACCCACGTAACATTTTCATTTATTGGGATATGGGGCTGGGTGAGGGCTTATTTTTTGCGCAATGAGCTGATGTTTTTATTGATACCATTTTGGGTTAGATAGAATATTTTAAATTGCCCATTACTGCACTTTATTGAAATGTTGCAGTGGAAAAAATATATATATAATTCCGGAGTTTAGATTTTTTCTCTTCTTGTTACCATTACGCCGTTTATTGATCGGATTAATTTATTTTACATTTTGATTGTTTTAATTTTCAATGGTGCCAAAGAGGAGTTATTTGAATGGTGTTATTTTCTTCATATTTTTTTTTTTTTTTTTACAGTTTATTTAATTGTCCCCTTAGGCTTCTTTCACACCAGTTGTTTGGCGTCAGTCTGCTCCGACATCTTGACGGATCCGTCAAAATTGTTGAGAAAACTGTTCTAACGGATCCGTTTTTTTTTTTACGCATCCGTGTATCTGGGAAAAGTACTGTATATACTCGAGTATAAGCCGAGATTTTCAGCCCATTTTTTTGGGCTGAAAGTCCCCCTCTCGGCTTATACTCGAGTCATATACCGGGAGGTCGGCAGGGGAAGGGGAGTGGGGGCTGTGTAGTCATACTTACCTACTCCTGGCACGGTCCCTGCAGTCCCTGGCTTCCCCGGCGCTGCAGCTTCTTCCTGTACTGAGTGGTCACATGGCACCGCTCATTACAGAAATGAATATGCGGCTCCACCTCTCATAGGGGTGGAGCCGCATATTCATTGCTGTAAATGAGCGGTAACTGTGACAGCTCAATACAGGAAGAAGATACAGCGTCGGGGAAGCCAGGGACTGCAGGGACCACACCAGGAGCAGGTAAGTATACGGGGAGCGCTGCGAGATATTTACCTGCTCCTCGCTCCGGTGCGGCTCCGTCTGCAGCATCCTCTAGCAGTGATGCTCAGGTTAGAGGGCGCGGTGACGTGGTCAGTGCGCGCCCTCTGCTGAGCGACAGTGCTGGAGACTGAGCCGCACGAGGAGCAGGTAAATATTGAAAGCGCCGGTGTCCTGAGAGAAGAGAGGTGAGTATGTGATTTTTTTTTTTATTATTGCAGCAGCAGCATTATATATGGCACAGCTTTCTATGGAGCATCCATGGGGTAATAATGAATGGTGCAGAGCATTCTATATGGCACAGCTTTCTATGGAGCATCCATGGGGTAATAATGAACGGTGCAGAGCATTAACCCCTTCCCGACCTGTGACACAGCGTATGCGTCATGAAAGTCGGTGCCAATCCGACCTGTGACGCATATGCTGTGTCACAGAAAGATCGCGTCCCTGCAGATCCGGTGAAAGGGTTAACTCCCATTTCACCCGATCTGCAGGGACAGGGGGAGTGGTAGTTTAGCCCAGGGGGGGTGGCTTCACCCCCTCGTGGCTACGATCGCTCTGATTGGCTGTTGAAAGTGAAACTGCCAATCAGAGCGATTTGTAATATTTCACCTAAAAAAATGGTGAAATATTACAATCCAGCCATGGCCGATGCTGCAATATCATCGGCCATGGCTGGAAATACTAATGTGCCCCCACCCCACCCCACCGATCGCCCCCCCCAGCCCCCCGATCTGTGGCCCGCTCCCCTCCGTCCTGTGCTCCGCTCCCCCGTCCTCCTGTCCGCTCCCCCCGTGCTCCAATCACACCCCCCCGTGCTCCAATCAACCCCCCCCGCGCTCCGATCCCCCCCCGTGCTCCGATCCACCCCCCCTGCACACCGATCCACCCCCCCCTGCACACCGATCCACCCGCCCGCACACCGATCACTCTCCCCCATGCTCCGATCCCTCCCCCCCCGTGCTCCGACGCCCCCCCGTGCCCTGATCTCCCCCCCCTGTGCCCTGATCTCCCCCCCTTATACTTACCGATCCTGGCGGGGTCCGTCCGTCTTCTTCCCCGGGCGCCGCCATGTTCCAAAATGGCGGGCGCATGCGCAGTGCGCCCGCCGAATCTGCCGGCCGGCAGATTCGTTCCAATGTGAATTTTGATCACTGTGATATAATCTATCACAGTGGTCAAAATAAAAAAACAGTAAATGACCCCCCCCCCCCATTTGTCCCCCATAGATAGGGACAATAATAAAATAAAGAATTTTTTTTTTTTTCACTAAGGTTGGAGTTAGAACTAGGGTTAGGGGTAGGGTTAGGGGTAGGGTTAGGGGTAGGGTTAGGGGTAGGGTTAGGGGTAGGGTTAGGGGTAGGGTTAGGGGTAGGGTTAGGGTTTCGGTATGTGCACACGTATTCTGGTCCTCTGCGGATTTTTCCGCAGCGGATTTGATAAATCCGCAGTGCTAAACCGCTGCGGATTTATGGCAGATTTACCGCGGTTTTTCTGCGCATTTCACTGCGGTTTTACAACTGCGATTTTCTATTGGAGCAGTTGTAAAACCGCTGCGGAATCCGCACAAAGAAGTGACATGCTGCGGAATGTAAACCGCTGCGTTTCCGTGCAGTTTTTCCGCAGCATGTGTACAGCGATTTTTGTTTCCCATAGGTTTACATTGAAATGTAAACTCATGGGAAACTGCTGCGGATCCGCAGCGTTTTCCGAAGCGTGTGCACATACCTTTAGAATTAGGCTATGTGCACACGGTGCGGATTTGGCTGCGGATCCGCAGCGGATTGGCCGCTGCGGATCCGCAGCAGTGTTCCATCAGGTTTACAGTACCATGTAAACCTATGGAAAACCAAATCCGCTGTGCCCATGGTGCGGAAAATACCGCACGGAAACGCTGCGTTGTATTTTCCGCAGCATGTCAATTCTTTGTGCGGATTCCGCAGCGTTTTACACCTATTCCTCAATAGGAATCCGCAGGTGAAATCCGCGGTAAATCCGCAGGTAAAACGCAGTGCCTTTTACCCGCGGATTTTTCAAAAATGGTGCGGAAAAATCTCACACGAATCCGCAACGTGGGTACATAGCCTTAGGGTTAGGGTTGGGTTGGAATTAGGGTTGTGGTTAGGGTTAGGGGTGTGTTGGGGTTAGGGTTGTGGTTAGGGGTGTGTTGCGGTTAGGGTTACGGCTACAGTTGGGATAAGGGTTAGGGGTGTGTTGGCGTTAGAATCGAGGGGTTTCCACTGTTTAGGCACATCAGGGGGTCTCCAAACGCAACATGGCACCACCATTGATTCCAGCCAATCTTTTATTCAAAAAGTCAAATGGTTCTCCTTCCCTTCCGAGCCCCGACGTGTGCCCAAACAGTGGTTTACCCCCACATATGGGGTATCAGTGTACTCAGGACAAACTGGGCAACAATTACTGGGGTCCAATTTCTCCTGTTACCCTTGAGAAAATAAAAAATTGCTTGCTAAAACATCATTTTTGAGGAAAGAAAAATGATTTTTTATTTTCACGGCTCTGCGTTGTAAACGTCTGTGAAGCACTTGGGGGTTCAAAGTGCTCACCACTTATCTAGATAAGTTCCTTGGGGGGTCTAGTTTCCAAAATGGGGTCACTTGTGGGGGGTTTCTACTGTTTAGGCACACCAGGGGCTCTGCAAACGCAACATGACGCCCGCAGACCATTCCATCAAAGTCTGCATTTCAAAACGTCACTACTTGACTTCCGAGCCCCGACATGTGCCCAAACAGTGGTTTACCCCCACATATGGGGTATCAGCGTACTCAGGACAAACTGGGCAACAATTACTGGGGTCCAATTTCTCCTGTTACCCTTGAGAAAATAAAAAATTGCTTGCTAAAACATCATTTTTGAGGAAAGAAAAATGATTTTTTATTTTCACGGCTCTGCGTTGTAAACGTCTGTGAAGCACTTGGGGGTTCAAAGTGCTCACCACATATCTAGATAAGTTCCTTGGGGGGTCTAGTTTCCAAAATGGGGTCACTTGTGGGGGGTTTCTCCTGTTTAGGCACACCAGGGGCTCTGCAAACGCAACGTGACGCCCGCAGACCATTCCATCAAAGTCTGCATTTCAAAAGTCACTACTTCCCTTCTGAGCCCCGACGTGTGCCCAAACAGTGGTTTACCCCCGCATATGGGGTATCAGCGTACTCAGGAGAAACTGGACAACAACTTTTGGGGTCCAATTTCTCCTGTAACCCTTGGGAAAATAAAAAATTCTGGGCTAAAAAATTATTTTTGAGGAAAGAAAACGTATTTATTATTTTCACTGCTCTGTGTTATAAACTTCTGTGAAGCACTTGGGGGTTCAAAGTGCTCACCTCACATCTAGATAAGTTCCTTTCGGGGTCTAGTTTCTAAAATGGGGTCACTTGTGGGGGGTTTCTACTGTTTAGCCACATCAGGGGCTCTGCAAACGCAACGTAACGCCCGCAGAGCATTCCATCAAAGTCTGCATTTCAAAACGTCACTACTTGACTTCCGAGCCCCGACATGTGCCCAAACTGTGGTTTACCCCCACATATGGGGTATCAGCGTACTCAGGAGAAACTGTACAACAACTTTTGGGGTCAAATTTCTCCTGTTACCCTTGGGAAAATAATAAATTGCAGGCTAAAAAATCATTTTAGAGAAAATAAAATTTTTATTTTATTTTCATGGCTCTGCGTTATAAACTTCTGTGAAGCACTTGGAAGTTCAAAGTCCTCACCACACATCTAGATTAGTTCCTTTGGGGGTCTAGTTTCCAAAATGGGGTCATATGTGGGGGATCTCCAATGTTTAGGCACACAGGGGCTCTCCAAACGTGACATGGTGTCCGCTAATGATTGGAGCTAATTTTCCATTTAAAAAGCCAATTGGCGTGCCTTCCCTTCCGAGCCCTGCCGTGCGCCCAAACAGTGGTTTACCCCCACATATGGGGTATCAGCGTACTCAGGACAAACTGGACAACAACATTTGCGGTCCAATTTCTCCTATTACCCTTGGCAAAATAGGAAATTCCAGGCTAAAAATCATTTTTGAGGAAAGAAAAATTATTTTTTATTTTCATGGCTCTACATTATAAACTTCTGTGAAGCACCTGGGGGTTTAAAGTGCTCAATATGCATCTAGATAAGTTCCTTGGGGGGTCTAGTTTCCAAAATGGGGTCACTTGTGGCGGCGCTCCAATGCATAGGCACACAGGGGCTCTCTAAACGCGACATGGTGTCCGCTAACAATTGGAGCTAATTTTCCATTCAAAAAGTCAAATGGCGCGCCTTCCCTTCCGAGCCCTGCCGTGTGCCCAAACAGTGGTTTACCCCCACATATGAGGTATCGGCGTACTCGGGAGAAATTGCCCAACAAATTTTAGGATTCATTTTATCCTATTGCCCATGTGAAAATGAAAAACTGAGGCGAAAAGAATTTTTTTGTGAAAAAAAAAAGTACTTTTTCATTTTTACAGATCAATTTGTGAAGCACCTGAGGGTTTAAAGTGCTCAATATGCATCTAGATAAGTTCCTTGGGGGGGTCTAGTTTCCAAAATGGGGTCATTTGTGGGGGAGCTCCAATGTTTAGGCACACGGGGGCTCTCCAAACACGACATGGTGTCCGCTAACGATGGAGATAATTTTTCATTCAAAAAGTCAAATGGCGCTCCTTCCCTTCCGAACCTTACCATGTGCCCAAACAGTGGTTTACCCCCACATGTGAGGTATCGGTGTACTCATGAGAAATTGCCCAACAAATTTTAGGATCCATTTTATCCTGTTGCCCATGTGAAAATGAAAAAAATTGAGGCTAAAAGAATTTTTTTGTGAAAAAAAAGTACTTTTTCATTTTTACGGATCAATTTGTGAAGCCCCCGGGGGTTCAAAGTTCTCACTATGCATCTAGATAAGTTCCTTGGGGCGTCTAGTTTCCAAAATGGGGTCACGTGTGGGGGAGCTCCAATTTTTAGGCACACGGGGGCTCTCCAAACGTGACATGGTGTCCGCTAAAGAGTGGAGCCAATTTTTCATTCAAAAAGTCAAATGGCGCTCCTTCCCTTCCAAGCCCTGCCGTGCGCCCAAACAGTGGTTTACCCCCACATATGAGGTATCAGCGTACTCAGGACAAATTGGACAACAACTTTCGTGGTTCAGTTTCTCCTTGTACCATTGGGAAAATAAAAAAAATGTTGCTAAAAGATAATTTTTGTGACTAAAAAGTTAAATGTTCATTTTTTCCTTCCATGTTGCTTCTGCTGCTGTGAAGCACCTGAAGGGTTAAAAAACTTCTTGAATGTGGTTTTGAGCACCTTGAGGGGTGCAGTTTTTAGAATGGTGTCACTTTTGGGTATTTTCAGCCATATAGACCCCTCAAACTGACTTCAAATGTGAGGTGGTCCCTAAAAAAAATGGTTTTGTAAATTTCGTTGTAAAAATGAGAAATCGCTGGTCAAATTTTAACTCTTATAACTTCCTAGCAAAAAAAAATTTTGTTTCCAAAATTGTGCTGGTGTAAAGTAGACATGTGGGAAATGTTATTTATTAACTATTTTGTGTCACATAACTCTCTGGTTTAACAGAATAAAATTTCAAAATGTGAAAATTGCGAAATTTTCAAAATTTTCGCCAAATTTCCGTTTTTATCACAAATAAACGCAGAATTTATTGACCTAAATTTACCACTAACATGAAGCCCAATATGTCACGAAAAAACAATCTCAGAACCGCTAGGATCCGTTGAAGCGTTCCTGAGTTATTACCTCATAAAGGGACACTGGTCAGAATTGCAAAAAACGGCCAGGTCATTAAGGTCAAAATAGGCTGGGTCATGAAGGGGTTAAATGTGGCACAGATTTCTATAGAGCATCTATGGGGCCATAATGAACGGTGCAGAGCATTATATATGGCACAGCTTTATGTGGAGCATCTATGGGGCAACAATGAATGATCTGGAGCATTATATGTGGCACAGCTTTATATGGAGCATCTTATGGGGCAATAATGAACGGTATGGAGCACCTATTTTTATTTTTGAAATTCACCGGTAGCTGCTGCATTTCCTACCCTAGGCTTATACTCGAGTCAATAAGTTTTCCCAGTTTTTTGTGGCAAAATTAGGGGGGTCGGCTTATACTCGAGTATATACGGTATCTACTTTCTGGAGCATGCTCAATTGAAAAAGCGGATTGGGGCGACAGATCCGCCAAATGACGGTCGCGACGGATCCGTCTCCCATAGGCGGCCATTCTAGGAAATGGCGGACGAGACGGATCCGTCGCGAACCGCCAATTCGGCGCAGACAAAAACGTTGCAATGTCAGTCAATGTCTAGACGACGTCCGCCAAATTTCGATGGATCCGTCACATGGCGGATGGAACGGACGACCATCCGCCACAATCCGTCGCTAATGCAAGTCTATGAGAAACTAGCGGATCCGCAAAAAAAAAAAAAAAATGGCGGATCCGCTATTTTATGAAAATGGCGGTTTCAAACTGACGCCAAAAGACTGAAGTGTGAAAGAGGCCTTAGGAGACATGAAGCTGTGATTGTCTGTGCTATATATAGAAGTGCTCCAGCCCTGCTATGTGTAGCAGAAATGACGATCTATGAACGCCGGCCATGAGCCCTACATTCACCAGTGTCGTAATGATATGCATGGGGGTCTTCAGCAGACCCTTGGCTGTCATGATGACCCATTGATGCCCACTATCACGTCACAATCACACCAATGAGAGTTTTGAATAATGTCTGCCCCGCCGCCGCATGTTAAATCTCGCTTCCAGATGGATGACAATGGGATTTAACAGGTTAACAGCCATAGGCGGAGCACAGCTCCACCAGTGGCTCTTAAAGGCACATGACAGCTGATTAAATGAGATGTCATGAGAAGGGAAAGATGCGGGCTCAGCGTCGGAGCCCACATCAAAATTAGGAACGACATGACAAAGATACGTCATATGTCGTGAAGGGGTTAATTAGTATAAGACCAATAACTATACCTGCTGGTCATGAATAAGACTTTGAAATCACCCATCAAATGCAATATCAGCAGAGCAATGCAACATCCATAGTGAGCCTTTCTTCACAATGTGGAAGCAAAAGTAGTCAGAAAACAGTTTTAAGAATGGGTGGTCAGGTCAACCATACAAGACACTATAATCAGAACATTATTTCCCTGTCCATAAATTATTAAAGTGGTGATACCAAGTTTTTAGGTTATCCTCATCAATAGGACAGGGTCTAACTTACCTATGGTTAGAGATCAACCACAGGGCCCCTATCAATCCCAAAAGCAAAGTTTGACAAGGCCCCAACTGAATGGAGTGAAGGAGGAGAATGTGCATCTCCACTCCATGTATTCTTCACGGGCCTGCTAGAGAGCACAGTGCTTGCCCATCCATGGCAGTCTGTTAATGAACGAATGGAGAAGCGATATGCATGCGCCATTCAGACTTTATAGAGTCCCTTCTCAGGATCACTGGGGTTGCCACATATTGGGCCTTTAACAATCAAGTAAAAGGAGGCGAATTTCATGCATTAAAGCAATAGTGCATTCCAGTTTTCTATGGGCTTACAAGAACTTGTAATTCAACCAAACACCATGAACAAATTTCATGTAACTTCAGCCATCCAGGCAAATAAAAAAAACACATACTGATGAATGCAGTAACATAGTAAAACTGCAAAAACTCTGCCATGTAACCCCAGCCTCTAACTTTTAATCTGCTTTTTTTTACTTTCCAATACATCACATTATATAATGGATGGTTTCATTCTAATGTACAACTTCCCCTCAAAAAAGACAAGCTGTCATACTCCTATGTCGACAGAAAAATACAAAGTTACGGTTCTTGGAATAAGAGAAGGGAAAAAACAAAATCGGAAGAGAGGTGAGAAAAATAAATAAATAAATTAAAAAAATAGACCGTTTGGGTAGTGGTTAAAATGTGTCGCCTGGGAGAATATTCTTTAAAAAAAAAAAACTTGATCATGTGGTGTCTAACCTAAAATGGGACAGGTGCACAATACTGGTCGATTCCACATCTGTCCCAGCAGGTATCAAAGGAGGAATGCTTCTATCAATCAGATAAAAGGTCAGTGATTTAAAATGATTTCATGGCTAGATTCCTGGGAGAACTCCCGAGTCTCACAAAAGATATGGAAAACAAGCAAACATATGGAATTTCAACACCTGATCATTTTATTCTCAGGTGAGATAAGTAGCCTCCAAAAAAGGTGACTACGATTAACTTAGTCCATACGCTTCAATGAAAACACGCTCACGCGAGCGGAGTGTGCATGTGTGTAGGTGAGACAGATAACTCATGAGAATTTGTCCAAGCTCCATCTGAGGTGGCTTCAACTTGCATCCCCCCATGTCAAGAGATTTCCAAATAGGGCTTCGGTTATACATCGGCTCAACATTCAATGTGAATTTCAGAAGAAATCAGAGACAGACCTTCCGATTTCTGCCGTGGATTGTCAGCAGATGCGCTTCTGTACATGTATTAGCTCAGCCCAATAATTAGCCCAGGGGAGGGTTAATCATCTGTCTCCATCTGAAATGAGCAGCGTTCTACCCATTTTATGTTAAAAATCTGCGCAGAAATCTGTAGCATGCAAGCAAGTTCCAGTATCCCCATTTACATGCATAGGATGCAGATTGTTGTCCGATTAGACCCAGATAACGGCACAGGTACCACAAGGAGATCAGTATCCAATGCTTCTAGTTCAAATGTCAATGTGCCAATTACAGAGATGGCCAGAGTAATGGAAGTAGGCCCTTAACATACATGCTGGGGAAAAGACGACATTTACTTGTGAGAAAATTCTTTACCTTCTTTATTGGTGAAGTAGGTGTGATTTGCCCAGATGGTACAGTTGAAGACGGGGCAGTTACATTGGTCACTTGAGATCTATTGTTCGGAGCAGATTGTTTAGCTTTATCTACAACGATAAGAAAAAGGACAAAATGAAGAAAAAGCATAAGGCTTTATGTCTTTGTTGCCCCGAATAGTAAGCCTCTACCAGAAGTGTATAGGTGCAGTTAATACGCTCTTAACTATTGCAAAATTATTTCAAAAATAAGGCCAAGAGTATTGGTTACCACATTTTAGGTCACTGCTGCTCAGAAGAAATGAGATTCACCCAGACACAAAAGAAAAATGCTAAATATACCAGTAATAGGTTGAACCATCCTTAGAATATCTTTATAGCAACATCTAGCAGTTCCTACATTTGCAAGTCTCACTATCAATTCCTGAAATACAGAAATTGTGTCCAGATTTTTCCTAAATTCGTAAGTTTCATGGATATCTAAAAAGTGGCTATAGCAGCAGAAGTCTGTACAGATGTTGGATGTACCCGCTTCTGCTTCAGATTCAGAGTCTTCCTCCTCCTCTTCCTCACTGGAACAACTAGATTCATCTTTCTTTCCTTCATCCTCCTCATCTGCCTTTTCTTGCTCAAGCGACTCAATGCTTGAAATGGTCTTCTCGTGCTCAATAATTAAAGTCTCTTTGCTAGAAGAAAACACATTGTACTTTAGTATATATGTTTCTTTTGTCCTGAATGCATTTAGGCACTAGAATTAAGGATAGTGGGCTATTTAACCCCATTGCCTGCCAAGTAAATGGCACGAAAGCATCAAGCCTAGGAAACTGGTCACTCAGACTGTAGAGGAGTGATACATTGGAATTGGAACCGTAAATTCCATAAAATACTTACTTCTTCAGAGATTTCAGTGACTGGTTGTTTTCTGTAGTTGAGGACTCAATTAAAGGAGATTTCTCTTGTTTTTCACTAAGAAGCTGTAAAACAATGGGGTAAAATAAGCTATTAGATTAAATCTTTGTTCTTTTAACAACCCGTGGTTCTTCAGGATTTACAAGAAATTAAATCAAAAGGTTTACCAAAGCAGAACAACAACATTAGAGAATCATGTCTATAGCAATCTACCAAAAGTCTTCTGTTGCAAATCGCTGGCATCAATAACGGGCTGCCACCTCTCATTGTGGGCCATTGTGATGACCATTGCTTCTTAGCACTTAGGTGAGGCATGTTCATAAATCAAGAGCACAGTCCCTGCTCATTTACCTCCCATGCCTATAATCCCTTAAAATCAAATTGTTTTAGCCTGGAATGTAACAATTAAAGCAACATACTCAAATTATGCAAAGACACCCCAAAAATACAACCTTAAAGGTACCGTTACACTAAGCGACGCGGCAGCGATATAGACAACGAGCCGAACGCTGCAGCGTCGCCGTTTAGGTCGCTAGGAGACGTCAAACATGGCAACACCAGAACGATGCAGGAGCGATCCAGTGACGTACTTATCGTTCACGCCGTTTGTTAGCTCCATGTTAAAACATTGCAGGCATCGTTGCTTATGCTGTCAAACATGACGAATCACGCCGAACTGACGACCAAATAAAGTTCCGGACTTCTAGCTCCGACCAGCGATGTCACAGTGGGATCGTGATCGCTGCTGCGTGTCACACACAACGAGATCGCTATCCAGGACGCTGCAACGTCACGGATCGCTATCGTTATCGTTCTAAATTCGCTCAGTGTGAAGGTACCTTGAAGGTACCTTAACACTCAGCGACGCTGCAGCGATACCGACAACGATGTCGATCGCTGCAGCGTCGCTGTTTTGTCGCTGGAGAGCTGTCACACAGACAGCTCTTCAGCGACCAACGATGCCGGTAACCAGGGTAAACATCGGGTTACTAAGCGCAGGGCCGCGCTTAGTAACCCGATGTTTACCCTGGTTACCAGCGTAAAAGTAAAAAAAACAAACAGTACATACTTACCTTCCGCTGTCTGTCCTCGGCACCGCTCTGCTTTCCGGCTGGCCGGCGCTCACAACCAGTGCAGAGAAGCACAGCGCCGAGGACAGACAGCGGAAGGTAAGTATGTAGTGTTTGTTTTTTTTTTTTACTTTTACGCTGGTAACCAGGGTAAACATCGGGTTACTAAGTGCGGCCCTGCGCTTAGTAACCCGATGTTTACCCTGGTTACCAGTGAAGACATCGCTGAATCGGCGTCACACACGCCGATTCAGCGATGTCTGCAGGGAGTCCTCGACGAAATAAAGTGCTGGACTTTCTGCAGCGACCAACGACATCACAGCAGGATCCAGATCGCTGCTTCCTGTCAAACTGAATGATATCGCTAGCCAGGACGCTGCAACGTCACCGATCGCTAGCGATATCGTTCAGTGTGAAGGTACCTTAAGATATACTTGTGACTCATTCAAGTGACTGTCATTCCTAGGAGAACAAAACCATCCTATCTGTCCAGATAAGCACATCATACATACAATACCTTTCACCCTATGGGTCACAAATCTGCATCTCAATAGTAGGACCAATAATTAACAGAACCACTGGCATTACAAAAGGAAAGATTGTAGAGACAGCAGGAAAGTGGTAGGGAAATCAACATCTTAAAAAATAATGATATTAGAAAGTAACTGAACCAACCAGATTTTGTTTCTTCTGAAGTTCTTCCAAGTATCCTAAAATATCTTCATCTGCAACATCGCACGCTGTTTGACCCTGCAAGAAAAGATCAATTCATCTGGAACCTAGAAGCAGGCATTTATACGTAGATGAAAGAATTTCTAGAATGCCTAATATGACGCAGACAAAACCTAATCTGCTTCAGCTCCTGCACTCAATGTTGGCGACATACAGCTCTCAGTAAGGGCTCATTCATACGTCAGTTTTTCACACAAGTGCCATCAGTTTATTTAAAAAATGACACGCATACTGTTCACGCCTGATATTTTTGTGGACCGAGTGGTGCATGCAAAATTGCAGAGATACTGATTTGAGTGTTGGATCAAACTCTGCAATGAAAGTTTTTGGGCCCATAAAAAATCAGCACTTCGATTTTTTTTCTGCAGCAAAACCCGCTCTCTTGGCAGTAAGAAACCTGCTGCACAAAAAAGCAGGTTTTGCTTGTTTTTCGTTCCTTTTTTTTGCTTGGCTTTTTTTGTCATGCTACATTTGTCTCTTGTGCATGCTGATAGTTTAGTGCCCAAAAATAAATAAAATCTAATTCTACTTCACCAGTTTTAGCACGAAAAATACAGCATAACCATAACTTTCAATGGGTCACAAACGCTGAAAGTAGTGAAGTAGTGACATGCTCTATTCTACAAAACCTAAGGCTTCACACAAAACACTGACAAAAAAAAAAGCTGTGGGCATAACATTCTGAAATCTCAGACACAGCTTGCACTGCAAAATGCAGATAAAAATTTTAGCATAAAAAAACGCACCAAAAACACTTATGTGTGAAAATACACTAAGCCGAGGGAACGTCTGAAGATCGGTGATGTAATTAAGAGCGGTGATGTCATCAAGAGCGAAGCAGCTCTGGATCTCAGAGAAGGTGGCAGTGAGCAAGTATTACCACACTGCATACATCCTGGCCACCATGGATGTGGAATCTCTGTACTCCAATATCCCACACCAGGATGGATTAAATGCCTGCAAATTCTTCCTGGAAAACACAGGGACTGATGCGGATTCTGTGCTGAAACTCAAAATTCATCCTCACCAGCAATTACTTTGAATTTGACAAGAAGATATATCTACAGAAGACTGGCACAGCAATGGGAAGTAAAATGGCCTAAAGTACGCAAATCTTTTCATGGCCAAGCTTGAAAGTGACTTTTTGTCCTCATGTCCCATCAGGCCTCTGGCCTACTACCGCTACATTGATGATATTGTAATCATCTGGACGGAGTCTGAGCAACAGCTAAAGATGTTCCATGAACAGTTTAATCAATTTCATCCTACCATCAACTTGACACTCAACTACTTCTGCACTGAAATTACCTTTTTGGACACCATTATTAAGCTGCACAACAATGAAAGAGGCATCCTTGTATCAGAAGCCAATCGACTGTCCAACATACCTTAAATGGGACAGTTTCCATCCAAAACATATAAAAAAAACTCCAAAACAAGCCATCAGATACAATCGTATATGTTCCAACCCAATGGATAGAGATGAACACCTGGGTCCCTCAGAAAGACCTTTTTGAATCAGGGCTACCATCCAAGAACAATTGAAAACCAGATCACAAGAGCCACCAGAATATCAAGGAATCACCTGCTACATTGCAAAGCTAAAGAAGAATATAACCGGGTACCTCTAGTAGTAACCTACAATCCAAATCTGGAGGTGATAAGGGGAGCTGCACGGAAATTACAACCTTTACTGGAAAAAGATGCCCGATTACAATCCATTTTTCCAGACCCCCCACTACTGTGTTTTAGGCAGCCCCCAAATCTAAGAAGCATTGTCAAGAGCTCCCTGTCCACTCAAACAGCTGCAGGAACCTTTCCTTGCAACCAGAAAAAATGTAAAACCTGTCCATTTATAATGACCACGGACAAGATAAAGATCCTCAATTCACATCAGAACTACAAGATCCCAGGTACTTTCAGCTGCATTCACATCTAATGTGGTGTACTTAATTATATGTACTAAATGTCCAACTGGGGGTCTGTATGAGGGGGAGACAGGGCAGAAACTGAGAACAAGGATGAACTCTCACCGCCATACAATAAGAGAAAAAAGAATGGATCTACCTGTGGCAATACATTTTTGTCTTCCTGATCACAGCACCATGGACATGAGATTACTTGTATTAATCCCTTACCAACCTCAGCCGTACTATTACTGCAGAGATCGGGTCCCCTGCTTTGATGTGGGCTCCGGCGCTGAGCCCACCTCAAAGCCGGGACATGTGCCCGCAATAGCGGCGGGTGAAATCGCGATTCACCTGCCGCTATTAACTAGTTAAATGCCACTGTCAAATGCTGACACCAACATTTAACCGATGCTTCCGGCCATCGGGCTGGAAATGAGCGCGATCGTCACATGATCGGGTCAGCGATGCATCTGCATAGTAACCATAGAGGTCCTTGAGACCTCTATGGTTGCTGATGCCGGATTGCTATGAGCGCCACCCTGTGGTCGGCGCTCACAGCAATGCAGAAATTCAGCTACATAGCAGCGATCTGATGATCGCTCCCATGTAACTGAGCCGATCGAGTTGTGCCAGCTTCTAGCCTCCCATGGAGGCTATTGAAGCATGGCATAAGTAAAAAAAAAAAAAAGCTTTAAAAAATATGAAAAAAATAAAAAAAAAAATATATAAAAGTTTAAATCACCCCTTTTCACCCCATTCAAAATAAAAAAAAAACAAAAAAAAAAAAACCTACACATTTGGTATCACCGCGTTCAGAATCGCACAATCAATAAAATAAAAGGATTAACCTGATCGCTCAACGGCATAGAGAGAAAAAAAATTCGAAACGCCAGAATTATATTTTTTTGGTCGCCGCGACTTTGCATTAAAATACAATAACGGGTGATCAAAAGATTATATCTGCACCAAAATGGTATAATTAAAAACGCCAGCTCGGCATGCAAAAAATAAGCCCTCACCGAACCAGAGATCCTGGCAAAGTTTGGAATTTTTTATTTTTTTTAACCACTTAGATAAAACGTAACCTAGACATATTTGGTGTCTATGAACTCGTACTGACCTGGAGAATCACAATGTCAGGTCAGTTTTAGCATTTAGTGAACCTAGCAAAAAAGCCAAACAAAAAACAAGTGTGGGATTGCACTTTTATTTGCAATTTCACCGCACTTGGAATTTTGTTCCCGTTTTCTAGTACATGACATGCTAAAACCAATGAGGTTGTTCAAAAGTGCACCTTGTCCCACAAAAAACAAGCCCTCACATGGCCATATTGATGGAAAAATAAAAAAAAGTTATGGCTCTGGGAAGGAGGGGAGTGAAAAACGAGAACGCAAAAACAGAAATGGGCAAGGTCGTGAAGGGGTTAAAGACAGAAAAGTCTGAGTATAAACTCATGTCAACCTTTGACACTCCGTGCAGGAATAAATATGTCGCATGGATTTGTGCCTTTCTGCATCAATTAAAGAAGTATTGTTTCTCCTTGCGGGGAGTGACATGTTAAGCATGTCTAGCTGAGGAGACTTAAAGCCGCAATGCTCCTCTGGGAAATGTGCAAATTGTCTCTTCAGAGAGGAAGAGGGCTAGAACTCTAGTGCCACCTTTAGGAAGTAGCAATCCTAACAGTCAATGTCGACCCTCTCACGAGCCTTGTCACATGACTTAGGATAATAGCCAAACCAAAATCTCAATTTGCAGACACTGTTTCGGGGTACTGCCCCTCGTCAGTGCAAAGTGGAGATCTGGTTTGGCTGATTGAGAGGCGTCTGACCAGGATCCAAGAAGTATCGTTTCTACTTGCGGAGAGTGACATGATAAGCATGCCAAGATGAGGAGACTTAAAGCCGCAATGCTCCTCTGGAAATATGCAAATTGTCTCTTCCAAGAGGAAGAGAACTAGAACTCTAGTGCCACCTATTGGAAGTAGCAATCCTAACAGTCAATGTTGACCCTTTAACGAGCCTTGTCACATCACTTAGGATAATAGCCAAACCAGAATCTCAATTTGCAGACACTGTTTCGGGATACTGCACCTCATCAGTGGAAAGTGGAGATCTGGTTTGGCTAAATGAGAGGCGTCTGACTGGGATCCAAGAAGTATCGTTTCTCCTAGAGTTTGGCTATTATCCTAAGTCATGTGACAAGGCTCGTTAAAGGGTCCATTGACTGTTAGGATTGCTACTTCCAATAGGTGGCACTAGAGTTCCAGTCCTATTTCCTCTCTGAAGAGACAATTTGCATATTTCCCAGAGGAGCATTGCGGCTTTAAGTCTCCTCCCCTCGACATGCTTAACATGTCACTCTGCTCAAGGAGAAACGGCACTTCTTGGATCCCGGTCAGACGCCTCTCATTCAGCCAAACCAGATCTCCACTTTGCACTGACGAGGGGCAGTACCCCGAAACAGTGTCTGCAAATTGAGATTGTGGTTTGGCTATTATCCTAAGTCATGTGACAAGGCTCGTTAAAGGGTCGACATTGACTGTTAGGATTGCTACTTCCAATAGGTGGCACTAGAGTTCTAGTCCTCTTCCTCTCTGAAGAGACAATTTGCATTAATCAATTAAAAAAAATATTTAGAATTGAGAGTCCTCAGTCGTTTTCATGGCTAACTGAATTATCTTTCTGCTGTGTTGTGTATAATTATGTGATTCTTCAGAATTTCTATTAGTCTTTGCCTGGTGAAGAGACCTGTGTAGTCTTGAAGGCTTACAATTTGTTACCATCTTTTCAGTTAGCCATTAAAAAGGTATCAACCACTGAGGAGTCAATTCTAAATATTTTTCACACTACATACATGCAGATATATACACATGAAATAAAAAAAGCTTAATGGAAGGGCTATTATAATGAGCAATGTATGCCACTGGCAATATAGCTGTCAAGGTCAGAGGAGCAAGTCTGGAATTCTTTCAACCAACAAAAGGCTCAAGAGGGCATGTACAGAACTGCCAAAAGTGGAAGCACTGACATAAGCTGGAGCTCCTGATCACATGAATCACCTACCACTTTGTTGACAGCATCCATATCACACAGATTTTCCACAAGGATCCTAGAAGCCTCTTCTTTACCCCAGTGAGCTGCAGCATGAAGTGGCGTCCAACCATCATAATCCTTAACATTAATATCATAACCGGCTTGAATTAAAAGCCTGCAAGCGATGAAGAAGGGATTCATTTTTAATAATCTGAATGGGGTCAATAAGTCTCACTAAATGAGATGTGAAAAAAGGAAAATCCAAACACTACAAGTATGGTGTATTACGACATCCTCCGGCTATAAATACTTACTTTAAAACTTCAGTGTAACCTTTAGCAGCTGCTACATGCAGAGCTGTGCCACCAGACTTTGTATGCCGCGTGTCATTGATCTGCCCACTGTTCAGCCATTGTCTGGCATCTCGAAGCATGATCCGCTCTTCCTCTTTCCTAGCAGCTTCAACATCAATACCTGCTCAATACACAAAGTATTACATTATATTTAGTAGAGTGCAAACTTATTTTACATAATAGTGGATATTTATTCTGTGTATATAACTGGTAAAATGAAGTCTGGAGTCAGTGTGAACACATCCTTGTGCTAGTCGTATCTACAGTCAAACTTGACAATTGAATACATATTAAAAAGGGCATTTTAATCTTTCTTGCAGCAGAGAAGAAAAAAAAAATTACATTACACTTTAAATTCTCCTCATTTTCCCATTTGTATTACTTTCCTACTTGTTGGGCCCATAAAAAGGTCAATGCTTCCAATAACTACGCAGGTTCAAGTTTTCATTTTTTGAAGTCTAGGTTTATAAGACTGAGAATATATTCTGTTTGGCACTTCTGGTCATGTGTACTCACTGGACACCCAGGCCCTGGATGTCACCATCATCTGGGAGCATGTGCTGAATACGCACCACGTGCAGCCACCGGTAAGCCCGGCACTATTTTTGTTAATCCATTCTACATACTGATGAAGCGGTGCATACAGCGGAACACTTGACATGGCCTCTTCCTACGGGTGTGTATGGTGTTTTATTACGTACACCATCAGGTCATTAGATAACAGCCCCTTAAGGCCCCTTCACATTAAGCGACGCTGCAGCGATACCGACAACGATCCGGATCGCTGCAGCGTCGCTGTTTGGTCGCTGGAGAGCTGTCACACAGACCGCTCTCCAGCGACCAACGATGCCGGTAACCAGGGTAAACATCGGGTAACTAAGCGCAGGGCCGCGCTTAGTAACCCGATGTTTACCCTGGTTACCATCCTAAAAGTAAAAAAAACAAACAGTACATACTTACCTACCGCTGTCTGTCCTCCAGCGCTGTGCTCTGCACTCCTCCTGTACGGTCTGTGTGAGCACAGCGGCCGGAAAGCAGAGCGGTGACGTCACAGCTCTGCTTTCCGGCTGACCGACGCTCGCAGCCAGTACAGGAGGAGTGCAGAGCGCAGCGCTGGAGGACAGACAGTGGTAGGTAAGTATGTAGTGTTTGTTTTTTTTACTTTTAGGATGGTAACCAGGGTAAACATCGGGTTACTAAGCGCGGCTCTGCGCTTAGTTACCCGATGTTTTCCCTGGTTACCAGTGAAGACATCGCTGGATCGGTGTCACACACGCCGATCCAGCGATGTCCACGGGAGATCCAGCGACGAAATAAAGTTCTGGACTTTGTTCAGCGACCAACGATGGCCCAGCAGGGGCCTGATCGTTGGTCGCTGTCACACATAGCGATTTCCTTAACGATATCGTTGCAACGTCACCAAAAGCAACGATATTGTTAACGATATCGTTATGTGTGAAGGTACCTTTACACTGACCGGTATCTATTACTTTATTGTCATTTATATTAGCCCTACACAAGATTCTTGTTACATTTCTCTAATGATCTAATACTGCAGCTGAGTAATTAACAACTATATTTCCGTTACTTACTATATTTAAATTGTGATCCTTCATATGACTTATTTATGGATTCTTCTGTATTTTGATTACTGTATTTTATGTATTGAGTTTAAAGGGAACCTGTCACCCCCAAAATTGAAGATGAGCTAAGCCCACCGGCATCAGGAGCTTATCTACAGCCCCCATTGGGGCTCACAATCTAGAATCCCTATCAGTAGATCTATGGAATGTGGGAGGAAACCAATGCGTTAATATGTGTTGTGCAGCCCGGCATATTTATGCAGCACTATTAGGCGATATTGCGATTATATCTGATCCTCCCCTCGAGTCTTAGACGATGCTACCAGTAACTTCATCACCTTCTATATACAGTATCTAAATTTATTAAACTTTACTAAAGCAAAATATATATTTTTTAACAATATAGGTTCTCTCTCATTGGTTTTGAAGATATTGTGTTTGTTATGGAGCACTACAGGTACTCATACCCTCCAAGGATTACTGCACCTACTGCATGGCAGCAGAAGCCACACACATCACAACTAATCCTTGTAACAATGGAGGTGAAAGGGGTGGGACAAAAGGAAATGGCCATTGGCTATATAGGTCCAAACTGCATTTTCAACTTGTCCCTTTGAAAACCAGCCTCATTCAGACGTCCACGTGTCACGTATGTGTTCAACCACAGCTAGAACATGTACCGATTAGCAGCACAATGCAGAGTTAAAATATAAGATGTGCCAACTGAAATAAATGTAAAAAGGAGAACATAAAAGGGATTGCAGACGGGTCACATTACTGTTTCAAGTTCTGCTTAATGCTTTCTTTCTCTTAGCGTAAGGAAATGTGTTCAGTATGCTGCACATTATGTCATTTTATTTTATGGCCTTGCAAAAGATGTTCCAGAAACAAAAACCCATTAGGTTTACTCTGATGTAAACTGCACATCCTTTGGGATTTACCGTACTTGCTGTTGAGCAATCCATGACTTCGAGGGCAAAGGAGTCAAACAAAATGACGTCTACTATAAAGACATAGAAAATGCAGAAGAATTTTTTCAATGCTGATAAACTGGGCAATAGACAATGAGGAGACAATTTTGACATCTCCTGCTCAACCACAAACTGCTGAGAAATCAGGCAAGACGCTTTCTTTGTGGATCAGGATGGAAGACAAACACACTGATTGCTTACAGTTCAGTGCATAGATCGGAGGGATAAATCAGGATCCTTCTATTAGAACATGCCATAATAAAGCTATGCCAGTGGAGTCAATAGTTAACCCTGCTGTTCTGTTGGTCAAAAATGACCGACTTTGAACTTCAATATTCTTTAAAATATTCAAGATGCGGCTCTGAAACCCGTGGCCGACCGACCCATCCTCATTTAAGTCAATCAACCACAAGTTTCAGAACCGCATCTTGAACACCCCAAAAAATACCAAAGTTCAAAATAGGTCTCCCCAGACCGAACAGAACAGCAGGGTTAATGGAGTGCTCACACCAACAGATGGCCACCATGAAGGATCACACGTTATAGCTGGCTTTAAGCTGTCAGAGGGAACTAGAATGCTGTTCCTTTGAGTCATTAGACCCATCACTGGGGCTGTGACACTACTATATAGCAGCACGATCATCAGAATGTTTCGGGAAAGGGGGTTACATTCTCTTAATCAACTGGTTGTGACTACATAATATCAGGAAGTTATAAAACTATTAAGTTGATTAATCATACTCTATGTATGGACTGTGCGCTGACAGTGTGAAAAGACATGATGTAGAGGTTTTGAACTGTATATTTCTATGTGTACTGTAATTTGGGTTCCGGTTGAGTACGACCGATGCTAGATAGGGTGGGTTGGTTGTTTGGGGTGGGGGTGGAAGGATGACTTGGGGTTTACATGTTATAATCTGGATATCCTGTTTTTTTCCTTTCTGTAAAATGATTTACAATTAATAAAAAATTACCTGATCACTAAGACAGTTGGGCTGAGTTAACGAGGTTAGCCACTACCTTTCTACGGATTGTGTATCCTCAGGTTGACGATGGGCCATCAATATCAGATTAGTAGGGCTGTGACACACCACTGTTACCAGCCACTGACAGCTGATCAGCAGTGGGTAATGGGTATGACAGCCTCTCAGATCAGATACTGATGGCCTAGCCAAAGGGTCCTAAAGATAGGCCATCAGTAAAAAAGTAGTGGTCAGCACTGATCTCCTCCAACAGTGAAGACTTGCCGAGTCTTTACATCTTTAGTCCTGAGAAGAGCAGCACTGTGGTATCTGCACCCCCAAAGATGAAAAAGTCTATATAGTAAGTCAATAAGCTGCAAGTGCAGTAACTTAAAGGGACCAGTTATGTTTACAATAAAACAGGGCTATCTGAATAATAGCACAAAATACAAGCTTTCATTTTGATTCCAGACGGACGTTTGAGTCACTAACTAAAATGCTCCCACTTAAGATTGCTATTACAAAATTAACAAAATTCTATGTGAATTGAAAGTATAACGAAAATTCGTCATTTTTGTTTGGGTGTAGCTGTCTCTGTACGACCTGGTAACTTTTTAGAACTTAATGCTTCGAAAAATTATTATAAACATAAAAGCATTTGGTTAAGTATTTGGTTTGTGTTGGCATTTTCCCATTGACCATACAGTGAGTGCACTGTAATCACTGACAGCTTGCTCTATAGTGTATGTGTGCAGAGCACACTGTCAATATCGGGAAGTGATTACAGTGCACTCACTGTATAATGAGCAGCAACTAAACGCTCGTTGCATCGCCCTGATGACTGGTACAGTGATTACAGGGAGAATATCACTTCATTTTCTCCCTGTAGCCGCTGTTCCAGCAAACCGGCTACATTAGATTAAACGCAATTTACCTACAGATGATCGCACTATACGTAGTTAAAAAGTGACACTGGATGGGACAGGTTCCTAGTAATCATCCGAAAAGTGGAAAAACTTCAAGCAAATCCCCATTACTACCAAAAAAACAAACTATACTTGAGTATTGTTCTAGGGTCTATTTTGTGTCTGGAGGCTTTGATCAAGATGTCCATTACATATCAGTAAATCTATACACGGTCAACATTGAAATAGTCTAGACATATTGCTTAGAAACACGGTACTGGTACCTTGACGATTAACTTCATTCTGAAGCAGTTCTTCCATTGCCTCTTCTTCAGCAATGTCTAATGGAGTGTCACCTTCACTGTTCACTGCACCTACATTTGCTCCTTGGCTAATTAAATATCTGCAAGACAGAAGGATTTATTAGACATTTAACAAACATAAAATATTGTGACCAATCTCTCTAAATATCTGTCCTGATCTAGAGCGACCAACGTACTAATTTTGAAAAAAAAAAAAAACGATTAAAAAAAAAAAAACAATAATTAAGGCATCATTCACTATACAGATTAGCATCCATCTTTGGGGCAGAGCTGCAGTTCTGGCAGTGGCAGGAGCAAATGATAAGGAAAGGTCATTTATATCAATAGCCCGGACAACCGCATTAATCCCTTGGCGTCACAGTCCGTTTTAGCCTTTAAACCAGGCCATTTTTCTTACCACTTATCTACAGTTGCATTCCAGGAGCCATAACATTTTTTGGACATATAAGGGCTTTTTATTTTTCAGAATGAGTTGTATTTCTTAGTGGCATCATATTGGCGCTCATAGAAATTAAGATTTAGTAACTCTTTAGTAACTCATAAAGTTAATTTATTTCAGTTCTTCAATACAAAAAATGAAGCTTGTATATTAGATAGATCACTCTGTAATGACTATTTCAAGTGTTTATTTCTGTTAATGTTGATGATTATGGCTTACAGCCAATGAAAACCCAAAAATCATTATCTCAGGAAATTAGAATACTTTATAACACCAGCTTGAAAAAGGATTTCTAAATCCGAAATGTTGGCCTACTGAAATGTATGTTCAGTAAATGCACTCAATACTTGGTCGGGGCTCCCTTTGCATCAATTACCGCATCAATGCAGCGTGGCATGGAGGGATCGACCTGTGGCATTGCTGAGGTGTTATGGAAGCCCAGGTTGCTTTGATAGCACCCTTCAGCTTGTCTGCATTGTTGGGTCTTGTGTCTCCCATCTTCCTCTTGACAATACCCCATAGATTCTCTATGGGGGTTAAGGTCGAGCAAGTTTGCTGGCCAATCAAGCACAGTGATACTGTTGTTTTTAAACCAGGTATTGGTACTTTGGCAGTGTGGACAGGTGCCAAGTCCTGCTGGAGAATGAAATTTCCATCTCCAAAAAGCTTGTAGGCAGAGGGAAGAGTGAAGTGCTTTAAAATTTCCTGGTAGACGGCTGCGCTGACTTTGGTCTTGACAAAACACAGTGGACCTACACCAGCAGATGACATGGCTCCCCAAACCATCACTGATTGTGGAAACTTCACACTAGACCTCAAGCAGCTTGGACTGTGGCCTCTCCACTCTTCCTCCAGACTCTGGGACCTTGATTTCCAAATTAAATGCAAAATTTACTTTCATCTGAAAACAACAACTTGGACCACTGAGCAACAGTGCAGAGTATTTTTTAGTGCTCGGAGATTTAGTTTTTCTTGCCGCAGCTGAATGATTTGCATTTGTTAGCCAGCATAAGTACATGTGGGGGTTGCCTGGTTGCTAGGGAATCCTCACATGTACTTATGCTGGCTAACAGATGTAAATCATTCAGCTGCAAGAAAAACTAAATTTGCGAGCACTAAAAAACACTCGGAGGACCCTCGAGCATGCTCGAGAAATCTCGAGTAACGAGTATATTCGCTCATCACTAAATATGACACTTGCAGCGCAAGTCCTGGATACATCTGTGTGTGGTGACTCTTGAAGCAATGACTCCAGCAGCAGTCCACTCCTTGTGAATCTTCCTCAAAGTTTTGAATGGCCTTTTTTTAACAATCCTTTTAAGGCTGCGATTATCCTGGTTGCTTGTGCACCTTTTTCTAACACACTTTTTCCTTCCACTCAACTTTCCAATAATATGCTTGTATACAGCACTCTGAACAGCCAGCTTCTTTAGCAATGACCTTTTGTGGCTTACCCTCCTTGTGGAGTGTGTCAATGACTGCCTTCTGGACATCTGTTAAGTCAGCCATCTTCCCCATGATTGTGGAGCCTACTGAAACAGGCTAAGGGACCTTTTTAAATGATTAGGAAGCCTTTACAGGTGTTTTTCTTAATTATTCTAATTCACTGAGATAATGACTTTTCGGTTTTCATTGGCTGTAAGCAATAATCATCAACATAAACAGAAATAAACACTTTAAATAGATGACTGTTTGTAATGACTATATAATACATAAATTTGACTTTTTGTATCGAAGAACTGAAATTAACTTTTTGATAATATAACATTTTGTGATAAGCACCTGTATATATAAAACAAATTCAATTTGTGTCTATCACAATATTCCAAGACCCATAACAAAGGGGGAGGGGGGGGGGGGGGGTTGAAAGAGTGCTATTTGAACTTTTATATATATATATATATTTTTTTTTTTTATTTAGTCCCGTTTTGGGACTTGAACCTGCAATCGTCCGATCACATACTTTGAAGTGCTGTATATAGCAGAGCTTCAGATGAGTGCAAAGATGGTGGCTGCGACTTTTAGCAGGCCTCCATCTGCAGTAGTAACTGATCCACTGCCTAAGATTGCATCACAGGGAGCTGGTAAATGCAAGTAGCAGTGCAATGCATATATATGCTACTGCCAAGAGTTTGACAGTGTTAAATTGTTAAAGCCCTACTCCAGTGGGTTTTTCTCCCCCAGTTGTGAAGTGGTGCTTCTAAAGCAGCGTTTTTAACTCCTCGTCTTATTACTTACCCTCCGCAGTCTGCACCATTTTTCTCTTATGCTCCGACCCTGCGGCGCCATCTTGTGAGCGCAGCTCCTAACTGGCCAAAGGTCAGAAGTTATGTCACTAGCTCTCAATGCAAGTCTATGGGAGCCAGAAAACGAGTCTCTCATAGGCTTGCATTGAGTTGTGACCTCCGGATCGCTGCATGAAACACTAGAGTGACAGAGCAGGCCACAAACTGCTGGAGACCAATGGGAGTGGTGGTTGTAAAAGGTGAAGAAGCTGACAGGTGACTATAAGATGGGTCAGGGACCTTAGATTAGAAGAACCACTCCTGCTAAACAGAAAACCACTGGAGTGGTGCTTTAA
The DNA here is from genome assembly GCF_032444005.1 of Ranitomeya imitator. Lineage (NCBI taxonomy): Eukaryota > Metazoa > Chordata > Amphibia > Anura > Dendrobatidae > Ranitomeya > Ranitomeya imitator. The sequence goes on along the minus strand of NC_091285.1, from coordinate 254,322,385 downwards.
AATCTGCAGCAGAGTGCCTAGAGATAATAATCCCAGTATCTCTTGAGCCCTCTCAACAAGCAATCACCCCCACAATCATGTACATCATATTGCATTAAAAAGAACCTGTCAGGTGAAAAAAATGCTATTAACTTGCAGATACGGAGTCATTCTGCAGGTTGCAGCTGCAGCGCTGACAGCACGGCTGCTGGTAGGAAATTAACCTTAATCCCCCGGCAGCCTTCAACTTTCAGCCAGAGGTGCGGCTTCTGTCACCGCTCAGTACATAATGAGCCGCGGCTGATATCATGTCCCGGGACTTACCGCCGGCTCAGCAGTGCATCAGCTTCAGAACGCTTTTAATCTGCAGGTTAACAGCATTTTTTTCACATGACTGGTTCCCGTTAAGGGGTTTATCGGCTTTAAAAAAAATATTCTTGTTTGGCTACTCAGATTGACATTTTTTGCTTACTTTTAAGTTTTTTGTTGCTGATAATTGGGGAAAAATTATTATTATTATTATTATAAAGGAAATGAGTTTATTTTTCCTATTTTTTTATATTTACTTTTTTCAACGACATTAAAGTACAGCTGAAAAACAAATTGTATTTAGTTTCCATATGTATTTATAGATTGGGCTTTTTTTTTCACTTGACAATCTTTGGAGGGAATTTGAACAAAATACATTATTTTGATTGCCGATTTACCCTGTAAATGGTATGGCTTCATTAGTACCAGCTACAGGAAAAAATCACCTTCCAGGCTACATAGCAAAGCTGACTGGGTCACCTAGGATTCAGCAGCTCCTACTCCCTCTCTACACTCAGATCACATGACTGCTGGGTCCGGAGAGGGAAGCCTGACAGTGCTTCCAAATCTGTAGAAACAAGGCTTGTGTTCACGGAGGGATCAGAAGGGAAACAAGGTAAGAAGTCAGGTTTGCCTCTGGGGAGTCTGGCTGTGTCTGACAGCCAGATTCCCATAGGGACACAATCTCTTACAAGCTACTTACTATGAAGCAACTTTTTCAAATATTGGTGCAATGTAAAGTGTATACTGCCCAGCCATTTAAAGTCTTTGGGCAGTCCAGAAGTAGTTAAAGGGAATGTTTTTCTGTTTTGTTTTTTTAACATAAAATAGATTACTAAACCACAATGCAGGTGTGAACAAAGGTTTATTAATATAGTGTCGCTCACATTTTAATTTTAGAGTGCATAACTTACTCTGCTATGTCAAGATATCCACAGGAAGAAGCAGCATGTAGTGGTATCCAGCCTTCATTATCTGGTTGATTAATACTGGCTCCATTCTCCACAAGAAACTTGACCATCTCAAGGTTATCATCAATGCAAGCCTGTAGTTAGAAAAAAGAAACACCATCTGTAGCCATTTCTCAGCAATGCAGAGAGGAAACAATGTTTTCTTTGTAACCAGAATATCAAACTAGAAAATGTGAGAACAGTGTCTAACCATAGACAAACTTAACCAAATTAATAACCTAGAATTTCTAAGAAAGAATAGCCTTTTTGGCAATTTTCTAAAGCAGCCTCGTATAAAGGCTAGTTTCACGCGATGGCTACCTAAAAACACCCTTTGGTCAACTATGGAGGTCTATAATAGAAAACAATGCTCCAAAAACATTTGGCCGCCTTTCACTCTTCTAACATAGCCAATTTGATAAAGTAGAGCTACTATCCTAAAATGTTGTTAATGTCCCCTACTAAGCCAATCGCAAACCATCATTGAGTTGGGGAGAAAGTGGTTGTGTACTGAAGCGTACAGGCATCATGGAGGTGGTGGTGGGTAGATGGAGGGGGTCGCTCTCTAGTAACTTCAATCATGGGGGTGGAGGACAGAGGAGAGTTACCTACTAGAGCCTACAGACATCACAGAGGCGCGTCATCTACTAGATCATTTACCCTGGCACTAGACTTTCCCCAGTCAGATATAGAATGACCCTCTACCTTCTAAGAAAGGGCCAACACCATATTAAATTCTTGAGCAGATAGCAAGGTGTTATGTGAATTTTTTTATTTTTTTTTTTAAAGCTGGGGGGGAATAGACTCCCGTTCCACCAGTTTTTCCGTACTTTGGGCATAAAAGATGAGAACACATTCAGTCATTAAAGGGTTAAATGTAAATAAAAAATGTTTTAAAAATTCTACTGCTTGAGTAAATTTGTTTTGAGCTTATGTTTTATTAATTTGTGATTACAGCACTGTCAATGTTGAAGTTTTTGTTAACAAAATGTATATGCTATTGTAAGCAGGAATAAAAATACCTTGAAGTAAGGCCAAACGCAAGAAACGAGGGCATCTTCACTAGGCGAAAAGATGTTAATGGGTGTTTAGTGTATATGCCAATGGGAGGGGGTCCAACATGATGTGAACGATGAGGTGGTCCAACAAATTGGTATCCTGCATGCCCAACACATCGTGAACTTGTGTGCCCGGGGTGGATATTAGTGAACACCCCTCACAGGCACTGGTGTTCTTAAGCTACTTTCACACTTGCGTTTTTAGCAATCCGTCGTTTGGGCAAAAAAAGGATCCTGCACATGTGCTCGCAGAACGCGTTTTTTGCCCACACACTTGTATTAGCGATGGATCGCCATACGTCGCGTCAATCGTGCGAAGGTTCCGTCGTGTTTTGGCGGACCGTCGTCACAAAAAAAAAGTTCAATGTAACTTTTTTGTCTGTCACGTCCACCATTTTCTACCGCGCATGCGCGGCTGAAACTCCGCCCCCTCCTCCTCGCCAGACTTCAGAATGGGCAGTGGATGCGTTGAAAAACTGCATCCGCTGCCCACGTCGTGCACAAATTTCACAACGTGCGTCGGTACGAAGGCCTGACGCATAGCGACGGACCCGTACCGACACAAGTGTGAAAGTAGCCTATAACTACACAAGTCCAGGGTATTTGTAAGCATTTTTCACCCACTTTGTGAGATCACCTAAAGGGGCACAGCACATGACCAGCAGCACTATCTGGATTTCTGGCCATTCCAGAAAAGTAACTTTTTTCCCTTAGTTCTCTACAATTGGAGATCATGTTAAGAGCTTTGGTCACCAGATTTTTGCTACCTGAAGAGAAACTCTGAAATCCTCCACTCACTTTTCTGAACTGATTAAAGCAGCACTCCAGCGTTTGGTTTCTGTTTCGGTGCTAGAAAGGTGCTACTAATCCAAGTTTCCTGACCCTAGTATTATACTGACCCACCGCTATCTTCAGCTCTTCCCAGCATTGCACAAGTCCCAAGTCATCTTGTGACTGCAACTTCTGACTGACCGCAAGTCGGAGGTAACGGTCACAAGCTCTCAATTTAGGTCTGAGGGCCTGGTTCTGGCTCTTCTAGATGAGCCTCGAGTTGTAATCTCCTGCTCTCTCCAGCTAACACTGCAGCGATACGGCAGAGGTGATAAAAGATGAAGATGGCGACTGGTAAGTAAGTACAAGCCATGGAGCAGGGATCTTAGATTAATAGCACCATCCATAGCACCATACAACCACTAGAGTGGTGCTTTAAACTCCGTTCCCAGGTAGCAATAAAAAGGATGTTTGGTTTAGGAGATCTATTTCTGCTAATGAAATTTGAGGATAAAGGGAATTTGCCACCAGGTTTTTGCTATCCCATCTAAGAGCAGCATGATATAGGGACAGAGAAACTGATTACAGCAATGTACTACTTACTGGGCTCCTTGCTGTAATTTTGATAACATCTTTGTATTATCTGCTGCAGATCTACGAGATCACCACTGATCGATCACTTTCTGTGTATACTGTGCATAGGCAAAAAGCTGCCAATCAGTGGTGGGGATGACATTTATATAGAGCTAACGACAGACAGAATTAATGCTAGTTTACTAGTATTCTAGCGATAATGTCCTGCTAATATAACAGTGATAATACCAAAACCGCAGGAAGCCACCCAGTAACTGGCACTGGAATCAGGGTCTCTGTCTACACTATGCTGCTCAAATTAGGTGGCAGAAATCTGCTGAAAGATTTGTAGTTTGGCCACAAATAATGAAGCTTAATTGAGTGCATGTGTCCCACAGAAATGCATGATCACATCCTGCGGCACTGTACTCTAGATGGAGATCATACACAGACTGCAGGAGCTTGTGGCTGCCCGATATCTACCACTGAACGCCTTACTACAAAAAGGCCAAACGTTACACACATCAGTCTTATAGACGGTTTAAATGAAATCACTAGAATCCGATTGGTTGCCCTAGGTATACTGCTTATGTACGCTGGCCTGCACGTGTATACATACACCACACTGACACACTCACATCAATCATTTCACTGCATGAGATATTCAAGCCATACTCCACAAGCCTCATCATATAGTAATGGCTTGTTAGAACCACACAACTAGAGGAATGCGACTGGACAGCATTCCAGTGATCAGGAAACGTACACAACGTCACCTAAAGCTAATGAGGTGAACTATACCTCTACATAAGCTAGGAAGTCACCCAGCAGCAGAGACATGACCAATACTAAGGGCTGTAGGTGGGTCATTTACCCACTCGGACCTCCCCGGACACTTCCGGTTCTGTAGCGTTCACTTTTCAGCAGTCATCTTATCATCACCACAGACAAAATGATGGAAAGTACCACCTACACTGAATGCAGGAGCGGACAATTCATAGTAAGTGATTGTCACAGCTCCCCTCCTGCTCAGGTCAGATCCTGCTCACAATAACTAATCTGTGTTTCCTATGGTCCAACACAGTGCTGAAAAGCATCGCTATGAAATACAGTTAACAGAGCAGTACCTCAGGCAAGATGGGTGCCCCATAACTAGAGACATGTAAAGCCAGAAAATAAAATCACAAGTTTCAGTTTTCTGAATTTCCAATCCTTAATACCACAGCAGAAACTGAAAAAAATGCTTCTACCCCTGGAGAATCACCAATCCCATTCCTGTCTCAAGGCGCTTGGCACTGCAGAAGGTAAAAGTCTACTAAACAAAACAATGGGCTAGGCTGGAAACAGTTTTCTATCCCTGCTCTAGTAATGCCAGGCCTTGTTGCTGAGTATTGGACAACCTCAGGTTAGGGCGCAAGGATCCCTGGGAACCATCTCTGGGTAAGAATGCTCCCTTAAAAAGGTTTTCTGCAATTTTACAATTAAAAAATGAATACAAATAAAACACTATTTACTATTTGAATCCTTTACTGGTCATGTAATGATGATGCCTCATTCACTAAGCAAAACATTTCTTGATGTGCTTCTTTATTCACTGTACCTGTCTTCCAGTATGTAGTGTAAGTGCAATAAAATACCGACTGATCGCCATCTTGCCCAATTTCCAGCTCGGCCTCTTATGTGACTGAAGAACCAGAAGTCGCTTTTATAATTGAAGTCTATGGAGCCTTGACGTGATTGCAAAAAGCAACATCAGCTCAGTCACAACTTCAGAACTATGGACCCACTCCTGGTGTCTGACCACAATAGTGACCAGCAACAAATACAAATAAACGTACCGTAGGTTAGATAATATAAGCCAGTAGGGAAATGCTACAGTGGGGTTCTTACGGTGTTTCTACTATTTGGTGTTATTTATTTGAACATTTTGTTTCCCAGAATACAGAAATGTTTTTGGTATGGCTCCCCCCAGTGTTTCCCATAGGCTGCTCTCATATATCAGAAAACGCCTTAAAGAGGGATTCTGTCACCCCAGGACGTATATGACCCATTAATATGGGCATACAGGTAATAGAAATGTTACACTAGTCCTACCTGTCAGCCTCATATTAATGGCCATGTTGCTGAGAAGTCTTATATTCTGTCTTTATGTTAATGATTTCTTCCAGGCTCCGGGGCGTGCGGTGTCTGAAAGAAATCCCTGCCTCCTGTCCTCATTGTAATACTACCCCCCTGCCATCAGCATCAGTTATGGCCCCGGAATCCTGTGCCTTGCACTCCCTCAGATATACATACCTCATCCTCCCTTCTGTGGGATCTTCTGCAGAGGCGAGCCACTGTGCCCTCCGGTATGCGCCATGATGAAGTGCTCTCCCCACTTCCTCCCTGCACAGTCATCGCTAGGAACCATGTGTACATTTTGATGACTATGTAGGGAGGAAGTGGGGAGAGCACCTAATCGAAGCACACACCGGTGGTCACTGGAGCGGAAGTGTCCAACACCTGTGCAGAAGATCCCTAAATGCAGCGCCCACAGAAGGGAGGATGAGGGATGTATTTCTGATGGAGTGCAGGGTCCCGGGGCCGTGACTGACACTGATGGGAGGGGTAGGATTACAATGAGGACAAGAGGCAGGTGTTTCTTCAAGGCACCGCACGTCCTGGAGCCTGGAAGAAATCGTTAACAAAGAAAAAATATTACATTTCTCAGCAACAAGACAGCTAATATGTGGCAGACAGGGAGGACTAGTGTAACATTTCTATCACCTGTATGCCCATATCGATAGGTCATATATGTACCAGGGGTGACAGATTCCCTTTAACCCCTTCAAGACATGTGCCGTACTAGTACGGCCCATGCGTGTCTCCCCCTTTGATGTGGGCTCCGGCAGTGAGCCCACATCAAAGTTGACATGTCAGCTGTTTTGTACAGCCGATATGTGCGCGCAATAGCGGCGGGTGAAATCTCGATTTACCCGCCGCTATTAACCTGTTAAATGCCGCTGTCAAACGCTGACATGGGCATTTAACTACCACTTCCAGCCGCGAGGCCAGAAATGAGCACATCGCCAACCCCCATAACATGACGGGGGTCAGCGATGTGTCAGGACAGTAACCATAGAGGTCCTTGAGACTTCTACGGTTACTGATGCCGGCCTGCTGTGAGCGCCCCCCTATGGTCGGCGCTCATAGCAAGCCTGCATTTCAGCTACATAGTAGTGATCTGATGATCGCTGCAATGTAGCTGAGCCGATCGAGTTGTGCCAGCTTCTAGACTCCCATGGAGGCTATTGAAGCATGGCACAAGTTTAAAAAAAAAAATGTTTTTAAAAATATGAAGAAAAAAAAATATAAAAGTTTAAAATAACCCCCCTTTCACCCCATCCTAAATTAAAAAAAAAATCAAACCTACACACATTTGGTATCGTCGCGTTCAGAATCGCGCGATCTATCAATAAAAAAAAAGCATTAACCCGTTTGCTAAACGGCGTAGCGAGAAAAAATTAGAAACACCAGAATTACGTTTTTTTTGGTCACCGCGACATTGCATTAAAATGCAATAACGGGCGGTCAAAAGAACTTATCTGCACAAACGTGGTATCATTAAAAACGCCAGCTCGGCAGGCAAAAAATAAGCCCTCACCCGACCCCAGATCACGAAAAATGGAGACTCTACGGGTATCGGAAAATGGTTTTTTTTTTTTTGTTTGTTTTTTGTTTTTTTTTTCGCAAAGTTTTGAATTTGTTTTCACCACTTAGATAAAAAATAACCTAGACATGTTTGGTGTCTATGAACTCGTAATGACCTGGAGAATCATAATATCAGGTCAGTTTTAGCATTTAGTGAAGCTAGAAAAAAAGCCAAACAAAACAAAAAGTGTGGGATTGCACTTTTTTTGCAATTTCACCACACTTGGAATTTTTTCCCGTTTTCTAGTACAAGACATGGTAAAACCAATGGCGTCGTTCAAAAGTACAACCCGTCCCGCAAAAAGTAAGCCCTCACATGACTATATTGACAGGGGGAAAAAAGTTATGGCTCTGGGAAGGAGGGAGCGAAAAACGAGAACGCAAACACGAAAAAGGGCTGCATTTTGAAGGGGTTAAAAACACAAATACAAAAAAAAATGCACTTCTAAAACAAAAGCAGTGCTTAGCAAAAAAGATTTTCAGAACCCTAAACTAGTGACCACCAAACAATAGGTCTGTAAATTGCACATTCCCAGCGTCAATTAGTCGCAAGCACCATGGTTTGCAGGTCTTTGGTCTGACGATGATGGACTACCAACATGGTCGTTGGACCAGTGTCCTGAGAATCTTTTGTGTCAACTCTAAAAGAACGTGTATTAAAACTCATGGCATGGAAACCTAAGATTAGGCACTTTGTGGCAGACTAAGCTCCATAAGCAGCCATAAAATAGTGGCGATAAGGAATCAACAGCCATTTTTACTTTCATGACTCAATGCTACAAGGGAAAATAAGAAACTTTGTAATACATCCTATCAGAGAAATCGGCTCTCCTCCGGGACTGATTATTCATTTGCACACTCCTCAATCGATGGATAAATTGTGTCTAGTGAGAATACAGATCTTCTCATTACTGAGAAAGGAGATGGAAGCTGGTGTTCAAAGTTCTATGGAGAACTAACTATCCTTACAGAATGTGTGCCCTTCATTCCTCCTACTCCCCCCTCCATAGAATTTTAAAAGCACCAACTTCCATCAAAGTACTGTGAAAAAAGTCTGTCTTCACGGAACACAGATTTTAGAAAGTATATAGTGAAAGCTTGGAGGGGGAAAGCATAGTCTCTGATGAGATATATTACAATGTTTACAAAATAATAATAATAATAATAATGTTGCTTATTTTCATGTGTCATTTATTTAGAAAATACAAATTTAAATAAGTTACTCTTTAATCCGCACATTTCACTCTACAGTGTACTTTAATCATTCTTATCATGGGAAATGCTGAAATCATTTTTTGAGACTTCACAGATGAAGCAATACGTCCGCAAAGTACATTGTAAACAATATCATAAAGCAAAGCCTATGATCAATTAAAGGGGGATTTCTGTGAGGAGAAGAAAAAACTGCAGTCCCCATCACTGCAGACTGCTGGTGGTGACAGTGTAGGCACATGACTGTACCCCGCACAAGGTATAGGTGAATTTGGCACATGCAGTGACTGCAGGCTTCTGGTTCAGAAAAAGCCTTTTAAATATTTATGTAGAGTTAAGCCAATATGTATAAACCAATAAAACCATTCACCCTTGTTGAGATGGAAAGTTATTCCCATTAGGTATTATGGAGGAAGACTGGCGCTGTAGCATTTACTGTGTAATCAAAAAGCATCCTAAATGGCCTGAAAACGAGCGAAGTGCAGACACTGTCACATAAGGCATTCCATCACAGGCGTATCTGCTACCACTGGGGCCCGGGTGCTACAGACGAGAGGCGACGTCGGCCGGCCGGGTGACATCACTGCACAGACTTAACTATGACTATAGAAGGCGTCCCCGTGGCCATGGGAAGAGATCACAAAGAGGGACATATCAGTAAAGTGCCCGATGTTCTCACAGCTGCATGAACCGCCAGAGAGAGGCCATAATCCTGTGTAGCAGAAATGCTTTATTGTGCAGAATATCTGCTGTTTAACAGTTCAAGAAAAGTGGATAAGGTTTCATGAAAACTAAACTGCACTGCATTCAAGGACGCTGTGGAGATATGCGGTTCTTGTGCTTTTTTTCTGTAATATGCTTTTATGTGGAGCCTGAAAAAAAATGCACGTAAAATCACCAATATGTGAAAGAGAAGCATGTAGCACAGTGGCTTTATGATTTCAGCCATGTTACACTCAAACACTGAGTCATTCCAGAATAGAAAAATATATACATCTAGAGAGTCATCACTCAAAGGAAGAAGCCCCCAGGGACCTGCCTGACCTTGGCCGCTTGTTAATCCATGCTTTTTCTGAGGCCCTGCAGTGTTTGGTGATGTTCTATAGCCAGTGCCTGATTCATGCAGCCCCTGGCTCAGGCACCATGCATCAGCGGTCAGGTTCACTTTAACCCCCGGAGGTTTTTTCGGTTTCGCATTTTCGATTTTCGCTCCCCTCCTTCCCAGAGCCATGACTTTTTTATTTTTCCGTCAATTTGGCCATGTGAGGGCTTAACGTGTCCTGTACTAGAAAACGGGAAAAAAATTCCAAGTGCGGTGAAATCGCAAAAAAAAAAGTGCAAACCCACACTTGTTTACTTTTTTTTTTTTTTGGCTTTTTTGCTAGGTTCACTAAATGCTAAAGCTGACCGGCCATTTTGATTCTCCAGGTCATTACGAGTTCATAGACACATGTCTAGGTTCTCTTTCAATCTAAGTGGTGAAAAAAACCCAAACTTTGCGTAAAAAAAAAAAAAAAAAATGACACCATTTTCCAATACCCGTAGCGTCTCCATTATTCTTGATCTCTAGTTGGGCGAGGGCTTTTTTTTTTTTGCGTGCCGAGCTGACGGTTTTAATGATACCATTTTGGTGCAGATACGATCTTTTGATCGCCCATTATTGCATTTTAATGCAATGCTGCGGCAACCCAAAAAAACTTTCTGGCATTTTGTCTTTTTTCTCACTACGCCATTTAGCCATCAGGTTAATCCTTTTTTTATTGATAGATCGGGCTATTCTGAACGCGGCGATACCAAATATGTGTTGGTTTGATTTTTTTATTATTATTATTATTATTATTATTTTGAATGAGGCAAAAGGGGGGTGATTTCAACTTTTATTTTTTTCTCTCTTTTTTTTTTTTTTTTTTACTTTTGGCATGCTTTAATAGGCTTTATGGGAGGCTAGAAGCTGGCACAACTTGATCGACTCAGCTACATAGAGGCGACGCTCAGATCGCCCCTATGTAGTAGAATTACAGCATTGCTATGAGCGCTGACCACAGGGTGGCGCTCACAGCAATCTGGCAACAACCATAGAGGTCTCAAGGAGACCTCTGGTTGTCTTGCCAACGCACCTATGACCCCCGATCAGGTGACTGGAGTCACTGGTGCAACCATTTACAGCCAGAGGGCCGGAAGCGCGATTTAAATGCCGCTGTCAGCGTTTGACAGCGGCATTTAACTAGTTATTAGGCGCGTGTGGATCACGATTCCACCTGTGCCTATTGCGGGCACATGTCAGCTGTTCAAAACAGCAGACATGTTCTGGCTTTGAGGTGGGCTCACCGCCGGAGCCCACATCAAAGCAGGGGATACTGCCATCGGCGTAATAGTATGTCCAATGGCAGTAAGGGGTTAAGCCTAGAATCCCAGCCTTCTGTATTAAAACACATTAAAATCACCAAAAAGGGGAAAAATACTGAAACAACTTGAGCAGACTGCTGCTTATTATTGGGGCATATACTTGTTAAAAAAAATAAAAATAAATAATAATAATAATAATAATAATAAATAACTGCAGTTTTCCGCCCCCATTGACATCAATGAGGCAAACATGTGTAGCTATCTGCTTCAATTTTTCAGAGTGCATTTTTCATGCAGGTGAAAAAAATAAGAATTAAAAAAGACCATGTGTGAGCGATACAGAGAGCTTTGCTGCAGATTTCCCCTTCCACAGTGCAATTGGAAATCTTGGTTCCCATTGCGTTAATGGGAAAGCGCTAACGGACAGCGTTGCACGGCGAAATTAACGCCGTGCAACGCGTCCGTTAGCGCGCCCTAAGAATTAAAAAAAAGACCATGTGTGAGCGATACAGAGAGCTTTGCTGCAGATTTCCCCTTCCACAGTGCAATTGGAAATCTTGGTTCCCATTGCGTTAATGGGAAAGCGCTAACGGACAGCGTTGCACGGCGAAATTAACGCCGTGCAACGCGTCCGTTAGCGCGCCCTAAGAATTAAAAAAAAGACCATGTGTGAGCGATACAGAGAGCTTTGCTGCAGATTTCCCCTTCCACAGTGCAATTGGAAATCTTGGTTCCCATTGCGTTAATGGGAAAGCGCTAACGGACAGCGTTGCACAGCGAAATTAACGCCGTGCAACGCGTCCGTTAGCGCGCCCTTTCACGGCAATGGGAACGCGCAGCACTAGCGCGTGCCATGTTCGGCACGCGCTAGCGACGCGCTGGTGTTTCCTGGCGCGCCACGGACGCTGCTTGCAGCGTCCGAGGCGCGCCCGCGGTCCGTTCCCCGCTCTCGCAGATCGGGGATCTGCGAGAGCGGGGACGTTAGGCTACGTTCACACTAGCGTTGTGCGCCGCTGCGTCAGCGACGCAACGCACAACGCACGCAAAAACGCAGCAAAACGCACGCAAAAACGCTGCGTTTTGCGACGCATGCGTCGTTTTTTGCCGAAATTTGGATGCAAGAAAAATGCAACTTGTTGCGTTTTCTTGGTCCGACGCTAGCGGCAAAAAAGACGCATGCGTCGCACAACGCAACAAAAAAAAAAAACGCATGCGTCCCCCATGTTAAATATAGGGGCGCATGACGCATGCGTCGCCGCTGCGTCGCCCGACGCAAACTAGCATAACGCTAGTGTGAACGTTACCTTACCGCGACCCCGGGACGCAGCCACATTAAAAACATTGCGTTAGCGCAACCCGCTAGCGCTAAACGGGTTGCACTAACGCAATGTGACCCTAAGTGGGCAGCAGATGAGATGTGCTGCAATGACTGATCATACAGTGCAGATGAGATGTGCTGCAATGACTGATCATACAGTGCAGACGAGATGTGCTGCAATGACTGATCATACAGTACAGATGAGATGTGCTGCAATGACTGATCATACAGTGCAGATGAGATGTGCTGCAATGACTGATCATACAGTGCAGATGAGATGTGCTGCAATGACTGATCATACAGTGCAGACGAGATGTGCTGCAATGACTGATCATACAGTGCAGACGAGATGTGCTGCAATGACTGATCATACAGTGCAGACGAGATGTGCTGCAATGACTGATCATACAGTGCAGACGAGATGTGCTGCAATGACTGATCATACAGTGCAGATGAGATGTGCTGCAATGACTGATCATACAGTGCAGACGAGATGTGCTGCAATGACTGATCATACAGTACAGACGAGATGTGCTGCAATGACTGATCATACAGTACAGACGAGATGTGCTGCAATGACTGATCATACAGTACAGACGAGATGTGCTGCAATGACTGATCATACAGTGCAGATGAGATGTGCTGCAATGACTGATCATACAGTGCAGATGAGATGTGCTGCAATGACTGATCATACAGTGCAGACGAGATGTGCTGCAATGACTGATCATACAGTGCAGACGAGATGTGCTGCAATGACTGATCATACAGTGCAGATGAGATGTGCTGCAATGACTGATCATACAGTGCAGACGAGATGTGCTGCAATGACTGATCATACAGTACAGATGAGATGTGCTGCAATGACTGATCATACAGTACAGACGAGATGTGCTGCAATGACTGATCATACAGTGCAGACGAGATGTGCTGCAATGACTGATCATACAGTGCAGATGAGATGTGCTGCAATGACTGATCATACAGTACAGATGAGATGTGCTGCAATGACTGATCATACAGTACAGATGAGATGTGCTGCAATGACTGATCATACAGTACAGATGAGATGTGCTGCAATGACTGATCATACAGTAGTTTAACAAACACAGACGCTCGGGGGAGTTGGAGTTTCAGACCATTACATAATTTCCAGTGATGAAACTGAACACAGCGGAAGTGTGGAAATCCTTTTATCTTTGTTAGGTGACAAAATGTATCATTTCCCAATACCATTGGAGTCCACCACTTTAAGCAGATTGCAAAAATTAGAACATTATACGCCTAAAAGGCTAGTCTCCCCCAATGAACTGAAACTATGCTGGTTGGAGGGCAATTTCTGAAGGTGAACACAGAAATTAAAACAAAAAGCACTCCCTGCTCAAGCATAACCCTCCGCACCTTGTCTGAGGAGCTTCTGAAGCTGCTCCAGCCTCTTTACACCAACATGTACTGCATGCGCCATACTTGGTTATTCTCTGCTAGATCAGTTAGTGGCCTGTAGCAGGAACCGCATCATATGCTCTGGATTGGTAATAGAGGCGAGCACTGTATAACATTTAGGGTATGTGCACATGTCAGGATTTCTTGCAGAAATTTTCCTGACAAAAACCGGACATTTCTGCCATAAATCCGCATGCGTTTTTACCGCGATTTTGATGCGTTTTTTCCCAAATGCATAGAATTGCGGGAAAAATGCAGAAAATCCGCAAAAATAATGAACATGCTCATTTTTTTACCGCGATGCGTTTTTTTCGCGGAAAAAAACACATCCATGTGCACAAAACATGCAGAATACATTCTAAATGATAGAATAAATAATGTATGCGTTTTTAATGAGTTTGTATAGCGTTTTTAGCGCGAAAAAAACTGAACGTGTGCACATAGCCTTACAGTCCTTTTAAAATGCTTTGCTCTTGAACAAACGTTAAAGGCTTTCACTAGGCGGCAGCCCCTGAAATACTAGAATCCCAAGTGAAAAATATAAATTACGGTAGATACACTCTTCCTGCAGCAGCACCGTTCCAGCGCTAAGTCTTGCGGGACTATTGTGACATTGCTATGTCACGTGACCACTGCAGCCAATCAGGGGCAGCTAATGGGCTACAGCTCTCACTTCCTTCTGATGTCCGACATTCAACCAAAAACAGTGGGCAAAACAGCACATTGGCATACGCCGATTGTCACGCTGGGGCAGCACTGCTGCAGTAGGCTAGCTTCACTTTTGATTTTACATTAAGAAATTTAGCAGTTAAGGATGGCCCAAGTAGTGAAACAAGTCCTTTATTATTTTTTCTACTTCCACAAGATGGACCGTGAGATCAAGTAGGTTTATTTTTTGGATACATTCTCTTCTATGGAGAGGCCAAGGAATAAAGAGGTTAGCATGCACCTAGCTATTGTTCTCACAGATACAAGGTTGCTGGGCAGACATTTCTTTACTGCAGTGGATAAATGTGGAGAAACCGGAGATACAGGTTCTACATGTTCAATTGCTTGCCTCACTTCGCTGATGCTAATGTCCTACCAAGCAGTATTGTGTACTAGGCTGGAATGAAGAAGACATTGTAGAAACTAAAAATAGAGCCAGTCAGAAGACATTGGGCACAGGCCTCCCCACCATAGCACCATAGTATATTGCCTATGACCAAGCCCAAGTACTCCTTGAGTGGATAAAACAACAGCACATTTGTCCACCATGTCAATTACATGAGGCAATTTAGAGGACTCCTGAATTTGCACCAAGTTAATCAGAATAATCCAAGCGGGATAATGCATCTGGCATCTCATGGCTGGCATACTATAAATACATTATCGGTTAAAGCTCTGGCACTACTTTAAAAAAAAACAGTAAAGTGAGTAATAAACCCATTCTAACTCCAAATTATACAGACAAAGGGGTTTTTTCTCATCAGAAACTGCTAGAGAACCAATACAGCCATGGTCAGTCACATGCCACAGGTACTGTCCGCTAGCAGCATGGCAAGTACAGGCAGATTACAGAGTCTCTGAATGTTCTTCTCAGAGCAAATCTGGCACCCGTGAATGGAAAAAGAGTTCTAGGTAATAGCGCCACTCCATTCCAGGGTGCAGCACGGTGCAATCACTGCTGTTCTTAAAGGGACTCTGTCACCCCCTCCAGCCGTTACAAACTAAAAGAGTCACCTTGTGCAGCAGTAATGCTGCATTCTAACAAGGTGGCTCTTAGTTTTCGGTGCAGTTATTGTCAAAATAAAGCATTTTATAATTTCGCCAAAATACCTTTCTTTAGACAGGGGGCAGGTCTTTACCCCCCTGCTGCAAACGCCACACTGCCGTCACTCAAATCTTCTTCGGCGCCGGGCGCCGCCCCCTCCGCGCGGTATTCCAATCAAATCCGGAGCCTGCGCTGTTTAGTACTGGCTGGGGCAGGCGCAGTGAGTGCTGCCCGTCTGACCTCAGATGCAGTCTTGCAGACTGCGCCTGTGCGGCCACCCAGCTAGTGAATCCCAGCCCCGCACTGTGCATAATGCATAACACACTGCGGCTGGGATTCACTAGCTGGGTGGCCGCACAGGCGCAGTCTGCAAGACTGCATCTGAGGTCAGACGGCCAGAGCTCACTGTGCCTGCCCCAGCCAGTACTAAACAGCGCAGGCGCCGGATTTGATTGGAATACTGCGCGGAGGGGGCGGCGCCCGGCGCCGAAGATTTGAGTGACGGCAGTGTGGCGTTTGCAGCAGGGGGGTTAAGACCTGCCTCCACAACTAAAGACAGGTATTTTGGCCAAATTATAAAACGCATTATTTTGGCAATAACTGCACCAAAAACTAAAAGCCACCTTGTTAGAATGCAGCATTACTGCTGCACAAGGTGGCTCTTTTAGTTTGTAACGGCTGGAGGGGGTAACAGTCTCTTTAACCCCTTTCTGACCTCGGACAGGATAGTACGTCCGAGGTCAGAAGCCCCTCTTTGATGCGGGCTCCAGCGGTGAGCCTGCATCAAAGCCGGAACATGTCAGCTGTTTTGAACAGCTGACATGTGCCCGTAATAGGCGCGGGCAGAATCGCAATCTGCCCGCACCAATTAACTAGTTAAATGCCGCTGTCAAACGCAGACAGTGGCATTTAACTTCCGCTTCCGGCCAGGCGGCCGGAAATGATCGCATCGCCGACCCCCGTCACATGATCGGAGGTTGGCGATGCTTCTCAATGGTAACCATAGAGGTCCTTAAGACCTCTATGGTTACTGATCGCCGGTAGCTGTGAGCGCCACTCTGTGGTCAGCGCTCACAGCACACCTTATTTTCTTCTACATAGCAGCGAACAGCAGATCGCCGCTATGTAGCAGAGGCGATCGTGCTGTGCCTGCTTCTAGCCTCCAATAGAGGCTGTTGAAGCATGGCAAAAGTAAAAAAAATAAAAAAAATGTGAAAAAAAATAAAAAAAAAATATAAAAGTTTAAATCACCCCCCTTTCGCCCCATTCAAAATAAATCAATAAAAAAAATAAAGATAAAAAAAATAAATTAAAAAAAAAATAAAAAAAAAAAAAATAAATGAACCTACACATTTGGTATCGCCGCGTTCAGAATCGCTCGATCTATCAAAAAAAAAAAAAGCATTAACCTGATCGCTAAACGGCGTAGTGAGAAAAAAATTCAAAACGCCAGAATTACGTTTTTTTGGTCGCCGCGACATTGAATTAAAATGCATTGCAATAACGGGCAATCAAACGAGCGTATCTTCACCAACATCCTATCATTAAAAACGCCAGCTCGGCACGCAAAAAATAAGCCCTCACCCGACCCCAGATCACGAAAAATGGAGACGCTACGAGTATCGGAAAATGGCGCAATTTATTTTTTTTTTGCAAAGTTTGGAATTTTTTTTCACCACTTAGATAAAAAATAACCTAGTCATGTTAGGTGTCTATGGACTCGTAATTACCTGGAGAATCATAATATCAGGTCAGTTTTAGCATTTAGTGAACCTAGCAAAAAAGCCAGGCAAAAAACAAGTGTGGGATTGCACTTTTTTTGCAATTTCACCGCACTTGGAATTTTTTTTCCCGTTTTCTAGTACACAACATGGTAAAACCAATGATGTCGTTCAAAAGTACAACTCGTCCCGCAAAAAATAAGCCCTCACATGGCCAAATTGACGGAAAAATAAAAAAGTTATGGCTCTGGGAAGGAGGGGAGCAAAAAACGAACACGAAAAAATGGAAAATCCCAAGGTCATGAAGGGGTTAAAGTACACACCGTTCACTGCATTGCTATCCTCACTCAAATGGTAAGCAGACATCAAGTGTTCAGTGCTGCTCCGCTTTAAGCTGCCCATACGCGTTAGTCCATCATTAGTAGTGATAAGCGAGTATACTCGTTGCTCGGGTGGTCCCAGAGTATTTGTGACTGCTCGGAGATTTAGTTTTTCTTGCCTCAGCTGCATGATTTACAGCTGTTGGACAGCCTGAATACATGTGGGGATACCCTAACAAACAGGCATTCCTCACATGTACTCAGCCTGTCCAGAAGCCGTAAGCAAACTAAAACTAAATCTCCGAACACTAACAAATACTCAGACCACGCGAGCAACGAGTATACTCACTCATCACTAGTCATTTATCCTGCTTTTTCCCCAAATATTCATGCTCTGGACAGTTGTTTTCTCAAAAGGAACAGGAAATAAGATGCTATAAAGCTTAGTGATGAGGAATTCTTAAAGCAAAAACTAAAATAAAGCTCAGTGCATTGACTGGCCCGTTGGTGGTAATCCCAGCTCACAGACCCTCACTGATGACAATGTTGCGACTTTACAAATGGTGAAAATTATTTAGCACACGTACCCTTAGTGATCCCCCATATATTGAATAAAGTTGGCTGAACCCAGTTAGGCTCTGCGCACACAGTGCGTTTTTGATGCGTTTTCTCCATGCAGAAATAGGCCACAACGCTATGGAATCCTTATACAAGCTAATTCAATGACAATCCTGAAGTGTTGTGCACATAAGCAGTAATTTTCCTTGAGTAATTGCAATGCGTTTTTTTCTGCAGCATGTCATTTCTTTGTGCGTTTCTGCAGCGTTTTTCACCCATTGACTTCAGCTAAGTCAGTCAAAATCAGCAGCAAAAACGCAGGTATAAAAATATTTGCAGATTTGCTTCATTTGCTGCGTTTTTTTTATTGCATTTTTACCGGCTTTCAATGGCATTTCCCACGCTGTCATCTGTGACAGCGTGGGAAACACAGGCGCTGTGGTTCTTATTAGTAGTAATGCCAGTAAGACCGTAGGTCAGAGCGCTGCAGGGTCACGCTGTCAGATGTCAGGGTGGGAAAAAAGAAAAAAAAAAAATTGGAAAAAAAAAAAACCTTGGCTTTTTTTCCTCTTTGCATTTACTTTTAAATTTTTGAGCAATATTTTTAAATGATAAACTCTATCATGCTTTGATTGTTTTGTGTGTAGTTTACGATGTATACATGAGTTTGATTTCCCGCCCATTGGGTGTGTTTTTTTTTTTTTGGAGGCGTTTTCAAGGGCCTCTCTCGCTATAAATAACAGACTATGTGTATAGAATGTCCTGAGGAAGCGGTGTGGTCACTATGAAACGGGTAGAAATAAAGTCCATTTCTCTATTGCATCTACTCGGACTCCACTGGTTCATCATTCTGAATTCATCATTAAGAATTATTTCAAATAAAGGACTTTATTCTGGGTGTCTTTTTATAGAATATCACTATGGGGCTACTAATGAACAGGAGTCTTATAGACGCTTCTCCATTATTAACCTGTGGGCTTTATGCCACCTGACATCAACCCCACAAATAAGAACCCCACTTACCACTGCTACACAGTAAGTGAGAAGAGCGATGATAAGCACCGGATTTGGCGCATCTTATAGATGCACCTTTTCTGGGGCGGCAGAGAGCTGATGTTTTTAGGGTAAGTTCACAAAGGGCGTTTTTGCTGCTTTTTTTATGCTAGTTTTCAGCTCCTTTTTACAATATCAGCAAAGCCTATGAGATTTCAGAAATCTCACACACACGTTGGTTTTTTGTTTGATCAGTATGTTGTGCTTTGCTCCATTTTTTGGACATAGAGCATGTCACTTCTTTCAGCGTTTTTGCTGCGCTTTTTTCACCCATTGACTTGAATGGGTGTTGAAAAAAAAACCGCAGGTATTATTTGCTGTGTTTTTGCTGCTGAAAATCCAAGGACATTAGCATGAAAAAAAAAAACACATCAAAAAATGCATTTAAACCTGCGTTTTTGACGCAGCTTCTTTCCTGCCAAGAAAAACAGGTTTTGCTGTAGAAAAAAAAAAGTAAAAACTCCCAGTGTAAACTTGCCCTTAGTCTGGAAGGGGGCCAATATCCATGGCTCCTTCCTAGACTATTAACATCAGCCGACAGCTGTCTGTCTAGACTTTGCTGGTTAGATTTTATAGGGGGACCCCATGTCAATTTTTGCTGGGGTTCCCTGTAAAATAGCCAGTAAAGGCTAAGCAAACAGCTGTGAGCTGGTATTAATAGCCTGGGAACCTTTATGGCCATTTGTTCCTTCCCAGAATATTAACAGCCCTCAGTTACTGATCATTAAAATTATGCAGGAGTCCACACAAATTTTTTTTCTGCTTTTTTTGTTCTTTAAAATTAACACTTGCTGTTTGGTTACAGCCTATGTATGTTCGTTCTGTTAAAGCTCCTACATAGGCTGGTGACAATGTGTGTGTGTTTGTGTTTACTTATCGACTCAGTAATGAGTGTGTCAGGCTAACACCTTTTCATTACAAAGCCTAGGGCTAGGTGTCAATGACAGTGCTGACGCCAAGCCTTTATCCCATCACTGATGCTACTAAATCAGAATGAAAAAAGGTGATGCCGGCCACGAAATTACATCACAAAACTTTTCTTTTTATTTAAATAACTTTATTTAGCTCAAAAAATCCTTCATTGGTGTAAAAAAAAAAAAAACACACAAAAATGCACGTTTTTACTGCAGTGTTTTTCCTGCTAAGAGATGCAGAAACCTTGCAAAACTTTCCACAAACAAATACTCAAGCGCCTCAGTACTCTGGCGCATAGCCTCGCTCTTCCTACTTGCTCTATAGCGGTGGCAATTGGGGTTGAAGTCACCTTTGAATTGTCAGGTGACATCAAGCCCACAGGTTAGTAATAGAGAGGGGTCTATAAGATACCTATCCATTAGTAGCCCCATAGTCATTGTATAAAAACAGACATCCAGAATAAATTCCTTTATATGAAATGACACAGACTCCTTTATCGAATCTTAATTAAATCATACTTACCGAACGCCTAATCCACAGAAGCCAACGTCTCCTGCAATAAAAATAAACCACAATATTCCACTCACCTGTCTGCAGAAAATATAATCCATAATGCCCAACAATGATCCTGATGACAGTGCAGTCACTGATGTGGTTGCTCTCAAAGACAGCCGGCGATACATTGACAGGATGTAATCGCTCCCGCAGTGTATCACTGAGCTGCCGTGAGAAAGTTCTCACGCAGCGGTGCCGTAAGGGAGAGCGCCAGAGCTCATCAGCTAATTAACTCCGGTGAACTCTTTTCTAGAAATGAGTATGTGTCGTAACTGTCACACATTCACGACACAAGCAGCGGCGGGGCCGAACAGATAATCAGCCGCCGCGATCCATGAAACCGGGTTCCATCAGCAGCTTATTTGGTAAGCACTATAGCTTGCCAAATAACCTCTGACCCGATGAAATTGGCTCATCTCTACTCTTAGCGGCAGCTCAGTGATACACTGAGGGAGCGATTACCTCCTGTCAGTGTATTACCGGCGGCCGGGCACAGCGGTCACTTCTCCCGACTGTTTTACACGTTAGATCGCCATGGGACACTAGAGATTACGTGGACTACGGCAGACAGGTGACTATATTATTTTTGGTGGTTTTTTTGGTGGTTTATTATTTTTAATCATTTCTAGGAGACAGGTTGTCGGGGATTTGGCGTTAAGGGAGTATAATGGGTTTTTATTTTAAATTTCAATATGTATGTAATTGTTTTACTTTTCTTTTACTGTGAGCACAGGCAGATTAGACTACATCTCCCATCAGCGGCACCTACTATCACTTATCAGTGACAGCAGAAATAGCCCGATGGGAGTAGTTGTCTCATCAGACCACGCCTGCTGACCTGCAGGATCACGCTGACATCTGACAGCATAATCCCGCGCAGTGCTCTGACAGACAGTACCGGCGGTAGCGTTACAGCGGATCACAGCCACAGCTGCGTGGGTCACGCCGACATCTGATAGCATGACCCAGCAGCACTCTGACCGACGGTCTTAGGCTATGTGCACGTTGCAGATTTGTGTGCGGATTTTTCCGCACCGTTTTTGCAAGATCCGCAGGTTAAACACACTGCGGATTACCTGTGGATTTACTGCAGCTTTTGTGCGGATTTCACCTGAGGTTTTACACCTGCTGATTCTTATTGAGGAGCAGGTGTAAACTACTGCTGAATCCGCACAAAGAATTGACATGCCGCGTAATAAACAACGCAGCGGTATTTTCCGCAGCATGTGCACTACGGATTTCGTTTTCCATACATTTACATGGTACTGTACAACGCATGGAAAACTGCTACGAATCCGCAGCGGCCAATCTGCAACGTGTGCACATTGCCTTACTGGCAGTAGCATTACCGCTGATAAGAACCACAGCGCCGGTGTTTTCCACACTGTCACAGAGAGGAGTGTGGAAAACACCATAGGAATCTGGTAAACCGCAAATCAAAAACTAAGCAAATCAGCAAAACATTATTATACCTGTCTTTTTGCTGCGGATTTGACTGACTCATTTGAAGTCAATGGGTGAAAAACACTGCAGAAATGCACAAAGAAGTGACATGTTGCACAAAAATAACGCACAGCAAATATTCAAGGAAATTTACTGATTATGTGCACAACACTTCAGGATCGTCATTGAATTAGCTTGCCCAAGGATTCCATAGCGGTTTTGGCCCTTTTGAGAGGAAAAAAAAACACAGCGAAAACGCACTGTGTGTACAGAGCCTTAATGTGGCCCTCCAACTGGAGGGGAATACAGCTTGAGGAATCTCTGTGGCTAATCCTTTTGATTGCCCAGAGAGAAGCTGCTGCCAGAAAAGTCTGACAGCCACCCTCAGAGAACACGGACATGTTCACGTGTATCTGTGTATGGAGGTGCCAGGAGAGACTGGGGTACGGGTGACATTTAATGTGTATGGGGACCTTTACATGTGGTCCTAAAGTATAAAAAGGACGATGGAGGGCTCCTAAAAACAAAGTTTACCAAGAGGCATATGTGCACCATTTTCTATCTGGTTATACAACACAAACCAAAGATTTGGAAAGAAAAAGTTAACAATGGCTGCATCAAATTTATTATAGAATCTCACTATTTTGTTGGTGCGAAATACTGATGAATCTGTCTTATAGTCATGTGTCTAGTGTATGACCATGTACCCCAATTTAGAGAATTGCTAAGCACGTTAAGCAGCCATCTGATGAGCTATTGTGAAGTGATGCTGAAACTGACTGACACCATTTGCACAAATTTACAGACGGGAGCAGAAGAAAATTTCAAGAAGTATTGAACCACAAACTTATGAAATACGGCTGAGGTTACTTTTTCCCTTCGGTTTTGTCGACAGCAACTGCAATATTTCTATACAAAAAGGATGTAGCAGAAAACCTTTGGTAAGCAGCATGACAATCCGAGTGTTGCGCAAATCTCCCCCCCAAAAAAAACGTTGCCCCAATGAGCTTCACGAATTGTTGTGTTCTTCAATGGTGTGCATGGAAGAGTGGGTCTATTAGCATTTGTTTAGTGCTGGCAACATACTGTAGAGCTCACAGTTTAATGATGGCTGTTCAAAAACAGTATATGCCACAAAAGACCAGACATTATGACAGAATCCACTGCATTAAGAAGGGGGACATGACTATTGCCTGCTGCTGGTCACTTTCCAAAAATCCCAGAAAACCCCTTTAACCTGTTTTGGCTAGAGATGGCTGACATTATTTAACTCTTGTTCTTCAGTTTGTGTGACTGTAAGAGTCGTGAAGCATGATGTACTGTTCTCTCTAGATAAACCAATAAAAAACAGATTAGTATTAGTATAATAGATCATAACAAAGCCAGCATAGGTTCTGTAATACAATACAGAACAAACACACCAATGCATCCGCCGACGTCCTGGATTTATTTTGGTACACAAGTGGCCCATTCTGTGCAGACGGGACTAGTTATAAACTACAAACTGACCTTTAGCTGGAGCCTACAGCTGTCACCGACAGCTGAGCTTCCCTCCACCTGCCCTAGCAAGGTGGACTGTTAATTGGTCAAGCAATGGAAATTTGTGGACGGTAAGTATCTGCCGCCCTGGCACGCAATCATACAGGAGATTCAGGGCAAGTAGCCAAATTCCTGGCATTCTTCAAATAGTAAAGCTAGAGCAGCTGTCTTAACGTAGCCTTATATATGGTGTCATCTCAACTGTATTTCATCACATTTTCCAGAACAAAACAGAGAAACATCAGTGAATGAATAATAGGGATCATACACACTAGGCCAAACATATCTGCCACTAGATCCACTGAAGTGACCAACTCAGAAGTCATTTCACGGTGGAGACCTACTGGAGCCACAGGATCAACTGTGTCCAACGCTACATTCACACGCATGGTTCTGATTTCACATCAAAACAGAATTTGCGCACACCTTTTAAAAACCGAAGGTAAACACCTGAGAGTGTCAACTTTTTCTTTTATTGATCAACTTTGCCAAGTTAAAGGGAACCTGTCACCCCGAAAATCGCGGGTGAGGTAAGCCCACCGGCATCAGGGGCTTATCTACAGCATTCTGTAATGCTGTAGATAAGCCCCCGATGTTACCTGAAAGAGGAGAAAAAGACGTTATATTATACTCACCCAGGGGCGGTCCCGCTGCTGGTCAGGTCGGATGGGCGTCTCTGGTCCGCTGCGGCGCCTCCCATCTTCTTTCCATGACGTCCTCTTCTGATCTTCAGCCACGGCTCCGGCGCAAGCGTACTTTGCTCTGCCCTCTTGAGGGCAGACAAAGTACTGCAGTGCGCAGGCGCCGGGCCTCTGACCTTTCCGGCGCCTGCGCACTGCAGTACTATCCTCTGCCCTCAAGAGGGCAGAGCAAAGTACGCCTGCGCCGGAGCCATGGCTGAAGATCAGAAGAGGACGTCTTGTAATGAAGATGGGAGGCGCCGCAGCGGACCGGAGACGCCCATCTGACCTGACCAGCAGCGGGACCGCCCCTGGGTGAGTATAATCTAACGTCTTTTTCTCCTCTTTCAGGTAACATCGGGGGCTTATCTACAGCATTACAGAATGCTGCAGATAAGCCCCTGATGCCGGTGGGCTTACCTCACCCGCGATTTTCGGGGTGACAGGTTCCCTTTAAGATATGTTTGGGGTAGCACAGTGGCTCAGTGGTTAGCACTGCAGCTTTGCTGGAGTCCTGGGTTCAAATCCCACCAAGGACATTATCTGCAAGGAGTTTGTATGTTCTCCCCATGTTTGTGTGGGTTTCCTCTGGGTTCTCCGTTTCCTCCCACATTCCAAAGACATACTGATAGGGAATGTAGATAGTGAGTCCTATCGGAGACAGTGATTATAATGTGTGCAAACTGTAAAGCGTTGCGGAATACGTTCGCGCTATAAAAAAATAAAGATCATTAATATTATTATTATTGTTAAAAAAGGATGAAACAGATGGAAAACTGAAGTAAAATATAGGTCTACCTTATTTAAACAGAACTCAAAAGACTAACGTCAGATCTGTAAATTGGATGAGAATATGACATGCTCAGAGTCTCACGGACCAGACAAATCCGTTTCTAAACATGGAAGTGCGTTTAGATGAATGAAGCCCTATAGGTCTCTGTCCATGTAAAATAGAGACACCACATGGATGTGTACAATGATGTGCGATTGTAGCCTCAGGCCAGGACAGACCGTTCTTTTTCAGATACTGCAAGACCTGGACCAACTGCGTAGGTATAAGGCTATGTGCACACGTTGCAGATTATTCGCGGTTTTCTAGCGTTTTTGCGCTATAAAAACACTATAAAACCGCAAATAATCTGCTTACATTAAGCATCCTATCTTTTTTAATGAAATCCGCAATTTCTGTGCACATGATGTGCGTTTTTCCACATGAAAAACGCATTGCGGAAAAATAATGAACCTGTTCTATAATTTTGCGTTTTTTTTTTGCGGATGTCCCACTGTCTAATGCATTGGGAAATGTCCGTGAAAAAACGTGCAAAAACCGCGTCAAAACGCGCACAAAAACACATGCGGATTTCATGCGGAAATCTCCCAAAAATGTCCGGATTTTCACAGGAATTTTCTGTATGAATTCCTGAACGTGTGCACATAGCCTAAATCAGGCTGCTGGGTTCAGATCAGGAGCACTGCGTTTGGTGCCAATATTGCGGTCTGTATATGGATTATATCCTGCACTCCTGTATCCACCTAAAAAAGACACAGCGCTGCCGGAGGGACTTCAGACAAAGCACAGAGACTCAGTGTTTCATTGTGGATGGCTCCATAGTGGTTTTAGCTCAAATCCATTTTTGGGTTCTTAGAATGCAGGCTGGCAATACCAAACATAAAATCCCTTATTGAAGATGTAAAACAATTCTTCACAATACATCCAGATCATGAGCCCAGCAGCCACCTAATATTAAGCCACAAAACTCCGATGTCAGAGGTGTGGGCAACACATCACATTAGCAGTTGATGGCTGCAGCTCTCACACGGCACATAAGAGTATTACAAGTGTCAGAAAACCCCGCACCAACATCACTGCAACAGCAGCGGGGTTTTATTTTACACAGGTGAATACTGCTTTTTAAGGGAGTGACCCCAAAACTAAACATTGACATTATACAGAGATCACAGACTTCGTCCCCCAAATATCATAGTGGTACAGTGCCTGTGGAAAATACTTTGACTTTGCATACAAATGAGGGGGCTTCGGAGCATTTTGAGGGCCTTATTTCACTTCTGATAGACCATGCTTGCCTCCCAGAGTGAGATCTGCGCACATGCACACTGACACTGCCCATGTCTGGGTGCCTTTCTCCCCTGGGACACATGAAAGTGTAGCAAGTGGCAGCCGCCATGTACAGCCAGGAAATACAAGTCAGTCCGAGCTTACATTGTGCCCTTCACATGGATGTAGGCGCAGTTTAACCAGTTGGGGGAAGACCCTCAACATGCAAAACGAGGCACAACGGCACACTGAACTCTTCGCAGTGCCAAGGGTGCACTGAGGCCCCGCGCATTTACATGCACATGAAAATTAACTTTCTCAGACATTGTACCACTAACAGGTATAGGGAGAGAATGATTTTTATAGTCCCTCAAATCACTGAACGGATAATTTAATGTATTGCTGGTTATAAAGTCAGTTCAACGGGGTTGCCCATATAACATCTCCTTATACCAGTATGACAGGTTCTCCTGCTCCAGTTACTGCGGCTTTCCTCACAGACTGCACAGCTCTCCTGCCCACAATATGGCTGCTGGTGGAGGAGCAGGCGACCAGACCTGTCCATCAGCCTCCTCCAATAGAAAGGCATCTTTGCCATGTGAGGCGATTATGAATTGAATGCAGCCGATGGCCAGGTCTGGTCACATGCTCCTCCATCAGTGGCCATGTTATGGACAGGAGAGCAGCCTGTGAGGAAACCTGCAGTACCAAGTGCAGGAGAAGAACCCTTCGTATAATAGTAAGGACCACAAAGTCTTCTCCCCAACACATTGCTATGATAAAGCCAAATGTGAAGATACAACAGGTGTGCACTTACTAGGAGATCGGGTAACGCTTACAAAAATTCTGTCACTAGAAGGCTATGTGCACACAGTGCGTTCTATTCACGTTTTTGTTTTTTCGCAGGAAAAACGCTTCCCATTATTTCTAATGGAACTCCGTGTTGTTGTGCACATTCCGCAAAAAAAAAAAAAAAGCATTGCGGTAAAAACGCAGCATGTTCATTAATTTTATGAAATTTCCGCTATTTATTGTATTGGGAAAAAAAATGCAAGCAGATTTTCTGCAAATGGAGTCTGGTTTTGCTCAGGAAAATTCTGCAACATGTGGACTTAGCCTTAGGCTACTTTCACACTAGCGTCGTGCACTGCACGTCGCAATGCTTCGTTTAGGAGAAAAAACGCATCCTGCAAAATTGCTTGCAGGATGCGTTTTTTTCTCCATTGACTAACATTAGTGACGCATTGCGAAGCTTTGCCAAACGTTGCAACCGTCGTGCGACGGTTGCGTCGTGTTGTGGCAAACCGTCGGCAGCAAAAAACGCTACATGTAACGTTTTTTGTTGTGTCCGCCATTTCCGACAGCATATGCGCGGCCGGAACTCCGCCCCCACCTCCCCGCAACTCACAATGGGGCAGCGGATGCACTGGAAAAATGCATCCGCTGCCCCCGTTGTGCGGCGCTTGCACAGTATGCATCGGTACGTCGGGCCGACACAGCGCGACGGCCCCGTACCGACGCTAATGTGAAAGTAGCCTTAGACCTGATTGAGTGATAAGCAAGGTCCTGTGGCTTATGCTAATACAGGATATATTATAATCTGGGCCCCTGCTGCATCCAATGACTTTACAGAAACTGAGGAAGTGTCTGCTCACTCGGAGCTTAGCAGTCCAGTGGGCGGTCCAAATCAGTGACTGCTATTTCTATATACACTTAAGGTACTGTCACATTAAGCGACGCTGCAGCAATCTAGACAACGATCCCTGCAGCGTCGCTGTGTGGTCGCTGGAGAGCTGTCACACAGATGCTCTCCAGCGACCAATGATGCCGGTCCCCTGGTAACCAGGGTAAACATCGGGTTACTAAGCGCAGGGCTGCGCTTAGTAACCCGATGTTTACCCTGGTTACCAGCGTAAATGTAAAAAAAAAAAAAAAAAAAAACTCTGGTTACCAGGGTAAACTTTAAAAAAAAAAAAAAAACACCACATACTTACATTTCGGTGTCTGTCATCGGGCGCTGTGCTTTCCTGCACTGTCAGCGCCGGCCAGCCGTAAAGCAGAGCAGTGATGTCACCGCTGTGCTTTACAGCTGGCCGGCGCTCACAGCCAGTGCAAGAAAGCAGAACGCCGGGGGACAGACACCGGAATGTAAGTATGTAGTGTTTTTTTTTTTTTTTAAAGTTTACCCTGGTAACCAGAGTAAACATCGGGTTACTAAGTGCGGCCCTTAGTAACCCGATGTTTACCCTGGTTACCAGTGAAGACATCGCTGAATCGGCGTCACACGCCGATTCAGCGACGAAATAAAGTGCTGGACTTTCTGCGCAGACCAACGATGGCACAACAGGATCCTGATCGCTGCTGCCTGTCAAACTCAACGATATCGCTAGCCAGGACGCTGCAACGTCACGGATCGCTAGCGATATCGTTCAGTGTGACGGTACCTTAAGACATAACCATCAATCCCGAACTGAGAACACCCACCAGACTGATATGCCCAGAATGAGCAGAGATTTCAATGAATACACAGGTTATACTTAATTTCATTCCTCCCAGTAGCATTCCGCTTTCAGTCACGGCTCTGTGTATAGAGAGCACTGACTAACAGCCGGCCCCGATGCTGATCTGCCAGGGGTGCGGTTACAGCTACTGCTCTCCATACAATGCGGGGACTGACCCTATGCCAGTGCCACCCCCGTGACTGAACCCCCCCAAACGCTACCAGTAGGAATCATTTTTTCCTGGCAGCAAAAGACTAAGTGCGGGCACTGGGCAGGTTCAGAACGCTATTAACCTGCACATTAACACCATATGTGCAGGTTAATAGCATCTTCACGTGACAGGTTCCCTTTAACACGCATAGAATTGCCAAGTATGAATAATACAGAAAACTTCAGAGTGGTCTCCTCAAAAATAAAAGCCCAGCCAGATGTTAAAGGGGTTTCCCAGGCTCCAGTTACATTTCTGCAGTCGTTACTGGAAATCGTGCTGCGTGCAATGTGCATAATGTCAGGATGTCCCTCCATTCCCAATGCGAGTGGGCCGTCATGTAACGGCAAGCATGCGATTTGCTGTGCCTTATTCACTTCGCTCACACATTCTACTCTGCAATCTGACTGTAGACAGTTCACTTGAGTCTGGAAAGCATCAAACCGCATGGCTTTACAGCTCACCCAACGGGGGACTAGCTGTGCACCATGATCCATGGTTCCAAGAGAGAAAATAAAAAAAAAAAAAAAAAACAAGATACAGAAAGAATGCGCTAAAAGTCAAAACCATTTCCACAAAATCAATCAGGCTCAGCCAAAACATGCAGATATGCAAGTCTAGATCTTATTGTATAGTGATGCCATCCGATGCTCAGAAGACAGGAAATTTACACAGGAGCATTCTTTGTAAAAACAGTGAACGAAATAAAAAGCATTGTTCAATAGTGTCCTAAAAGCAAATGCAGTAAAAAGTAGGTACTTCTGAGACATATTAAATATATGGGCAGCAAAAAACACTGGTTCAAGATCCTAGCCACATCTCCACCCGGGGCTACAACTATGCACAGTAGTAACCCTTAGGCTATATTCACACTTTGCGGATTTTGCTGCGGATCCGCAGCGGATTTGACCGCTGCGGATCCGCAGCAGTTTCCCATGAGTTTACATTTCAATGTAAACCTATGGGAAACAAAAAACGCTGTGCACATGCTGCAGAAAAATCAGCGCGGAAACGCTGCGGATTACATTCCGCAGCATGTCACTTCTTTTTTGCGGATTTTCAGCTGCTCCAATAGAAAACTGCAGTTGAAAATCCGCAGAAGAAAACGCAGTAAAAACCGCGATAAATCCGCAGTAAAAACCGCGATGGGTTTTCACTGCGGATTTTGCAATTCCGCTGCGGAAAAATCCGCAGTGGAATCTGCAAAGTGTGCACATAGCCTTAGATAAAACTGCAGAAGGACCTGACATCTTCCCGCAGTAGCAAGCGACAGCATCCATTTTTAGAAAACTTTCTGTAGCGTTGGGCTGGATAAATCCTCAACTACCGGCTGCCATGGCAACCAAGTGCCAGCATCTGAAGCAGTCCCATCATTCCTAAGCAGCCATCAACCTACTGCCAGCTGTCTGAGCTCCGCACAGCCCTCTCCTTATGCCAAGTACAACAACGGAGTGCCCTGCTGAGAAGAAGGCCATTTCTCCATGAGTAGATTCAGGATACCAGCGAGAAAGCGATGAGTGAGAGAACACAGTCCTGCTACATCATACGTCACTAAATGTGATGGAAAATGCTACAGAATAATCTGCTGTACATGGTGGCGGGATTGGCAGTGTGGGTGCATGCAGTATACATTACGCTTACAATTGAGATTACTCATGCACACAGGCTCCTGTCTTCTCAAAAGCTATACTGTTCATTTTTGTTATGTATCAAAAAGCAGCATACTTAAAGGGTTTGTCCACTACTGGACCACCGCCACTGAATAGATTCAGGAGCCCAATTACAATAAGGACAAAGGGTAGTCAGCTCACAGAGAGGGACACGGCTATCACATGCAGGCTGCAGTCTTAAGGGTAGATCCTATCCCAATATGTTGTAGGTGCAATAAGATCGCCCCTTTTCCCCCCCCCAAGCCACCGATCTGTCCTTTACACTGCTCCGCTCCCCTCCGTCCTCCTGTCCGCTCCCCCCTGTGCTCTTGTCCGCTCCAATCCCACCCCCGTGCTCCAACCACCCCCCCTTGCAGTCCGATCCACCCCCCCCTGCAGTCCGATCCACCCCCCCCCCTCCCCGCTCCGATCCGACCCTCGTGCTCCGATTTACCCTCCCCCCATGCTCCGATAACCCAAACGCAACATGGCGCCACCATTGATTCCAGCCAATCTTGTATTCAAAAAGTCAAATGGTGCTCCCTCAATTCCGAGCCCCAACGTGCGCCCAAACAGTGGTTTACCCCCACATATGGGGTACCAGCATACTCAGGACAAACTGCGCAACAATTACTGGGGTCCAATTTCTCCTGTTACCCTTGTGAAAATAAAAAAAATGCTTGCTAAAACATCATTTTTGAGGAAAGAAAAATGATTTTTTATTTTCACGGCCCTGCGTTGTAAACGTCTGTGAAGCACTTGGGGGTTCAAAGTGCTCACCACATATCTAGATAAGTTCCTTGGGGGGTCTAGTTTCTAAAATGGGGTCACTTGTGGGGGGTTTCTACTGTTTAGGCACACCAGGGGCTCTGCAAACGCAACATGACACCTGCAGACCATTCCATCAAAGTCTGCATTTCAAAAGTCACTACTTCCCTTCTGAGCCCCGACGTGTGCCCAAACAGTGGTTTACCCCCACACATGGGGTATCAGCGTACTCAGGAGAAACTGGACAACGACTTTTGGGGTCCAATTTCTCCTGTTACCCTTGGGAAAATTAAAAAATTCTGGGCTAAATATTTTTGAGGAAAGAAAACGTATTTATTATTTTCACGGCTCTGCATTATAAACTTCTGTGAAGCACTTGGGGGTTCAAAGTGCTCACCACACATCTAGATAAGTTCCTTTCGGGGTCTAGTTTCCAAAATGGGGTCACTTGTGGGGGTTTCTACTGTTTAGCCACATCAGGGGCTCTGCAAACGCAACGTGACGCCCGCAGAGCATTCCATCAAAGTCTGCATTTCAAAACGTCACTACTTCACTTCCGAGCCCCGGCATGTGCCCAAACAGTAGTTTACCCCCACATATGGGGTATCACCGTACTCAGGAGAAACTGGACAACAACTTTTGGGGTCAAATTTCTCCTGTTACCCTTGGGAAATTAAAAAATTGCAGGCTAAATGATCATTTTTGAGAAAAAAAATTTTTTTCATTTTCATGGCTCTGCGTTATAAACTTCTGTGAAGCACTTGGGGGTTCGAAGTCCTCACCACACATCTAGATTAGTTCCTTTGGGGGTCTAGTTTCCAAAATGGGGTCATTTGTGAGGGATCTCCAATGTTTAGGCACACAGGGGCTCTCCAAACGTGACATGGTGTCCGCTACTGATTAGAGCTAATTTTCCATTTAAAAAGCCAAATGGCGTGCCTTCCCTTCCGAGCCCTGCCGTGCGCCCAAACAGTGGTTTACCCCCACATATGGGGTATCAGCGTACTCAGGACAAACTGGACAACAACATTTGGCGTCCAATTTCTCCTATTACCCTTGGCAAAATAGGAAATTCCAAGCTAAAAAATTATTTTTGAGGAAAGAAAAGTTATTTTTTATTTTCATGGCTCTGCGTTATAAACTTCTGTGAAGCACCTGGGGGTTTAAAGTGCTCAATATGCATCTAGATAAGTTCCTTGGGGGTCTAGTTTCCAAAATGGGGTCACTTGTGGGGGAGCTCCAATGTTTAGACACACAGGGGCTCTCCAAACGCGACATGGTGTCCGCTAACAATTGGAGCTAATTTTCCATTCAAAAAGTCAAATGGCGCGCCTTCCCTTCCGAGCCCTGCCGTGTGCCCAAACAGTGGTTTATCCCCATATATGAGGTATCGGCGTACTCGGGAGAAATAGCTCAACAAATTTTAGGATCCATTTTATCCTATTGCCCATGTGAAAATGAAAAAATTGAGGCGAAAAGAAATTTTTTGTGAAAAAAAAGTACTTTTTCATTTTTACAGATCAATTTGTGAAGCACCCGAGGGTTTAAAGTGCTCAATATGCATCTAGATAAGTTTCTTGGGGGGTCTAGTTTCCAAAATGGGGTCACTTGTGGGGGAGCTCCAATTTTTAGGCACACGGGGGCTCTCCAAACGTGACATGGTGTCCGCTAAAGAGTGGAGCCAATTTTTCATTCAAAAAGTCAAATGGCGCTCCTTCCCTTCCAAGCCCTGCCGTGCGCCCAAACAGTGGTTTACCCCCACATATGAGGTATCAGCGTACTCAGGACAAATTGGACAACAACTTTCGTGGTTCAGTTTCTCCTTTTACCATTGTGAAATCAAAAAAATTGTTGCTAAAAGATAATTTTTGTGACTAAAAAGTTAAATGTTCATTTTTTCCTTCCATGTTGCTTCTGCTGCTGTGAAGCACCTGAAGGGTTAATAAACTTCTTGAATGTGGTTTTGTGCACCTTGAGGGGTGCAGTTTTTAGAATGGTGTCACTTTTGGGTATTTTCAGCCATATAGACCCCGTAAACTGACTTCAAATGTGAGGTGGTCCCTAAAACAAATGGTTTTGTAAATTTCGTTGTAAAAATGAGAAATCGCTGGTCAAATTTTAACCCTTATAACTTCCTAGCAAAAAAAAATTTTGTTTCCAAAATTGTGCTGATGTAAAGTATACATGTGGGAAATGTTATTTATTAACTATTTTGTGTCACATAACTCTGGTTTAACAGAATAAAAATTCAAATTGTGAAAATTGCGAAATTTTCAAAATTTTCGCCAAATTTCCGTTTTTATCACAAATAAACGCATAATTTATTGACCTAAATTTACCACTATCATGAAGCCCAATATGTCACGAAAAAAAAATCTAAGAACCGCTAGGATCCGTTGAAGCGTTCCTGAGTTATTACCTCATAAAGGGACACTGGTCAGAATTGCAAAAAACGGCAAGGTCTTTAAGGTCAAAATAGGCTGGGTCATGAAGGGGTTAAAAAGGGCCTGTCACTAGGTCAAAAATCACTCAGCCTTTGGAATTACTCCCTTGAGTATTCAGGTTCTCTCTCACTTGTTTTTCCTTAAAGGGAACCTGTCACCCCCAAAATTGAAGGTGAGCTAAGCCCACCGGCATCAGGGACTTATCTACAGCATTCTGGAATGTTGTAGATAAGCCCCCGATGTATCCTGAAAGATGAGAAGTGGTTAGATTATACTCACCTGGGGGGCGCTCCAATCCAATGGGCGTCGCGGTCCGGGGCCTCCCATCTTCATAGAATGACGTCCTCTTCTTGCCTTCACGCTGCGGCTCCGGTGCAGGCATACTTTGTCTGCCCTGTTGAGGGGAGAGCAAAGTACTGCAGTGCGTAGGCGCTGGTCCTCTCTGACCTTTCCCGGTGCCTGCGCACCGGAGCCGCAGCATGAAGACAAGAAGAGGACGTCATCTTAAGAAGATGGGAGGTGCTGGTCCGGACCGCGACACCCATCAGACCCAGACCACAGCAGGACCGCCCCTGGGTGAGTATAATCTAACCTCTTTTTCTCATCTTTCAGGATACATCGGGGGCTTATCTACAGCATTACAGAATTCTGTAGATAAGCCCCTGATGCTGGTGGGTTTAGCTCATCTTCGATTTTGGGGGTGACAGGTTCCCTTTAAAGGGGCTATCTACGATTCAGAGAACCCACTTCTGAATCCCTAGGTTTCCCCCCTTTTAAATAATAACACTAATACTCCCCTCAGATGCGAGCCCCGGGAGAGCCACACTGATGCAACTGCATGACATTATGTCACGCAGTCCCAGCAGCCAATCAGTGCAGGCTTCAGTCTCCTCTCCTAGGGACATAAAAATGTCTTGATTTGTATGCAGGAGTGGAGTGTGAAGCCAGTGCTGATTGGCCACACGGACGGCGTGACAGTCACAGGGGCCCCAGGAGAGCAACTGGTGAAATCACTGGAATGGCACCAGCACAGGAAGTAAGTGTTATTTTAAGGGGGAAAACGTAGGGATTGAGAAAGTTGTCCGAGTAGTGGACAACCCCATTAAATCGGCAATATGGTTCCAGATATTTGGGACTTTTATTTAGTGCTAATTTTTATGGTCTTTACCAAGGAAACAGTGCTCACAAGGTAACAACATAAAATAGGTTAAAGACACTATCCCACAGAACCTGTGACCCATGCCACCTCAAAAAGACCATAAAAATTAACACTAAAAAAGTGATGGATAAAAACGGCATGAATAGGGGAAGCGAAAATAAAAAAAATTTGACTTTTGACTTAAGCCGGTTTCACATTTGCGGTGGTGTCCGCAGCGTTTCTGAGGCATACATCCGCATGCATCTTGATTTCATATCTTTTACATTGTGTACGCATGGACATGCGTTTGCATGCATTCGCCTGCGTCTTTTTGCTGTGTGCGGAGGGGCACGGCTAACGCACCATGTTGCAATTTTTGAGGCGTCAAATTTCCGTCAAATATGCGCAGGCATGTGGATTAGTGCATTAAAAAACGCATTACTGTCTATGGGAACATGTATTTGCATACGCATGCATTCGCTGCGCTTGCGCACTTCGGACTGCGCATGTCCAGGAACTGATTTAGACACGCCCTCCTGGAAATATCGAACGCATGGGCATAAAAAGTGCAAACACATGTGAAAACGCATACAAATGCAGCGGTTTTTTTGCAGTCATGCGTAAGCTGATGCGGATAAAAAATGCTGCGTTAGCGGACAAGACGCTGCGGACTCAACCGCAAATGTGAAACTAGCCTTAGTGCCTGGACCTCTATCTGTTACATATGATAAAGCAATACTTACATTAAAAAGAAATACATGGAGGTTCAGAGGGAACTCAAGCATATTTCACACAGCAGCCAGGAAAATGGACACACAATAAGCGGTGTACTGTGATCCTGCACGATGGAAAGCCGAGTCTATATGGAATCTGACGTGTGGTTCACATTGCGTTAGGGCAGTCCGTTTAGCGCATAGCGCTACGGACTGCGCTACCGCAATGTCCCAAAAGGGATCGCGTTTGGCGATCACGCTAGCGAAGACACCCGATCTGCGCTAGCGGGGAACGGACCTCGGACGCAAGCAGCGTCCGCAGTATGTCCGAAGCTAAAGCGACATCGCTAGCGCGTGCCGAAAATGGCATGCGCTAGAGATCCGCTAGCACATTGCCGTCAATGGGTGCGCTAACGGATTTGTTGCATGGCGTTAATTGCGACAATTTCACCATGTAACGGAGTCCGCTAGCGTTAACCCATTAACGCAATGTGAACCTAGCCTTACTGTGGAGCAAAACCACTGACTCCACAATTTGCCTGACTTCCAACTCCACGACTCCGACCCCACAGCACTGGTCACTACTGAGCATGTAGATAAAGTGCAGCACAGATTGATCTCAGCTAACAGCCAAGATCCTTAGATCAAAACGGACATTTCAGAACTTTCCCAAATTCTTATGGAAACATTTACAGCACATCCTGCACTGAACCACTGCGCCTATTATATATATTAAGGCTATGTGCACACGTA
Organism: Ranitomeya imitator; assembly: GCF_032444005.1. Classification (NCBI taxonomy): domain Eukaryota; kingdom Metazoa; phylum Chordata; class Amphibia; order Anura; family Dendrobatidae; genus Ranitomeya; species Ranitomeya imitator. The sequence goes on along the minus strand of NC_091285.1, from coordinate 254,285,969 downwards.
GGAAAAGAGGTGCAGAATTTTCTGCACAAAATCCGCATCTCCTGGCAGAATCCGCAGCCGTGGATTTGCCGTGGTTTTTATGCAGATTTTGTGTTTTTTATGCGGATTTTCTGCCGTTTTTGCGACTGCGGAATTTTAACATGGAGGGGTGCAGAAACGCTGCAGATCCGCACAAAAGAAGTGACATACACTTCTTTGAAATCTGCGGCAATTCCGCACTGATTTTTCTGCACCATCTGCGTAGCTTTTTTTTTTCCATTGAATAACATTATACTGTACATCACAGTGCGGATCTGCGTTTCTGCACAGAAAAATCTGCTGCGGAACCGCAGCGAATCTGCATAGAATCTGCATCGTGTGCACATAGCCTAAGAGTCAGTCCACTTTATACTGACTTCACAGCCCTACGTGTAAGTACGTAGTTGGGTTTTTATTGATAACTCCCTATATTACAGCAAATAGAACTATCTGGAAAGGGTAGGTCAATTTTAAGACTCAAATCCTCCAGGCTGTAATGACTTCAGCTCTACGCTGTTAAAGGGAGTGTGACTACAGAGCTAAAGAAGCCAAAAGTCCATGTGGCTATCTGCTCTACATTTAGATGCACAGGAAAACTCTATATTGACCTTGACTGAAATCTCGGATTCCTTATGTTTGGGCAAGTCCAATCCTGGCTAAGCAGCTGTACACCATGCCCGTAGTGCAACCCGAGCTCGGCACATCGCGCATTATCTCCCATTGCTAGCCTGCCCTTATTTGGCCAACACAGAGATTCCAATCTGACGGCCACAAACATACACAAAGCCCTCGTACTGAGGAAGCCCAGCCACCAGCTCTGTACCAGCGGCTAGCGGGCATAGGTGGCTGTCATTATGGCAACCTACCCACTACAACATTACAAGCGATCATTATTACGCTGTTCAGGGAGCCCATCAGAACACACCACAGGCAATACAGCACTGAAAGACACACACGTCCAACAACTAGATATCCTGCAAGTTCTGGAGACGCTGCTTCTATTAAACAGTTGAATCCTTTCTATCGTTTACTTGTGATACTTTCTTCCTTTTCTGAATATGTAGGGTCACTGAGGGGACCATACGCCACTAGGAAAGGCTGCCATTCAAAGCCATAGGAGAGCTGGATAAGCCGATGCCTTCCCAGAAACAGAACTGGACAGAATGAACGGCCGGCAGGAATGAAGGGTTCCTACTCTCCATGGATGTGAGGAATTTGAGGTAAGATCCTGAGAGGCAGATTTTATTCATATATATTGGAACTTTATAAAGTGTGCCCACGGACACTTCCATCCTGTTCCCTCCCGCCAAACATACAGCTACACTCCAACGGTAAAGGAAATAAACACAGAAGTTGTAGAGTGTCACTTTACAACAGGGAGTACCTGACAGACCCTCCCCACAACCTCCAGGGGGTCACCACCCATCTTCTGCATTGTACCCCAGCTCTAAATTATATTAGATGATCTGTAAAGACCGCCTGTATTTGGACATAAGGAACAACAAACCTGGAATTTATTAGATTTTTTTGGCCAATCCCGACGTGATGGGGGACTAATATCACACCAGCGATAGTAATGGTGCAAAGATGTGCAACTGTGGGGAATATGGTGTCCTTCTATGGATCACTGTGTGACACTTGGGCACAGTGACTAGCCACAAAGGATGGTGACATATGGAGGGTTGGCACATCATGAGTGACTGGCCTATAGTATGACTGTCCCCCACCCACAGGTATAGGATGGCACAGTATGACTGCCCCCTCCCCAGGTACAGGATGGCACAGTATGACTGCCCCCCTCCCCAGGTACAGGATGGCACAGTATGACTGCCCCCCTCCCCAGGTACAGGATGGCACAGTATGACTGCCCCCCTCCCCAGGTACAGGATGGCACAGTATGACTGCCCCCCTCCCCAGGTACAGGATGGCACAGTATGACTGCCCCCCACCCCAGGTATAGGTTGGCACAGTATGACTGCCCCCCTCCCCAGGTACAGGATGGCACAGTATGACTGCCCCCCTCCCCAGGTACAGGATGGCACAGTATGACTGCCCCCCTCCCCAGGTACAGGATGGCACAGTATGACTGCCCCCCTCCCCGGTATAGGATGGCACAGTATGACTGCCCCCCTCCCCGGTATAGGATGGCACAGTATGACTGCCCCCCTCCCAGGTATAGGATGGCACAGTATGACTGCCCCCCTCCCAGGTATAGGATGGCACAGTATGACTGCCCCCCTCCCCACGTACAGGATGGCACAGTATGACTGCCCCCCCTCCCCACGTACAGGATGGCACAGTATGACTGCTCCCCTCCCCACGTACAGGATGGCACAGTATGACTGCTCCCCTCCCCACGTACAGGATGGCACAGTATGACTGCCCCCCTCCCCACGTACAGGATGGCACAGTATGACTGCCCCCCTCCCCACGTACAGGATGGCACAGTATGACTGCCCCCCTCCCCAGGTATAGGATGGCACAGTATGACTGCCCCCCTCCCCAGGTATAGGATGGCACAGTATGACTGCCCCCCTCCCCAGGTATAGGATGGCACAGTATGACTGCCCCCTCCCCAGGTATAGGATGGCACAGTATGACTGCCCCCCTCCCCAGGTATAGGATGGCACAGTATGACTGCCCCCCTCCCCAGGTATAGGATGGCACAGTATGACTGCCCCCCTCCCCAGGTATAGGATGGCACAGTATGACTGCCCCCCTCCCCAGGTATAGGATGGCACAGTATGACTGCCCCTCTCCCCAGGTACAGGATGGCACAGTATGACTGCCCCCCTCCCCAGGTATAGGATGGCACAGAATGACTGCCCCCCTCCCAAGGTATAGAATGGCACAGTATGACTGCCCCCCCCGGTATAGGATGGCACAGTATGACCGCCCCCCACCCCCAGGTACGGGATGGCACAGTATGACAGCCCCCCTCCCCACGTACAGGATGGCACAGTATGACTGCCCCCCTCCCCACGTACAGGATGGCACAGTATGACTGCCCCTCTCCCCAGGTATAGGATGGCACAGAATGACTGGCCCCCTCCCAGGTATAGGATGGCACAGTATGACTGCCCCCCTCCCCATGTACAGGATGGCACAGTATGACTGCCCCCCTCCCCACGTACAGGATGGCACAGTATGACTGCCCCTCTCCCCAGGTATAGGATGGCACAGTATGACTGCCCCCCTCCCAGGTATAGGATGGCACAGTATGACTGCCCCCCTCCCCAGGTATAGGATGGCACAGTATGACTGCCCCCCTCCCAGGTATAGGATGGCACAGTATAACTGCCCCCCTCCCCAGGTATAGGATGGCACAGTATGACTGCCCCCCTCCCCAGGTAAAGGATGGCACAGTATGACAGCCCCCCTCCCCAGGTATAGGATGGCACAGTATGACTGCCCCCCTCCCAGGTATAGGATGGCACAATATGCCCCCCAGATCTCACAGGAAGGCCCAGCAGGGGCCCGTGCAGGCCAGTGAGCCGCTGGAGGCTGGAGCCGGGCGGTGGGTACCTGGTGCAGAGCCGTGAGCCCGTCCACATTGGCGTAGTTGATGTCAGCCCCCCGGTCCAGTAACTTGCACACCTCGTCGCTGTCTCCGCTGGAGCAGGCAGCCAGGAACACGGCGCCATCGTCGAACTTCACCTTGGTCTTCTTCCGCTTGATGACGTGCGGCTCCAGGTCAGTCTCTGAGCCGATCCAGCGTTTGAGCTGCTCGTTCCTCTTCTGTTTAGCGTCCGCCATCTTCATTCCCTCCCCCTCCCAGCCCCGGGTCCTTCCCTTCCTGCCGCTGTCTTCCTCTACTCTGCTGCGAGGGCTCTGACAAGTGGGCCTCCGAGGCCGCCGTACACCGCAGCCGCCGCGTCTCCGCCGACTCCGGGGCCCACACCCAACTCCTCTCAGTGACACACAGACGTCTGCAGGCCCCGACCGGCTGCGCACACACAACGCGCGCCCGCGACGCTCATCTGCATATTCTCGCGAGAGCTGCCGACGTCAGGACATATAGCTCGCGCAGAAATGCTCACCGCCACCGCCTTCGGTGGGAGGAGGGGCTAAGGGCACATAGAGCCCGTGTGATTGGCTGCAGCAGTGCTGACGTAATATCTGTCTGTTTGGCTGAGGATGAGTTGTTACTTGTAGTAGTAAAGCAGTGGCGGCTCCTGTGACTGGGGGGCGCTCAGTGTATGCAGGCACCTCGGAGGGGCTCATGTAATGCATAGGTATTGCTGCTACACAGCCGGAGCCCCATGGAAGGTGTCTGTGCAGAAAGGGTCGCACTCCTGCAGTCTTCCACAGCTAGAACTACATTTCCCAGAAGCACTTGCGTCTCCCTCTGCCCTGTGTGACCGTCTCCCTGACCTCTCCGCACCCTGCGCAGCACCCTGCCTTTACCCATTATGTCTGCCAGCTACCTCAGCGTGGAGCTTTGCCTTACTAGGCCGTACAGACCCGTGTGTGCCGCCTGCTGCTGACAGAGCAGTGATGTGACGCTGCAAATGGCGCATTATTGATCTCAGCCCCTCTATATACAGCCCGGTCTTCTGCATGAAACCTATGACCTCCTCTCAGCCCTTCTATATACAGCCTGGTCTTCTGCATGAAACCTATGACCTCCTCTCAGCCCCTCTATATACAGCCTGGTCTTCTGCATGAAACCTATGACCTCCTCTTAGCCCCTCTATATACAGCCCGGTCTTCTGCATGAAACCTATGACCTCCTCTCAGCCCCTCTATATACAGCCCGGTCTTCTGCATGAAACCTATGACCTCCTCTCAGCCCCTCTATATACAGCCCGGTCTTCTACATGAAACCTATGACCTCCTCTCAGCCCCTCTATATACAGCCCGGTCTTCTGCATGAAACCTATGACCTCCTCTTAGCCCCTCTATATACAGCCCGGTCTTCTGCATGAAACCTATGACCTCCTCTCAGCCCCTCTATATACAGCCTGGTCTTCTGCATGAAACCTATGACCTCCTCTCAGCCCCTCTATATACAGCCCGGTCTTCTGCATGAAACCTATGACCTCCTCTCAGCCCCTCTATATACAGCCCGGTCTTCTGCATGAAACCTATGACCTCCTCTTAGCCCCTCTATATACAGCCCGGTCTTCTGCATGAAACCTATGACCTCTCAGCCCCTCTATATACAGCCCGGTCTTCTGCATGAAACCTATGACCTCCTCTCAGCCCCTCTATATACAGCCCGGTCTTCTGCATGAAACCTATGACCTCCTCTTAGCCCCTCTATATACAGCCCGGTCTTCTGCATGAAACCTATGACCTCCTCTCAGCCCCTCTATATACAGCCCGGTCTTCTGCATGAAACCTATGACCTCCTCTCAGCCCCTCTATATACAGCCCGGTCTTCTACATGAAACCTATGACCTCCTCTCAGCCCCTCTATATACAGCCCGGTCTTCTGCATGAAACCTATGACCTCCTCTTAGCCCCTCTATATACAGCCCGGTCTTCTGCATGAAACCTATGACCTCCTCTCAGCCCCTCTATATACAGCCTGGTCTTCTGCATGAAACCTATGACCTCCTCTCAGCCCCTCTATATACAGCCCGGTCTTCTGCATGAAACCTATGACCTCCTCTCAGCCCCTCTATATACAGCCCGGTCTTCTGCATGAAACCTATGACCTCCTCTTAGCCCCTCTATATACAGCCCGGTCTTCTGCATGAAACCTATGACCTCTCAGCCCCTCTATATACAGCCCGGTCTTCTGCATGAAACCTATGACCTCCTCTCAGCCCCTCTATATACAGCCCGGTCTTCTGCATGAAACCTATGACCTCCTCTTAGCCCCTCTATATACAGCCTGGTCTTCTGCATGAAACCTATGACCTCTCAGCCCCTCTATATACAGCCTGCTCTTCTGCATGAAACCTATGACCTCCTCTCAGCCCCTCTATATACAGCCCGGTCTTCTGCATGAAACCTATGACCTCCTCTCAGCCCCTCTATATACAGCCCGGTCTTCTGCATGAAACCTATGACCTCCTCTTAGCCCCTCTATATACAGCCCGGTCTTCTGCATGAAACCTATGACCTCCTCTCAGCCCCTCTATATACAGCCCGGTCTTCTGCATGAAACCTATGACCTCCTCTCAGCCCCTCTATATACAGCCCGGTCTTCTGCATGAAACCTATGACCTCCTCTTAGCCCCTCTATATACAGCCCGGTCTTCTGCATGAAACCTATGACCTCCTCTCAGGCCCTCTATAAACAGCCCGGTCTTCTGCATGAAACGTATGACCTCCTCTCATCCCCAGTCACGTAGTATATTGCACAGCCCACGTAGTATATTGCCCAGTCACGTACTATATTGCCCAGCCACGTACTATATTGCACAGCCCACGTAGTATATTGCCCAGTCACGTAGTATATTGCACAGCCCACGTAGTATATTGCCCAGTCACGTAGTATATTGCCCAGCCACGTAGTATACAGCACAGAGCATATTGCCCAGCCACGTAGTATATTGCCCAGTTACGTAGTATATTGCCCAGTGACGTACAGCACAGAGCCACGTAGTGTATTGCCCAGCCACGTAGTATATTGCCCAGCGACATAGTATACAGCACAGAGCATATTGCCCAGTGACGTAGTATATTGTCCAGCGGTCACATGACTGTGACATTATGGAAGGTCCTTGTTGCATAGCATCTTTAGCACCGGAGAAGCGAGGAGCGGGAAAGGCGCCGGAGGGTGAGTATATGATGATTTTTTATTTCTTTTATTATTTTTAACATTAGATCTTTTTACTATTGACGCTGCATAGGCAGTATCAATAGTAAAAACTTGGTCACACAGGGTTAATAGCGGTGGTAACTGTTATGACCTGGTGGTCAGGACAATAATGGACCTGGTGGTTAAGAGCACACGGAATGACCTGATAGTTACAGATAATAAGGACGAGCTCTGGGACGTGGGAACTCTGCTGACCGCAAACCCTAAACCTATCCAACACACTAGAAATAGCCGTGGATTGCGCCTAACGCTCCCTATGCAACTCGGCACAGCCTAAGAAACTAGCTAGCCCTGAAGATAGAAAAATAAAGCCTACCTTGCCTCAGAGAAATTCCCCAAAGGAAAAGGCAGCCCCCCACATATAATGACTGTGAGTAAAGATGAAAATACAAACACAGAGATGAAATAGATTTAGCAAAGTGAGGCCCGACTTACTGAACAGACCGAGGATAGGAAAGGTTACTTTGCGGTCAGCACAAAAACCTCCAAGAGGCCACACAGAGGGCGCAAAAAGACCCTCCGCACCGACTCACGGTGCGGAGGCGCTCCCTCTGCGTCCCAGAGCTTCCAGCAAGCAAGACAACAAATTAAATAGCAAGCTGGACAGAAAAATAGCAAACCAAAGAAATACAAGCTGGAACTTAGCTTCTGATGGGAAGACAGGTCACAAGAACGATCCAGGAGTGAACTAGACCAATACTGGAACATTGACAGGTGGCATGGAGCAAAGATCTAAGTGGAGTTAAATAGAGCAGCAGCTAACGAATTAACCTCGTCACCTGTGAAACTCAGAAACACCCACCAGAGGAAGTCCATGGACAGAACCAGCGGAAGTACCATTCATGACCACAGGAGGGAGCCCGACAACAGAATTCACAACAGTACCCCCCCCCCTTGAGGAGGGGTCACCGAACCCTCACCAGAGCCCCCAGGCCAACCAGGATGAGCCAAATGAAAGGCACGAACCAGATCAGCAGCATGAACATCAGAGGCAAAAACCCAGGAATTATCTTCCTGACCATAACCCTTCCACTTGACCAGGTACTGGAGTTTCCGTCTCGAAACACGAGAATCCAAAATCTTCTCCACCACATACTCCAACTCCCCCTCAACTAACACCGGGGCAGGAGGATCAACGGATGGAACCACAGGCGCCACGTATCTCCGCAATAACGACCTATGGAACACATTATGGATGGCAAAAGAAGCAGGAAGGGCCAAACGAAATGACACAGGATTGATAACCTCAGAAATCTTATACGGACCAATGAAACGAGGCTTAAACGTAGGAAAGGAAACCTTCATAGGAACATAACGAGGCGACAACCAAACCAAATCCCCAACACGAAGTCGGGGACCCACACAGCGCCGGCGGTTAGCAAAACGTTGAGCCTTCTCCTGGGACAATGTCAAATTGTCCACCACATGAGTCCAAATCTGCTGCAACCTATCCACCACAGTATCTACACCAGGACAGTCTGAAGACTCAACCTGCCCTGAAGAGAAACGAGGATGGAAACCAGAATTGCAGAAAAACGGCGAAACCAAAGTAGCCGAGCTGGCCCGATTATTAAGGGCGAACTCAGCCAACGGCAAAAAGGACACCCAATCATCCTGATCAGCAGAAACAAAGCATCTCAGATATGTTTCCAAAGTTTGATTAGTTCGTTCGGTTTGGCCATTTGTCTGAGGATGGAAAGCCGAGGAAAAAGACAAATCAATGCCCATCCTAGCACAAAAGGATCGCCAAAACCTTGAAACAAACTGGGAACCTCTGTCAGAAACGATGTTCTCCGGGATACCATGTAAACGAACCACATGCTGGAAAAATAATGGCACCAAATCAGAGGAGGAAGGCAATTTAGACAAAGGTACCAAATGGACCATCTTAGAAAAGCGATCACAAACCACCCAAATGACCGACATCTTTTGAGAGACGGGGAGATCCGAAATAAAATCCATAGAAATATGCGTCCAGGGCCTCTTCGGGACCGGCAAGGGCAAAAGCAACCCACTGGCACGAGAACAGCAGGGCTTAGCCCGAGCACAAGTCCCACAGGACTGCACAAAAGAACGCACATCCCGCAACAAAGACGGCCACCAGAAGGATCTAGCCACCAAATCTCTGGTACCAAAGATTCCAGGATGCCCAGCCAACACTGAACAATGCATCTCAGAGATAACTCTACCAGTCCATCTATCAGGGACAAACAGTTTCCCCGCTGGGCAACGGTCAAGTCTATCAGCCTGAAATTTTTGCAGCACCCGCCGCAAATCAGGGAAGATGGCAGACAAAATTACCCCCTCTTTGAGAATACCCGCCGGCTCAGGAACACCCGGAGAGTCAGGCACAAAACTCCTTGACAGGGCATCAGCCTTCACATTCTTAGAGCCCGGAAGGTACGAAACCACAAAATCAAAACGGGAGAAAAATAACGACCATCGAGCCTGTCTCGGATTCAACCGTTTGGCAGACTCAAGATAAGTCAAATTCTTGTGATCTGTCAAGACCACCACGCGATGCTTGGCTCCTTCCAGCCAATGACGCCACTCCTCGAATGCCCACTTCATGGCCAACAATTCACGATTACCAACATCATAGTTACGCTCAGCAGGCGAAAACTTTCTAGAAAAGAAAGCACATGGCTTCATAACCGAGCCATCAGAACTTCTTTGCGACAAAACAGCCCCTGCTCCAATCTCAGAAGCATCAACCTCAACCTGAAACGGAAGCGAAACATCTGGCTGGCACAACATAGGGGCAGAAGAAAAGCGACGCTTCAACTCCTGAAAAGCCTCTACAGCCGCAGAAGACCAATTGACCACATCAGCACTCTTCTTGGTCAAATCAGTCAACGGTTTAGCAACAGTAGAAAAATTAGCGATGAAGCGCCGATAAAAATTAGCAAAGCCCAGGAACTTTTGCAGGCTCTTCACAGATGTCGGCTGAGTCCAATCGTAAATGGCCTGGACTTTAACAGGGTCCATCTCGATAGTAGAAGGGGAAAAAATGAAACCCAAAAATGAAACCTTCTGAACTCCAAAGAGACACTTTGACCCCTTCACAAACAAGGAATTCGCACGAAGGACCTGGAACACCATTCTGACCTGCTTCACATTAGACTCCCAATCATCCGAAAAGACCAAAATATCATCCAAATACACAATCAGGAATTTATCCAGGTACTCTCGGAAGATGTCATGCATAAAGGACTGAAATACTGATGGAGCATTGGAAAGCCCGAATGGCATAACCAGGTACTCAAAATGGCCCTCTGGCGTATTAAATGCTGTTTTCCATTCATCGCCTTGTTTAATACGCACAAGATTATACGCCCCTCGAAGATCTATCTTGGTGAACCAACTAGCCCCTTTAATACGAGCAAACAAATCAGACAGCAACGGCAAAGGATACTAAAATTTGACTGTAATTTTATTAAGAAGGCGGTAATCAATACAAGGTCTCAAAGAACCATCCTTCTTGGCCACAAAAAAGAACCCTGCTCCTAACGGTGATGACGACGGGCGAATATGGCCTTTCTCCAAGGATTCCTTTATATAACTCCGCATAGCGGCGTGTTCTGGCACAGATAAATTGAACAATCAGCCTTTAGGAAACTTACTACCAGGAATCAAATTAATTGCACAATCGCAATCCCTATGAGGAGGTAGGGCATTGGCTTTGGGCTCATCAAATACATCCCGATAATCCGACAAAAACTCTGGAACTTCAGAAGGAGTGGAAGACGAAATAGACAAAAATGGAACATCACCATGTACCCCCTGGTAACCCCAGCTGGACACAGACATAGATTTCCAGTCCAATACTGGATTATGAACCTGTAGCCATGGCAACCCCAAAACGACCACATCATGCAGATTATGCAACACCAGAAAGCGGATATCCTCCTGATGTGCAGGAGCCATGCACATGGTCAATTGGGTCCAATACTGAGGCTTATTCTTGGCCAAAGGCGTAGCATCAATTTCTCTCAATGGAATAGGATACTGCAAGGGCTCCAAGAAAAAACCACAGCGCCTAGCATACTCCAAGTCCATCAAATTCAGGGCAGCGCCTGAATCCACAAATGCCATAACCGAATAGGACGACAGAGAGCAAATCAGAGTAACAGACAATAGAAATTTAGACTGTACCGTACCAATGGTGGCAGACCTAGCGAACCGCTTAGTGCGCTTAGGACAATCGGAGATATCATGAGTGGAATCACCACAGTAAAAACATAGCCCATTCCGACGTCTGTGTTCTTGCCGTTCAGCTCTGGTCAAAGTCCTATCACATTGCATAGGCTCAGGCCCATGCTCAGATAGTACCGCCAAATGGTGCACAGCTTTACGCTCACGCAAGCGTCGATCGATCTGAATAGCCAAGGACATAGACTCATTCAGACCAGCAGGCATGGGAAATCCCACCATGACATCCTTAAGGGCTTCTGTTGTGAATTCTGTGGCAGAGCTCCCTCCTGTGGTCACAAGTGGTACTTCGGCTGATTCTCTCTGGGAGCTTCCGTTTGTGGAGGAAACTGGTACTGCTGCTTCTGAGTTTCCTCCCTCAGGTGATCTGGTGAGGTCGTTAGGTGCTTCTCTACTTAACCCCACCTAATACTTTGATTCATGCTTCCTGTCAATGTTCCAGTGTTGGACTTGTGTTTCTCTGGATCATTCCTGTGGCCTGCTGCTCTGCATAGCTAAGTGCTTCTTTGCTATTTGTTGCTATTTTTTCTGTCCAGCTTGTCTTTTTGTTTTGCTGGAAGCTCTGGGACGCAAAGGGTGTACCTCCGTGCCGTTAGTTCGGTACGGAGGGTCTTTTTGCCCCTTTGCGTGGTTTTCTTTAGGGTTTTGTGTAGACCGCAAAGTTATCTTTCCTATCCTCGTTCTGTCTAGAATATTGGGCCTCACTTTGCTGAATCTATTTCATCCCTACGTTTGTCTTTTCATCTTACTCACAGTCATTATATGTGGGGGGCTGCCTTTTCCTTTGGGGTATTTCTCTGAGGCAAGGTAGGCTTATTTTTTCTATCTTCAGGCTAGTTAGTTTCTCAGGCTGTGCCGAGTTGCATAGGTAGTGTTAGGCGCAATCCACGGCTGCCTCTAGTTGTGTTTGGAGAGGATCAGGGATTGCGGTCTGCAGAGTTCCCACGTCTCAGAGCTCGTTCTATTATTTTGGGTTATTGTCAGATCACTGTATGTGCTCTGACCTCCATGTCCATTGTGATACTGAATTGCCTTTCATAACAGTACAGGAAGCCGAAAGTACTAATGATTCTCAATAGAGGGAAAAAAGAAGTTCTGAGACCATTTTTTTTTCTTGGCTTTGTGTTTTGTCTTTTTTTTCCCCTAGACATTTGGGTGGTTCAGTACACAGGTGTAGCGATGGACATTAGAAGTCTGTCTTCATTTGTGGATCAGCTCTCGGCAAGAGTACAAAAGATTCAAGACACTATTGATCAGAAATCTATGTTAGAACCAAGAATTCCTATTCCTGATTTGTTTTTTGGAGATAGAACTAAGTTTCTGAGTTTCAAAAATAATTGTAAGTTATTTCTGGCCTTGAAACCTCGTTCCTCTGGTGATCCAGTTCAACAGGTTTTGATTATTATTTCTTTTTTGCGCGGCGACCCTCAGGACTGGGCATTTTCTCTTGCGCCAGGAGATCCTGCATTGAGTAATATCAATGCGTTTTTCCTGGCGCTCGGATTGCTGTACGATGAGCCTAGTTCAGTGGATCAGGCAGAAAAGAATTTGCTGGCTCTTTGTCAGGGTCAGGATGAGATAGAGGTATATTGCCAGAAATTTAGAAAATGGTCAGTGCTCACTCAATGGAATGAATCTGCGCTGGCAGCTATGTTCAGAAAGGGTCTCTCTGAAGCCCTTAAGGATGTCATGGTGGGATTTCCTATGCCTGCTGGTTTGAATGAGTCTATGTCTTTGGCTATTCAGATCGGTCGACGCTTGCGTGAGCGTAAATCTGTGCACCATTTGGCGGTATTACCTGAGCTTAAACCTGAGCCTATGCAGTGCGATAGGACTTTGACCAGAGTTGAACGGCAAGAACACAGACGTCTGAATGGGCTGTGTTTCTACTGTGGTGATTCCACTCATGCTATCTCTGATTGTTCTAAGCGCACTAAGCGGTTCGCTAGGTCTGCCACCATTGGTACGGTACAGTCAAAATTTCTTTTGTCCGTTACCTTGATCTGCTCTTTGTCATCATATTCTGTCATGGCGTTTGTGGATTCAGGCGCTGCTCTGAATTTGATGGACTTGGAATATGCTAAGCGTTGTGGGTTTTTCTTGGAGCCCTTGCAGTGTCCTATTCCATTGAGAGGTATTGATGCTACGCCTTTGGCCAAGAATAAGCCTCAATACTGGACCCAGCTGACCATGTGCATGGCTCCTGCACATCAGGAGGATACTCGCTTTCTGGTGTTGCATAATCTGCAAGATGTGGTCGTATTGGGGTTGCCATGGCTACAAGCCCATAATCCAGTATTGGATTGGAAATCCATGTCGGTGTCCAGCTGGGGTTGTCAGCCATGCCATGGTACATGGTGATGTTCCATTTTTGTCAATTTCGTCATCCACCCCTTCTTAGGTTCCAGAGTTCTTGTCTGATTACCGGGATGTATTTGATGAGCCCAAGTCCGATGCCCTACCTCCGCATAGGGATTGTGATTGTGCTATCAATTTGATTCCTGGTGGTAAATTCCCAAAAGGTCGACTGTTTAATTTATCCGTGCCTGAGCACACCGCTATGCGCAGTTATGTGAAGGAATCCCTGGAGAAGGGGCATATTCGCCCGTCATCGTCGCCATTAGGAGCAGGGTTCTTTTTTGTAGCCAAAAAGGATGGTTCGCTGAGACCTTGTATAGATTATCGCCTTCTTAATAAGATCACTGTTAAATTTCAGTACCCCTTGCCTTTGTTATCTGATTTGTTTGCTCGGATTAAGGGGGCTAGTTGGTTCACCAAGATTGATCTTCGTGGTGCGTATAATCTGGTGCGAATCTGGCGAGGCGATGAATGGAAAACTGCATTTAATACGCCCGAGGGTCATTTTGAGTATCTAGTGATGCCATTCGGACTTGCCAATGCTCCATCAGTGTTTCAGTCCTTTATGCATGACATCTTCCGAGAGTACCTGGATAAATTCCTGATTGTGTACTTGGATGACATTTTGATCTTCTCGGATGATTGGGAGTCTCATGTGAAACAGGTCAGAACGGTTTTTCAGGTCCTGCGTGCTAACTCGTTGTTTGTGAAGGGATCAAAGTGTCTCTTTGGTGTGCAGAAGGTTTCATTTTTGGGGTTTATCTTTTCCCCTTCTACTATCGAGATGGATCCTGTTAAGGTCCAAGCCATCCATGATTGGACTCAGCCGACATCTCTGAAATGTCTGCAAAAGTTCCTGGGCTTTGCTAATTTTTATCGTCGCTTCATCTGCAATTTTTCTAGTATTGCCAAACCATTGACCGATTTGACCAAGAAGGGTGCTGATTTGGTCAATTGGTCTTCTGCTGCTGTGGAAGCTTTTCAAGAGTTGAAGCGTCGTTTTTCTTCTGCCCCTGTGTTGTGTCAACCTGATGTTTCTCTTCTGTTCCAGGTCGAGGTTGATGCTTCTGAGATTGGAGCAGGGGCTGTTTTGTCGCAGAGAGGTTCTGATTGTTCAGTGATGAAACCATGCACTTTTTTTTCCAGGAAGTTTTCGCCTGCTGAGCGGAATTATGATGTGGGCAACCGAGAGTTGCTGGCCATGAAGTGGGCATTCGAGGAGTGGCGTCATTGGCTTGAAGGAGCTAAGCATCGCGTGGTGGTATTGACTGATCATAAGAACCTGACTTATCTCGAGTCTGCTAAGCGTTTGAATCCTAGACAGGCTCGTTGGTCGCTGTTTTTCGCCCGTTTTGACTTTGTGATTTTGTACCTTCCGGGCTCTAAAAATGTGAAGGCGGATGCTCTGTCTAGGAGTTTTGTGCCCGACTCTCCGGGTTTATCTGAGCCGGCGGGTATCCTCAAGGAAGGAGTAATTGTGTCTGCCATCTCCCCTGATTTGCGGCGGGTGCTGCAAAAATTTCAGGCTAATAAACCTGATCGTTGTCCAGCGGAGAAACTGTTTGTCCCGGATAGGTGGACAAATAAAGTGATCTCTGAGGTTCATTGTTCGGTGTTGGCTGGTCATCCTGGAATCTTTGGTACCAGAGAGTTAGTGGCTAGATCCTTTTGGTGGCCGTCTCTGTCGCGGGATGTGCGTTCTTTTGTGCAGTCCTGTGGGATTTGTGCTCGGGCTAAGCCCTGCTGTTCTCGTGCCAGTGGGTTGCTTTTGCCCTTGCCGGTCCCGAAGAGACCTTGGACACATATCTCTATGGATTTTATTTCAGATCTTCCCGTCTCTCAAAAGATGTCAGTCATTTGGGTGGTCTGTGATCGCTTTTCTAAGATGATCCATCTGGTACCCTTGTCCAAGTTGCCTTCCTCCTCTGATTTGGTGCCATTGTTCTTCCAGCATGTGGTTCGTTTGCATGGCATTCCAGAGAATATCGTTTCTGACAGAGGTTCCCAGTTTGTTTCGAGGTTTTGGCGAGCCTTTTGTGGTAGGATGGGCATTGACTTGTCTTTTTCCTCGGCTTTTCATCCTCAGACTAATGGCCAGACCGAACGAACCAATCAGACCTTGGAAACCTATCTGAGATGCTTTGTTTCTGCCGATCAGGATGACTGGGTGTCCTTTTTGCCTTTGGCTGAGTTCGCCCTTAATAATCGGGCCAGCTCGGCTACCTTGGTTTCGCCATTTTTCTGCAATTCTGGGTTCCATCCTCGTTTCTCTTCAGGACAGGTTGAGTCTTCGGACTGTCCTGGTGTGGATACTGTGGTGGACAGGTTGCAGCAGATTTGGATTCATGTAGTGGACAATTTGACCTTGTCCCAGGAGAAGGCTCAACGTTTCGCTAATCGCAGACGCCGTGTGGGTCCCCGACTTCGTGTTGGGGATCTGGTTTGGTTATCTTCTCGTCATATTCCTATGAAGGTTTCCTCTCCGAAGTTTAAACCTCGTTTCATTGGTCCTTATAGGATTTCTGAGGTTATTAATCCTGTGTCTTTTCGTCTGACCCTCCCAGATTCTTTTTTCATACATAACGTCTTCCATAGGTCATTGTTGCGGAGATACGTGGCACCTATGGTTCCATCTGTTGACCCTCCTGCCCCGGTTTTGGTGGAGGGGGAATTGGAGTATATTGTGGAGAAGATTTTGGATTCTCGTGTTTCAAGACGGAAACTTCAGTATCTGGTTAAATGGAAGGGTTATGCTCAGGAGGATAATTCCTGGGTTTTTGCCTCTGATGTCCATGCTCCCGATCTTGTTCGTGCCTTTCATGTGGCTCATCCTGGTCGGCCTGGGGGCTCTGGTGAGGGTTCGGTGACCCCTCCTCAAGGGGGGGGTACTGTTGTGAATTCTGTGGCAGAGCTCCCTCCTGTGGTCACAAGTGGTACTTCGGCTGATTTTCTCTGGGAGCTTCCGTTTGTGGAGGAAACTGGTACTGCTGCTTCTGAGTTTCCTCCCTCAGGTGATCTGGTGAGGTCGTTAGGTGCTTCTCTACTTAACCCCACCTAATGCTTTGATTCATGCTTCCTGTCAACGTTCCAGTGTTGGACTTGTGTTTCTCTGGATCATTCCTGTGGCCTGCTGCTCTGCATAGCTAAGTGCTTCTTTGCTATTTGTTGCTATTTTTTCTGTCCAGCTTGTCTTTTTGTTTTGCTGGAAGCTCTGGGACGCAAAGGGTGTACCTCCGTGCCGTTAGTTCGGTACGGAGGGTCTTTTTGCCCCTTTGCGTGGTTTTCTTTAGGGTTTTGTGTAGACCGCAAAGTTATCTTTCCTATCCTCGTTCTGTCTAGAATATCGGGCCTCACTTTGCTGAATCTATTTCATCCCTACGTTTGTCTTTTCATCTTACTCACAGTCATTATATGTGGGGGGCTGCCTTTTCCTTTGGGGTATTTCTCTGAGGCAAGGTAGGCTTATTTTTTCTATCTTCAGGCTAGTTAGTTTCTCAGGCTGTGCCGAGTTGCATAGGTAGCGTTAGGCGCAATCCACGGCTGCCTCTAGTTGTGTTTGGAGAGGATCAGGGATTGCGGTCTGCAGAGTTCCCACGTCTCAGAGCTCGTTCTATTATTTTGGGTTATTGTCAGATCACTGTATGTGCTCTGACCTCCATGTCCATTGTGATACTGAATTGCCTTTCATAACAGGCTTCAGAGAGACCCTTTCTGAAGATTGCTGCCAGGGCACATTCATTCCACTGAGTGAGCACAGACCACTTTCTAAACTTCTGACAATATATCTCCGCTTCATCCTGACCCTGTCACAGAGCCAGCAAGATTTTCTCTGCCTGATCCACTGAATTAGGTTCGTCATAAAGCAATCCAAGCGCCAGGAAAAACGCATCAACATCACGCAATGCCGGATCTCCTGGCGCAAGGGAAAATGCCCAGTCTTGAGGGTCACCACGTAACAAAGAAATAATGATCTTTACTTGTTGAACAGGGTCACCTGAGGAGCGAGGTTTCAAGGCAAGAAACAATTTACAATTATTTTTGAAATTCAAGAACTTAGATCTATCACCAAAAAACAAATCAGGAATTGGAATCCTAGGCTCTGACATCGGATTCTGAACCACAAAATCTTGAATGTTTTGTATCCTTGTAGTGAGATTATCCATCCAAGAGGACAGACCTTGAATGTCCATGTTTACACCAGTTTCCTGAACCACCCAGAGGTAAAGGGGAAAATAGAGACAAAACACACTGCAAAGAAAAAAAAATGGTCTCAAAACTTCTCTTATCCCTCTATTGAGATGCATTAGTACTTTGGGCCACCTGCACTGTTATGACCTGGTGGTCAGGACAATAATGGACCTGGTGGTTAAGAGCACACGGAATGACCTGATAGTTACAGATAATAAGGACGAGCTCTGGGACGTGGGAACTCTGCTGACCGCAAACCCTAAACCTATCCAACACACTAGAAATAGCCGTGGATTGCGCCTAACGCTCCCTATGCAACTCGGCACAGCCTAAGAAACTAGCTAGCCCTGAAGATAGAAAAATAAAGCCTACCTTGCCTCAGAGAAATTCCCCAAAGGAAAAGGCAGCCCCCCACATATAATGACTGTGAGTAAAGATGAAAATACAAACACAGAGATGAAATAGATTTAGCAAAGTGAGGCCCGACTTACTGAACAGACCGAGGATAGGAAAGGTTACTTTGCGGTCAGCACAAAAACCTACAAAAAGACCACGCAGAGGGCGCAAAAAGACCCTCCGCACCGACTCACGGTGCGGAGGCGCTCCCTCTGCGTCCCAGAGCTTCCAGCAAGCAAGACAACAAATTAAATAGCAAGCTGGACAGAAAAATAGCAAACCAAAGAAATACAAGCTGGAACTTAGCTTCTGATGGGAAGACAGGTCGCAAGAACGATCCAGGAGTGAACTAGACCAATACTGGAACATTGACAGGTGGCATGGAGCAAAGATCTAAGTGGAGTTAAATAGAGCAGCAGCTAACGAATTAACCTCGTCACCTGTGAAACTCAGAAACACCCACCAGAGGAAGTCCATGGACAGAACCAGCCGAAGTACCATTCATGACCACAGGAGGGAGCCCGACAACAGAATTCACAACAGGTAACGGAGTGAGTTACCCGCGGCATAACGCGGTCCGTTACCGCTGGCATTAACCCTGTGTGAGCGGTGACTGCGGGGAGTATGGAGCGGGCGCTGAGTGCAGGGGAGTAGGGAGGGACTAATCGGACTGTGGCCGCCGCTGATTGGTCGCGGCAGCCATGACAGGCAGCTGGCGAGACCAGTCAGCGACTTGGATTCCATGACAGACAGAGGCCGCGACCAATGAATATCCGTGACAGACAGAAGGACAGACAGACAGAAAGACGGAACTGACCCTTAGACAATTATAAAGTAGATATTGCTGTCCGATGCCATTATACAGACCTGAATCCGATTGAACACATCTGGGACATCATGTCTCGCACAATCCACCAACGTTAGGTTGCACCACAGACTTCCAGGAGTCGGTGGATGCTTTAGTCCAGGTCTGGGAGGAAATCCCACAGGAGACCATCCGCCGCCTCATCAGGAGAATGCCCAGGCGTTGTAGAGAGGTCATACAGGCACGTGGAGGCCACACACACTACTGAGCATCATTTCCTTGTTTTGAGGCATTTCCTCTGAAGTTGGATCAGCCTACAATTTGATTTTCCACTTTGATTTTGAGTATCGTTCCAAATCCAGGCCTCCATTAAATTTATTTACTGTAAATGATATCTATAACTCTGTACGTAACCCCTTTCTCATGTACAGCACCATGGAATTAATGGTGCTATATAAATAATAATAAAAAATCAAGTAGATTTGGGAATTCGCGGGGGTGATCTATCTAGGACCCTTGCACAGGTAAAGAGCAGATGGATTTACCATCTCAGCACTATGAGCCCCAGAGGTCTTAATGAAAGCCTGGGGCTCTCGGCTTTCCTGTAATGTTCAACAGTTCTATGCATTATTGAGGCATCTTTTTAGGGTTTCTATGGGTAGGGTGTTTTAACCATTGTTCATTCTATGTTTTGATTTAAATTTAGTTCTATTATTGATTCCATTTTTGTTCATTATTATATTTAGATTGTTTATGTTCATGGGGGCGGATGAGAGAGGCGGTTTTGCTGCTTTACCATATACCTGGAATCTTGGAGATATCTGGAAAAGATCTAAACAACAGTCCTTTTGGATCCACTCCTACTTTTATGGACTTTCCATCTATTTTTTATCTAATTGATCAAAGAATCATATATGTGGATTAATTCTATGGAGGCCCCAATCTTGGGTCTCCTTCTGTCTAGTTGGACAATATGATCTCCGGTTTATTGTTCATTATATAAGGACTCAGTGGATCATTACATACTTTATTGGGATCAACCTTTTTACTCTGTGTGTAACTTGGAGATACTTTTCATTTTAATAAGTGCATAAATTGGTAGAGCACACACAGAGCACTTTTAACATTGCACTTTTATCATCTACTTCAGCTCACTGGTTTTGATAAATTTTATTACCGACAGCACTTACACTTTTTCCCTTAAGAAATAAATTTCTAATATTTCTATTTTTATTGGTGTTTATCTTCTTCTTTTTCCATGTATTCCTTTTTTATTTACACTTTCACTATTTATATAGTGGGATTAATCTCACTTGCACGCACCCACCCTTATCATCCATCCATTAAATCTATGGTAACGCCAATCACTCCCTGTTGATATTCTTAATGATTTTTTCCTTGTCATCCCACTTTCTTTTATTCACTATATATATATATATCTATATATCTATATATCTATATATATATATATCTATATATATATAGATATATATAGATATATAGATATATATATATATATATCTATGTATCTATATATATCTATATATATATATACAGTGGGGCAAAAAAGTATTTAGTCAGTCAGCAATAGTGCAAGTTCCACCACTTAAAAAGATGAGAGGCGTCTGTAATTTACATCATAGGTAGACCTCAACTATGGGAGACAAACTGAGAAAAAAAATCCAGAAAATCACATTGTCTGTTTTTTTAACATTTTATTTGCATATTATGGTGGAAAATAAGTATTTGGTCAGAAACAAAATTTCATCTCAATACTTTGTAATATATCCTTTGTTTGCAATGACAGAGGTCAAACGTTTTCTGTAAGTCTTCACAAGGTTGCCACACACTGTTGTTGGTATGTTGGCCCATTCCTCCATGCAGATCTCCTCTAGAGCAGTGATGTTTTTGGCTTTTCGCTTGGCAACACGGACTTTCAACTCCCTCCAAAGGTTTTCTATAGGGTTGAGATCCGGAGACTGGCTAGGCCACTCCAGGACCTTGAAATGCTTCTTACGAAGCCACTCCTTCGTTGCCCTGGCGGTGTGCTTTGGATCATTGTCATGTTGAAAGACCCAGCCACGTTTCATCTTCAATGCCCTTGCTGATGGAAGGAGGTCTGCACTCAAAATCTCACGATACATGGCCCCATTCATTCTTTCATGTACCCAGATCAGTCGTCCTGGCCCCTTTGCAGAGAAACAGCCCCAAAGCATGATGTTTCCACCACCATGCTTTACAGTAGGTATGGTGTTTGATGGATGAAACTCAGTATTCTTTTTCCTCCAAACACGACAAGTTGTGTTTCTACCAAACAGTTCCAGTTTGGTTTCATCAGACCATAGGACATTCTCCCAAAACTCCTCTGGATCATCCAAATGCTCTCTAGCAAACTTCAGACGGGCCCGGACATGTACTGGCTTAAGCAGTGGGACACGTCTGGCACTGCATGATCTGAGTCCATGGTGGCGTAGTGTGTTACTTATGGTAGACCTTGTTACATTGGTCCCAGCTCTCTGCAGTTCATTCACTAGGTCCCCCCGCGTGGTTCTGGGATTTTTGCTCACCGTTCTTGTGATCATTCTGACCCCACGGGGTGGGATTTTGCGTGGAGCCCCAGATCGAGGGAGATTATCAGTGGTCTTGTATGTCTTCCATTTTCTAATTATTGCTCCCACTGTTGATTTCTTCACTCCAAGCTGGTTGGCTATTGCAGATTCAGTCTTCCCAGCCTGGTGCAGGGCTACAATTTTGTTTCTGGTGTCCTTTGACAGCTCTTTGGTCTTCACCATAGTGGAGTTTGGAGTCAGACTGTTTGAGGGTGTGCACAGGTGTCTTTTTATACTGATAACAAGTTTAAACAGGTGCCATTACTACACGTAATGAGTGGAGTAAAGAGGAGACTCTTAAAGAAGAAGTTACAGGTCTGTGAGAGCCAGAAATCTTGATTGTTTGTTTCTGACCAAATACTTATTTTCCACCATAATATGCAAATAAAATGATAAAAAAACAGACAATGTGATTTTCTGGATTTTTTTTTCTCAGTTTGTCTCCCATAGTTGAGGTCTACCTATGATGTAAATTACAGACGCCTCTCATCTTTTTAAGTGGTGGAACTTGCACTATTGCTGACTGACTAAATACTTTTTTGCCCCACTGTATATATATATATCTATATATATATATATATATCTATATATATATATATTATTTGGCACCTCAATATTGTTATTTTTTTTTAATTCTATTATTGTTATATTATTGTTATATTATAATCTTTTCATTTATTATAAATTTAGTATTTACAATATACAAGCACTGTCACTTTATATTAAGCCCTCTCCAATTGTTTTCACACTTTAGTGATGTTATGAATCTATTTTTTATATTTTGTTCCCCCATAGTAGTTATTTGCTTATAATTTCATGCAGCACTCGGTATGATAATGGCCCGCTCCAGTTATTATTTTTATCTCTTAGTACTTTTCGGCCTCTGTTTTCCTGGACAGTGCGCATGCGTGTGACGTCACCTCTCCGTTTACTTCCAGAAGCGCTCAACTCTGGGTCCGTGAGCGTTCCAGCATACGATCCAGCGAGCGCAGTTCCGGAAGTCCCATTTTATATGGAGAGAGGAATGATATCCGCATGCACCGCTTTGTCCCAAGGAGGATTATCGCTATTTGTGGAGGCGCGGTTGTCAGCAGCAATCTCATTGACCCCTATTTTATTGGGGCGCAGGGGAACCACCTGTACCACTATTACTCAGCAGTGTCCACCTCTACAGCCCCATTATTCAGGTAATATACCGTACTTTTACACTATTTTCAACATGGTTTGTGAGATGTGCTCACCTTTATGTAGTCTGGGGCTTTCATTTAGGTATATTTTTAATAAAATGCCAAAGGCACTTTATCACACCATTAATTAATTATACCTAAGCTTAAGCCATCCATTTGGATTATAAGGTCTATGTAGAGCATTTTTGTACTCCTCTATAGTGATATTAACCTTTTGCCTGATTAGGGGCAGTCCGTGGGCTTTTTCACTTTATCTCTGGGTAGGTTGATTCATTGGTTCCGCATCAGGGTATATCTGTATTTATGTCTTTTGACCTTTTTATTTTAATGATTAATAAACTTCAAATTTTAATTCAATATGGGTTCTCTTCATTTAGCGAGTTGTTTAATTACACCTTAGCTATTCGTGGTTTCATTGTTTGAAGTGACATTTTTTCAATATATAAGACATTTCCTTAATATAAAAATATATATACATATGTATACCTATTCTATGTGTATATATGTATTCTGTCTATTCTATTCTAACCTGTCAGTGTGATTTTACTGTAGCCGCATATGAATTGCCGGCTTTTCAAAGGACACCGGTGCATAAAAATCGGACAGCACTCGCATGGTGCGAGTGCTGTGCAATTTTTTTCTCCACCGATTGACTTGCTAATCGTTACACCCGAGTATTAGGATCTACTGTTAGGGGTCGAGTTCCTGCCTCTGCACAGGGGGAATCTCAGGCCATCTCCGCTGCGGTCCCCCATTCTTCTGCCGCAGTGGAGCCTGCTCAGCAAAGACGTCGGTCCCAGCGTCTTACTCAGTCCCACTCTGTACAAAGAGTTACTGCTGCTTTTCCTGCTTCTGCCATTGAAGTCAGTGCTGGCAGCGGCAAGCAGACGCTTCTGGGACTAAGTCCTGCTTGTCTCGTTCTGAGCATGCCCTGAGTAAGATCTCTCAGTGGAGATCGAGGGTCACATGGTCAGATACTGCAGCTAAGTCCATTGGTCCTTTCAGGAAGGTCCTTTAAGTGCTAGGACTAAATCCTGCTTTGCACACACTGAGCATGCCCAGGGCAAGATCTCTCAGTGGAGATCTAGGGTCACATGCTCAGGTATGGCAGTCTCTCATTGGTCCTTCTGGGAAGGTCTTTTACTTGCTGCAGCCATATAAGGCTCGCATGGCCGCACGGCCATGCGCTAGTATCAATTTAGATATGTACTTTGCGCCAGTATGGTTATGCATGAATGTGTTCAGGGACCCGGGTGAAATAAGCCCCTAGAATACCGGCATCTCCGGTGAGGAGATTGTGTGTGTGCATAACCACTGACTGCTATTAGTTCGGCAGCAAGCTTGTGCTCCTGTGGGGCTAACAGGGCGCAGTGCTTTCCTCTCGCGGCTGCTCTGTGAGGTAACAGAGCTAGTCTATACCACCAAACAGTGCCTCCATTCACTAGCAGCTGGTTCTCCTGCACGGTGGACCCCGGGCTGCGAACGCACCATTTATAATAAACATCTATTTTTACTCGGTGCATTCCGCTAGCCCTAACATAATACTAGCGCCAGGGTCAGGCTAGTAAATGGCGGACGATCAGCGTTTACAGCGGTACATCCAGCAGCTGGAGGGTAGGTTGGTGGCTCTAGAGCGCACAACCTCAGCTGTGGATGTTACCGCAGTCGCTGTTCAGGCTGCAAGTGTAG
Organism: Ranitomeya imitator; assembly: GCF_032444005.1. Lineage (NCBI taxonomy): Eukaryota > Metazoa > Chordata > Amphibia > Anura > Dendrobatidae > Ranitomeya > Ranitomeya imitator. The sequence continues at coordinate 254,261,732 of NC_091285.1, read as the reverse complement.
CTGCAGCCAGTTTCTCCTCTGCCACCCCTGCTCCGACTTTATCCCATCTCTCGCTTCCAAACAAGTTTGCTGGTGACAGTAAGCTATGTCGGGGATTCGGGAGTCAGTGCTCCATACATCTTGAGCTTCTGGCTGCACGTTTTCCTACGGAACGGGCAAAAGTGGGATTTATTTTATCCCTTTTGTCGGGCAGGGCGTTGGAGTGGGCAACGCCGCTATGGGAGCGCAATGATCGTGTGGTGCAGAGTGCTCCTCTCTTCCTGGATGCTCTGAAACAGGTCTTTTTGGGACCTCATGTCACCCACGATACCGCGCTCCAATTGTTGGCAACAACCCAGGGTTCTTCCATGGTCAGCCAGTTCGCCATCCAATTCCGGACTCTGGTCTCTGAGCTGGAGTGGCCGGATAAAGTCCTTATTCCGGTGTTCTGGAGAGGACTGGCAGACCATGTGAAGGACGCCTTGGCCACCAGGGAGATTCCCGCCACATTGGAGGAGCTTATTTCTATATCTACCCACATCGACCTCCATTTTAACGAGCGGAGGTTGGAGCGAGCCCAGTGTAGGCAGAGGTTTTGGCTGGCTCCCACCTTTGCCAGACCTCTAGAATCTTCCGTTCAGGCGTCCGACTCCCATGAGGCCATGGAGGTTTCTCGAGCGGGACCTAAGTCTCGGACCGCTCGAGTACCCGTGGTTTGCCGAAATTGCCAACAAGAATGACATTATGCCAATAAATGTCCACGGCGGTTGGGTAAACGATCGCGTCTAGTAACCGTTGGAGGAGGTTCTCCAGACACAGCGGTATTTTCCTCCAAGCTCTCCTTCAAGGGGACAATCATATTAGGCTCTTACTCTCTAACAGTCGAGCTTTGTGTGGACTCTGGAGCAGAGGGGAATTTCATGTCCTCTGCTTTTGCTCTGCGCCATGCAATACCTCTGGTGATGCTCGCCAAACCGGTGACTGTTAAAGTAGTGAACGGGTCAACACTTCCATCTCAGATCACACACCAGACTGTCCCTTTCACATTAGCTATGTTCCCATCCCACCAGGAGATAAATTCCCTTCTTGTCCTTCCCGAGGGAATGGTTGAGATTCTGCTGGGAATACCCTGGCTCCGTTTCCACTCCCCACATATTGAGTGGACCTCTGGGAGGATATTGGGTTGGAGTGAATCCTGTAAGTGCAGATGTGTGAAAGAGTGCGTTCAGGTTTCCAACACTGAGATACCCGCAGATCTCTCTTCTCTTCCCAAATACTATTGGTCCTATGCAGACGTCTCCTCCAAAAAGGCTGCGGAGACCCTTCCGCCTCACTGTCCTTATGACTGTCCTATAGATCTCTTGCCTGGAGCAGAACCTCCTCGGGGATGTGTCTATCCCCTCTCTCTTCTGGAAACGGAGGCCATGTCCCAATACATCCAGGAGAATTTGGCAAGAGGGTTCATTAGGAAGTCAGTGTCACCAGCAGGGGCAGGGTTCTTCTTCGTGCAGAAGAAGAACGGAGAATTATGTCATTGCATAGATTACAGGGGTCTTAGGCTACGGTCACATTAGCGTTTTGCGTGTTTGCGTCGGGCGACGGCGACGCATGCGTCATGCGCCCCTATATTTAACATGGGGGACGCATGGACATGCATTGTGCTGCGTTGTGCGACGCATACGTTTTTTTTGCCGCAAGCGTCGGGCGCAGAAAACGCAACAAGTTGCATTTTTCTTGCGGCCAAATTTCGGCAAAAAAGGACGCATGCGTCGCAAAACGCAGCGTTTTTGCATGCGTTTTGTTGCGTTTTTATTTGCGTTGTGCGTTGCGTCGCCGACGCAGCGGCGCACAACGCAAATGTGAACGTAGCCTTAACACCATCACCGTTAAGAATAAGTACCCGCTGCCCCTGATTTCTGAGCTTTTTGATAGGCTACGGGGAGCTAAGGTATTTACCAAATTAGATCTGCGGGGTGCTTATAACCTGATTCGCATCCTTGAGGGGGACGAATGGAAGACGGCGTTTAACACCAGAGATGGGCACTATGAGTATCTGGTGATGCCCTTCGGACTCTGTAATGCCCCAGCCGTTTTCCAAGACTTTGTCAACGACATCTTCCGGGATATGCTTTCCACCTCGGTCGTAGTCTATCTGGATGATATTCTCATCTTTTCTCCAGATATTGACTCCCACCGGAGAGATGTTGGCAGAGTCTTCGACCTCTTACGGGCAAATTCTCTCTATGCAAAGTTGGAGAAGTGTGTGTTTGAGCAGGAGTCTTTCCCTTTCCTGGGCTATATCATCTCCGCCCAGGGATTGGCTATGGATCCTGCCAAACTACAGGCTGTGATAGACTGGCAAGAGCCCCATTCTCTTAAGGCAGTGCAGCGCTTTATGGGGTTCATTAATTATTACCGCCAGTTCATTCCCCACGTCTCAACTTTGGTAGCTCCCTTGGTAGCCCTCACCAAGAAGGGAGCAAATCCCAAATTGTGGTCTGAAAAGGTCTCCAGGGCCTTTTTTTCTATTAAGTCCCATTTTGCTAGTGCTCCCATCCTACATCGTCCCGATGTTGATAAGCCGTTCATAATGGAGGTGGATGCCTCTTCCGTTGGTGCAGGAACAGTCCTCTTCCAAAAGGATGCTCAAGGTCGGAAGCATCCGTGCTTCTTCTTCTCCAAGACCTTCACACCTGCGGAGAGGAATTATTCCATCCGCGGGTTCCTGTGCCTATACCCGTGTCCTCTGCTGACTCCAGGGTGGCAGACTGGGCAGTGGAGGCACGGGACATTTGGGACCGCACTCAGGATGCCAGCCGGGCCTCCAAGGAGAGAATGAGGTCCTCCGCCGATACACATCGGCGCCCTGCCCCGACCTTTTCTCCTGGAAATTTGGTGTGGCTCTCCGCCCGTAGCATTAGGCTGCGTGTAGAGTCCACTAAGTTTGCACCTCGCTACTTGGGTCCCTTCAAGGTCATCAAACAGGTTAATCCTGTGGTCTACCGTCTAGCCCTCCCTCCACGCCTAGGTATCACCGACACCTTTCATGTGTCCCTCCTTAAGCCCGTATACATGTCCCGGTTTTCTGAGTCATCTGCTGGGACATCGTGTTCGTCTACGGACGATTTCGAGGTGAACGCTATTTTGCGGTGCAAGGTGGTACGTGGCAAAACATTTTATTTGGTGGACTGGAGGGGTTACGGTCCTGAGGATAGGTCCTGGGAGCCTGTTGAGCACATTCGGGCTCCGCAGCTCATTGCCGCCTTCAAGCGTAGCGAGGCCCAAGGAGGGGGGACATGTTAGGGGTCGAGTTCCCACCTCTGCACGGGGAATCTCGGGCCATCTCCGCTGTGGTCTCCCATTCTTCTCCTGCCGCAGTGAAGCCTGCTCAGCAAAGACGTCGGTCCCAGCGTCTTGATCAGTCCCACTCTGTACAAAGAGTTTTTGCTGTTTTTCCTGCTTCTGCCATTGAAGTCAGTGCTGGGCAGCGGTGAGCAGACGCTTCTGGGACTAAGTCATGCTTGTCTCGTTCTGAGCATGCCCTGAGTAAGATCTCTCAGTGGAGATTGAGGGTCACATGGTCAGATACTGCAGCTAAGTCCATTGGTCCTTTCAGGAAGGTCCTTTAAGTGCTAGGACTAAATCCTGCTTTGCACACACTGAGCATGCCCAGGGCAAGATCTCTCAGTGGAGATCTAGGGTCACATGCTCAGGTATCTCAGTCTCTCATTGGTCCTTCTGGGAAGGTCTTTTACTTGCTGCAGCCATATAAGGCTCGCATGGCCGCACGGCCATGCGCTAGTATCAATTCAGATATGTACTTTGCGCCAGTATGGTTATGCATGAATGTGTTCAGGGACCCGGCTGAAATAAGCCCCTAGAATACCGGCTTCTCCGGTGAGGAGATTGTATGTTCGTATTCAGGGACCCGGTTGAAATAAGCCCCTAGAATACCGGCTTCTCCGGTGAGGAGATTGTGTGTGTGCATAACCACTGACTGCTATCAGTTCAGCAGCAAGCTTATGCTCCTGTGGGGCTAACAGGGTGCAGTGCTTTCCTCTCGCGGCTGCTCTGTGAGGAAACAGAGCTAGTCTATATCGCCAAACAGTGCCACCATTCACTAGCAGCAGGTTCTCCTGCACGGTGGACCCCGGGCTGCGAACGCACCATTTATAATAAACATCTATTTTTACTCGGTGCATTACGCTAGCCCTAACACCTACTAGCTACGAGTATAGCGAGTCCTCACCTCTCCCCCATCTGTCGGAGTCCCGCAAGGTTCAGTTCTAGGGCCCCTGCTCTTCTCCATTTACACTTTTGGCCTGGAACAGCTCATAGAATCTTACGGTTTTCAGTATCTTCTCTATACTAATGACACACAAATCTACATCTCTGGATCAGATATCACCACCCTACTAACCAGAATCCCTCAATATCTGTCTGCTATTTCATCATTCTTCTCCGCTAAATTTCTAAAACTTAACATGGACAAAACAGAATTCATCATCTTTCCACCATCTCACGCGACCCCCCCAACGAACCTATCCATTACAGTAAACGGCTGCCCACTCTCCCCAGTCCTACAAGCTCGCTGTTTCTGGGTAATCCATGACACTGATCTCTCCTTCAAACCACATATGCAAGCCCTTTCGATCCGTACATTCCTAAACCAAGAATCTGCAAAAACCCTAGTCCATGCCCTCATCATCTTCCGCCTCGACTACTGTAACCTCCTGCTCTGTGGCCTCCCCTCTAACACTCTCGCACCCCTCCAATCTATTCTAAACTCAGCTGCCCGATTAATCCACCTGTCTCCCCGCTATTCCCCGGCCTCTCCCCTCTGTCAATTCCTTCACTGGCTCCCCGTTACCCAGAGACTCCAGTACAAAAGCCTAACCATGACATACAAGCCATCCACAACCTGTCTCTTCCATACATCTGTGACCTCGTCTCCTGGTACTTATCTGCACGCAACCTCCGATCCTCACAAGATCTCCTTCTCTACTCCCCTCCTATCTCTTCATCCCACAATCGCATACAAGATTTCTCTCGCGCATCACCCCTACTCTGGAACTCTCTACCACAACATATCAGACTCTCACCTACCATTGAAACCTTCAAAAAGAACCTGAAGACCCACCTCTTCTGACAAGCCTATAACCTGCAGTAACCACCGATAGACCAAACCACTGCACGACCAGCTCTATCCTCACCTACGGTATCATCACCTATCCCTTGTAGATTGTGAGCCCTCGCTGGCAGGGTCCTCTCTCCTCCTCTACCAGTTGTGACTTGTATTGTTCAAGATTATTGTACTTGTTTTTATTATGTATACCCCTACTCACATGTAAAGCTGTTGTGAATTCTGTTGTCGAACTCCCTCCTGTGGTCGTGAATGGTACTTCGGCGAGTTCTGTCCATGGACTCCCTCTGGTGGCTGTGAGTGAAGCTGCTGCTTCTGAGGTTCCTTACACAGGTGACGTGGTTTATCCTTTGGTTGGCTGCTCTATTTAACTCCACTCAGATCGTTACTCCATGCCAGCTGTCAATGTTCCTGCATTGGTTCAGTTCGCTCTTGGATCTTTCTGGTGACCTGTCTTCTCCAGCAGAAGCTAAGTTCCTGATAGTTATTATTTGTTCATTGTTTCCTTGTCCAGCTGGTTTTCATGATTTTGTCTTGCTAGCCGGAAGCTCTGGGATGCAGAGTGGCATCTCCGCACCGTTAGTCGGTGCGGAGGTCTTTTTGCACACTCTGCGTGGTCTTTTGTAGTTTTTGTGCTGACCGCAAAGATACCTTTCCTATTCTCTGTCTGTTTAGTAAGTCTGGCCTCTCTTTGCTGAAACCTGTTTCATTTCTGCGTTTGTGACTTCATCTTTACTCACAGTCAATATATGTGGGGAGCTGCCTTTTCCTTTGGGGAATTTCTCTGAGGCAGGGTAGGCTTTATTTTCTACCTCTAGGGCTAGCTAGCTCTTAGGCTGTGAAGAGGCGTCTAGGGAGTCAGGAATACTCCACGGCTATTTCTAGTTGTTGTGATAGGATTAGGGCCTGCGGTCAGCAGAGCTCCCACATCCCAGAGCTTGTCCTGTGTGAGTTTAACTATCAGGTTGTGCCGGGTGCTCCTAACCACCAGGTCATAGCATAAAGCGCCATGGACATAAATGGCGCTATAATAATAAATAATAATAATACTTCTAAAAGGGGGTTTATAATGAACAGGGGAGAATGATGCAAAGCATACGCTTAACACTTTGGGCTCCAGCCACGCATGTGCTCCTGTCTGTGACTGGGGTCATTAGATTATGCCACAAAGGGGATCTGTCACAGTTCTGTGAAGAATGAGGGAAACTTTCCTGGCGTTGACGATGTCCTCCTGTGGTCCTAGCGATGTTGGTGTCCTCTGGTGATCCTGTCGATGGCAGTATCCTGTCATGGTTCTGGCGATGGCGGTGTCCTCTCCCGGTCCTGACGATGGCGGTGATAGTCTGAGGTTCTAGCACAGGCACTGGCCCCAACGGATGAAGGGTGGAAGGGGGAATAGTCTTTTCCCTCAGCGGAGAGAATCCTTACGCTACTGGGGCTTGTGACACTGTCCCAATACAGTCTATAATGACCAGCTCAGCCCGCTGTGCCGTACCTTTGAGCATCTGTATCCCATACACAGACCTTGTCTCTCAAGGTCAATACTGGCAGCCGAGGCGGTTTTGTCAGCGCTGTCGGCTTAGTCAACAGTCTCGTAGAGGTCCGTAATGTAAGTGGGGATAGTGGTGTTAGCGTGGACAGCAGTATCCGCAGTGTGTCAGCGGGACTCGTTTGGTCGGCTCCTGTCAGTATGTTCTCCCGTCCCCGGCTCTTGTCAGCGCCACCCCGTCGTCTCACAGCTGATCTTTTCTGACAGGACTTCCGCTTGCTCGGCATTCCCGCCTCAACAGTTTGAATTCAGGCACATCAACTGTCTGCTTAGCCACACCCCCTTCTCTCGAGCACAGGGAACAGTCTGATATTCTAAGCTCTCCCCCCTGTAACCTAGGTGACAGACCGGACGGTTCCGAACCCTTAACAGATGAGACAAACCTGGTTAGTTTCCTCCCCTTACATGCGAACGGTGTTCTAAAGTGTGCATGGGGGGTGAAAAAGAAAAATGGAAAACAGCAGACATGTGCTCTGATAAGTGAACTGCATCACTTATGAAAGTTCGGCGGCTGCTGGATGTGCGCACGGAGGTGGTGCAAAGGGGGGGAGAAAGAAAAGCTAACACGAGTGTTGATCGGTGAACTGCGTCACCAATCAACACTTGGCGGCTGCTAAATGTGCGCACAGAGGCGGTGCAAAGGGGTGGAGGGGGGATGGGGGATTGGGGTGGATGAAGTGAGATCGGGAAGGGATCAGAACAATGGTTGTAGTCTCTCTTCTTTCATCTGTCTTCTTTCTTCTGTTTTCTTTCTTCAGTAGGAATTGTAGTGTCACAGGCTTCTGTGGCACCACCAGGCCCAGCACAGCAGGAGATCCAGCAGTGTGACCGCTTTGTAGGAATCCTCAGCTAGTGTGAGGATTCCTGCAGAGAGGTCACAGACAGGTCAGAGACAGGTTACAGAGCCGTCACACCGCTGCTGTGACCTGTCATTGGTGGGATCAATGATCACATCGATCCCACCAATCAGAGCTGGCCCTGGTGATGCCGGTGTTGCTCACAGCTCCTATCCTAGGCAGGTCATGGACAGGTAATCCACAGGGCGCAGCGCGGTCACACCACAGCTGTGCCCTGTGATTGGTGCGATCGACGATTACATCGATCGTGCCAATCAGCAGCTACAGGCCATGCCTTGCCTTTGCTAGGTACCGGCCTAGGATCAGTGCTCTTACAGAACCGACCGTAGGCCAGTCCCGGCAGGGCACAGTGCGGTAACACTGCGGCTGTGCCCTGCGATTGGCGAGATCGATGTGATCGACGATAGCGCCAATCTGAGCGGTTTTGGGCGATGCCTGGCATTGCCAGGCACCGGCCTAGGATATAGTACATCAATACTCGATCCTAGCCTAGGACCTCACTGTTTCAGCCAATCTAATTGGCTGAAACAATGAGAAAGGCTGCGATTGGCTGTTCAGAATTGAACAGCCAATCACAGCGATCAGGAGGCCGGGTGAGTGGGGACAGCCTCCGGGATGCTGACACCATCTTCCTATAGGTAAGATGGCATCGGAATTTTAATGCGATCACCGCGATTCGGTCGCAGTGTCGCATTAAAGAGCATGACGTACTATTCCGTCCATTTGAATTAAGGCCCAGGTCACATGGATGGAATAGTACTTCTGATGGCAGAAAGGGGTTAAATGTACCACAGAACAATGGCCCATTCTGGGAATCGCTCTGCTCTTGTGTCGTCTTATCTCCACATTTATTTGTTCTAAATATCAGTTTTGTTATTTAAAATCTAAACAGAAGAGTGAGGGTGCACATTTTGAATACTGGATTGGATACTTGCACAATGCTGGGCAGAATTTCTCCTGCAGAGCAGCTCTCACAGTGACCCACTATTTGGGAAACTGCAATACGGCTCCATATGAGTGTTTGGGCTATTATTGTAGTAACCGCAGAGTAAGTGGCAGTTAGTGTTGCTGAGGAAGAAGCGCTTTGTAGAGGATCGTTGGGAATTTCAACTATATGCCATTATTTTGTATGGTGGGAAAATGCTTACATTTCAAGAGAGAGCAAAAAGGTTCTTTTTTAAAGGGAACATGTCAGCCAATCTGCAGGCCTTATGTTAAAAGGAATATGTCAGCAGGTTATTGCTATGCAATCTGAAGATAGTGAAAAGCCCGCCAGGGCCAAGAGGTACTCGTTACTGGGTCCGGTACTTAAGGGGATGTGTCACAGCGGCGACCCGACTTGTGGCCCTGGGCGCCCATGTTAAGGGTAAAGTCTTTAAAAGGGATTTGTGAATAAAGTTTGTGTTCGTGACGCCACCTGTGGTGTTCGGTCAGGGATGACCGACGCTGCTTAAAAGAGTCCTCTGGGGTGGTGTTATGGCAGCAGTGATGGTATGGCTTACTGGCTTACCACAGGTAAAGCTGGGTCCCCAGAGCTCCCAGTGTGTAGATGAAGATAGTGGGTAGTGTAGCAAAAAATGGAGGACACAGGTTTGTAGTCTCTTTACCTGGTTTACTCAAGACTTCAGGCAGCCACAGTCCAGGGCACCAAATCACAGGTACAGGCAGGGTCCGGCTGGCTTGGAAGCAAGTTGGAAGTCCCCCTTACCAGGTGGGGTTAGAAGCCTTCCCTCTAGCGCTGTGGTGTAGTTCCTTGCTGCCCTAGGCCTTATACAAGGTCCTCATGTTTTCTCTCTCTGTCCTCCCTAAAGGGTAGGACACTAACCTGTATGACAGGTGGTTCAAACCTTTTTACATGGTCTCTATCATGACCCAGGCTCTATGCGCCACTGTGTCTCCAGGTGTTAGGGCGGGCAGGTGATGTGTAGTCCAGCTGTCCTGCAGCTTTCTGCTGTGAGTCTTAGAATCCCTCACAACCTCGGTCTTCCGGCTATGTTATGAACTGGTGGTTTAGGAGCAACATGGGACGAGCTCTGAAGGAGGTGGTACCTGTACTGACTGCAGTCCCTAAGCTCAACACAACACTAGAAGTAGCCGTGGAATGCTCCTGTCACTCCCTAGGCACCTCGTCACAGCCTGAGAATTAACTACCCCTAAAGATAGAAACAGGAAAACTATCTTGCCTCAGAGAAAATCCCCAAAGGATAGATAGCCCCCCACAAGTAATGACTGTGAGTGGAGAGGGAAAAGACATACGTAGAATGAAACCAGGATGTAGCACAGGAGGCAGTCTAGCTAGATAGATAGGACAGGACGGAATACTGTGCGGTCAGTATAAAAAACTACAAAAATCCACACAGAGTTTACAAAAATCTCCACACCTGACTAAAGGTGTGGAGGGTAAATCTGCTTCCCAGAGCTTCCAGCTTAACTGAATTAATCCATACTGACAAGCTGGACAAAACATAGAATGCACAGAACGAATAAGTCCACAACATGTAGACAGAAAAGAGCAAAGAAAGGACTTATCTTTGCTGAACTGGTCAGGATATCAGGGAAATCCAAGAGAGATGTGAATCCAACCAGGAACCATTGACATGTGGCACTAGCTGAAGGGAAGAGCCAGGCATTAATAGCCGAGCAGAAAGACAATCAGTGGAAGCAGCTGCAGACTGCTAAATCCAAGGAGCAGCCATTCCACTTAAAACCATCGGAGGGAGCCCAAGAGCAGAACTCACAAAAGTGCCACTTACAACCACCGGAGGGAGCCCAAGAGCGGAATTCACAACAGGCTACCGGTGTCTGTGCTCTGCAGGGAGGTAGCTCAGTCGCAGCTATTCTCCCCAGGTTTTCGCCTCTACTTCTTTCCTCCTTCACGCTCTCTACAAATGTCCCTTTCCTTTCTCTTCCTTTTCCAGGAGCTGCAGCACCCTCGTGGCTGCACGGCCCCTCATTTTACTTTCCGCCTCAGACTGCTCCAATCTGCTGTCTGGCACTATCTATCTCACTTTCCCTCCAGACCAGAATACAGTTAGGTCCATATATATTTGGACAGAGACAATATTTTTCAAATTTTGGTTATAGACATTACCACAATGAATTTTAAACAAAACAATTCAGATGCAGTTGAAGATCAGACTTTCAGCTTTCATTTGAGGGTATCCACATTAAAATTGGATGAAGGGTTTAGGAGTTTCAGCTCCTTAACATGTGCCACCCTGTTTTTAAAGGGACCAAAAGTAATTGGACAATTGACTCCAAGGCTATTTCATGGACAGGTGTGGGCAATCCCTTCGTTATGTCATTCTCAATTAAGAAGATAAAAGGCTTGGAGTTGATTTGAGGTGTGGTGCTTGCATTTGGAAGGTTTTGCTGTGAAGTAAACATGCAGTCAAAGGAGCTCTCCATGCAGGTGAAACAAGCCATCCTTAACCTGTGAAAACAGAAAAAACCCATCCGAGAAATTGCTACAATATTAGGAGGGGCAAAATCTACAGTTTGGTACATGCTGAGAAAGAAAGAAAGCACTGGTGAACTCATCAATGCAAAAAGACCTGGGCGCCCACGGAAGACAACAGTGGTGGATGATCGCAGAATAATCTCCATGGTGAAGAGAAACCCCTTCACAACAACCAACCAAGTGAACAACACTCTTCAGGAAGTCGGCGTATCAATATCCAAATCTACCATAAAGAGAAGACTGCATGAAAGTAAATGCAGAGGGTTCACTGCACGGTGCAAGCCACTCATAAGCATCAAGAATAAAAAGGCTAGACTGGCCTTTCCTAAAAAACATCTAAAAAAGCCAGCATAGTTCTGGAAGAACATTCTTTGGACAGATGAAACCAAGATCAACCTATACCAGAATGATGGAAAGAGAAAAGTATGGCGAAGGCGTGGTACAGCTCATGATCCAAAGAATACCACATCATCTGTAAAACACGGCGGAGGCAGTGTGATGGCTTGGGCATGCATGGCTGCCAGTGGCACTGGGTCACTAGTGTTTATTGATGATGTGACACAGGACAGAAGCAGCCACATTAATTCTGAGGTATTCAGAGACATACTGTGTGCTCAGATCCAACCAAATACAGCAAACTGATTGGTCGTCATTTCATACTACAGATGGACAATGACCAAAACATAAAGCCAAAGCAACCCAGTAGTTTATTAAAGCAAAGAAGTGGAATATTCTTGAATGGCCAAGTCAGTCACCTGATCTCAACCCAATTGAGCATGCATTTCACTTGTTAAAGACTAAACGTCAGACAGAAAGGCCCACAAACAAACAGCAACTGAAAACCACCGCATTGAAGGCCTGGCAGAGCATCAAAAAGAAGGAAGCACAGCGTCTGGTGATGTCCATGAGTTCAAGACTTCAGGCAGTCATTGCCAACAAAGGGTTTTCAACCAAGTACTAGAAATGAACATTTTATTTAAAATTATTGAATCTGAATTACTTTTGGTCCCTTTAAAAACTGTGTGGCACATGTTAAGGAGCTGAAACTCCTAAACCCTTCATCCAATTTAAATGTGGATACCCTCAAATGATAGCTGAAAGTCTGAACTTCATCTGCATCTGAATTGTTTTTTTTTTAAATTCATTGTGGTAATTTCTATAACCAAAATTAGAAAAATGTTATCTCTGTCCAAATATATATGGACCTAACCGTATATATATAAGGGAGCCACCCTCAAGCTGTATCAGAGCTCCCACTTCAGGCCTGGAGTGTGAACATGTTGCATGCTTGTGATTACCTGATGAAAGAGATCTTTCCCTGCTTCCAGGCATGGCATTACCCTCCCCATGAGGAAAGCAATGCCACTGTAACAACCAGGACCCTGGGGTGTTACAATAGCATGAGATAGGGGTTAAAACATTGAATTCAGTGATGTGTCACTCAGGAGGTTGTATGCTGTTGTTTACTTATAATTAAGGTTTTATCACTAGGACATTATCTGTGCTGTGATTATCTGGCTCCTGAGCAGTTGTCCCACTCTGCTCCCTCCTCTGATAAGTAGCCTGCTGTCAATAGACAATGTACACAGGAAGCTGTGGTGTGGGGGCGGGATTAGCTTTTCAGGTCTGCTTCATGCTGCATCTAAGAACTCTGATTGTATTACAGTGGCTGCACCCGGTACAGGTTTTTGAGGGCCCCGGGCAAAAGAGTCTCAGTGGGCCCCCCCTTTAACACATACCACGATTCATGATTGCATATAAACACAGCCATGTAGTATATAACACAGCCCACGTAGTATATAGCACAGCCACGTAGCATATAACACAGCCATGTAGTATATAACAGCCCACGTAGCATATAACACAGCCACGTAGTATATAGCACAGCCCATATAGTATATAGCACAGCCACATAGTATATAACATGGCCCACGTAGTTTATAGAACAGCCATCTAGTATATAGCACAGCCCACGAAGTATAACACGGCCCACATAGTATATAGAACAGCCATGTAGTATATAGAGACACTTGCCCCATATAGTGCTGCACAAATGTTATTGCCCCATAAGATGCTCCATACAGACACTTGCCCCATATAGTGCTGCACAAACGTTATGGCCCCATACAGACACTTGCCCTATATAGTGCTGCACAAACGTTATGGCCCGATAAGATGCTCCATATAGACACTTGCCCCATTTGCTGTTGCTGCGATAAAAAAAAAAAATATCACATACTCACCTCTCCGTCGCTCAGGCCCCCGGCACTTTCAATATTCGCTGTCCTCGTTCCAGCCGCCGCTCCATCTTCAGCGTCTTCTGCACAGACGTTCAGGCAGAGGGCGCGCACTAACCACGTCATCGCACCCTCTGACCTGAGCGTCACTGCAGAAGACGTGAAAGATGGAGTGGCAGCTGGAATGAGGAGCAGGTTAATATCGCACAGCGCTCCCCTCCCCGTTATACTCACCTGCTCCTGGCGTGCTGCAGTCCCTGCTTCCCGGCGCCGGCACCTTCTTCCTGTATTGAGCGGTCACCGTTACCGCTCATTACAGTAATGAATATGCGGCTCCACCCTTATGGGAGGTGGAGCTGCATATTCATAACTGTAATGAACGGTACCATGTGACCGCTCAGTACAGGAAGGAGCCGGGGAGCCAGGGACCGCAGCAGGAGCAGGTGAGTATAATTAGACAGCCCCCAGCCGCTCTCCCTCCCCTGCCGAGTCAGCTCCATGATGTGCCACTAGCTGACGGCCCCTGGGAGAGTAGTGGTCCTAGGCACTGGCGGCTGCCTGCTCTTAACGCCGGCCTTGAATGGGCCCCCCTGTCTTGCCAGGGCCCCGGCACTTGCCCGGGTACGCCGGGTGCTGACGCCGGCCCTGACCCGGTAAACTAAGTGATACATCATTGGATTCAGCTTCTCCTTCCTACATAATGCTGCTCTCTGATGAGGTAGCAAAAACCTGCTGACCAATTCCCTTTAACCCCTTAACAACCGCCGATACGCCTTTTAACGGCGGCAGTCAAGAGTACTTAAACCACAGCGCCGTTAAGTAATGGCGCTGTGGAAAAAGTAAATAGCGCCCCCCAGAGTCCGATTTTCTCCGGAGTCTTGACTGCTGGGGGTAGCCGAGACCCCAGAGAACATGATTCGGGTCGGTTTTTACCGACCCCGCTTTTGCAATCGCCGGTAATTAACTGTTTACCGGCGATCGCAAAAAAAATTTAATTTCTCTGTCCTCCGATGTGATCGCACATCAGAGGACAGAGAAAAGGGGTCCTAGATAGCCCCCCGATACTCACCTCTCACCCCAATGCTCCTCGTGGCTCCCAATGGGCGCCGCCATCTTTTTCCGGCAAAAAAATGGCGGGCGCTCGCCGGCCGGCACCGGGAGAATCTTTGGGGTCTCAGCTGCCGGGGGTAGCCGAGACCCCAAAGAACATGATGTTTTGCGATCGCCGGTAATTAACTGTTTACTGGCGACCGCAAAAAAAAAAAAAGCGGTGTGTAATTCTCTGTCCTCTGATGTGATCGCACATCAGAGGACAGAGAAATAGGGGGATTCGGGGACCCTATTATACTTACCGGTGTCCCTGGGTCCTCCTGCATCTTCTCCTGGCCGCCGGCGTCTTCTTTGGGAAACAAAATAGCGGGCGCATGCGCAGTGCACCCATCTGTCGCCATCTGCCGGCCGGCAGGAGAAAGCAGTTGGGGCTAAAATTAGGGCTAGGGTTAGGGCTAGGGTTAGGGCTAGGGTTAGGGCTAAAGTTAGGGTTGGGGCTAAATTTAGGGTTTGGGTTGGGGCTAAATTTAGGGTTAGGGTTGGGGCTAAATTTAGGGTTAGGGTTGGGGCTAAATATAGGGTTAGGTTTGGGGCTAAATTTAGGGTTAGGCTTCTTTCACACTTACGTCGGTACGGGCCCGTCGCAATGCGTCGGCCCGACATACCGACGCACATTGTGAAAATTGTGCACAACGTGGGCAGCGGATGTAGTTTTTCAACGCATCCGCTGCCCAATCTATGTCCTGGGGAGGAGGGGGCGGCGTTACGGCCATGCATCCGCGGTCGGAAATGGTGGACGCGACGTACAAAAAAACGTTACATTGAACGTTTTTTTGTGCTGACGGTCCACCAAAACACAACTGATCCAGTGCACGACGGACGCGACATGTGACCATCCGTCGCAGTCCTTGAGCAATACAAGTCTATGGGCAAAAAAAGCATCCTGCGGGCACATTTGCAGGATACGTTTTTTGTCCAAAACGACGGATTGTGACGGATGCCAAACAACAAAAGTGTGAAAGTAGCCTTAGGGCTAGGGTCAGGGTTGGGGCAAAAGTTAGGGCTAGTGTTGTGAATTCAGCTTTTGGGCTCCCTCCGGTGGTTGTAGAGGGTAATGCAGTTGTGCCTGGATTGCAGGAGTGGGCATGTGTATCTACTAATTGCAGGACTGACTGGGGTATATAGCTTTGCAGGATCCTTTAGTCAGTGCCAGTTGTCCATTGTTCTTGAAGGATTCACTTCCCTGCTGGTCTCTCCAGTTTGCTGTGTTTTTCTACAAAGATAAGTCCTGGCTTTGTTTTTGCTGTCCACCTGAAGTGGACCTTATAGTTCTGTGCATTTTCATGTTTTTGTCTTGTCCAGCTTGGTCTGTGAAGGATTTTTTGCAGCCTAGCTATTTCTCTGGAGATGCAGATATACCCCCCATGTCTTTAGTCAGATGTGGTGATCCGTATTTTCTGCAGTGGATATTTTCTAGTGTTTTTATTCTGACCGCATAGTACTCTGTTCTATTCTTTCTTTTTAGCTAGTATGGCCTCCTATGCTAAAATCTGATTTCATATCTGCGTATGTTATTTCCCTCTCCTCTCACAGTCAATATTTGTGGGGGCTATCTATCCTTTGGGGATTTTCTCTGAGGCAAGATAGGTTTCCTGTTTCTGTCTTTAGGGGTAGTGTTATGAAAGGTAATTCAGTACCACAATGGACATAGAGGTCAGCGCACATACAGTGACCTGGCAATAACCCAAAAAACAAGAACGAGCTCTGAGACGTGGGAACTCTGTTGACCGCAATCCCTAATCCTCTCCAACCACACTAAAGGCAGCCGTGGATTGCGCCTAACGCTCCCTATGCAACTCGGCACGGCCTGAGAAACTAGCTAGCATGAAGATAGAAAATAAGCCTACCTTGCCTCAGAGAAATACCCCAAAGGAAAAGGCAGCCCCCACATATAATGACTGTGAGTTAAGATGAAAAGACAAACGTAGAGATGAAATAGATTTAGCAAAGTGAGGCCCAACTTTCTGAACAGAGCGAGGATAGGAAAGGTAACTTTGCGGTCAACACAAAACCCTACAAAAACCACGCAAAGGGGGCAAAAAGACCCTCTGTACCGAACTAACGGCACGGAGGTACACCCTCTGCGTCCCAGAGCTTCCAGCAAGCAGAAAAAAACAAATAGACAAGCTGGACAGAAAAAAACAGCAAACAAATAGCAAAGAGGAACTTAGCTATGCAGAGCAGCAGGCCACAGGAACGATCCAGGAGGAAACAGGTCCAATACTAGAACATTGACTGGAGGCCAGGATCAAAGCACTAGGTGGAGTTAAATAGAGCAGCACCTAACGACTTCACCACATCACCTGAGGAAGGAAACTCAGAAGCCGCAGTACCACTTTCCTCCACCAACGGAAGCTCACAGAGAGAACCAGCCGAAGTACCACTTGTGACCACAGTAGGGAGCTCTGCCACAGAATTCACAACAGGGTAGTTAGATCTTAGGCTGTGCCGAGGGGTCTAGGGAGTGTTAGGTACCCCCCACGGCTACTTTTAGTTGCGCTGCTAGGTTCAGGGTTTGCGGTCAGTACAGGGACCACCTTCTCCAGAGTACGTCTCATGCTGCTCCAGGGCCACCAGATAATAACAGGCTAGGGTTAGGGTTGGAGCTAAAGTTAGGGCTAGGGTTAGGGTTGGGGCTAAATTTAGGGTTAGGGCTAGGGTTGGGGCTAAAGTTAGGGCTAGGGTTGCGGCTAAAGTTAGGGTTAGAGTTGGGATTAGGGTTAGGGTTTGGATTAGGGTTGGTATTAGGGTTAGGGTTGGCATTAGGGTTACGCTTGGGATTAGGGTTAGGGTTGGGATTAGGGTTAAGGTTAGGGTTGGGATTAGGGGTGTATTGGGATTAGGGTTAGGTTTGAGGTTAGGGTTGAGATTAGGATTAGGGGTGTGTTGGATTTAGGGTTTTGATTAGGGTTATGGTTAGGGTTGACATTAGGGTTGTTTTGGGGTAAGGGTTGTGATTATCGTTAGGGTTGTGATTAGAATTATGGATCGGGTTGGGATTAGCGTTAGGGGTGTGTTGGGGTTAGGGTTGGAGCTAGAATTGGGGGGTTTCCACTGTTTAGGTACATCAGGGGGTCTGCAAACACGACAGCCAATTTTGCGCTCAAAAAGTCAAATGGTGCTCCCTCCCTTCTGAGCTCTGCCGTGCGCCCAAACAGTGGGTTACCCCCACATATGGGGCATCAGCATACTCGGGATAAATTGGACAACGACTTTTTGGGTCCAATTTCTCCTGTTACCCTTGTGAAAATAAAAACTTGGGGGCTACAAAATCTTTTTTGTGGAAAACAAAAATATTTTTTATTTTCATGACTCTGCATTATAAACTTCTGTGAAGCACTTGGGCATTCAAAGTTCTCACCACACATCTATATAAGTTCCTTGGGGGGTCTAGTTTGCAAAATGTGGTCGCTTGTGGGGGGTTACTACTGTTTAGGTACACCAGGGCTCTGCAAATGCAACATAACGCCCACAGACCATTCTATCTAAGTCTGCATTCCAAAAAACGGCACTCCTTCCCTTCCGAGCTCTGCCGTGCGCCCAAACAGTGGTTTACCCCCACATATGGGGCATCAGCGTACTCGAGATAAATTGGACAACAACTTTAGTGGTCCAATTTCTTTTGTTACCCTTGTGAAAATAAAAACTTGGGGGCTACAAAATCTTTTTTGTGGAAAAAAAATATTTTTTTATTTTCACGACTCTGCATTCTAAGCTTCTGTGAAGCACTTGGGCATTCAAAGTTCTCACCACACATCTAGATAAGTTCCTTGGGGGGTCTAGTTTCCAAAATGGGGTCACTTGTGGGGGGTTACTACTGTTTAAGTACATCAGGGGCTCTGCAATCGCAACATAACGCCCACAGACCATTCTATCAAAGTCTGCATTCCAAAACGGTGCTCCTTCCCTTCCGAGCTCTGCCGTGCGCCCAAACAGTGGTTTACCCCGACATATGGCACATCAGCGTACTCGGGATAAATTGGACAACAACTTTTGGGGTCCAATTTCTCTTGTTACCCTTGTGAAAATAAAAACTTGGGGGCTAAAAAATCTTTTTTGTGGAAAAATGTTTTTTTTTTATTTTCACGACTCTGCATTATAAACTTCTGTGAAGCACTTGGGCATTCAAAGTTATCACCACACATCTAGATAAGTTCCATGGGGGGTCTAGTTTCCAAAATGGGGTCACTTGTGGAGGGTTTCTACTGATTAGGCACATCAGGGGCTCTCCAAACGCGACATGGCGTCCGATCTCAATTATAGCCAATTCTACATTGAAAAAGTAAAACGGCACTCCTTCTCTTCCAATCTCTGCGGTGCACCCAAACAGTGGTTTACCCTCACATATTTGGTATCGACGTACTCAGGAGAAATTGCACAACAACTTTTGTGGTCTAATTTCTCCTGCTACCCTTGTGAAAATAAAAATTTGGGGACAAAAAAATCATTTTTGTAGAAAAAATGCGATTTTTTATTTTCACGGCTCTACGTTATAAACCTCTGTGAAGCACATGGGGGTTCAAAGTGCTCACCACACATCTAGATAAGTTCCTTAAGGGGTCTAGTTTCCAAAATGGTGTCACTTGTGGGGGGTTTCCACTGTTTAGACACATCAGGGGCTCTCCAAACGCGACATGGCGTCCAATCTCAATTCCAGCCAATTCTACATTGAAAAAGTAAAACGGCGCTCCTTCACTTCCAAGCTCTGCGGTGCGCCCAAACAGTGGTTTACCCTCACATATGGGGTATCGACGTATTCAGGAGAAATTGCACAACTTTCTTGGTCTAATTTCTCCTGTTACCCTTGTGAAAATAAGAATTTGTGGGCGAAAAGATCATTTTTGTGTAAACAAATGCGATTTTTTATTTTCACGGCTCTACGTTATAAACTTCTGTGAAGCACTTGGGGGTTCAAAGTGCTCGCCACACATCTAGATAAGTTCCTTAAGGGGTCTGGTTTCCAAAATGGTGTCACATGTGGGGAGTTTCCACTGTTTAGGCACATCAGGGGCTCTCTAAACGTGACATGGCGTCCGATCTCAATTCCAGCCAATTCTGCGTTGAAAAAGTCAAACGGCGCTCCTTCACTTCCAAGTTCTGCGGTGCACCCAAAAAGTGGTTTACCCCCACATATGGGGTATTGGCGTATTCAGGAAAAATTGCATAACAAAATTTATGGTTACATTTCTGTTTTTACACATGTGAAAATAAAAAAATGGTTCTGAATTACAATGTTTGCAAAAAAAAGTTAAATGTTCATTTTTTTCCTTCCACATTGTTTCAGTTCCTGTGAAGCACGTAAAGGGTTAATAAACTTCTTGAATGTGGTTTTGAGAACCTTGAGGGGTGCAGTTTTTAGAATGGTGTCACACTTCGTTATTTTCTATCCTATAGACCCCTCAAAATGACTTCAAATGTGATGTGGTCCCTGAAAAAAATGGTGTTGTAAAAATGAGAAATTGCTGGTCAACTTTTAACCCTTAAAACTCCCTAACAAAAAAAAATTTTGTTTCCAAAATTGTGCTGCTGTAAAGTAGACATGCGGGAAATGTTATTTATTAACTATTTTTCGTGACATATCTTTCTGATTTAAGGGCATAAAAATACAAAGTTTGAAAATTGTAAAATTTTAAAAATTTCCGCCATATTTCCGTTTTTTTTTCATAAATAATCGCAAGTAATATCGAAGAAATGTTACCACTAACATGAAGTACAATATGTCACGAAAAAACAGTCTCAGAATCAGCGGGATCCGTTGAAGTGTTCCAGAGTTATAACCTCATAAAGTGACAGTGGTCAGAATTGCAAAAATTGGCTCGGTCATTAAGTACCAAATTGGCTCTGTCACTAAGGGGTTAAAGAACAGGAAAAGCTGAAGAGACTGATAAGTAGTTTTATGGGAAAAAGAGCATGCCTAAAATGTTTTATTCACTGACATCTCTGTTCGTCCTGGGCTTTTTAGACCAGTAGGTGGTCCTGGCAACCTTCCTGTTATTTGTGTGTATACAGAGATGGCAGTCAGTCACCACCCTAGGACCACCCTTTCAATGCAAATTAGCAGGGATATAAATAAAACACAGGTTATACTGGATCTTTTCACACAAACCTATATATCAATCTGTTCAGATGCTCCGAATCTATATCATGCTGCCAACAGATTGAACTGCATTTTCAATGTGACAAGATTCTTTTTGATCAAGTTAGTCAATATTTTGGTCAATAGTCTGTTATTATAAGTGTCCGTGCTTGCCCTCAAGTGTTTGTTACACAAATAAAGTACATTTTAATCAATAGATCTTTGAATAAAAATACTGTAAGTTCTAGAATTGGATTTGTGGAATAAAAAAATGTTCCTGTGCTGAGCTAATCTTATAGATGTGCCCCTGCTGTGTACTGTGTAATGGCCCTGTGCAGGAACATGGTCTGGTCATACCACAGCTCCTGGGCAGGGGATGATGCAAAAAAGTATACATCCAATTGTGGAACTTATTTTTATTCAAAGATCTGCTAATTAAAATGTGCTTTGTTTGTGGAACAACCCCTTTAAGTGTACTTATGTCAGGCCAATAGATGGTACGACCTACTTTTTAGAACGAGCTGTCAGGAGATCTGTCACATCCTTCTCCCAGCCCCCTTGCCCCTATAGCAGGCCATGCCAGGTCTATTTCTGAGAAAGAAGAGAAAAACAAGAGAAAAGTCCTCCCTGGGCGAAGAGAACTTGGCATGAGGTAAGGCACATGAATACTGCTGTGTAGCCTGACTGGATCTTAAAGCTGTGGATTCCTCCCACACAACTGTATAAAGTGATTAACGTTTTCAAACCCTTGCGTTTTTCCAGTAATCTTTCATGCTAGTCGTCATGCTTTGCCCGAAAAACAGTTAATTTTCAGCTATGCAGAAATTATTTTCCTTTAAATCAAAAAATCTCCATGGCAACCATGAATCATTTCAGGCAAGGGAACAAGTATTTGCCATCAGAATTTTCAGGCAGATTAAAATAAAAGATTATTTTGATTCGAATGTCATCTCACACATGAATGCAGACCTTCTGCTGAGCTAATAACACTTACCAGCAGGTCTTTAATTGTGGCATATATTGTATTTGGAATATTATCATCAACCTTAGTCTGAGTCATACTTCTTTTGTCATTTCATCTAGCATCCTCAGGAGAAGTCACAGACTGTAAATGCATCACCATGGCCTTCAGGTACAATCAATCGTGATGATGACTGTTTTTGCAAAATCATGGTTGTCCATAAATGAAATAAAAAGAGCTGGACAATTGGTGACATAGCAACAAAAATCCAAATTATAGATGGAAAAGTCCCCTACTAGTAACATAGTAACATAGTAACATAGTTAGTAAGGCCGAAAAAAGACATTTGTCCATCCAGTTCAGCCTATATTCCATCATAATAAATCCCCAGATCTACGTCCTTCTACAGAACCTAATTGTATGATACAATATTGTTCTGCTCCAGGAAGACATCCAGGCCTCTCTTGAACCCCTCGACTGAGTTCGCCATCACCACCTCCTCAGGCAAGCAATTCCAGATTCTCACTGCCCTAACAGTAAAGAATCCTCTTCTATGTTGGTGGAAAAACCTTCTCTCCTCCAGACGCAAAGAATGCCCCCTTGTGCCCGTCACCTTCCTTGGTATAAACAGATCCTCAGAGATATTTGTATTGTCCCCTTATATACTTATACATGGTTATTAGATCGCCCCTCAGTCGTCTTTTTTCTAGACTAAATAATCCTAATTTTGCTAATCTATCTGGGTATTGTAGTTCTCCCATCCCCTTTATTAATTTTGTTGCCCTCCTTTGTACTCTCTCTAGTTCCATTATATCCTTCCTGAGCACCGGTGCCCAAAACTGGACACAGTACTCCATGTGCGGTCTAACTAGGGATTTGTACAGAGGCAGTATAATGCTCTCATCATGTGTATCCAGACCTCTTTTAATGCACCCCATGATCCTGTTTGCCTTGGCAGCTGCTGCCTGGCACTGGCTGCTCCAGGTAAGTTTATCATTAACTAGGATCCCCAAGTCCTTCTCCCTAGCATACCCCTAACTAGCATACCCCTGCTTAATCAGTTCAGGACCCCAATTGAAATTTAAAAAAAGCAGCTGTTTGTCATTCTTGAAATGAGAGCACTGTTGTTACCGGAGAGCGATGTGACGCTGTGTCTCGTGCAGATTGCATCAAATAAGCAATTGCTATTTGACGGCAGCTTCCACTATTTCATCAGAGCCTACATTCACCTTGTTGAAATATTGATAAAGATGTACCCAAACAATGGCCGCTTATTGGCTGCCGGGGGCACGTCAGACAACAATGTGGAGTCACCATCCGGGAACAAGAGTGCTGACTAACGGCTGTTTTATTTTAATTGGGGTCCTGAACTGATTAAGCAGGGGTTGTCTAGCTTAACTTTTTCCAACTATAACTTGGAGTTTTATTGCTATGTCATCGATTGTCCAGCTCTTTTTCCAATTTTAATTATGCAGCAACCGCTGCGTGAAGTGAGACGCCATTGTTTGCATCTCAATTGAGGTCCTGAAATAATCAAACTGGGAATGTCCAGTCCTGGTCATCCTCTTAAGGTACCGTCACACTAACGACGCTGCAGCGATACCGACAACGATGTCGATCGCTGCAGCGTCGCTGTTTGGTCGCTGGAGAGCTGTCACACAGACAGCTCTCCAGCGACCAACGATCCCGAAGTCCCCGGGTAACCAGGGTAAACATCGGGTTACTAAGCGCAGGGCCGCGCTTAGTAACCTGATGTTTACCCTGGTTACCGTTGTAAATGTAAAAAAACAAGCACTACATACTTACATTCCCGGTGTCTGGTCAGGTCCCTCGCCTTCAGCTTCCCGCACTGACTGAGTGCCGGCCGTAAAGTACAGCGGTGACGTCACCGCTGTGCTGTGCTTTACGGCTGGCCGGCGCTCACCAGTCAGTGCGGGAAGCTGACAGCAAGGGACCTGACCAGACACCGGAATGTAAGTATGTAGTGTTTGTTTTTTTACATTTACAACGGTAACCAGGGTAAACATCAGGTTACTAAGCGCGGCCTTGCGCTTAGTAACCCGATATTTACTCTGGTTACCAGTGAAGACATTGCTGAATCGGCGTCACACACGCCGATTCAGCGATGTCAGCGGGAGATCGAGCTACAAAATAAAATGCTGGACTTTCCCCAGCGACCAACGATCTCCCAGCAGGGGCCTGATCGTTGGTCGCTGTCACACATAACGATTTCGTTAATGATATCGTTGCTACGTCACAAAAAGCAACGATATCGTTAACGATATCGTTATGTGTGACGGTAACTTTAGTCTTCTTTTCACCATTCTCCAAAAGTGTCAACTATTAACTGCCATTAAAACTCTTTGAAGGATTCTAGAAACTGTCCAAGAATCCTCTTTGGCAGCCCATTCTTTTATTAAATTTGTTCTCTATTCCTCCTCCACTTTTGTTTTGCTTCCTACCCAATCCTCACTCGTCTCTGCTTCCTGGTCTTGTCTCAACACTCCAGAAATGGAGGCCAATCACTGGCTAAAGTGCCTCACTATTGTTGCCCATGATTTGCTGAATGGGCAATTGCCTCCATTTCACATGTGTCAAGATGGGACCAGTTATCAGAGACCCATTGAGGATAGGCTTCAGAACTGGGGCTGCAGACGAATAGTGAGGCTGAGTACTAATCCTTTTATTACTTTAAATCAGTCTGAGCCCTTTGGGTAGCACGGTGGCTCAGTGGTTAGTACTGCAGCTTTGCAGCGCTGGGGTCGTGGGTTTAACCACTTCCCGACCTTTGACGCATACGCTGCGTCATGGAAGTCGGTGCCATTCCGACCCATGACGCAGCATATGCGTCATGGAAAGATCGCGTCCCTGCAGATCGGGTGAAAGGGTTAACTCCCATTTCACCCGATCTGCAGGGACAGGGGGAGTGGTAGTTTAGCCCAGGAGGGGTGGCTTCACCCCCCCGTGGCTACGATCGCTGTGATTGGCTGTTGAAAGTGAAACTGCCAATCAGAGCGATTTGTAATATTTCACCTAAAAAAATGGTGAAATATTTACAATCCAGCCATGGCCGATGCTTCAATATCATCGGCCATGGCTGGACACACTAATGTGCCCCCACCCCACCCCACCGATCGCCCCCCCCAGCCCCCCGATCTGCGGTCTGCTCCCCTCGGTCCTGTGCTCCGCTCCCCCGTCCTCCTGCCCGCTCCCCCCGTGCTCCAATCACACCCCCCGTGCTCCAATCAAACCCCCCCGCACTCCGATCCCCCCCCGCACAGCGATCCCCCCCCCGCACAGCGATTCCCCCCCCCCGCACAGCGATTCCCCCCCCCGTGCTCCGATCCACCCGCCCGCACAGCGATCCCCCACTCCGTGCTCCAATCCACCCCCCCGTGTTCCGGTCCACCCCCCCGTGCTCCGACGCCCCCCCCGTGCCCTGATCTCCCCCCCCCTTATACTTACCTGGCCTCCCGGGGACCGTCCGTCTTCTTTCCTGGGCGCCGCCATCTTCCAAAATGGCGGGCGCATGTGCAGTGCGCCCGCCGAATCTGCCAGCCGGCAGATTCGTTCCAGAGTGAATTTTGATCACTGAGATAGATTATATCTCAGTGATCAAAATAAAAAAAAAAGTAAATGACCCCCCCCCCCCTTTGTCACCCCCATAGGTAGGGACAATAAAAATTTTTTTATTTTTTTTCCACTAAGGTTGGGGTAAGAACTAGGGTTAGGGTTAGGGGTAGGGTTAGGGGTAGGGGTAGGGTTAGGGTTAGGGGTAGGGTTAGGGTTAGGGGTAGGGTTAGGGGTAGGGTTTCGGTATGTGCACACGTATTCTGGTCCTCTGCGGATTTTTCCGCTGCGGATTTCATAAATCCGCAGTGCTAAACCGCTGCGGATTTATGGCGGATTTACCATGTTTTTTCTGCGCATTTCAATGCGGTTTTACAACAGCGATTTTCTATTTGAGCAGTTGTAAAACCGCTGCGGAATCCGCAGAAAGAAGTGACATGCTGCGGAATGTAAACCGCTGCGTTTCCGTGCAGTTTTTCTGCAGCATGTGTACAGCGATTTTTGTTTCCCGTAGGTTTGCATTGAACTGTAAACTCATGGGAAACTGCTGCGGATCCGCAGCGTTTTCCGCAGCGTGTGCACATACCTTTAGAATTAGGCTATGTGCACACGGTGCGGATTGGCCGCTGCGGATTCGCAGCAGTGTTCCATCAGGTTTACAGTACCATGTAAACATATGGAAAGCCAAATCCGCTGTGCCCATGGTGCGGAAAATACCACGCGGGAACGCTGCGTTGTATTTTCCGCAGCATGTCAATTCTTTGTGCGGATTCCGCAGCGTTTTACACCTGTTCCTCAATAGGAATCCACAGGTGAAATCCGGACAAAAAACACTGGCAATCCGCGGTAAATCCGCAGGTAAAACGCAGTGCCTTTTACCTGCGGATTTTTCAAAAATGATGCTGAAAAATCTCATACGAATCCGCAACGTTGGCACATAGCCTTAGGGTTAGGGTTGGGTTGGAATTAGGGTTGTGGTTAGGGTTAGGGGTGTGTTGGGGTTACGGGTGTGTTGGGGTTAGGGTTGTGATTAGGGTTATGGCTACAGTTGGCGATTAGAGTTAGGGGTGTGTTGGGGTTAGTGTTGGAGTTAGAATTGAGGGGTTACCACTGTTTAGGCACATCAGGGGGTCTCCAAACGCAACATGGCGCCACCATTAATTCCAGCCAATCTTGTGTTCAAAAAGTCAAATGGTGCTCCCTCACTTCCGAGCCCCGACGTGCACCCAAACAGTGGTTTACCCCCACATATGGGGTACCAGCGTACTCAGGACAAACTGCGCAACAATTACTGGGGTCCAATTTCTCCTGTTACCCTTGTGAAAATAAAGAAATGCTTGCTAAAACATCATTTTTGAGGAAAGAAAAATGATTTTTTATTTTCACGGCTCTTCGTTGTAAACGTCTGTGAAGCACTTGGGGGTTCAAAGTGCTCACCACATATCTAGATAAGTTCCTTGGGGGGTCTAGTTTCTAAAATGGGGTCACTTGTGGGGGGTTTCTACTGTTTAGGCACACCAGGGGCTCTGCAAACGCAATGTGACGCCCGCAGACCATTCCATCAAAGTCTGCATTTCAAAAGTCACTACTTCCCTTCTGAGCCCCGACGTGTGCCCAAACAGTGGTTTACCCCCACACATGGGGTATCAGCGTACTCAGGAGAAACTGGACAACAACTTTTGGGGTCCAATTTCTCCTGTTACCCTTGTGAAAATAAAGAAATGCTTGCTAAAACATCATTTTTGAGGAAAGAAAAATGATTTTTTATTTTCACGGCTCTGCGTTGTAAACGTCTGTGAAGCACTTGGGGGTTCAAAGTGCTCACCATATATCTAGATAAGTTCCTTGGGGGGTCTAGTTTCTAAAATGGGGTCACTTGTGGGGGGTTTCTACTGTTTAGGCACACCAGGGGCTCTGCAAACGCAATGTGACGCCCGCAGACCATTCCATCAAAGTCTGCATTTCAAAAGTCACTACTTCCCTTCTGAGCCCCGACGTGTGCCCAAACAGTGGTTTACCCCCACACATGGGGTATCAGCGTACTCAGGAGAAACTGGACAACAACTTTTGTGGTCCAATTTCTCCTGTAACCCTTGGGAAAATAAAAAATTCTGGGATAAATAATTATTTTTGAGGAAAGAAAACGTATTTATTATTTTCACGGCTCTGCATTATAAACTTCTATGAAGCACTTGGGGGTTCAAAGTGCTCACCACACATCTAGATAAGTTCCTTTCGGGGTCTAGTTTCCAAAATGGGGTCACTTGTGGGGGGTTTCTACTGTTTAGGCACATCAGGGGCTCTGCAAACGCAACGTGACGCCCGCAGAGCATTCCATCAAAGTCTGCATTTCAAAACGTCACTACTTCAATTCCGAGCCCCGGCATGTGCCCAAACAGTAGTTTACCCCCACATATGGGGTATCACCGTACTCAGGAGAAACTAGACAACAAATATTGGGGTCAAATTTCTCCTGTTACCCTTGGGAAAATTCAAAAAATTCTGGGCTAAATAATTATTTTTGAGGAAAGAAAACGTATTTATTATTTTCATGGCTCTGCATTATAAACTTCTATGAAGCACTTGGGGGTTCAAAGTGCTCACCACACATCTAGATAAGTTCCTTTCGGGGTCTAGTTTCCAAAATGGGGTCACTTGTGGGGGGTTTCTACTGTTAAGCCACATCAGGGGCTCTGCAAACGCAACGTGACGCCCACAGAGCATTCCATCAAAGTCTGCATTTCAAAATGTCACTACTTCACTTCCGAGCCCCGGCATGTGCCCAAACAGTGGTTTACCCCCACATATGGGGTATCAGCGTACTCAGGAGAAACTGGAAAACAACTTTTGGGGTCAAATTTCTCCTGTTAGCCTTTGTAAAATAAAAAATTGCAGGCTAAAAGATCATTTTTGAGAAAATAATTTTTTATTTTTATTTTCATGGCTCTGCGTTATAAACTTCTGTGAAGCACTTGGGGGTTCAAAGTCCTCACCACACATCTAGATTAGTTCCTTTGGGGGTCTAGTTTCCAAAATGGGGTCATTTCTGGGGGATCTCCAATGTTTAGGCACACAGGGGCTCTCCAAACGTGACATGGTGTCCGCTAATGATTGGAGCTAATTTTCCATTTAAAAAGCCAAATGGCGTGCCATCCCTTCCGAGCCCTGCCGTGCGCCCAAACAGTGGTTTACCCCCACATATGGGGTATCAGCGTACTCAGGACAAACTGGACAACAATATTTGGGGTCCAATTTCTCTTATTATCCTTGGCAAAATAGGAAATTCCAGGCTAAAAAATCATTTTTGAGGAAAGAAAAATTATTTTTTATTTTCATGGCTCTGCGTTATAAACTTCTGTGAAGCACCTGGGGGTTTAAAGTGCTCAATATGCATCTAGATAAGTTCCTTGGGGGGTCTAGTTTCCAAAATGGGGTCACTTGTGGGGGAGCTCCAATGTTTAGGCACACAGGGGCTCTCCAAACGCGACATGGTGTCCGCTAACAATTGGAGCTAATTTTCCATTCAAAAAGTCAAATGGCGCGCCTTCCCTTCCGAGCCCTGCCGTGTGCCCAAACAGTGGTTTACCCCCACATATGAGGTATCGGCGTACTCGGGAGAAATTGCCCAACAAATTTTATGATCCATTTTATCCTACTGCCCATGTGAAAATGAAAAAATTGAGGCGAAAAGAATTTTTTTGTGAAAAAAAAGTACTTTTTCATTTTTACAGACCAATTTGTGAAGCACCTGAGGGTTTAAAGTGCTCACTAGGCATCTAAATAAGTTCCTTGGGGGGTCTAGTTTCCAAAATGGGGTCACTTGTGGGGGAGCGCCAATGTTTAGGCACACAGGAGCTCTCCAAACGCGACATGGTGTCTGCTAACGATGGAAATAATTTTTCATTCAAAAAGTCAAATGGCGCTCCTTCCCTTCCGAGCCTTACCATGTGCCCAAACAGTGGTTTACCCCCACATATGAGGTATCGGCGTACTCAGGAGAAATTGCCCAACACATTTTAGGATCCATTTTATCCTGTTGCCCATGTGAAAAAGAAAAAATTGAGGCTAAAATAATTTTTTTGTGAAAAAAAAGTACTTTTTCATTTTTACGGATCAATTTGTGAAGCACCTGGGGGTTCAAAGTGCTCACTATGCATCTAGATAAGTTCCTTGGGGCGTCTAGTTTCCAAAATGGGGTCACTTGTGGGGGAGCTCCAATTTTTAGGCACACGGGGGCTCTCCAAACGTGACATGGTGTCCGCTAAAGAGTGGAGCCAATTTTTGATTCAAAAAGTCAAATGGCGCTCCTTCCCTTCCAAGCCCTGCCGTGCGCCCAAACAGTGGTTTACCCCCACATATGAGGTATCAGCGTACTCAGGACAAATTGCACAACAACTTTCGTGGTTCAGTTTCTCCTTTTACCATTGGGAAAATAAAAAAATTGTTGCTAAAAATAATTTTTGTGACTAAAAAGTTAAATGTTCATTTTTTCCTTCCATGTTGCTTCTGCTGCTGTGAAGCACCTGAAGGGTTAATAAACTTCTTGAATGTGGTTTTGAGTACCTTGAGGGGTGCAGTTTTTAGAATGGTGTCACTTTTGGGTATTTTCAGCCATATAGACCCCTCAAACTGACTTCAAATGTGAGGTGGTCCCTAAAAAAAATGGTTTTGTAAATTTCGTTGTAAAAATGACAAATCGCTGGTCAAATTTTAACCCTTATAACTTCCTAACAAAAAAAAATTTTGTTTCCAAAATTGTGCTGATGTAAAGTAAACATGTGGGAAATGTTATTTATTAACTATTTTGTGTCACATATCTCTCTGGTTTAACAGAATAAAAATTCAAAATGTGAAAATTGCGAAATTTTCAAAATTTTCGCCAAATTTCCGTTTTTATCACAAATAAACGCAGAATTTATTGACCTAAATTTACCACTAACATGAAGCCCAATATGTCACGAAAAAACAATCTCAGAACCGCTAGGATCCGTTGAAGCGTTCCTGAGTTATTACCTCATAAAGGGACACTGGTCAGAATTGCAAAAAACGGCAAGGTCTTTAAGGTCAAAATAGGCTGGGTCATGAAGGGGTTAAATCCTACCAAGACCAACATCTGCAAGGCGTTTGTATGTTCTCTTCATGTTCTCTGTGGGTTTACTCCTGGTACTCTGGTTCACACTCCGAAGACATACTGATAGGGAATCTAGATTGTGAGGCCCAATGGGGACAGCGATGATAATGTCTGTAAAGCGCTGTGAAATCAATGGCGCTATATAAGCGACTACAATTTGTTAAATGCTGTTAGCTCCTGGACAGCCTCTTTAATTGCTATTTAGACAAGGTCGGATAATGCTGTTAGAAGAACTGATTAACAAGAATTTGAAAATCCATGCCAGGTATGAAATGAATCATGACTGTAGCTGAATATAACTGACAGAGAAACATTATTAACCCTCCGTCACATACAACTGATCTGACAGGCGCTTCTCTTTTACTTTCATTTCTCCTTCCTCACCAGATTGTGAGGAAACCCCCTCCCTCCAGGTAGTCTCCTGTCTCTTGAAGGTCTGTGAAACCTGATATCACAGTTGGATTTCAGAGCTTCAGGGGAGAGGATATAGCTGCACAGATCTCTCAGGCTCATTGTATGTGAATACGTCACATTCAGTAAGGTTGGTATTTTATGTTTTTATTCATCACAATAGTTTATTTAGCTTGTTTTATGAATGTATAGCACAAAATGTGAGGATATTTCATAGAAATAAGGGAGATTTTATAAAAGAAAGTGTGCTGCTCAGGCATATACAGTGGTTCCCTAACATATTCCTTCTCTTCAGATTATCTGCTGAAATGGAGAGGAAAATGTACAATTTATCCAAACAACTTGATGTTGAGGAAGTAACAAACATGCTGTTAGATGATAGAGACCTCACACTGAATGAGGATTTAGGAGAGGAAAGTGAGATTGATTCTCATGATGAGGTGGAAGAATGTGTCCTGGATTCTGAAACAGAGCAAGATGGTAACAGTGGTGAGGATGAAGAAGTTGGATCATATTATATTGGAAAAGATAAAAATACTAAATGGAACAAGAAGCCATTCCAGAAAAAACGTAGGGAACCTTTAAACATTATTACTCACCTTCCTGCAGTAATAGGAACTGCACGTAATGCAAAAACTGCAGAACCATCAAGCCCACAGATGAAATAGAACTGCGTGCTTTTTTTTGGATTACTGTACCTTGCAGGAGCTTATAGGGCAAATAGACAAAGTTTGGAGGAACTTTGGGGTAAAGATGGGGATGGAGTTGAAAAATTTAGCCTTGTTATGTCCATAAACAGATTCAAGATTCTAATTCGTTGCCTTCGGTTTGACGACAGAACTACCCGAACCGAACGCAAAACACATGACCGACTTGCTCCAATTCGTGATATATTTCAAAGATTTGTTGTAAACTGTAAGCAAAGTTATTACCCTGGAGAGAATCTCACTATTGACGAAATGCTCCCTGGTTTTCGTGGTAGATGTGCCTTTCGTCAGTATATTCCATCAAAGCCAAACAAATATGGAATAAAAATTTATGCCCTTGTTGATGCCAGTAAGACCTACACTTACAACCTGGAAGTTTATGCAGGAAAACAACCACAAGGTCCTTACTGTGTGAGCAACAAACCCTTTGATGTTGTAAAAAGACTGGCTGAACCCTTATTTGGATCAAGTCGCAATATTACAGCTGACAATTGGTTTACAAGTTGTGATCTGATTGATTATCTGAAAATTCAGAAGCTGTCATATGTGGGAACTGTAAGAAAAAACAAAAGGGAATTGCCGCCACAGTTTGTAAGTGTGAAAGAGAGACAACAGTACAGCAGTATGTTTGCATTCCATAATGGAAAGGCTTTAGTTTCCTATGTACCACATGCCAAAAAAATCGTACTTCTTCTATCAACACTTCATGATGATGCTGCCATCGATCCTGGGACTGGGGCAGAAAAAAAACCGGAGATAATTACATTTTACAATGCCACCAAAGGGGGTGTGGATACAGCAGATCAGATGTGCTCCACTTTCAACGTCAGCAGAAACATCAAACGCTGGCCAATGGTCATATTTTTTGCTATGTTGAATTTGGGTGGTATAAATTCACAAGTAATTTATCTTGAAAGCAAGCTTGAACCACTCCATAGACGATTGTATCTGAAAAAATTGGCCCATGAACTAGTACTTGGAGAGCTACGCAGGAGAAGCGTGAAAACAATCGGTATCCCCTCTCGCCTTCAAGTTCAGCTCAAAAGGTTCCGCCCAGAAGATGATGGTGAAAAGTCACCATCTGCACCACCTCACAAAAGAAGGAGATGCACCACCTGCCAAACGGAAAGCGGAACCAGAAGGCTTTCAAATTATGAATGTCTCAAATGTCATAAAGCAATTTGCCTGACACATGCAAAAATGGTGTGTAATTCTTGCTATTTGCTCTGCAAGTGTGACTTTTCTGGGGAAACCTCAGCATCTACTTCTGATTGAATATGTTTTTAATAGTACTTAAGGTACCTTAAAATTAAGTTTGTGTTCAAAAATTTTCTTTGTACATTTTTTTGAGAGAGTCGAACTGGGGACTATTTGGCGGGAGTTTTGAAAAGTTTGTATTTCATAGTTATTAGTTTTATGTTAAGTAAATGTTTTTTTTTTGCAACTGATTATGTGTAGTCTCTTTTATTACATCCCTATGAAGGTCACTGATCACTTTTAGAGCACTGAAATTGCAAACATTAGATATTATAGGTATTTTTCCAGCAGGCGCCTTACAGGCACATTGTATGTGAACTCGTTAGTCCGAATATTGTATGTGACGGAGGGTTAAATAACAATACAGTACATACTTTCAGGGTGCAGTTTACTAAAGAAGAGGTTGAATGAGATTTAGATAATAGACTGCTTTTCTCCCTAAAATAGTGCCAGCTGTGTCTGTGGACCTTATCGGATACTGCAGCTCAGTCCCATTCCAGTATAATTCAAATTCATATGGAACGCTGCCCATAGACTAGAGTGCCACTGTTTCAGGCCATCAATCGTTATTAGTCTCTTGCCACATCTTTAACTTTCAACAAGACAGTTAATAGAGAGAAGTTTTGTCATTACTTGAATTTACAGACGCGTCTAATCAATTCAACTAGATATTTTTTCCGATATCAATTATTTTTCCTATCAACCAATATTTCTTAAGAAGTTAAAGTAGGGAAAGTATTCAACCTAAAAACAGAATACAAAAGTAAGATGGTTTTATTACATTGTCATCAAAATTGCATTGTTCCATTCTCCTAAGGAAAAGAATGTTTGATAATATCTAATCCATGAATACCAAATGTTCTTAAATTGTTTCCATTATAGAGAATGTCTGATAATTGGTTGTTCAGCAGATTCCATCCCAGTTTGTCTTGTCTTGGGCTCAAATTGTGTTTTTGTCACACGCCAGTGACTTTGTTTGGGTTTTTGTCTGAAGCCCTAAAAAATGGATTTTAGGTGGAACCCCAGATGGTAAATTTAATTTCAAGATGTTTTCCCCACTAACAAATTACATTTTAATTAATAGATCTTGATATAAAAATGAGTTTCACAATTGGACGTTTTTAAAAAATGTTCCTGTGCTGAGATAATCTTATAAATGTGCCCCTGCTGTGTGCTGTGTAATGGCTGTGTCTGACCGTACAGGGACATGGTCTGATCATACCACAGCTCCTGGGCAGGCTAGGATGCTAAAGATAATACTGACAGGACAGCATGGGAGCACGGCTGATTCTTTTTGAGAGTAAAATATTTCCCTGCCTGTTTTTAAGCAATGTTTTACTTGTGAACCCTTGCTTTCCTGGTTGTGTACTCTCTTTTGCTTCCTGCCCACCCAGGAGCTGTGGTATGATCAGACCATGTCCCTGTACGGTCAGACACAGCCATTACACAGCACACAGCAGGGGAACAGTTATAAGATTATCTCAGCACGGGAAAACATCTTTAAACACATCCAATTGTGGAACTTATTATTATTCAAAGATCTATTAATTAAAATTTTGATAAAAAATAATTTTGTGGGAAACTCCTGAGGCAGACAGTCACTCTGTGTTGCATCTAGCCTCAAATTTAGCAGTGTCCACCTTCCTGGGGTGGATACAAAATTGTGGTAAACTGAGTTGTACCAGACTCGAGAAAGCAGATAATGCTGAAATGGAGGCCAGACAATGCACAAAAGGGCTTCATCTGACTCATTAAATTAAATGGCCTCATTTGGTGTTCTGCTGAATCCTATTTTTCAGCGCTTCCATATAAGGCCCTGACAAAGCCATTGATATGTGGCAAAATATAATATGAACATAGCTTCTGGCTATGTTCACAAGTCCAGTAGCTATTTCTGTTTTGGATCTGTTTTGGGATAACAGAAGCAGAAATATAATAATCCAGTACACAATCCTTTGCTTGATGTCATAAGATGTCTTCCATTTGATTGTAATGCAGTAGCAATCCATTTTTTAGCTGGACCAAAATTTGTAGTCTGCATGCACAACTTTTTTTGTCCAGACACAATATCACATAGCAACTGGATCTGTATTTCTTCAACACTAAAGTCTATGGGAAACGGATCATAATGCACTGTCATTTGTTTTGTCATCCGTTGGTCCGTTTTTAAGTACTGTGCATGCCCAGAACACTAGAGATGTTTTGACCTCAAATAAAAATGAATCTGTTGCAAATGTATCAAAAACGGCTGCTAAACCAAAGCGCATGCGTCCATTTTTGATCCTATGTAACACATCCATTTTTATTGAATACTGGATTCTTTACACACGGATGACTGCTGTACATGGGATCAGAGCTTTGCTAAAAAATTGTTTTACAAGATTTAGCTTTAATTCATGTCAGTTTGTAAACATCACCAATTATACTTGTGTCAATTTTTATTATTTTACATATGAAATATCATTTGCTAAGTCATATCGTTATGCATTCCAAAGTGGGATCACACAACCTGTTCCACTAAATTGTGTTCAATAAATAATTGGCTCCATCAACTGAGAACATAGCCTAAAAGGTATATAACAACTGTTTGTAACATAGTCACTTTACGGGCAGGGTCACACTTGCGAGTGTGATGCGAGAGACACGCACGAGTCTCCTGCATCAATACCCGGCACTCCTGCCCGCACTCGGGACCGGAGCATGCGATTGCATGTATTTCTATGAGTTTCTCACATTACACTCGCAAGTGTGACCCCGGCCTACCTTATTCCAGCACTGTCTGCCTTTTCTGTCAGTTGATTCCATTCTCTTTGGCATTGCTGACAACAGTGAAATCATCAATGATGTCATTACTAGAGATAGGCGGACCCATGGATGTTCAGCCAAACAGTTAAAAAAGTTTCAGGTACCAAAACAATTCCCGGACCCCATTCACTTGAATGAGGGGCCCGAACATCCAGTGCTTGCCACGCTGTGATGTGCATGACAGCGCAGCAAACAATGCTTCTGATCGGCGGTAAAATCATTTCCGCTGGTCAGACAGCTACAGTTCCCACGCTGTCAAATGACAGCGTGAGCCCACATTTGTGATTGGACATATAAAGTTTACCTCTGTTCACTGGCGTCAGCTGATGGGACTACAGCTCCCATCAGCTGATGCCTGCTGCCACTAATAACAAAGAGAGCAGCAGGTGACTGATGGGAGTGTTCATCAGCGGGCGCCTGCTCTCTAAATAAATAATTTTTAAAAAACGGCGTGAGTTTCCCTGTTTTGATTACCAGCCAGGCAAAACTGACAGCTGGCGGCTGCAACCCTCATCTGTCAGCTTCAGCATTAAAACCAGACTCCCGTTCTAATTCTTAGGCCGGGATCACACATACGCGAGATACCGCCGAGTCTCGCAGGTGAAATCCCTCCTCTGGCGCCGGCACTTGGGAGCAGAGCGTGCAGCTCCATGTGTTGCTGTGCGGCTGCACGCTCCGCTCCGGAGTGTCGACTCCGGATTTCACCTGTGAGACTCGGCCTTATCTCGCGTATGTGTGATCCTGGCCTTAGGGCCTGCTTGCGCAGTGTATTTTCCCTGTTTTTTTTTTCATATGGGAAAAAAACACAGTATTTTACAGAAGAAGCAAGATAAATGATTTTTTTTTTTAAATCTCATTCTCACGCTGATTTTTTTTTCCTTGTGCTTCTTTGAGCTATTTAAAATCTATTTAAAGAATTATTTTGAGCTTTCTAAAACCGACACATGTCCGCTATTAGTCCACGTGCACACGTTCAGTATTTGGTCAGTTTTTTACCTCAGTATACTGTATGTTGGCCAAAACCAGGAGTGGGTGATAAATACAGATGTGGTGACGTGTTTCTATTATACCTTTCCTCTGACTGTTCCACTCCTAGTTTTGGCTTAGAAATACTAATATAATAAACTCACCCAATACTCAACATGTATATGTGGCTTTAGGGGGTAGACAGACGGCCATATGACTCTTGTTAGGATGGCATCGCACTCCTCATACTGGCTGTCGGCTCTCCTGACCTGGGCTTAACAGCTGCATAGAAATCCATCACACTGTCATGCTCAGGTCAGGAGAGGTGCCGGGCCAGTCCATGCAGTGCGATGCGATCATCACATGAGTTATAGGGCTGCCTGTCCACACTCTTAGCGTTTTTGCTGTGGTTTTTAACTCATTCAATTGAATACATGAAAACTCATAAAAAACGCTCGTATAATACACAGTGTTTTCCCTGCTCACATTTTCCTTGCCCATAGTGCAAAAATGCACCGTCTGAACGTACTCTTCATAAACAAAAAAAAGAGAACCTCTTTGAAACACTGCAGTTGGAGAAATGGTTCCAGCTCTGTGAAAAGCAAACGCTGAACAGCTCCATAAATGTTTTTATGACTAAAACTGTTAAAAGATCTGAATATATACAGTAGTGATGGGATTGTAAAAGTGATGTTTAGGACTGATCCTAATACGGTTACGTGGTTGCAAGTTGTTACTGATCTCCAGGGAATGGAAGGGTCTGCATTGCTTAACACCCACTCCTGTCTCAAGCTGCTGCTTAGCTGTTCTATGACAGATATACAGATTGAAAACTAGGAATAAATTATAATGTAAGGCTTTAAAGATAGGAAAAATGTTGCTTAGCTACAAGACAATGTAGTGGATGTGCAGGAAAATTACAATTTCGTGACATAATAATAATTCCTCATGGAACTGTATAAAAGTCTTTTTAAATTAAGTATATGTTAAGAGTTTAGAAACAACATATTATTGAGTGAGTCATGTTTAATGCTGAGGTCTAGGCAGTGGTTTTGGCAAACATTTATTTAGAAGGCAGAAGCCTATGCACATACTTTCATGCTCATATTTTATATTTAGAACACTGCGAGCCTTACTCAGGCAAGACGTTGTGGCACATAGAGAATGCCGATGTAATAGACGGAGTGGAGCACTTCTCTCCACTGATCATATTGTCATGTTCTATGTCCCACAACTTCTCGGGATTATCTCTTTGGGCATACAGATAGTCTGATGAAGATCTAATGAGTGAAAAAATGTATCACCACAGTCTATTATATCTGGAAAGCTATGTACATGAACACATTTTTCCAACTTTAATTGAATGTGCAAGACAACTGGAATTGGTGAGACAGTGATGCATGCCGGATCAGAGAATTGCAAGATTTTACACTAGCTAAATAGGTTGTCTGGTTGTAATATTTTTTTTGCATTATTTGTACACCATAAGTGATAAACCTGGTACAACAATAACACAAATGATAGAAAAAAATAGCTATTTATCAAACCTATGCTAATATCCTAAACCCGCTCCATAGTGGACATCCCTCTTAAAAGTCTGAGCTCTTAAATATTTCAGCTGTTATCACTTATTTAAAAGAACTGTCCTAGTTAAGAAAACCCATTTTCATACTTATTTTTTGGGCCAGAATGGAGACCAGTTATAGAGCTTCACCTTCTATCCATTGAATAGGTTATCAATAGGATACATTATTATTAATATGAGGTCAGTGGGGGTCCGACACACGGTACCCTTAGCGACTAGCTGATATCTAATATTAGCTAAATTATTTAGTGGCTGCTTACAAGATCTTCAGTTTATCTCCCATTCAAGTGAAAGGTGCATAAGCTGGAGTACTTGTAGCGTCATGAAGCAATGTACGGACCCCAGGTGTTCCATCCTGTACAAACCCCCACTGATTTTATATTAATGATCTATCCTAACAGGTCTGCAATATCAAAGTCCTGAACAACCTTTTAAAAATGGAGCAATACTGTCAACTATCTAACATAAATCAAGAGTATAGGCTAATATAAGTTTGCATTGTATCTGATTAGAGAAATCAGCTTCTTTCTCCACTTATCAAATATGTATTATTCTTTCCTCCCCGGCCATGAGCTTGACATCCACTTTGAAAAAAACAGCTCAAATCTGTCTTGCTCAAAAACCATGGACTTCAGACTGATTGTGGTGTTGTGTGATGCAGCCCATTATATTGTATATAGAGATGAGGGTGAAGGAAGAGTGAGGAAAAGGGAGATGAATTGGTACTCCAGAGCTTGATTCACATCCACACAGCTCAGTGCTGCAATATACAGTATTATCGTCCATGCAGATGCTGCTTCTGTCTGTGTAATATCTAAAGAATGAGTAGCAGGAATCCCTCTCTGTGTGCTGCAATGTGTATGGGAGAGAGCAATCAGATAGGCTCCTCCCCCAGCTCATAAAATAGAGCTATAGCCCGCATAGGGGATAATTGCTGAAAATGCATGATATATGACATCTAATGAGCAGAAATAATGTTAGTCCAAGTGAATATACACAGGGCAGTTTACTAGGAAAAGTTACGTGAAAGTATGGTGACCTTTAAGGTCAATTCCTGCATTATTCAAATAATTGATAGCTGCAGTTATGCAAAACTGTTCTAATACAAAACATGTATTTTTTCATGATTCATTTTAGAAAATGTTGCAAAAAACGATTAAAAAAAATTGTGTGTGTAAACAAGTGTGGATGAAGATAGAAGAGGGCTCCTGTTTAAAAACGGTATATGGACCCTAGTCTGATAATGTGTCTGTGACAGAAAATACTTAATGCTTTGGAGGTGAAAGAGAGTCCCTTAACTCTTGAGCCCCTATGTGGCAGCATAGGTTGCACCAATGATATGATAGCTTATGTGTATAATTATACCCTTAAGTATTAAGTTTATTACATTATGTAACAGAATATCAGGCTTAGACAAAATTTTCCATTTTTCATTCAAAACAATAGACGATTATTCATCCATATGGTGTTGCGAATTTCTGTTTTGTAGGGCCGTATGTCATCTGCATATCCGTTTTTGACATCCAATTTTCAAATCAACAAGTAAAAAAGTAATAAAAAGTCTAATAAAGTTTCTTATCTAAAAATTACAAGAAATATTAAAAACAAACGCCATATGTACAGTATGTTGTCGACATTGCATCCTTTTTTACGCAACCATTCAGTTCTATGGGTTATTAGCATTATCTTCAAAACAGAAGAGACTATTTCACACGAATATGCAGTTAAGTGTAATATAACATCTGCAATAACCCATTCACTAAGGCTACGTTCACATTTGCATTGTTGGGCGCAGCGGCGGCGACGTGACGCAACCAACAACGCATGTACACAACGCAGCGTTTTGTGACGCATGCGTTGTCATAAGATCCTACAGATTGGGAATTTCGGCGCAGGGAAAATGCTACAAGTAGC
This sequence comes from Ranitomeya imitator, assembly GCF_032444005.1. Lineage (NCBI taxonomy): Eukaryota > Metazoa > Chordata > Amphibia > Anura > Dendrobatidae > Ranitomeya > Ranitomeya imitator. Next base: position 254,222,014 of record NC_091285.1, on the reverse strand, counting down.
GTCCCCTGCGCCCTGTCTTGTGCGTCTATATGACGCATGCGTCGTGAAACGCAGTACAACGCATACCGGCGCATGTCCATGCGCCCCCCATGTTAAAGATAGGGGCGCATGACGCATGTGTCGGTATGCGTCGACGACGCTGCGCCCAACAACGCAAATGTGAACGTAGCCTTACAATGATTTTTCTGCTGTCCGCAACAGAGAGCAAACAAAACGAAAATGCTCTCATCTGCATGCAAACAAATAAATCATAGTTTTTATTGGACCAACTGAAGACATGCCTAAATATTTCCCAAGCTGCACATAACATTTATTCCTTTAGAATCAATTTAGTAATTAAAGGCTAATAAGTAAATTGATAGAAAAATGACTTTGCTCCCTGCAGAGGTTCTGATTCTTTTTTACAGTAAAGAGAATAATTTGAGTAGTGGAAAGCCCCAAGATATATTCAGCATCTCTGGCATTGTAGAGAGAAGCATTTTAGGAAAGGACCAGGTGATGACAGATTAAAGTATGGTTTGTAGATAAATGAGGCCCAACAAATGTGTCTCTAAGCAAATAATGATTAGAGTTGAGGAACTATGTGCAATATGCAGTGTGGGTGTCAGTCACAGCTTAGAATCTTGTGCTCAGTGTAGTCATGAATTACATAGCGGCATTTTTTTCTAAAACAATTAATGAGATGAACATCAAAATCTGCATGAAAAATGGTCTTCTAGAGCATGATCCACTCAAAAAAAAAGATGGCCAAGATAATGATAAAGCCAAAATCTGTCACATGCAATCTGGTCTAGATAAAGAAATGCTCCTCTCAAAGGCTTGGTCTTTTGGAGAGATTTCACTATATATAACCCGTGAGTATTAATTCTGAATAAATAGCAATTCTTCAATATTGTCACGACTCTGTTGTTGGGTGACCTGGGACCTGGGGCTCCTTCCCTGTCCCTAATGCTAGGGGGCGTCCTAGCTCACCCTGTTCCCCCGGATTAGTTCTGATGGTGAAGATGCCGGAGCCATGTACCTTGCCTTATCTCTTGAATCCACCCTCCCATCTGTACCCTTCCCCCACCCTGGGAAGAGGGGACTAGCAGTGCACCATAGTACACCAACCATACATACAAGGTAACATGAACAGGGGGAACAGAAAATACCAAACATTCAAATATACACTCACATATAACAGAGGAATGCAGGATGGGGGTAAAATGGAGGATGGGGTAAAACCAAAGTAGGTGAAGAAAGGGAATTATCACACTCACTAAACCAAGCAACAGTCACCGATAAATCCACCAAATGCCTACTTTTATAACCACCAACTACTATCCTCCCAGCCATGCAGCAAAACCTAGCTCTGATGATGTGTGTCAGTCAGGACCTAGATTATATAGGAAATGGGAGTGGCTAACTGTGCTAAGCTGAGAGCTCAAGCTCCCAAAGCTCTCAACATTGCCAATTAACCCCTGTACTGCTAAAAGAAATTTACACCATTTAAAAAGAAAGTGAAGTGCTTCTATTCAGCACAAGAGTAGGAGCAATCAGACAGTGCGGTCTTTTGATTCCTTTCTGCCATGGAGATATTATGTTATTACTTATTAGTAGAGTTGAGCGACCTTGACCCTTTTAGAGTCGAGCCGGGTTTCGCGAAACCCGACTATCTCAAAAGTCGGGTCGAGTGAAATCGGCCGATTATGACGTAAAGTCGGGATCGACCGAAACACGAAACCCAATGCAAGTCAATGGGGCAGCATAGTCGGCAGTGAGTGGGGGCCAGGAAAACACCTAGAGTGCCCATTTTAATGTCAAAACCATCCATTCTTAATGAAGCTTGTCAAGCGTAATTTACCTTATAATAATTGGAAGGCATTTGAAATTGGGGGTCATTTGGCTAAAGTTGCGTGGGGTAGGGCTGGTTCAAGTAATTAGTGGGCCCAGGAAATCTGGACCACGTCACGGCAGTGGAGCAGGGAGAGGTAAGTATTTCAACTTTGCAAGTGCTGTGATCCTGAGCAAGCAGGGGGGGCCCACTTGTTGGCATTGGCACTGGCACAGGGCCCCTCAAAGTACAGCGGTGTGTTTGCACGGCGGGGGCGCCTCCCACCGGCAGCAACACTTTTGCGTACTATGAGAGGCCCTGTGCCAGTGACGTCGCCAACTAGTATTCCTCCCTCCACCTGATGAAGGAACCTGCACTTTCATCTGCACCTTCCTCTTTGTCCCCGTGTAAGGTGGTATGGTATGCGGGAAGAGCAACCTGACTTTCAGCAGGGTCACAATGTTGTTGTGTAGCATGCACGGGGAATGTTGCGTTATGGGTCAATGTACCAGCAGACTCATCTATCATTGGCTGGGCAATGGGCACGATGAAGTGGAAACACAGATATAGGCCCAAAGAATAAAGTGGGCTAAATGCAGTTCAAAATTGGTAACACAGGAATAACCAGGGGGCATTGCAGTGGAGGACAACTGGAATGAGAGGCTGACACAGAGAGTAGGGCCAAATCAGTAAGTAGTCGAAATGCAGTTCAAAATTGGCAACCGTAGTAAACAGGCGGCACAGCTTTGTTCAGTGGAGGAGAACAGCAAGGAGTGGCAGACACCGATAGTAGGCCCCAACCCAACTAGTAGGCCAAATGCAGTCTAACATTAACAACTACTTAACGAGAGCCTGAAAATGGAATTTCAGGACAGGAAACCAGGAGAACAGCAAGGAGTGGCAGACACCGATAGTAGGCCCCAAACCAACTAGTACGCCAAATGCAGTTGTTCCATTTAACCACAATTTAATGAGAGCCTGAAGATAGAAGCTCAGGAAAGGCAACCTGGGGAACACCTTGGAGTGTAACACACCATCTCTCTCCACCCCATACCCATTTTGTAGGCCTAATGCAGTGTACTTTTCTACAACTACTAAACGAGAGTCGGAAGACCGAAGCAATGGCAAGGAAACCTGGGGAACACCTTGGAGTGTAACACACCATCTCTCTCCACCCCATACCCAATTTGTAGGCCTAATGCAGTGTAGTTTCCAAGAACTACTAAACGAGAGCCGGAAGATCGAAGCTCAGGAAAGGCAACCTGGGGAACACCTTGGAGTGTAACACACCCTCTCTACACCCCATACCCAATTTAAAGGCCTAATGCAGTGTAGTTTCCAAGAACTACTAAACGAGAGCCGGAAGATCGAAGCTCAGGAAAGGCAACCTGGGGAACACCTTGGAGTGTAACACACCCTCTCGCTACACCCCATACCCAATTTGAAGGCCTAATGCAGCGTAGTTTCCAACAACTACTAAACGAGAGCCGGAAGATCGAAGCTCAGGAAAGGCAACCTGGGGAACACCTTGGAGTGTAACAAACCCTCTCTCTACACCCCATACCCAATTTGTAGGCCTAATGCAGCGTAGTTTCCGACAACTACTAAACGAGAGCATGAAGATCGAAGCTCAGGAAAGGCAACCTGGGGAACACCTTGGAGTGTAACACACCCTCTCTCTACACCCCATACCCAATTTGAAGGCCTAATGCATTGTAGTTTCCAAGAACTACTAAACGAGAGCCGGAAGATCGAAGCTCAGGAAAGGCAACCTGGGGAACACCTTGGAGTGGAACACACCATCTCTCTACACCCCATACCCAATTTGAAGGCCTAATGCAGCGTAGTTTCCAACAACTACTAAACGAGAGCCGGAAGATCGAAGCTCAGGAAAGGCAACCTGGGGAACACCTTGGAGTGTAACACAACGTCTCTCTACACCACGGAAGGGCTGATTCTTAGGAAGGAAGGCTGTTGGAAATAAGCATTGCGCGTCCGAGGGTGATTATATTCTTATTAGGTATATACTCACCCTCGGACGCGCCCTGCTTCTTTATTTGGAATGAATGTTTATTTGCAATGTGGTGTTGACTTTCTCTATTATTTTGGTAATTAATGATTTTATTATTTTCATTGTTTTGCATCTTCTCGGCAATAATATAAAGAAGACGCGACAGGACAACACTCGGTGGATGCCATATCTGTGTTTTCAATTTAAAAAACCTTTCAGTTAACTACTTGCAGGAGAAAGTAATTGTAGCTGGTGGCCATTTTTAGTACTGTACCAGATTTTAGTTGTGTGTTTGTTTTTAATGTTAAAATGTCTGCATTTGATATCTCACCAGTATTTTCTTTTTTATAAGCAAAATACTTTTTTTTTTATTTTATGATGTTGGTTCAAGGGGTACACGGGCAGCAGTAGACAGGTCAGTGGAGGCCTAGTGGAAGGAGGGACCGCAGACAGGCTTCGAAGCCCTAACATAATAAATTGGGCTGCCTGTAGGCAATTTAAAATTGGTTCCAGGGGAACACGGGCAGCAGTAGACAGGTCAGTGGAGGCCTAGAGGAAGGAGGGACCGCAGATGCGCCAATGTTTCCCCCATACCAAATTTGTAGGCCTAATGCAGTGTAGTTTCCAACAACTACTAAACGAGAGCCGGAATATCGAAGCTCAGGAAAGGCAACCTGGGGAACACCTTGGAGTGTAACACACCCTCTCTCTACACCCCATACCCAATTTGAAGGCCTAATGCAGCGTAGTTTCCAACAACTACTAAACGAGAGCCGGAAGATCGAAGCTCAGGAAAGGCAACCTGGGGAACACCTTGGAGTGTAACAAACCCTCTCTCTACACCCCATACCCAATTTGTAGGCCTAATGCAGCGTAGTTTCCGACAACTACTAAACGAGAGCATGAAGATCGAAGCTCAGGAAAGGCAACCTGGGGAACACCTTGGAGTGTAACACACCCTCTCTCTACACCCCATACCCAATTTGAAGGCCTAATGCAGCGTAGTTTCCAACAACTACTAAACGAGAGCCGGAAGATCGAAGCTCAGGAAAGGCAACCTGGGGAACACCTTGGAGTGGAACACACCATCTCTCTACACCCTATACCCAATTTGAAGGCCTAATGCAGCGTAGTTTCCAACAACTACTAAACGAGAGCCGGAAGATCGAAGCTCAGGAAAGGCAACCTGGGGAACACCTTGGAGTGGAACACAACGTCTCTCTACACCACGGAAGGGCTGATTCTTAGGAAGGAAGGCTGTTGGAAATAAGCATTGCGCGTCCGAGGGTGATTATATTCTTATTAGGTATATACTCACCCTCGGACGCGCCCTGCTTCTTTATTTGGAATGAATGTTTATTTGCAATGTGGTGTTGACTTTCTCTATTATTTTGGTAATTAATGATTTTATTATTTTCATTGTTTTGCATCTTCTCGGCAATAATATAAAGAAGACGCGACAGGACAACACTCGGTGGATGCCATATCTGTGTTTTCAATTTAAAAAACCTTTCAGTTAACTACTTGCAGGAGAAAGTAATTGTAGCTGGTGGCCATTTTTAGTACTGTACCAGATTTTAGTTGTGTGTTTGTTTTTAATGTTAAAATGTCTGCATTTGATATCTCTCCAGTATTTTCTTTTTTGTAAGCAAAATACTTATTTTTATATTTTCTGATGTTGGCTCCAGGGGTACACGGGCAGCAGTGCCCTGGTCAGTGTAGTAGTAGTTGAAAGAATGGACCGCAGACAGGCATCGAAGGCCTAAAATAAAAAAATTGGGCTGGCTGTAGGCAATTTTAAATTGGTTCCAGGGGTACACGGGCAGCAGTGGTGTGGTCAGTGGAGGCCTAGTGGAAGGAGTGACCGCAGACAGGCATCGAAGGCCTAAAATAATAACACATGGCTGTAGGCAATTTTAAATTGGTTCCAGGGGTACACGGGCAGCAGTGGTGTGGTCAGTGGAGGCCTAGTGGAAGGAGTGACCACAGACAGGCATCGAAGGCCTAACATAACAAAAATGTCAATACAATGGTATTGTCAGTGGCAGGCATTGAAGGATGTCAGCGCATAGACTAAACATTGGTGGAGCTGTGAGATAATTTTGCAAGTGGTAGAGCACTGTTTGAGCTGGGGTGGGGGGAAACTGTCTTGTGGCCGGCGATACAGGCCCAGGGCCCCTCATATTACAACGGTGTGTCTGACGTTGGGTGCGCACCACCACCGCCAGAGACACTTTATTGTACTAGGAGGGGCCCAGTGGCAGTGCCGTCGACCAAAAGCGGGCTCACCCACCTCTTCAGACAAACTGCACTCTCACGGGTGCTGTCGCCAAGTGTCGATACCACGGCCCCGTGTGGGGAGTTTGGCCATTTAGTGAGGTGTAAACATGTCGTATGCTGGACAATCAGGTGCTGAAAATTACGAGATTGGAAAAGGCATTCAGAATAGTCCACAGGCAAGACCTTTTCATAGGAAAGCTAGGTGTCAGCCGGGCAAGGTGGGGCAAAAGATTTCGAAATCCAGTTGTGGTTCATTTTAATGAAGGTTAGATCATCTACATTTTGGGTAGCCAGACGAGTCCTTTTTTCTGTTAGTATTGAACCTGCAGCACTGAATACTCTTTCTGATAGGACACTAGCTGCCGGGCAAGCAAGCTCCTGCAATGCATATTCTGCCAATTCTGGCCAGGTGTCTAATTTTGATGCCCAGTAATCAAATGGGAATGACGGTTGAGGGAGAAAATCGATAAGGGATGAAAAATAGTTTGTAACCATACTGGACAAATGTTGTCTCCTGTCACTTTGAATTGATGCTGCAGTACCTGTCCTGTCTGCGGTCATAGCAAAATCACTCCACAACCTGGTCAGAAAACCCCTCTGGCCAACACCACTTCTGATTTCTGCCCCTCTAACTCCTCTGGTCTGCTGGCCCCTGCAGCTCGTGTGAGAACGATCACGGGCGCTGTGTGCAGGGAATGCCAGAAGCAAACGGTCAACAAGAGTTGATTGTTTGGTTGCTAATATTAGTTCCAAGTTCTCATGTGGCATTATATTTTGCAATTTGCCTTTATAGCGAGGATCAAGGAGGCAGGCCAACCAGTAATCGTCATCATTCATCATTTTAGTTATGCGTGTGTCCCTTTTGAGGATACGTAAGGCATAATCCGCCATGTGGGCCAAAGTTCCAGTTCTCAAATCTGCGGTTGTGCTTGGTTGAGGGGCAGTTTCAGGCAAATCCACGTCACTTGTGTCCCTCAAAAAACCAGAACCCGGCCTTGCCGCGCCACCAATTTCCAGTGGCCCCGGAAAAGCTTCCTCATTAAAAATATAATCATCCCCATCATCCTCCTCCTCCTCCTCCTCCTCTTCGCCCGCTACCTCGTCCTGTACACTGCCCTGGCCAGACAATGGCTGACTGTCATCAAGGCTTTCCTCTTCCTCAGCTGCAGACGCCTGATCCTTTATGTGCGTCAAACTTTGCATCAGCAGACGCATTAGGGGGATGCTCATGCTTATTATGGCGTTGTCTGCACTAACCAGCCGTGTGCATTCCTCAAAACACTGAAGGACTTGACACATGTCTTGAATCTTCGACCACTGCACACCTGACAACTCCATGTCTGCCATCCTACTGCCTGCCCGTGTATGTGTATCCTCCCACAAAAACATAACAGCCCGCCTCTGTTCACACAGTCTCTGAAGCATGTGCAGTGTTGAGTTCCACCTTGTTGCAACGTCTATGATTAGGCGATGCTGGGGAAGGTTCAAAGAACGCTGATAGGTCTGCATACGGCTGGAGTGTACGGGCGAACGGCGGATATGTGAGCAAAGTCCACGCACTTTGAGGAGCAGGTCGGATAACCCCGGATAACTTTTCAGGAAGCACTGCACCACCAGGTTTAAGGTGTGAGCCAGGCAAGGAATGTGTTTCAGTTGGGAAAGGGAGATGGCAGCCATGAAATTCCTTCCGTTATCACTCACTACCTTGCCTGCCTCAAGATTTACAGTGCCCAGCCACGACTGCGTTTCTTTCTGCAAGAACTCGGACAGAACTTCCGCGGTGTGTCTGTTGTCGCCCAAACACTTCATAGCCAATACAGCCTGCTGACGTTTGCCAGTAGCTGCCCCATAATGGGAGACCTGGTGTGCAACAGTGGCAGCTGCGGATGGAGTGGTTGTGCGACTGCGGTCTGTGGACGAGCTCTCGCTTCTGCAGGAGGACGAAGAGGAGGAGGAGGGGGTGCGAACGGCTACAGCCAATTGTTTCCTAGACCGTGGGCTAGGCAGAACTGTCCCAAACTTGCTGTCCCCTGTGGACCCTGCATCCACCACATTTACCCAGTGTGCCGTGATGGACACGTAACGTCCCTGGCCATGCCTACTGGTCCATGCATCTGTTGTCAGGTGCACCTTTGTGCTCACAGATTGCCTGAGTGCATGGACGATGCGCTCTTTAACATGCTGGTGGAGGGCTGGGATGGCTTTTCTGGAAAAAAAGTGTCGACTGGGTAGCTCGTAGCGTGGTACAGCGTAGTCCATCAGGGCTTTGAAAGCTTCGCTTTCAACTAACCGGTAGGGCATCATCTCTAACGAGATTAGTCTAGCTATGTGTGCGTTCAAACCCTGTGTACGCGGATGCGAGGCTAAGTACTTCCTTTTTCTAACCATAGTCTCATGTAGGGTGAGCTGGACTGGAGAGCTGGAGATCGTGGAACTAGCGGGGGTGCCGGTGGACATGGCAGACTGAGAGACGGTGGGAGATGGTATTGTTGCCACCGGTGCCCTAGATGCAGTGTTTCCTACTACGAAACTGGTGATTCCCTGACCCTGACGGCTTTGGCCTGGCAAAGAAACCTGCACAGATACTGCAGGTGGTGCGGAAAATGGTGGCCCTACACTGCCGGAAGGGATGTTGCGTTGCTGACTAGCTTCATTGGCCGAGGGTGCTACAACCTTAAGGGACGTTTGGTAGTTAGTCCAGGCTTGCAAATGCATGGTGGTTAAATGTCTATGCATGCAACTTGTATTGAGACTTTTCAGATTCTGTCCTCTGCTTAAGGTAGTTGAACATTTTTGACAGATGACTTTGCGCTGATCAATTGGATGTTGTTTAAAAAAATGCCAGACTGCACTCTTTCTAGCATCGGATACCTTTTCAGGCATTGCAGACTGAGCTTTAACCGGATGGCCACGCTGTCCTCCAACAGGTTTTAGCTTTGCCACGCGTTTTGGGCAAGATACGGGCCCGGCAGATGGAACCTGTTGCGATGTTGATGCCTGCTGCGGCCCCTCCTCCTCCGCTTCAGAACTGCTGCCGCCTGCACCCTGTTCCCCCAATGGCTGCCAATCGGGGTCAAGAACTGGGTCATCTATTACCTCTTCTTGTAGCTCGTGTGCAACTTCGTCTGTGTCACCGTGTCGGTCGGTGGTATAGCGTTCGTGATGGGGCAACATAGTCTCATCAGGGTCTGATTCTTGATCAGCACCCTGCGAGGGCAATGTTGTGGTCTGAGTCAAAGGACCAGCATAGTAGTCTGGCTGTGGCTGTGCATCAGTGCACTCCATGTCAGATTCAACTTGTAATGGGCATGGACTGTTAACTGCTTCACTTTCTAAGCCAGGGACGGTATGTGTAAAGAGCTCCATGGAGTAACCCGTTGTGTCGCCTGCTGCATTCTTCTCTGTTGTTGGTTTTGCTGAAGAGGACAAGGAAGCGACTTGTCCCTGACCGTGAACATCCACTAACGACGCACTGCTTTGACATTTACCAGTTTCACGAGAGGAGGCAAAAGAGCTAGAGGCTGAGTCAGCAAGATAAGCCAAAACTTGCTCTTGCTGCTCCGGCTTTAAAAGCGGTTTTCCTACTCCCAGAAAAGGGAGCGTTCGAGGCCTTGTGTAGCCAGACGACGAACCTGGCTCCACAGCTCCAGACTTAGGTGCAATATTTTTTTTCCCACGACCAGCTGATGCTCCACCACTACCACTACCCTCATTACCAGCTGACAATGAACGCCCCCGGCCACGACCTCTTCCACCAGACTTCCTCATTGTTTTAAAAACGTTACCAAACGAACGGTATTTGTTGCTGTCACACAACTTACACGGTGAGCTATAACTTCAGTATGATTTAGCTACCCCTTTACAGGTGGGTGAGACCACAACGAAAATCAGCCACAATGTTACACACTCTGTTGTTGTTGGCAACAAATGAGATGGCACACACGCAGGACTGTCACTGAAGCGCAAATGTAAATATTTATCTCCCACTGATTTGTGTTTGTTTTTTTTAAAAGGGAGACTTCAGAAAAAAAAAAATTAAAAAAAAATTATTTTTTACAGAAGAATTTATAAAACAAATAAAATGAAATGATTGTTTCAGGGAGAATTTAGGAAAAAAAAAAAAAAAAAAGGCTTTGTAGGGCCCACTGAGTGAGAGAGGACGCACACAGGAGTCAGGAGTGGCACACAAGCCCAGAGGCCAATATTAATCTCCCACCGATTGATTTAGTTATTTTTTTGGTAGATTTTGGAACCCAAATCAAGCAAAAAAATTAATAGGCTTTCTATGGCCCACAATTGGGGAGAGAGAGAGAGATGGCACACCCAGGAGTCAAGACTGGCACACAAGCAGAAGGGGCAATATGAATCTCCCACAGATTTTTTTTTTTTTTTTTTTTTCAGGGAGACTTGAGAGAAAAAAAAATACAAAAAAAATGATTTTTTTTCAGGAATAATTTAGAAACCAAAGAAAATAAAATGATTGTTTCAGGGAGAATTTAGAAAACAAATAAAACAAAAAATAGGCTTTCTAGGGCCCACTGAGTGACAGATGACGCACACAGGAGTCAGGAGTGGCACACAAGCCCAGAGGCCAATTTTAATCTCCCACTGATTGATTTAGTGATTTTTTTTGGTAGATTTTGGAACCCAAATCAAGCAAAAAAATTAATAGGCTTTCTATGGCCCACAATTGGGGAGAGAGAGAGAGATGGCACACCCAGGAGTGAAGACTGGCACACAAGCAGAAGGGGCAATATGAATCTCCCACAGATTTTTTTTTTTTTTTTTTCAGGGAGACTTGAGAGAAAAAAAAATACAAAAAAAATGATTTTTTTCAGGAATAATTTAGAAACCAAAGAAATTAAAATGATTGTTTCAGGGAGAATTTAGAAAACAAATAAAACAAAAAATAGGCTTTCTAGGGCCCACTGAGTGACAGATGACGCACAGGAGTCAGGAGTGGCACACAAGCCCAGAGGCCAATATTAATCTCCCACTGATTGATTTAGTGATTTTTTTCAGGTAGATTTTGGAACCCAAATCAAGCAAAAAAATAAATAGGCTTTCTATGGCCCACTATTTGTGAGAGAGATGGCACGCTCAGGACTGGCACACAAGCCCAGAGGCCAATATTAATCTCCCACTTTTTTTTTTTTTCCAGGGAAAATTTATAAACCCAATAAAATAATAAAAAAATAGGCTTTCTATGGCCCACTATCTGAGAGAGAGAGATGGCATGCTTAGGACTGGCACACAAGCCCAAAGGCCAATATTAATCTCCCACTGATTGATTTATTGATTTTTTCAGGTAGAATTTAGAACCCAAATCAAGCAAAAAAATTAATAGGCTTTCTATGGCCCACTGAGTGAGAGATGGCACACACAGGAGTAAGGAGTGGCACACAAGCCCTGAGGCCAATATTTTTCTCCCACTGATTGATGTTGTGATTTTTTCTGGTAGATTTTGGAACCCAAATCAAGCAAAAAAATAAATAGGCTTTCTATGGCCCACTGAGTGAGAGATGACACAGACAGAGATGGCACTCTAGCAGAAATGTCAATCTTAATCTCCCACAAAAAAAAAAAAAGGAACTGTCCTTCAATTACTATCTCCCTGCAGTAATCTCAGCCAGGTATGGCAGGCAGCAATAAGGAGTGGACTGATGCACAAATTGAATAAAAAGTGTGGACAAACAAACAAGATAGCTGTGCAGAAAGGAAGGAACAAGAGGATTTGTGCTTTGAAAAAAGCAGTTGGTTTGCACAGCGGCGTACACACAGCAATGCAGCTATCAGGGAGCCTTCTAGGGCAGCCCAATGAGCTACAGCGCTGAGGAAAAAAAAAAAAAAAGGAGCTTCCACTGTCCCTGCACACCGAAGGTGGTGTTGGGCAGTGGAAATCGCTACAGCACAAGCGGTTTTGTGGTTAATGGACCCTGCCTAACGCTATCCCTGCTTCTGACGAAGCGGCAGCAACCTCTCCCTAAGCTCAGATCAGCAGCAGTAACATGGCGGTCGGCGGGAACTCCCCTTTATAGCCCCTGTGACGCCGCAGACAGCAAGCCAATCACTGCAATGCCCTTCTCTAAGATGGTGGGGACCAGGACCTATGTCATCACGCTGCCCACACTCTGCGTTTACCTTCATTGGCTGAGAAATGGCGCTTTTCGCGTCATTGAAACGCGACTTTGGCGCAAAAGTCGCGTACCGCATGGCCGACCACGCACAGGGGTCGGATCGGGTTTCATGAAACTCGACTTCGCCAAAAGTCGGCGACTTTTGAAAATGTTCGACCCGTTTCGCTCAACCCTACTTATTAGCATTCTAATACGTACTTGCACATACTACAATATGTGATATTTCTGATAACACTGTATGGCTTCTACACTTGCTTCTGTTGAAATTAATGCAAATCCTAACCAATGCTGGACAGATGTAAAGTGTCATGTGAATGGATATTGGATGCTAATTACATGGTAAAAAAACAAAAATATGCATAAGTACCCATACAAAGTACAATTAATTGTCTTATTCTCTTACAGAGGTATAAGGTGATTTGTCTTTTGCATGCCTTCCATCGTGTGTCATCTATTGTGTGTTTGATGTCATAAAATGCCAAACTCCTATATTGTGTGATGATACATACTTAATATTGAAAATCTGACATTTCAAAGACAATTAGACTGACTCACTGACATTGTGGAGTATAAATAGGTTTTAACTAGTCCGATTTCTCATAGTTTGGAAAAGCAGAGTTATTTTTACAATATGATGCTCCTATTAAAATACAAAATGCAAACAATGCATTAAACACAGGTTTGGAAAGTTTCCTTATTTCTGAATTTGTAGTTTGTGCTTCTTGTTAAGTGCTTATATTCTTCTTTCTGCAAGTCTTGAGTGTGAGGTGGCTCTCTCGGGGCTGATGGACTAGCCATATAAACTACAGTAAGATAAGAATATAGAAGTAAAATTCTCTTTAAATATCCAACCAATAAATGTGGATATATATGTATGCTTTACATTTACTGTCCAGTGACTTGCAATGTTATGTATGTTGCTCTTTTTATGGTTGATTTAATAAAGTCTTGCATTTTTAGGATATATTTATATTTGTTGTTTTCGTGTTTAATGATTGTGCTCAACTGTTTTTCTTCTGTTTTTTTTTTTTAAATAAATTCATTGAATGACATTACTTTTGTGGACTTGTACAAAGTCATCAGAACAAGTCGCATGTAACACAGTTAAATGGGTTATCCAGCCTAAAAAGATAAGTCTGCAGTCGATCTGTGTGACTGCAGCCTTATGAATCCCCCAGCACACGCACTGTGCTCTGCAAGGAACTCATCTAGTTGACGCAGCCTCGCTCCATACACTTGTATTGATTGAAGTCCAGTGACGCGGTCGTCCAGTGGACGCGACCTCTCTCCATACAAGTGTATGGAGCAATAAACCTAAAAATAAGTCCACATGGCCAGGTGGGAATACCTCTGGGCCTAGACAGGGGAAACCAAAAAGAAAAAGCAAGGATCTTCCGAAGCAAAATGACCAATTCTACAGATCATACTGAAGACATGGATAATAGTCCAAAATCCAAGGATAAGAAGTAAGAGGATTTTTATATTAATCAGTATCAATTTTATTAATTATAAATATATAAGACAAGCAGTAAACAGGACATAGATGAGATCTAAAAGAACACAATAACATAGATGGAACAAAAAAATAATAATGATGCACCAGCAAAAGAAACACGTGTCTCACACCCGCACCTGAATATGATGCAAAAAAGTAATAACTATGCATGTAATATCTGCCAAAGCAGTGTACTCTTAAGGTACCTTCACACTGAACGATATTGCTAGCGATCCGTCAGGTTGCAGCGTCCTGGCTAGCGATATCGTTCAGTTTGACACACAGCAGCGATCAGGATCCTGCTGTGATGTCGTTGGTCGGAGCTAGAAGGCCAGAACTTTCTTTCGTCGCTGGGCCTCCTGTAGACATCGCTGAATCGGCGTATGTGACGCCGATTCAGCGATGTCTTCACTGGTAACCAGGGTAAACATCGGGTTACTAAGCGCAGGGCCGCACTTAGTAACCCGATGTTTACCCTGGTTACCAGCGTAAAAGTAAAAAAAACAAACACTTCATACTTACCTTCCGCTGTCTGTCCCTCGGCGCTCTGCTTCTCTACCCTGTGTCAGCGCCGGCCAGCCGGAAAGCAGAGCACAGCGGTGACATCACCGCTCTGCTTTCCGGCCGCTGTGCTTACACAGGGCAGAGAAGCAGAGCGCCGAGGGACAGACAGCGGAAGGTAAGTATGAAGTGTTTTTTTTTTTTTTTAACTTTAACGCTGGTAACCAGGGTAAACATCGGGTTACTAAGCGCAGCCCTTCGCTTAGTAACCCAATGTTTACCCTGGTTACCGGCATCGTTGGTCGCTGGAGAGCTGTCTGTGTGACAGCTCTCCAGCGACCAAATAGCGACGCTGCAGCGATCCGGATCGTTGTCTGGATCGCTGCAGCGTCGCTCAGTGTGAAGGTACCTTTAGGGCTGCTGTAAAATTAGCAATAATACCTGCAGATAAGCAGGACAAAACCATACAGATCTTTACGAAACATTGGGCAATATTGTTAACAGATAGGAACCTGCAATGTCAACTGACACCATATCCTTCGATTACTTGGCGTAAATCGCATACTCTAGGTGATATCCTTTGTAGCAGCCATTACGTTCCGCCCAAAAATAACTTCTAAATGCAGCAAAGGCCCCCATGGGGTTGCTTCCCTTGTGGGGACTGTTCAGCCTGTCGCTACATTTTAAGGACCAAGGAATTTTCCAATTCATCTATGGACAAAACATTCAAAATTGCCCACCATATCACATGTAACACAGAAACAGTAGTATATCATGCCAGCTGCCCCTGTGATTGCATATACGAGTTTGCTACGACAACTAGACTGTTAAAAATACGTGTGCAGGAGCACATTAGGGACATTAAAAATGTGGCACACCACACCTGTTAAAAAACAGTCCCCAGGCATATTTTTGACTGCAACCCTAAAGGGTTTGCAGTATGTGGCATTGACCATGTTTATATGGATATTCGAGGTGGCATCCTCAATCAAAGGTTACTGCAGAAAGAAACGCGTTGGATGGTTATTTTGGACACTTTAACACCAAGGGGTCTCAATGAAGCCATCAATTTCAAGTCTTTTCTTTAACTTTTTTCTTCTGTGTGTTGTTTTTATCTGGCCAGGGTATGTATTATGTTGTATTCAACTGCTGTATCTTAATTTTATCTTTTTCTCATACCATTTCAGGTTTATCTGATTCACTTATTCTGGTTCGTCCTAAGATCTCCTTTTCTTCCTATGGATCCCTTAGCAGTATGGTGACTCACTTTCAACTACCCACAAGATTTCGGAGAATATTGCTCTACATATTTACGCTATGTGATGGATAATTGGATACCTGTCGACTTTATTGTATATCCATTTTATGGATTTAATGAACACAGTGTGATAAACTACTCTTTTGTTCATTTATTGTTTATATTTTGCTGTTTTGATAATTTTTTAGGTGGCTCTCCCCTACTGTAGCAATTGGTGCCATCTGTGAATTTTTATGGACATAGGGACAATTATATTTCACAGTCATTGTCATCTTATATTGTATGTAGAATGTATATTTATCCACACAATTGCTGGCTATTTTATCTGCCCGCTTGTACCTTTTACGCTGGCCACGCTCTCACTGTCCTTATACTTTGAGTGGAACAAGGCTGTGCTCACTAGTCAGGTTCTGCCCGGGAGTGAGCATAAACCATACATACCTGTTCCCGGCTCAAAAACCATCAAATCCTCGGTGCGCACAGTACGTGCGCTGGGGGGACTCACAAGTCTGTAATCACACAGAGTGACTGCAGACTTATCATTTTAGACCGGACAATCCCTTTAACTGTGAAACTACTAAAAGTTTTGCCAATTGGCCGTAAAAAGCTTTGATCTGAGTATGGTAGTCATTAAGCCAGGTCATAAACTATAAAGGAGCATTTATACTGCAAAATAATTGTGATCAAGCTTTTGTTAAAAAAAGCCTTGCCATTTGGTGAAATGATCTTTTATGCAGCATAAAGGATCAATGTCCGCGGCTGTGCATCATCCTGTGTAAACAGGACTCGCACTGCTGAGAATAACGGCAACCTATGCACACTGAGCAATCTAGTATAGATCATTTAGTGCATCGTTTACTCTGGTCTGCCTGTGTTAACAGGCTTTCAAACGACCACTGATAGGTAAAAATGTACCAATCGGCGGTCATATTGTGCTGACTTTAGGACACCTTATGAAATCAGAAAACTCAAAAGTAATCAATAATTCACATTCATATGTCAATGCATGTAAATACATGGTGACCGAAATCAGACCGTATGTCAAAAGGTACATCCCCATATAGATGCATGTGTAGGCTGGACTGTTATATGATGACGCATCTGTAAAATGACATGAAAACAAAAAGTGTAGAAAAAAAGACCAATAATGTATAGACAAAAAATAAATCACAAGTTTATTGATCAAGCAATTGGTGTACAGGGGAAAAAAATAATCAGAGGAAAAGTGGGGCCAAATTCAAATGGAAAACATCTATAATATAACGCTGGGAGCGTCACTCTGTCCGAAGCCTCTATAGACTGCGCAAGCGCCGGCGCAGTCTGGGCCTCACAGAGCGACGCTCCCGGGAGATCGCGGTGTGCGTTCACACTGAACACACACCGCGATCTCCACCGCAGAAGCAGGGACCGCCAGGAGGGTGAGTATCGGCCTATATTCACCTGTCCCCGTTCCATCGCTGAGCGGCGCCATCTTCCCGGTCTTCGGTCTGTGGCCTTCAGTTCACAGGGCGCGATGACGCGCTTAATGCGCGCCGGCGCCGCCCTCTGACTGAACAGTCACAGCCAGGAGACCGGGAAGATGGCGGCGCGCAGCGATGGAACGCCGGACAGGTGAGTATAGTAAGTGCTGGGGGGCCTGAGCTGGCGGCGATACCGGCACCTGACCGCCACAGCGTGCCGGTGTCCCCGCCTGCTCAGGCCCCCCAGCACTCGGCGCAGAGCGGGTCAGAGGCAGGATGGGGACGCAGGATGGAGCAGCACATAAGGATGGGGACGCAGGATGCAGCAGCACATAAGGATGGGGACGCAGGATGGAGCAGCACATAAAAATGGGGACACAGGATGGAGCAGCACATAAGGATGGGGACGCAGGATGCAGCAGCACATAAGGATGGGGACGCAGGATGGAGCAGCACATAAGGATGGGAACGCAGGATGGAGCAGCACATAAGGATGGGGACGCAGGATGGAGCAGCACATAAGGATGGGGACGCAGGATGCAGCAGCACATAAGGATGGGGACGCAGGATGGAGCAGCACATAAAAATGGGGACACAGGATGGAGCAGCACTTAAGGATGGGGACGCAGGATGCAGCAGCACATAAGGATGGGGACGCAGAATGGAGCAGCACATAAAAATGGGGACACAGGATGGAGCAGCACATAAGGATGGGGACGCAGGATGCAGCAGCACATAAGGATGGGGACGCAGGATGGAGCAGCACATAAGGATGGGGACGCAGGATGCAGCAGCACATAAGGATGGGGACGCAGGATGGAGCAGCACATAAAAATGGGGACACAGGATGGAGCAGCACATAAGGATGGGGACGCAGGATGCAGCAGCACATAAGGATGGGGACGCAGGATGGAGCAGCACATAAAAATGGGGACACAGGATGGAGCAGCACATAAGGATGGGGACGCAGGATGCAGCAGCACATAAGGATGGGGACGCAGGATGGAGCAGCACATAAGGATGGGGACGCAGGATGCAGCAGCACATAAGGATGGGGACGCAGGATGGAGCAGCACATAATAGTATGGGGACGCAGGATGGAGCAGGACATAAGGATGGGGACGCAGGATGGAGCAGCACATAAGGATGGGGACGCAGGATGGAGCAGCACATAAGGATGGGGACGCAGGATGCAGCAGCACATAAGGATGGGGACGCAGGATGCAGCAGCGCATGACAGGATGGGGACGCAGGATGCAGCAGCACATAAGGATGGGGACGCAGGATGCAGCAGCGCATGACAGGATGGGGACGCATGATGGAGCAGCGCATGACAGGATGGGGACGCAGGATGGAGCAGCGCATCACAGGATGGGGACGCAGGATGGGAGCAGCGCATCACAGGATGGGAGCAGCGCATCACAGGATGGGGACGCAGGATGGGAGCAGCGCATGACAGGATGGGGACGCAGGATGGGAGCAGCGCATGACAGGAAAGGGAACGCAGGATGGAGCAGCGCATGACAGGATGGGGACGCAGGATGGAGCAGCACATGACAGGATGGGGACGCAGGATGGAGCAGCGCATGACAGGATGGGGACGCAGGATGGAGCAGCACATACCATTATGGAGACAATATACCAATATAAATGCTCGCCACCCGGGCGTAGAACGGGTTCAATAGCTAGTAAATAATATAATCAGAAACTATAAATAATAAGTATAAAACGAGACACTGTTAGATATCAAAGACACACTTATGTAATTATAATAATGAATGCCATATCTACTATATAAAGCTGAATGTGTGTGTGTATGTGTGTGTGTGTGTATGTATGTGTGTATGTCCGGGATTGGCATCTGCACCGTCGCAGCTACAGCCACAAAATTTTGCACAGTCACACGTCTGGACCCCGAGAGCGTCATAGGCTATATTGTGAAGTGAAATTTTAACCCCGTGCTTTCCAATTCACCAAACAATTTTGCCCCTATCTACATAATGGGGAAAAAGTGAAAGGAAAAGTGTTGGAGGTAAATTGACAGCTGCCAGATGTGAACAAGGGGGACTTAAAGAGTGAGAGCGATGGCGCCAAAGAGTACCGTACAGTTGCTAAGGTGGGGCCCCGACATGGGATACTCACCACACACGGGGATATGAACACACACACAAAAGGCGCCACACACTACCACGTGCTTGAACACATATACTACCCTCAGCACACATTTCACCACACATACACCAACCTCACCACATAAAAGTCGAAACACAAAAGTCGCCGCTCAAAACTCGCCACGCGCAAAACTCGCCACATGCAAAACTAAGCTCACGCAAAACTTGCCACATGTGCAAAACTCACCTCATGGAAAACTGGCCACATGCAAAACTTGCACACGTTGAAAAATTGCCACATGCACAAAAGTTGCAGCACATACAAAAGTTGCCTCACACAAAACTTTCACATCCTCAAAACGCACCACACATAAAACTCGCCACGTGCAAAACTTGCCATGCGCAAAACTTGCTGCACACAACTTGCTACACTAACCTGTCACATGCAGCTCGACACACAAAAAGTTGCTACACGCATGTCGCCACACAAACTCATCTCACAAAAGTCGGTACATGCATGTCGCCACATGCAACTCAACACACACAACTTGACACATGAAACTCGCCCTAAAACACTCACAAGTCTGGTACTATCCTTCAAAAATAAAAATCTGATTAATAAGCAGACAAACTACAAGAGCAACAAATGTACCATATAGGAAATACGGCAGCTGTCAGTCACATGACCTGTCTATTATGTGTATGTGTGAGCTAATATATATATATATATATATAACCAGTCTGTCTTCAAGAATAACAATAGAAGTATGGAGGACGTGCAAGATATGGACGTATAGGCCAAAACTAAAATATAAGAAAAAAGAATGAATATAAAATACGGACACACAAAAAATATGTACAAAGATCAGATAGATAAAAACACCCCCACCCCCTAAAAAACGTGAATGATGTCCTCATAAGAAGGAACCGAAACCGAACCCCTCATTAAGACCCTTTGGGGGTAACCGTGTTGAGTCGATAAATCCAACGACTTTCTGCTCTAGACAACACTTTGAACAAATCTCCACCCCGTGGACCTAGGGATACTTGATCAATGGCCTTGATTTTAAGTTTACTAGCATTGCATTCATGGTACAAGAAAAAATGGCGAGGTAAGGTTTTTAATGAACTAACATCATTGGATGTTTTCGCCTTCTCTATATCACGTACATGTTCTCATGTCCTGATCTTGAGTTCACGAGTGGTCATCCCAATGTACACCATGTTACATGGACACTGTGCATGATAAATTACCCCCTTGGAGGCGCATGTAAGTCGATGTCGAATTTTAAAACTGCGACCATCTTGGGGGTTCGAAAAATCTTTACTTTTCACATGGTTCTGACAACCCTTGCAGAATGTACAAGGAAAAAACCCATGCATAAGATCTCCTGTTCCTTTCCGTTTTTCGTCATTTGGCGAGTAGTGACTATGTACTAATAGATCACGAAGATTGTCTGATCTTTTAGCAGTGATAGATGGTCTATCAGGCAAAATAGTTTTTAAAATAGGATCAGACTGCAAGATTCCCCAATGCTTGGTAACAATTCCAACCAAGTCCTTCCATTGGCTATTAAACGGAGTGATAAGTCACACCTGTGTGTCTTCTTTGACTTTTGACGATGTCTGATACAGAAGGTCATTCCGAGATGTCAAACAGGCTCTTTTGTACCCCTTACGAATTTGTCGATGGCTGTAGCCGCGTTCTCTGAATCGGCAATATAGATCACGCGCCTGTTTTTGAAATTGGTCCTGACTCGAACAAATTCGTTTGATGCGAAGATGTTGTCCAATTGGGATACCATTCATGGTAGATTGGCGATGTGATGAGCTTGCATGCAATAGAGTATTCGTAGCAGTTGGTTTACGATATACATTAGTCTCTATCAATCCCTGAGAAGAGACACTGACATCTAGATCCAAGAAATTGACCTGTCGACCACATGAAAAAGTGAGTTTGATGTTCAAATTATTCATATTAAGCTCATCCATGAAGTTGCTAAGTTGTCCCATGGTGCCCTCCTATATAAAAAACACATCATCAATATATCGAATCCAGTGGTGCACCTTGTCAATGTGCACCACTGGATTACTGAGGAAGATGTCCCTCTCCCAGGCACCCAAAAATAAGTTTGCGTAAGATGGGGCACAGGCGGCCCCCATGGCGGTCCCCTGAAGCTGGAGATATATTTGATCTGAAAACATAAAACAATTATGGGTCAATATAAATCGAACAAGCTGTAAAACAAAATCAGCCATAGGTTTTTCAACATCTCCAGCCTCAAGCAACCAGGAGACCGCCCTGAGCCCATCCTGGTGTCTGATAGATGTGTACAAGCTTTCTATGTCTGCTGTCACAAGAATCATGTTCTCCTGAATCGAAAGACCATCAAAACTACGCAAAGCCGCTGTCGTGTCTTGAATGAAAGACGGTAATGTATTGACCAAGGGCTTGAGGTAAAAATCAATCATTTTGCAGGCTAATTCACAGATTCCCTCATTCCCTGAGACAATTGGTCTCCCTGGGGGGTTGATAGGATCTTTGTGAATCTTAGGAATAAGATACAGGGTAGACATCCTAGGTTTAATAAGGGCCACTGTATCCAAAAGTGTTTTTGGAATAACCCCTGTTTCAAATGCCTGTACAAAAATGGTCTCAAGATCCTGTTTAAACTCATTGAGGGGGTTATAGTAAAGTTTTTTATAACATGCTTTGTCAGCCAAAAGTTTCTGGGCCTGTTTTTCATACTGCCAATTGGGCCATACTACAACATTGCCCCCTTTGTCGGCCTGTTTGATTGTTACGTCTGTCCAGCCTTGAATTTCCTTAATAATTTTATGTTCACCATGGTTTTGACAAGAACGTTTGGTAGAACATAGCTGTTCAATATCATTGGAGACCATCTTGACGAATACATCCACTGCAGGGCATGTACTGAGAGGCGGAAACTTTTTGGATTTACTATAAAGGTGAGTGGGAAAATTACTCACCACAGCAGGATTTTGTTCATCCAATAAAGATTCCAATACCGCAACTACTTGTTGATCAACAGTTACTTCAGACTGAAGACTGGAAGTGGATCGTTCATGGTATCTCTTCAGAATCAATTTCCAAGCGAAAAGGTGAACATCCTTGCTTTGAAGCAATCCTCGGTAGTTCTTCTTGGCTTCCTTCTTCCTGAGTCCTTGTGGGTCAAGGGGGTGCACATGCGCCGCCTCTGTTGCTTCGGACCATTGTGTGGGCAGCACCCGGCGCGCAGCACGCAGATTCCGTCTTCCTGACGGCTCTGCCTGCTTGCGTTCCACGGCCGCTCCTGCGATGGTTCATTGGTGGCTGTGGCGACGACGCATGCGCCGCTGATACCGGATACCGCTGGACACCAATGTGCGGTGATCTGCATGTGTGGACGCGAATTAGTAATTTAGTTTAGCTTTGGTGTTTCTATTGGTCGGACATTGTATAAATAGTTGGAACCCCCTTCCCCAATGCACGCCTCCTGAGGAAGTCTCGACGAAACGTGCGTTGGGGCGGCAGGGACCAACCTGATACCGGCACTTTGCTCTCCATTTTATTTGTAAGTATATCATGTCTCCATTTGCAGCTTAGCACCGCACTTTGTGACCTTATTTTGGTCTTCATATTTGAGGCACTATGCACTTTGCGTTTTGATACAATGTCTCTAGCTGTAAGAAATTTATATATTGACATATTTTGTCCTGCCATACTTTATTGCCACTCTATGGAGCATTGAATTCCTACTTATTTGCTGTTAAGGGCATTAGGTGCTGGTCAGTTTGTGTCCTGTTACTGGTTTCCAGTGGTTCTTATTTTATGTCTGTATTTTTATTTATTTATATTTTTTTCGGTGTACAATAAAATTATTAGAAATACCGAAACCTCCTACATAAGAAAATACGGATATGGTGGACTAGAGCCTCATTACAAAATTATCATAAATGTAATATTATTCCTAGAGGCTTACGTATCCAACTCTACCCAATATTTGAATTAGGCGATGCTGCTCTTAACACTAGATGGGAGGGAACAGCTACGGCCTGCTCGTTAAGATTCATAGAGATTATCAATGATAAAAATACTACATTACTGAGTGAACTTGATTCACAAATCAGCTCCATGCAAGCACAAATGTTACTTGATTTTTCTAAAGAACAGATGGATCAATTTTTTCTTGACATAGCCAAGGACATGGAAAAATGGGAGAAAGATGTTTGTGAGACCAAAACCAAAAAATATGAAAGAGATCTTAATGACTATGAAACAGGAAAAATATTCAAATGGCAATTTCGGAAAGAGAAAAGAGAAACTCGCTCTAGAAGTGCGTCTATCTCATCTACATCATCATTCTCTAGTCAAGCTTCTACACAAGATGCCGATAGGTCACGGTCTTACATTATGAGAACCAGGTTTGGTGGTAAATGGAACAATCATGGTCCCTCTGGACAACAAAGGCAACAGGGGCCCAAGAATGGCCAACCTAAGGTAATTAACCTTTCTAACCATATTTTAACTCCTGAGCAGGAAGATCTTCTTCAATGAGGTCTAACCTTTTCCCCCGACAAATTTCTAGATCCCTTTACGGCGGTAAAGGATGTTCACCTTTTCGCTCGGAAATTGATTCTGAAGAGATACCATGAACGATCCACTTCCAGTCTTCAGTCTGAAGTAACTGTTGATCAACAAGTAGTTGCGGTATTGGAATCTTTATTGGATGAACAAAATCCTGCTGTGGTGAGTAATTTTCCCACTCACCTTTATAGTAAATCCAAAAAGTTTCCGCCTCTCAGTACATGCCCTGCAGTGGATGTATTCGTCAAGATGGTCTCCAATGATATTGAACAGCTATGTTCTACCAAACGTTCTTGTCAAAACCATGGTGAACATAAAATTATTAAGGAAATTCAAGGCTGGACAGACGTAACAATCAAACAGGCCGACAAAGGGGGCAATGTTGTAGTATGGCCCAATTGGCAGTATGAAAAACAGGCCCAGAAACTTTTGGCTGACAAAGCCTGTTATAAAAACTTTACTATAACGCCCTCAATGAGTTTAAACAGGATCTTGAGACCATTTTTGTACAGGCATTTGAAACAGGGGTTATTCCAAAAAAACTTTTGGATACAGTGGCCCTTATTAAACCTAGGATGTCTACCCTGTATCTTATTCCTAAGATTCACAAAGATCCTATCAACCCCCCAGGGAGACCAATTGTCTCAGGGAATGAGGGAATCTGTGAATTAGCCTGCAAAATTATTGATTTTTACCTCAAGCCCTTGGTCAATACCTTACCGTCTTTCATTCAAGACACGACAGCGGCTTTGTGTAGTTTTGATGGTCTTTCGATTCAGGAGAACATGATTCTTGTGACAGCAGACATAGAGAGCTTGTACACATCTATCAGACACCAGGATGGGCTCAGGGCGGTCTCCTGGTTCCTTGAGGCTGGAGATGTTGAAAAACCTATGGCTGATTTTGTTTTACAGCTTGTTCGATTTATATTGACCCATAATTGTTTTATGTTTTCAGATCAAATATATCTCCAGCTTCAGGGGACCGCCATGGGGGCCGCCTGTGCCCCATCTTACGCAAACTTATTTTTGGGTGCCTGGGAGAGGGACATCTTCCTCAGTAATCCAGTGGTGCACATTGACAAGGTGCACCACTGGATTCGATATATTGATGATGTGTTTTTTATATAGGAGGGCACCATGGGACAACTTAGCAACTTCATGGATGAGCTTAATATGAATAATTTGAACATCAAACTCACTTTTTCATGTGGTCGACAGGTCAATTTCTTGGATCTAGATGTCAGTGTCTCTTCTCAGGGATTGATAGAGACTAATGTATATCGTAAACCAACTGCTACGAATACTCTATTGCATGCAAGCTCATCACATCGCCAATCTACCATCAATGGTATCCCAATTGGACAACATCTTCGCATCAAACGAATTTGTTCGAGTCAGGACCAATTTCAAAAACAGGCGCGTGATCTATATTGCTGATTCAGAGAACGCGGCTACAGCCATCGACAAATTCGTAAGGGGTACAAAAGAGCCTGTTTGACATCTCGGAATGACCTTCTGTATCAGACATCGTCAAAAGTCAAAGAAGACACACAGGTGAGACTTATCACTCCGTTTAATAGCCAATGGAAGGACTTGGTTGGAATTGTTACCAAGCATTGGGGAATCTTGCGGTCTGATCCTATTTTAAAAACTATTTTGCCTGATAGACCATCTATCACTGCTAAAAGATCAGACAATCTTCGTGATCTATTAGTACATAGTCATTACTCGCCATATGACGAAAAACGGAAAGGAACAGGAGATCTTATGCATGGGTTTTTTCCTTGTACATTCTGCAAGGGTTGTCAGAACCATGTGAAAAGTAAAGATTTTTCGAACCCCCAAGATGGTCGCAGTTTTAAAATTCGACATCGACTTACATGCGCCTCCAAGGGGGTAATTTATCACGCACAGTGTCCATGTAACATGGTGTACATTGGGATGACCACTCGTGAACTCAAGATCAGGACACGAGAACATGTACGTGATATAGAGAAGGCGAAAACATCCAATGATGTTAGTTCATTAAAAACCTTACCTCGCCATTTTTTCTTGTACCATGAATGCAATGCTATTAAACTTAAAATCAAGGCCATTGATCAAGTATCCCTAGGTCCACGGGGTGGAGATTTGTTCAAAGTGTTGTCTAGAGCAGAAAGTCGTTGGATTTATCGACTCAACACGGTTACCCCAAAGGGTCTTAATGAGGGGTTTGGTTTCGGTTCCTTCTTATTAGGACATCATTCACGTTTTTTAGGGGGTGGGGGTGTTTTTATCTATCTGATCTTTGTACATATTTTTGTGTGTCCGTATTTTATATTCATTCTTTTTTCTTATATTTTAGTTTTGGCCTATACGTCTATATCTTGCACGTCCTCCATACTTGTCGAACTTCTATTGTTATTCTTGAAGACAGACTGGTTATTTATTTTTGAAGGAGGCCTTATATCCATTGATGAAGTCCTTTACATCAATTGTCATTATGCTTTACGATGGTTGCTTTGATGTAATGTGTGTATGTTTACATTTATATTTATATTCTTATTTTTATCTCACATATATGTATTATTGCTGATGGGTGTTTGTGTAATTTTATGTTGTCATTTCATGGAATACTTAGATTTTGCACTTTTCATATTTGGACATATGTCACTCTGTGCAATACTGAGTCTGTTAGTTTGCACAGCACTCCTCCATTTTATATGTAATTATATTTAGCATGTGCACACGTTCATTGTAGTTTGCATCATACGATAGCACACATTCATTTCTGCAGTTTCTGATATCTGCACTTGACCTTATATCTGCATTTGCATATAGCACAACATTGGACAGGATTTGCATATCATCACCGCATTTTATATTATTTTTATTCACTTTCAATTAATCTTGTCAGCTGTATTTTATGATTGCACATTGTCACTTTAATGTACACTATATGTATTCACATACTTGCTTTGAAGCAATCCTCGGTAGTTCTTCTTGGCTTCCTTCTTCCTGAGTCCTTGTGGGTCCGGGGTGCGCATGCGCCGCCTCTGTTGCTTCGGACCATTGTGTGGGCGGCACCCAGCGCGGCACGCAGATTCCGTCTTCCTGACGGCTCTGCCTGCTTGCGTTCCACGGCCGCTCCTGCGATGGTTCATTGGTGGCTGTGGCGAAGACGCATGCGCCGCTGATACTGGATACCGCTGGACACCAATGTGCGGTGATCTGCATGTGTGGACGCGAATTAGTAATTTAGTTTAGCTTTGGTGTTTCTATTGGTCGGACATTGTATAAATAGTTGGAACCCCCCCCCCAATGCACGCCTCCTGAGGAAGTCTCGACGAAACGTGCGTTGGGGTGGCAGGGACCAATCTGATACCGGCACTTTGCTCTCCATTTTATTTGTAAGTATATCATGTCTCCATTTGCAGCTTAGCACCGCACTTTATGACATTATTTTGGTCTTCATATTTGAGGCACTATGCACTTTGCGTTTTGATACAATGTCTCTAGCTGTAAGAAATGTATATATTGACATATTTTGTCCTGCCGTACTTTATTGCCACTCTATGGAGCATTGAATTCCTACTTATTTGCTGTTAAGGGCATTAGGTGCTGGTCAGTTTGTGTCCTGTTACTGGTTTCCAGTGGTTCTTATTTTATGTCTGTATTTTTATTTATTTATATTTTTTTCGGTGTACAATAAAATTATTTATAGGATTATACTCTTTTTGTTGGTGTATTTTTCTCACCCATTGTTGGTACTATATTATCCGGAGTTTTTCTGTCCTTACTATTTTTATCCAGGACATTCTCTAAGTGTTCAAACTCCATATGATTGTCTGCAGGATATATAATGCGCTAAAGCAACAAATACCATTATAGTGCTTACATAGCCCGGTCATGCGCTTGTGCAATTGCTGTCCCAACATACAAGATATAATAACCTTATTATAAGGTAAGTCATGGTAGCGGGAACGCGCTCAGAATAGCCCATATCAAGAGCTTTATGTATATCTTAGGGTACCCTAGCGACTGCCTTAGGAACAATCATGTATTTAATACAAGGAGGGGAAAGTTACCCCCCACAAAAAAGTGGCAATCCATTTACATAAATAACCCCCCGTAACCAAATTTAATATGAGTACAATGGCACACACTCAAAGTGAGTCAAATAAATAAGTCAAATGACCTCAGTGATTTTGCTCACTATTGGCACAAGGACAAAAGAAGGGTACCATATTTGTACATCCATCCTAACTTTGCTACACTAGTACAAAGGAAGAATCAACAAATACCAATGTTGTAAGGTCTTAGCAATAGACGACCGAAACGGCCGTAAGTAAAAAAGGCTCTTGTAGTGGGTACAGTCATTTGTTATTTTATCAGAGTCAAATTTACCACACACACAGTGACCAAGTGACATATGTAAAGGTATATCAATTTTGGAAATGTCCTGTACCTATTAACATGCTTATACCAACTCATAAAAGTCATTAAGCTAAACATCTCCTAGATATAAGGAGGTAAAGCTGGCGGCAACTGGATACAGCATACAAAGGACTAAATATAATAATATAGTTTTTAGATAAATATAGAGAGCACATTATATGATCCATATGCACTCGAAGTCTTCCAAAAAGGTTCCCAGGGCACATTCCAGGAGGAAGAGTGGATTAGACATATATATTCCTGAATAGTGTTGAGCATTCCGATACCGCAAGTATCGGGTATCGGCCGATATTTGTGGTATCGGAATTCCGATACCGAATTCCGATACTTCCCACGTATCGGATATCGGAATCGGAAGTTCCCAGAATTCAAACTGCACGCAGCAGCCAATGAGGAATGAATGGAAGTGTGGGCACATCCTGTTTAGCATGGTGGGCATGTAACTACTGGCAAGGCTGTGATTGGCTGCTGAAATTATGTCACCATGTACTATAAAAAACGCTGCCGCCATTTTGCGCTCACTGTTATGAAAGGCAATTCAGTACCACAATGGACATAGCGGTCAGAGCACATACAGTGATCTGACAATAACCCAAAATCATAGAACGAGCTCTGAGACGTGGGAACTCTGCAGACCGCAATCCCTAATCCTCTCCAAACAACACTAGAGGCAGCCGTGGATTGCGCCTAACTCTGCCTATGCAACTCGGCACAGCCTGAGAAACTAACTAGCCTGAAGATAGAAAATAAGCCTACCTTGCCTCAGAGAAACACCCCAAAGGAAAAGGCAGCCCCCCACATATAATGACTGTGAGTTAAGATGAAAAGACAAACGTAGGGATGAAATAGATTCAGCAAAGTGAGGCCCGACTTTCTTAACAGAGCGAGGATAGGAAAGATAACTTTGCGGTCTACACAAAACCCTAAAGAAAACCACGCAAAGGGGGCAAAAAGACCCTCCGTACCGAAACTAACGGCACGGAGGTACACCCTTTGCGTCCCAGAGCTTCCAGCAAAACAATTAGACAAGCTGGACAGAAAAAATAGCAAACAAATAGCAAAGAAGAACTTAGCTATGCAGAGCAGCAGGCCACAGGAATGATCCAGGGAAAAACAAGTCCAACACTGGAACATTGACAGGAAGCATAAATCAAGGCATTAGGTGGAGTTAAGTAGAGAAGCACCTCACGACCTCACCAGATCACCTGAGGGAGGAAACTCAGAAGCCGCAGTACCACTTTCCTCCACAAACGGAAGCTCCCAGAGAGAATCAGCCGAAGTACCACTTGTGACCACAGGAGGGAGCTCTGCCACAGAATTCACAACAGCTCACTCTGCTGTGATTTCAGTTAGGGACAGGACGCTGTGTTCTAACTGAGGGCCAGTTGAGATAGCTAATTGCTTTATTTTGCTTTTCCAAGGCTAATTTAGCAAACGCTGTGTGTTGTTCACTGTTCACCTTGCTCTTGCCTTGCAGCGCTGTTTTAACAGCGTTCTGCAAGGTCTCTGTGTGTGTGTGCAGCTCACTCTGTAGTCTGTGTGCAGCCATATACCGGTTGTATTCAGCTCAGGGGAGGTTCACACTGCCTCATACAGTTCTATCCATTGTCCTTTTTTGCTCATAGTGCAGCCTGCTGCACATTTTTTCTAAAATTTCCTATTAGTGTTTTTCCACCCGTCTCCAGCTAAATTGTGGAAAAACACTACATAGGATAACCTAGAGGGGGTTTTTTGGGCCTTGCAGCGCCGTTTACGGCTGTCTGCACGGTCTCCGTGTGAGCGCAGCTCGCACTGTAGTCTGTGTGCAGCCACAGCCGGTTGTATTCAGCTCAGGGTGCGTCACTGCTTCATACCGTGAAAAAACTTTTCCTTTTTTTCAAATAGTGCAGCCTGCTGAAAATTTTTACAAAAATTTCCTATTAGTGTCTTTCCACCCGTCTCCAGCTAAATAGTGGAAAAACACTACATAGGATAACCTAGAGGAGGGTTTTTGGGCCTTGCAGCGCCGTTTACGGCTGTCTGCACGGTCTCCGTGTGAGTGCAGCTCGCCCTGTAGTCTGTGTGCAGCCACAGCCGGTTGTATTCAGCTCAGGGTGCGTTACTGCCTCATACCGTTAAATAACTTGTCCTTTTTTTGAAATAGTGCAGCCTGTTGAAAAATTTTTTAAAAATTTCCTATTAGTGTCTTTCCACCCGTCTCCAGCTAAATAGTGGAAAAACACTACATAGGATAACCTAGAAAAGTGTTTTTGGGCCTTGCAGCGCCGTTTACGGCTGTCTGCACGGTTCCCGTGTGAGTTAAAGTCGCTCTGTAGCCCGATCTGCAGAAAAAAAAAAAGTAAAGTTCACCAAACACCACTTAACACTTGTGTAGGCCACATTTTATCAACAATAAAGTCTAGTCCACACTTTACAACATTAGTGTTTCTTACACCTGTTAGGAGGAGCATTTCAGGAATAAGCACACTAAGGCCTTAGTACTTTTCTGCTTATCTTTATCTGTCAACCAAGATGAAGAGGGCAGGGAGTAAGGCACGTGGGCGTGGGCACGGAGCAGGGAGAGGAGCAGGGAGAGGACGTGGTGATTCTGTGCCTGCTGCGGGCACCGGTGACTCATCATCACTCAGTTTCAGCAGGGAACAGTCCTTCATGCGCAGCTTTGTCGGAGAGCGCCGTGCACCGCTGCTGCGTGAAGATCAAATTGAAGCCGTTGTCGGATGGATGGCAGCTAACGCATCGGCATCGACTTCAATTAGTGCCACATCCTCTCAGGCACAGACCACTGGAGAGCAGCCATCTGTCTCTTCACCACCTGCCAAATTGGCCAGGCAGTCAGAGAGCCCAGGACAGGAGTCGTCTCTACTTCTGTTCTCTGAATCTCTTGGCTTGGAAACAGGGGGCCAGCCAAGCAGCATTGGAGAAATGGAAGAAGAGGCAGTGTGCAGTGATGCCCAACAGCTTTGTCTCTCTGACTCTGAAGAGGTGGGTGGGCCAGTGCCTGCGGTGACCACAGCGCAGTACGCATCTGATGATGAAACTCAGGTGCCGCTTTCTGGTGCGTACTGTGCTGCCGAGACTACCCAGGAGGAGCAATTGGTGGCAGTGGGTAGTGGAGATGATGAGGTCCTTGACCCATCGTGGCGTGAGGAACAGGAAGGTGGTGGGAGCAGCTCTGAGGAAGAGATTCCCCTAACGGGCCAAAGAGAGAGAGGGAGGGGGAAAACTGCGGAGCCTGTAGCCTCCACTTTGGCACCCGTTAGGAGCCTGTCTCTTTCAAAAGCCAAAAAGGGCGCTCCCAAAACTTGCAGTGCCTGGTCCTTTTTTGACACAGTTGCAGATGACATTTGTTTTGTCAAATGCAAGCTGTGTCATCAGAAAGTCAAAAGAGGTAAAAGTGTCAGCAACCTCAATACCACAAATATGTGGAAACATGTGCGGACCAGGCACGCGGTGGAGTTACAAAAACACACTGAAGACCTAGGCCAACCAACAGCGGCAGCTACCACCTCTTCAGCTCATGTTGCCTCTTCCTCCAGCTCACGCACAGCTGGTTTGGCTTCCTCCCAGGATGGCCATGGAAGAACCTCTGGGACTGTTGTCCAGAGACCTAGTGTAATTCCACCCACAGCACCACATTCCCAGTCATCCTCACACTCCCAGTCTACTCTACAGCCATCGGTAGTACAGGCATGGGAGAAAAGGCTGGCATTCTCAGCCAAACACCCCCGAGCACAGGCTCTGAATGCATGCATTGCCAAACTTCTGTCACTGGAAATGCTCTCATTCAGGCCGGTGGAGATTGACAGCTTCCGTGACTTGATGGCATTGGCAGTCCAACAGTACAAGGTGCCCAGCCGCTTTTACTTCAGCAGGCAAGCTGTCCCTGCCCTGCACAAGCATGTGGAGGGACACATAAAACACGCGCTACTGAACGCCGTCAGTAGCAAGGTCCACCTCACCACCGATGCGTGGACCAGTCAACATGGACAGGGGCGATACATTTCCCTCACTGCCCATTGGGTTAATGTTGTTGAGCCAGGTACAGATCGTGCGAGTGGCGCAGGACGTGTCCTGCCCACTCCAAGGATTGCAGGAATCCAGTCTGTACGCATTGACTCCTCCTCATACACAAGTTCCTCAGAATCATCGCTGCAGGAGCCGTCACAGTCCACCTCCACATGGACCCGTGAACGTTTACCTGTTACGACCGACATGAGCACAGCCGTGGCCAAACATCAACAGGCCGTCTTGAAACTAGTTTCTTTGGGGAATCGAAGTCACACAGCGCAGGAGCTCTGGAATGCCATCAAGCAGGAGAGCGATGTGTGGTTAGTGCCAGCGAATCTCCAGCCAGGCATGGTAGTGTGTGACAATGGCCGATATCTGGTGGCAGCTTTGGCCATTGGCAACCTCACTCACATCCCATGTCTGGCACATGTGCTCAATTTGGTTGTGCAGAGTTTTCTGATGGACTATCCAGGTCTTGATGCACTGCTGCACAAGGTCCGCCTAGAGTGTGCTCACTTGCGGCGTTCCAGCTTGGCAAGATCCCGCATTGCTGCTCTGCAGCGCCGATTCCGCCTTCCGGAACACCGCATCATATGTGATCTACCTACCAGGTGGAATTCCACGTTACATATGTTGGAGCGGTTGTGTGAGCAGCAGCAAGCAGTAATGGAGTACCAGCTGCATCAGGCGCTAAAAAGTCGCAGTCAGCGCCGATCAGACTTCACAACCACAGAGTGGGCCACTATGAAGGACGTCTGCCAGGTTTTGCGTCCTTTCGATTATTCCACGCAGATGGCAAGTGCAGATTATGCACTAGTCAGCATGACTGTCCCCCTTATCTGCCTGCTTCAACAAACTTTGCAAGCGTTAAGGGATGATGTTGTGGAAGAGGTGGAGGATGAGGAGTCACCTTTTCCATCAGCTTCTGGAGAGTCAGCGCCACGTGGTTCCTCACAAAGGGGTACGCAGGGGCCACTTTGTGAGGAGGATGAGGAGGAGTCAATGGAGGAGGAAGAGCTCCGTCCAGAGGAGGGAGTGACACAATTGTCCAGTGGTCAGTGTGTACAGCGAGGGTGGGGTGATGACGAGCGGGCAGAGATCATGTCTCAAGCAGGGGACAGCGTTTCTGGGGCAGTTGGCAGTCTGCAGCACATGGTGGATTTCATGCTGCAGTGCCTGAGAAACGACCACCGCATCGACCACATTCTCAACATGCCTGATTATTGGGTGTTCACCCTCCTCGATCCTCGCTACCGGGACAACGTCCAAAACCTCATCCCAGCGTTGACCCGGGAGCGTAAAATGCGGGAGTACCACGACACACTGGTGAATTCCATCATCTTCTCCAGTCCAACTGAGAGGAGTGCTGCTAGTGCTTTACAAAGCAGCTCAGTGCGTCGAGGCAGTGGGGGAGGCTCTGCACAAAGAGGGAGCAGAAGCAGTGCCTCTGCCCAAGGCAAGCCCAGTATGGCATAACTGTGGCAAACTTTTGTGTGCCCGCCCCAAATGTCTACACCATCACCGGCGGCTCCAGTTAGCAGGAGGCAACGGTTCCGTCAGATGGTGACAGACTACAAGGCTTGCCCTCTTACTGTACTCCCTGACGGCTCTTCCCCGTTCAAGTTTTGGGTCTCTAAGCTGGATACATGGCCAGAGCTAAGCCAGTATGCATTGGAGGTGCTGGCTTGCCCTGCGGCTAGTGTCTTATCGGAACGTGTCTTTAGTGCCGCAGGTGGTGTACTAACAGACCGTCGCATGCAACTATCCTCCGATAACGTTGACCGGCTTACTTTCCTGAAAATGAACCAGGCCTGGATTTCGCAGGAATTTGCCACTCCTCTGCCTGATTAAGTAATTGGGTGTCATCCAGGTCTCCTGATGTGTTCATCTTTCTACCACCTGAACTGCTATTCCTGGGCTCCAACACCGCCAGTTGCGGCTCAGAAGTGCAAGCTGCACAGTCAAAACATACGACCCAGTGTTATTGGGTTTCAGTAACGTCAGCTGATCCCCAGCTGTGTAGCCGGCAATGTGTCCTGCGACTGCCACGCTGGCACAACAACCTAAATGTAAGGGAACCTGTCCCCCCCCCCTTCCCCGGCGTTTGTTATTGAAAGAGCCACCTTGTGCAGCAGTAATGCTGCACAAGGAAAAGGTAGCTCTTTTAGTTTAGCTCCTTGCACACGCAGAACTTAACACTTATAAAATGTGTTCACTGATACCGTTATACCGTCCCGGAGCTGGGACTTTCCTTCGTAATGTGACGCAGCACAGCCGTCATTCCTACCCCCTTGGTGCCATGCGCTGCCTCCTCAGCATTGTTTTAAGCTCTCACGGAGCCTGCGCTGTTCTGTTATCCCTTGGCAATGCCCAATTTGCGCTGCCTGTCTTCTGACATAATTTGGTGTCAGGCTGGCTGCGCCTGTGCGCCCGCGCTGCCCGAGATCCCGCCTCGCAGTGTCTTCTGATTGAATCACACTGCGAGCCTGGGATCCATGGTCATGCGCAGTGCATATCTTCCCCTCGGGCTCTCGCTCATCTCCCTCCGCCTTCTTTAGACTGTGCGCCGTCAGCTGATCCCTAATAGCATGCCACGGCCGTGACGCCGCACAGTCTGAAGAAGAGGGAAGGAGGGGAGTGAGAGTCGAGGATATGCACTGTGCATGCCCATGGATCCAATGCCCGCAGTGGGATTACATTAGACGACACTGCGAGGTGGGATCTGTAGCAGCGTGGACGCACAGGCACTGACAGCCTGACACCAAATTATGTCAGAAGACAGGCAGCGCAAATTGGGCATGGCCAAGGGATAACAGAACAGCGCAGGCTCCGTGACAGCTTAAAACAACGCTGAGGAGGCAGCGCACGGCACCAAGGGGATAGGAATGACAGCTGTGCTGTGTCCCATTACGAAGGAAATTCCCACCTCCGGGACGGTTTTACGGTATAAGGGGACACATTTTTAGTGTTTACTTCTGTGTTTGCAAGGAGCATAATTAAAAGAGCAACCTTTTCCTTTTGCATCCTGCACAAGATGGCTCTTTCAGCTACAAACGTCTTGGGGGGGTGGAGGGGGTTAAAGGTTCCCTTTCAACTTGCTCCAATCAGGCTTCGGCCTACACTCTGTTCCTCTGCTCCTCCTGCTGTCCCTGGGCTCTAACACCGCCAGTTGGTGCCTGGAAGTGCTGTCTGCACAGTCAACAGTCGCTCCTCTGTTATTGGGGTTCAGTAACATCAGCTGATCCCCAGCTGTGTGTGCGGCAATACCTCCAATCTGCTCCTCCTGCCTGCTGAAATGAGGTGAGAAGACAGGCAGCGCTCACAGCGCATGGCCAAGGGATAACAAGAGCGCAGACTCCTGTACAGCAAATAACAACGCTCATGAGGCTGCGCCCAGCACCAAGGCGTTATTTTTGTGCACCTGTGCTGCGTCTCCTTAAAAACACAAGTCACGCCTCCAATACAGTCTTAATGTATAATGGGCAAAATTGTGTACGTATTTCATTCTGCGTGTGCAATGAGCTAAATTTAAAGAGCAACCTTTCACTTGTGTAGCATTACTGCTGCACAAGGTGTGGCTCTTCTACATTGTAACACCTGAGGGTGGGTTAAAGGTTACCTTTGAAATTGGTTCAATTAGGCTGCGGCCTACACTCTGCTCCTCTCCTCCTCCTGCTGACCCTGGGCTCTAACACCGCCAGTTTTTGCCCGGACGTGCTGGCTGCACAGAGAAAAACACCAGCCAATGTGTTAGTGGGGTTCAGCACCGCCAGCTGTTCCCCTGCTGTGTAGCCGGCATCGTGTCCAGCACAAGCCACGCTGGCACAACAGACCAAAAGCTGCCACCAGTGCTGGCTTCGGCCTACACTCTGCTCCTCTCCTTCTCCTGCTGACCCTGGGCTCTAACACCGCCAGTTGGGGCCCGGATGTGCTAGCTGCACAGAGAAAAACACCAGCCAATGTGTTAGTGGGGTTCAGCACCGCCAGCTGTTCCCCTGCTGTGTAGCCGGCATCGTGTCCAGCACAAGCCACGCAGGCACCTGAACTGAAATTAAAGGGACCCTGCCCCCCCCAGGTGTTTCTATGTATAACAGCCACCTTTGTACAGCAGTAATGCTGCATTTGTACAAGGTGGCTGACTTTTTCTCCTTGCCCACGTGGAACTCAACACGTACAAAATGTGTCTCATTAGAGACCATGACATTGTCCCTGAGGTGTGACTTTCCTTTTTAAATGACACGCAGCACCCCCCTTGGTAAAGCTGGCCGTCTTCTGACATCATTGGTTGGCTGCCTGTGCCTGTGCGTCCGCCCTGCCCGACACAACGCTCCTCATTGTCTGATATATTTTGACTGTGAGGGTGTGATTGATGGGCACGAGCAGTGTATATCTTCGCCTGTCTTCTCTCCCCTCCTTCCACCTTCTTCAGACTGTGCGGCCTAATGGCCGCGGCATGCGATAATTGATCAGCTGAGGCCGCCCAGTCTGAAGCAGGTGTAAGGACATGAGTGAGCGGCAAACATATTTACTGCGCAAGGCCATGAATCCCAGCCCTGCAGTGTGACTTTATGAAAAGACACTGCGGGTCTGGGATTCATGGCCATCGCTAACCGCACCGGCCGACATGAAATGAGGTGAGAAGACAGGCAGCGCTCACAGCGCATGGCCAAGGGCTAACAAGAGCGCAGACTCCTGTACAGCAAATAACAACGCTCCGGAGGCTGCGCCCAGCACCAAGGCTTAATTTTGGACACCTGTGCTGCATCTCCTTAAAAAGACAAGTCACGCCTCCAATACAGTCTTAATGTATAATGGGCAAAATTGTGTACGTATTTCATTCTGCGTGTGCAATGAGCTAAATTTAAAGAGCAACCTTTCACTTGTGTAGCATTACTGCTGCACAAGGTGTGGCTCTTCTACATTGTAACACCTGAGGGTGGGTTAAAGGTTACCTTTGAAATTGGTTCAATTAGGCTGCGGCCTACACTCTGCTCCTCTCCTCCTCCTGCTGACCCTGGGCTCTAACACCGCCAGTTTTTGCCCGGACGTGCTAGCTGCACAGAGAAAAACACCAGCCAATGTGTTAGTGGGGTTCAGCACCGCCAGCTGTTCCCCTGCTGTGTAGCCGGCATCGTGTCCAGCACAAGCCACGCTGGCACAACAGACCAAAAGCTGCCACCAGTGCAGGCTTCGGCCTACACTCTGCTCCTCTCCTCCTCCTGCTGACCCTGGGCTCTAACACCGCCAGTTGGGGCCCGGATGTGCTAGCTGCACAGAGAAAAACACCAGCCAATGTGTCAGTGGGGTTCAGCAATGCCAGCTGTTCCCCTGCTGTGTAGCCGGCATCGTGTCCTGCAAATGCCACGCAGGCACCTGAACTGAAATTAAAGGGACCCTACCCCCCAACCCCACAGGTGTTTCTATGTGTAACAGCCACCTTGTACAGCAGTAATGCTGCATTTGTACAAGGTGGCTGACTTTTTCTCCTTACCCACGTGGAACTCAACACGTACAAAATGTGTCTCATTAGAGACCATGACATTGTCCCTGAGGTGTGATTCTCCTTTTTAAATGACACGCAGCACCCCCCTTGGTAAAGCTGGCCGTCTTCGGACATCATTGGTTGGCTGCCTGTGCCTGTGCGTCCGCCCTGCCCGACACAACGCTCCTCATTGTCTGATATATTTTGACTGCGAGGGTGTGATTGATGGGCACGAGCAGTGCATATCTTCTCCTGTCTTCACTCCCCTCCTTCCGCCTTCTTCAGACTGTGCGGCCTCATGGCCGTGGCATGCGATAAGGGATCAGCTGAGGCCGCCCAGTCTGAAGCAGGTGTAAGGACATGTGTGAGCGGCGAAGATATTTACTGCACAAGGCCACGAATCCCAGCCCCGCACTGTGACTTTATGAAAAGACACTGTGGGTCTGGGATTCATGGCCATCGTTAACCGCACCAGCCAACATGAAATGAGGTCATAAGACGGGCAGCGCTAACTGGGCATGGCCAAGGGATAACAAGAGCGCAGACTCCTGTACAGCAAATAACAACGCTCAGGAGGATGCGCCCAGCACCAAGGCATTATTTTGGACACCTGTGCTGCGTCTCCTTAAAAAAACAAGTCACGCCTCCAATACAGTTTTACTGTACAATGGGCAAAATTGTGTACGTCTTTCATTCTGCGTGTGCAATGAGCAAAATTTAAAGAGCAACCTTTCACTTGTGGAGCATTACTGCTGCACAAGGTGTGGCTCTTCTACATTGTAACACCTGAGGGTGGGTTAAAGGTTATCTTTGAAATTGGTTCAATTAGGGTTCGGCCTACACTCTGCTCCTCCTTCTGACCCTGGGCTCTAACACCGCCAGTTTTTGCCCGGAAGTGCTAGCTGCACAGAGAAAAACACCAGCCAATGTGTCAGTGGGGTTCAGCAATGCCAGCTGTTCCCCCGCTGTGTAGCCGGCAACGTGTCCTGCAAACGCAACGCAGACACAAAGCTGCCTCCAGTGCAGGCTTCGGCCTACACTCTGCTCCCCCTGCTTACCCTTTGCTCCAACACCGCTAGTTGGGGCTCTAGGAAGACAATCTTGAATAGGCAACGCATCCGGGTTCCAGCACCGTCAGCTGGTTCTCGGCAGTGTCTTTGTCACGGGTACTCCCTCCTGCCCAGCCTGGTTCCAGCACCGTCAGCTGTTTCCGGGTAATGTCAAGCTCACTGAGACGCCTATGCGTTGCCCCGTCGTGTTGCGGTCGGGTTAGCCAACTCCATGGTGCCTCCAGTTTAATAGCTTCCTATGTGGGCTGCGTGAATTGGCAGTCAAGGCTGGTTCTGTAGTGCCAGTAGGCCAAGCTCCCCCTGTAGGATTGTTGGTGTTCGGTAACTGCGGCTGCCTCGCGGCCTAGCTGTAATCTCCTCTCCTGTGGACCTTCTGGTCCACATCCTGGTTCCAGCACCGTCAGCTGGTTCCGGGCAGAGCCTTTGGCTTAGGTGCCTCCTCCTGGGTATCCGAGTTCCGCCAACGCCAGGCGGTCCTTGGTAGTGCTTTTAAGCGCGGGTACAGACAGCTTAGTAACCGTGTTCCAGCACCGTCAGCTGGTCCTCGGTGTCATTGGCTCTTACACACTTGGGCAACGCATCCATGTTCCAGCACCGCCAGCTGGTTCTCGGCAGTGTTTTTGTCACGGGTACTCCCTCGTGCCCAGCCTGGTTCCAGCACCGTCAGCTGGTTCCGGGTAGTGTCAAGCTCACTGAGACGCCTATGCGTTGCCCCGTCGTGTTGCGGTCGGGTTAGCCAACTCCATGGTGCCTCCAGTTTAGGAGCTTCCTATGTGGGCTGCGGGAATTGGCAATCAAGGCTGGTTCTGTAGTGCCAGTAGGCCAAGCTCCCCCTGTAGGACTGTTGGTGTTCGGTAACTGCGGCAGCCTCGCGGCCTAGCTGTTCTCTCCTCTCCTGTGGACCTTCTGGTCCACATCCTGCTTCCAGCACCATCAGCTGGTTCCGGGCAGAGCCTTTGGCCTAGGTGCCTCCTCCTGGGTATCCGAGTTCCGCCAACGTCAGGCGGTCCTTGGTAGTGCTTTTAAGCGCGGGTACCGACAGCTTAGTAACCGTGTTCCAGCACCGTCAGCTG
The DNA here is from genome assembly GCF_032444005.1 of Ranitomeya imitator. Classification (NCBI taxonomy): domain Eukaryota; kingdom Metazoa; phylum Chordata; class Amphibia; order Anura; family Dendrobatidae; genus Ranitomeya; species Ranitomeya imitator. Next base: position 254,182,288 of record NC_091285.1, on the reverse strand, counting down.
GTCCTCGGTGCCATTGGCTCTTACACACTTGAGCAACGCATCCGTGTTCCAGCACCACCAGCTGGTTCTCGGCAGTGTTTTTGTCACGGGTACTCCCTCGTGCCCAGCCTGGTTCCAGCACCGTCAGCTGGTTCCGGGTAGTGTCAAGCTCACTGAGACGCCTATGCGTTGCCCCGTCGTGTTGCGGTCGGGTTAGCCAACTCCATGGTGCCTCCAGTTTAGGAGCTTCCTATGTGGGCTGCGGGAATTGGCAATCAAGGCTGGTTCTGTAGTGCCAGTAGGCCAAGCTCCCCCTGTAGGACTGTTGGTGTTCGGTAACTGCGGCAGCCTCGCGGCCTAGCTGCTCTCTCCTCTCCTGTGGACCTTCTGGTCCACATCCTGGTTCCAGCACCGTCAGCTGGTTCCGGGCAGAGCCTTTGGCTTAGGTGCCTCCTTCTGTGTATTTGAGTTCCGCCAACGCCAGGCGGTCCTTGGTAGTGCTTTTAAGCGCGGGCACCTACAGCTTACTAACCGGGTTCCAGCACCATCAGCTGGTCCTCGGTGCCATTGGCTCTTGCACACTTGGGCAACGCATCCGGGTTCCAGTACCGTCAGCTGGTTCTCGGCAGTGTTTTTGTCACGGGTACTCCCACGTGCCCAGCCTGGTTCCAGCACCGTCAGCTGGTCCCGGGTAGTGTCAAGCTCACTGAGACGCCTATGCGTTACCCCGTCGTGTTGCGGTCGAGTTAGCCAACTCCATGGTGCCTCCAGTTTAGGAGCTTCCTATGTGGGCTGCGGGAATTGGCAATCAAGGCTGGTTCTGTAGTGCCAGTAGGCCAAGCTCCCCCTGTAGGACTGTTGGTGTTCGGTAACTGCGGCAGCCTCGCGGCCTAGCTGTTCTCTCCTCTCCTGTGGACCTTCTGGTCCACATCCTGCTTCCAGCACCATCAGCTGGTTCCGGGCAGAGCCTTTGGCCTAGGTGCCTCCTCCTGGGTATCCGAGTTCCGCCAACGCCAGGCGGTCCTTGGTAGTGCTTTTAAGCGCGGGTACCGACAGCTTAGTAACCATGTTCCAGCACCGTCAGCTGGTCCTCGGTGCCATTGGCTCTTACACACTTGAGCAACGCATCCGTGTTCCAGCACCACCAGCTGGTTCTCGGCAGTGTTTTTGTCACGGGTACTGCCTCGTGCCCAGCCTGGTTCCAGCACCGTCAGCTGGTTCCGGGTAGTGTCAAGCTCACTGAGACGCCTATGCGTTGCCCCGTCGTGTTGCGGTCGGGTTAGCCAACTCCATGGTGCCTCCAGTTTAGGAGCTTCCTATGTGGGCTGCGTGAATTGGCAGTCAAGGCTGGTTCTCTAGTGCCAGTAGGCCAAGCTCCCCCTGTAGGACTGTTGGTGTTCGGTAACTGCGGCTGCCTCGCGGCCTAGCTGTTCTCTCCTCTCCTGTGGACCTTCTGGTCCTGTTATGATAGGCAATTCAGTAACACAATGTACATAGCGATCAGAGCACATAGAGTGATCTGACAATAACCCAAAATAATAGAACGAGCTCTGAGACGTGGAAACTCAGTAGACCGCAATTCCTGATCCTCTCCAAACACAACTAGAGGCAGCTGTGGATTGCGCCTAACGCTCCCTATGCAACTCGGCACAGCCTGAGAAACTAACTAGCCTGAAGATAGAAAAATAAGCCTACCTTGCCTCAGAGAAATACCCCAAAGGAAAAGGCAGCCCCCCACATATAATGACTGTGAGTAAGATGAAAAGACAAACGTAGGGATGAAATAGATTCAGCAAAGTGAGGCCCGATATTCTAGACAGAACGAGGATAGGAAACATAACTTTGCGGTCTACACAAAACCCTAAAGAAAACAACGCAAAGGGGGCAAAAAGACCCTCCGTACCGAACTAACGGCACGGAGGTACACCCTTTGCGTCCCAGAGCTTCCAGCAAAACAAATAGACAAGCTGGACAGAAAAAATAGCAACAAATAGCAAAGAAGCACTTAGCTATGCAGAGCAGCAGGCCACAGGAATGATCCAGAGAAACACAAGTCCAACACTGGAACATTGACAGGAAGCATGGATCAAAGCATCAGGTGGAGTTAAGTAGAGAAGCAGCTAACGACCTCACCAGATCACCTGAGGGAGGAAACTCAGAAGCTGCAGTACCACTTTCCTCCACAAACGGAAGCTCCCAGAGAGAATCAGCCGAAGTACCACTTGTGACCACAGGAGTGAACTCTGCCACAGAATTCACAACAGTACCCCCCCCTTGAGGAGGGGTCACCGAACCCTCACCAGAGCCCCCAGGCCGACCAGGATGAGCCACATGAAAGGAACGAACAAGATCGGGAGCATGGACATCAGAGGCAAAAACCCAGGAATTATCTTCCTGAGCATAACCCTTCCATTTAACCAGATACTGGAGTTTCCGTCTTGAAACACGAGAATCCAAAATCTTCTCCACAATATACTCCAATTCCCCCTCCACCAAAACCGGGGCAGGAGGCTCAACAGATGGGACCATAGGTGCCACGTATCTCCGCAACAATGACCTATGGAATACGTTATGTATGGAAAAAGAATCTGGAAGGGTCAGACGAAAAGACACAGGATTAAGAACCTCAGAAATCCTATACGGACCAATAAAACGAGGTTTAAACTTAGGAGAGGAAACCTTCATAGGAATATGACGAGAAGATAACCAAACCAGATCCCCAACACGAAGTCGGGGACCCACACGGCATCTGCGATTAGCGAAAAGTTGAGCCTTCTCCTGGGACAAGGTCAAATTGTCCACTACCTGAGTCCAAATCTGCTGCAACCTGTCCACCACAGTATCCACACCAGGACAGTCCGAAGACTCAACCTGTCCTGAAGAGAAACGAGGATGGAACCCAGAATTGCAGAAAAACGGCGAAACTAAGGTAGCCGAGCTGGCCCGATTATTAAGGGCGAACTCAGCCAAAGGCAAAAAGGACACCCAGTCATCCTGATCAGCAGAAACAAAGCATCTCAGATATGTTTCCAAGGTCTGATTGGTTCGTTCGGTCTGGCCATTAGTCTGAGGATGGAAAGCCGAGGAAAAAGACAAGTCAATGCCCATCCTGCCACAAAAGGCTCGCCAAAACCTCGAAACAAACTGGGAACCTCTGTCAGAAACAATATTCTCTGGAATGCCATGCAAACGAACCACATGCTGGAAGAACAAAGGCACCAAATCAGAGGAGGAAGGCAATTTAGACAAGGGTACCAGATGGACCATCTTAGAAAAGCGATCACAGACCACCCAAATGACTGACATCTTTTGAGAAACGGGAAGCTCAGAAATAAAATCCATAGAGATATGTGTCCAAGGCCTCTTCAGGACCGGCAAGGGCAAAAGCAACCCACTGGCACGAGAACAGCAGGGCTTAGCCCGAGCACAAATCCCACAGGACTGCACAAAAGTACGCACATCCCGCGACAGAGAGGGCCACCAAAAGGATCTAGCCACTAACTCTCTGGTACCAAAGATTCCAGGATGACCAGCCAACACCGAACAATGAAGTTCAGAGATAACTCTATTCGTCCACCTATCAGGGACAAACAGTTTCTCCGCTGGGCAACGATCAGGTTTATTAGCCTGAAATTTTTGCAGCACCTGCCGCAAATCAGGGGAGATGGCAGACACAATTATTCCTTCCTTGAGGATACCCGCCGGCTCAGATAAACCCGGAGAGTCGGGCACAAAACTCCTAGACAGAGCATCCGCCTTCACATTTTTAGAGCCCGGAAGGTACGAAATCACAAAGTCAAAACGGGCAAAAAACAACGACCAACGAGCTTGTCTAGGATTCAAGCGCTTGGCAGACTCGAGATAAGTCAAGTTCTTATGATCAGTCAATACCACCACGCGATGCTTAGCTCCTTCAAGCCAATGACGCCACTCCTCGAATGCCCACTTCATGGCCAGCAACTCTCGGTTGCCCACATCATAATTTCGCTCAGCAGGCGAAAACTTCCTGGAAAAGAAAGTGCATGGTTTCATCACTGAGCAACCAGAAACTCTCCGTAACAAAACAGCCCCTGCTCCAATCTCAGAAGCATCAACCTCGACCTGGAACGGAAGAGAAACATCTGGTTGACACAACACAGGGGCAGAAGAAAAACGACGCTTCAACTCTTGAAAAGCTTCCACAGCAGCAGAAGACCAATTGACCAAATCAGCACCCTTCTTGGTCAAATCGGTCAATGGTTTGGCAACACTAGAAATATTGCAGATGAAGCGACGATAAAAATTAGCAAACCCCAGGAACTTTTGCAGACTTTTCAGAGATGTCGGCTGAGTCCAATCATGGATGGCTTGGACCTTAACCGGATCCATCTCGATAGTAGAAGGGGAAAAGATGAACCCCAAAAATGAATCCTTCTGCACACCAAAGAGACACTTTGATCCCTTCACAAACAAAGAATTAGCACGCAGGACCTGAAAAACCGTTCTGACCTGCTTCACATGAGACTCCCAATCATCCGAGAAGATCAAAATGTCATCCAAGTACACAATCAGGAATTTATCCAGGTACTCATGGAAGATGTCATGCATAAAGGATTGAAACACCGATGGAGCATTGGCAAGTCCAAACGGCATCACTAGATACTCAAAATGACCCTCGGGCGTATTAAATGCAGTTTTCCATTCATCGCCTTGCCTGATTCTCACCAGATTATACGCACCACGAAGATCTATCTTAGTGAACCAACTAGCCCCCTTAATCCGAGCAAACAAATCAGATAACAATGGCAAGGGGTACTGAAATTTAACAGTGATCTTATTAAGAAGGCGGTAATCTATACACGGTCTCAGGGAACCATCCTTCTTGGCTACAAAAAAGAACCCTGCTCCTAATGGCGACGATGACGGGCGAATATGCCCCTTCTCCAGGGATTCCTTCACATAACTGCGCATAGCGGTGTGCTCAGGCACGGATAAATTAAACAGTCGACCTTTTGGGAATTTACTACCAGGAATCAAATTGATAGCACAATCACAATCCCTATGCGGAGGCAGGGCATCGGACTTGGGCTCATCAAATACATCCCGGTAATCAGACAAGAACTCTGGAACCTCAGAAGGGGTGGATGACGAAATTGACAGAAATGGAACATCACCATGTACCCCCTGACAACCCGAGCTGGACACCAACATGGAATTCCAATCCAATACCGGATTATGGGCTTGTAGCCATGGCAACCCCAACACGACCACATCATGCAGATTATGCAACACCAGAAAGCGAATAACCTCCTGATGTGCAGGAGCCATGCACATGGTCAGCTGGGTCCAGTATTGAGGCTTATTCTTGGCCAAAGGTGTAGCATCAATTCCTCTCAATGGAATAGGACACTGCAAGGGCTCCAATAAAAACCCACAACGTTTAGCATAATCCAAGTCCATCAAATTCAGGGCAGCGCCTAAATCCACAAACGCCATGACAGAATACGACGACAAGGAGCATATCAAGGTAACGGACAGAAGAAATTTTGACTGTACAGTACCAATGGCGGCAGACCTAGCGAACCGCTTAGTGCGCTTAGGACAATCAGAGATAGCATGAGTGGAATCACCACAGTAGAAACACAGCCCATTCAGACGTCTGTGTTCTTGCCGTTCAACTCTGGTCATAGTCCTATCGCACTGCATAGGCTCAGGTTTAATCTCAGGTAATACCGCCAAATGGTACACAGATTTACGCTCACGCAAGCGTCGACCGATCTGAATGGCCAAAGACATAGACTCATTCAAACCAGCGGGCATAGGAAATCCCACCATGACATCCTTAATGGCTTCAGAGAGACCCTTTCTGAAAATGGCTGCAAGCGCAGATTCATTCCATTGAGTGAGCACGGACCATTTTCTAAATTTCTGGCAATATAGCTCTATCTCATCCTGAGCCTGACAAAGAGCCAGCAAATTTTTTTCTGCCTGATCTACTGAATTAGGCTCATCGTACAGCAATCCAAGCGCCAGGAAAAACGCATCGATATCACTCAATGCAGGATCTCCTGACGCAAGAGAAAATGCCCAGTCCTGACGGTCGCCACGCAAAAAAGAAATGACGATCCTAACCTGTTGCGCTGGGTCACCAGAGGAGCGAGGTTTCAAAGCCAGAAACAGTTTACAATTATTCTTGAAACTCAGAAATTTAGTTCTATCTCCAAAAATCAAATCTGGAATAGGAATTCTCGGTTCTAACAAAGAATTCTGAACCACAAAATTTTGAATATCTTGAACTCTTGCCGTGAGCTGATCTACACATGAAGACAGACCTTTAATGTCCATTGTAACACCTGTGTCCTGAACCACCCAAATGTCTAGGGGAATAAAAAGACAAATCACAGTGCAAAGGAAAAAAAATGGTCTCAGAACTTCTTTTTTCCCTCTATTGAGAATCATTAGTACTTTTGGCTTCCTGTACTGTTATGATAGGCAATTCAGTAACACAATGTACATAGCGATCAGAGCACATACAGTGATCTGACAATAACCCAAAATAATAGAACGAGCTCTGAGACGTGGAAACTCTGTAGACCGCAATTCCTGATCCTCTCCAAACACAACTAGAGGCAGCTGTGGATTGCGCCTAACGCTCCCTATGCAACTCGGCACAGCCTGAGAAACTAACTAGCCTGAAGATAGAAAAATAAGCCTACCTTGCCTCAGAGAAATACCCCAAAGGAAAAGGCAGCCCCCCACATATAATGACTGTGAGTAAGATGAAAAGACAAACGTAGGGATGAAATAGATTCAGCAAAGTGAGGCCCGATATTCTAGACAGAACGAGGATAGGAAACATAACTTTGCGGTCTACACAAAACCCTAAAGAAAACAACGCAAAGGGGGCAAAAAGACCCTCCGTACCGAACTAACGGCACGGAGGTACACCCTTTGCGTCCCAGAGCTTCCAGCAAAACAAATAGACAAGCTGGACAGAAAAAATAGCAACAAATAGCAAAGAAGCACTTAGCTATGCAGAGCAGCAGGCCACAGGAATGATCCAGAGAAACACAAGTCCAACACTGGAACATTGACAGGAAGCATGGATCAAAGCATCAGGTGGAGTTAAGTAGAGAAGCAGCTAACGACCTCACCAGATCACCTGAGGGAGGAAACTCAGAAGCTGCAGTACCACTTTCCTCCACAAACGGAAGCTCCCAGAGAGAATCAGACGAAGTACCACTTGTGACCACAGGAGTGAACTCTGCCACAGAATTCACAACAGGTCCACATCCTGGTTCCAGCACCGTCAGCTGGTTCCGGGCAGAGCCTTTGGCTTAGGTGCCTCCTCCTGGGTATCCGAATTCCGCCAATGCCAGGCGGTCCTTGGTAGTGCTTTTAAGCGCGGGTACAGACAGCTTAGTAACCGTGTTCCAGCACCGTCAGCTGGTCCTCGGTGCCATTGGCTCTTACACACTTGGGCAACGCATCCGTGTTCCAGCACCGCCAGCTGGTTCTCGGCAGTGTTTTTGTCACGGGTACTCCCTCGTGCCCAGCCTGGTTCCAGCACCGTCAGCTGGTTCCGGGTAGTGTCAAGCTTACTGAGACGCCTATGCTTTGCCCCGTCGTGTTGCGGTCGGGTTAGCCAACTCCATGGTGCCTCCAGTTTAGGAGCTTCCTATGTGGGCTGCGGGAATTGGCAATCAAGGCTGGTTCTGTAGTGCCAGTAGGCCAAGCTCCCCCTGTAGGACTGTTGGTGTTCGGTAACTGCGGCAGCCTCGCGGCCTAGCTGCTCTCTCCTCTCCTGTGGACCTTCTGGTCCACATCCTGGTTCCAGCACCGTCAGCTGGTTCCGGGCAGAGCCTTTAGCTTAGGTGCCTCCTTCTGTGTATCTGAGTTCCGCCAACGCCAGGCGGTCCTTGGTAGTGCTTTTAAGCGCGGGCACCTACAGCTTACTAACCGGGTTCCAGCACCGTCAGCTGGTCCTCGGTGCCATTGGCTCTTGCACACTTGGGCAACGCATCCAGGTTCCAGTACCATCAGCTGGTTCTCGGCAGTGTTTTTGTCACGGGTACTCCCTCGTGCCCAGCCTGGTTCCAGCACCGTCAGTTGGTCCCGGGTAGTGTCAAGCTCACTGAGACGCCTATGCGTTACCCCGTCGTGTTGCGGTCGAGTTAGCCAACTCCATGGTGCCTCCAGTTTAGGAGCTTCCTATGTGGGCTGCGGGAATTGGCAATCAAGGCTGGTTCTGTAGTGCCAGTAGGCCAAGCTCCCCCTGTAGGACTGTTGGTGTTCGGTAACTGCGGCAGCCTCGCGGCCTAGCTGTTCTCTCCTCTCCTGTGGACCTTCTGGTCCACATCCTGGTTCCAGCACCATCAGCTGGTTCCGGGCAGAGCCTTTGGCCTAGGTGCCTCCTCCTGGGTATCCGAGTTCCGCCAACGCCAGGCGGTCCTTGGTAGTGCTTTTAAGCGCGGGTACCGACAGCTTAGTAACCGTGTTCCAGCACCGTCAGCTGGTCCTCGGTGCCATTGGCTCTTACACACTTGGGCAACGCATCCGTGTTCCAGCACCGCCAGCTGGTTCTCGGCAGTGTTTTTGTCACGGGTACTCCCTCGTGCCCAGCCTGGTTCCAGCACCGTCAGCAGGTTCAGGGTAGTGTCAAGCTCATTGAGACACCTATGCGTTGCCCCGTCGTGTTGCGGTCGGGTTAGCCAACTCCATGGTGCCTCCAGTTTAGGAGCTTCCTATGTGGGCTGCGGGAATTGGCAATCAAGGCTGGTTCTGTAGTGCCAGTAGGCCAAGCTCCCCCTGTAGGACTGTTGGTGTTCGGTAACTGCGGCTGCCTCGCGGCCTAGCTGTTCTCTCCTCTCCTGTGGACCTTCTGGTCCACATCCTGGTTCCAGCACCGTCAGCTGGTTCCGGGCTGAGCCTTTGGCTTAGGTGCCTCCTTCTGGGTATCCGAGTTCCGCCAACGCCAGGCGGTCCTTGGTAGTGCTTTTAAGCGCGGGTACAGACAGCTTAGTAACCGTGTTCCAGCACCGTCAGCTGGTCCTCGGTGTCATTGGCTCTTACACACTTGGGCAACGCATCCATGTTCCAGCACCGCCAGCTGGTTCTCGGCAGTGTTTTTGTCACGGGTACTCCCTCGTGCCCAGCCTGGTTCCAGCACCGTCAGCTGGTTCCTGGTAGTGTCAAGCTCACTGAGACGCCTATGCGTTGCCCCGTCGTGTTGCGGTCGGGTTAGCCAACTCCATGGTGCCTCCAGTTTAGGAGCTTCCTATGTGGGCTGCGTGAATTGGCAGTCAAGGCTGGTTCTGTAGTGCCAGTAGGCCAAGCTCCCCCTGTAGGACTGTTGGTGTTCGGTAACTGCGGCTGCCTCGCGGCCTAGCTGCTCTCTCCTCTCCTGTGGACCTTCTGGTCCACATCCTGGTTCCAGCACCGTCAGCTGGTCTCAGGCAGAGCCTTTGGCTTAGGTGCCTCCTCCTGGGTATCCGAGTTCCGCCAACGCCAGGCGGTCCTTGGTAGTGCTTTTAAGCGCGGGTACAGACAGCTTAGTAACCATGTTCCAGCACCGTCAGCTGGTCCTCGGTGCCATTGGCTCTTACACACTTGGGCAACGCATCCGTGTTCCAGCACCGCCAGCTGGTTCACGGCAGTGTTTTTGTCACGGGTACTCCCTCGTGCCCAGCCTGGTTCCAGCACTGTCAGCTGGTTCCGGGTTGTGTCAAGCTCACTGATACGCCTATGCGTTGCCCCGTCGTGTTGCGGTCGGGTTAGCCAACTCCATGGTGCCTCCAGTTTAGGAGCTTCCTATGTGGGCTGCGGGAATTGGCAATCAAGGCTGGTTCTGTAGTGCCAGTAGGCCAAGCTCCCCCTGTAGGACTGTTGGTGTTCGGTAACTGCGGCAGCCTCGCGGCCTAGCTGCTCTCTCCTCTCCTGTGGACCTTCTGATCCATATCCTGGTTCCAGCACCGTCAGCTGGTTCCGGGCGGAGCCTTTGGCTTAGGTGCCTCCTTCTGTGTATCTGAGTTCCGCCAACGCCAGGCGGTCCTTGGTAGTGCTTTTAAGCGCGGGCACCTACAGCTTACTAACCGGGTTCCAGCACCGTCAGCTGGTCCTCGGTGCCATTGGCTCTTGCACACTTGGGCAACGCATCCGGGTTCCAGTACCGTCAGCTGGTTCTCGGCAGTGTTTTTGTCACGGGTACTCCCTCGTGCCCAGCCTGGTTCCAGCACCGTCAGCTGGTCCCGGGTAGTGTCAAGCTCACTGAGACGCCTGTGCGTTACCCCGTCGTGTTGCGGTCGAGTTAGCCAACTCCATGGTGCCTCCAGTTTAGGAGCTTCCTATGTGGGCTGCGGGAATTGGCAATCAAGGCTGGTTCTGTAGTGCCAGTAGGCCAAGCTCCCCCTGTAGGACTGTTGGTGTTTGGTAACTGCGGCAGCCTCGCGGCCTAGCTGTTCTCTCCTCTCCTGTGGACCTTCTGGTCCACATCCTGGTTCCAGCACCATCAGCTGGTTCCGGGCAGAGCCTTTGGCCTAGGTGCCTCCTCCTGGGTATCCGAGTTCCGCCAACGCCAGGCGGTCCTTGGTAGTGCTTTTAAGCGCAGGTACCGACAGCTTAGTAACCGTGTTCCAGCACCGTCAGCTGGTCCTCGGTGCCATTGGCTCTTACACAATTGGGCAACGCATCCGTGTTCCAGCACCGCCAGCTGGTTCTCGGCAGTGTTTTTGTCACGGGTACTCCCTCGTGCCCAGCCTGGTTCCAGCACCGTCAGCTGGTTCCGGGTAGTGTCAAGCTCACTGAGACACCTATGCGTTGCCCCGTCATGTTGCGGTCGGGTTAGCCAACTCCATGGTGCCTCCAGTTTAGGAGCTTCCTATGTGGGCTGCGGGAATTGGCAATCAAGGCTGGTTCTGTAGTGCCAGTAGGCCAAGCTCCCCCTGTAGGACTGTTGGTGTTCGGTAACTGCGGCTGCCTCGCGGCCTAGCTGTTCTCTCCTCTCCTGTGGATCTTCTGGTCCACATCCTGGTTCCAGCACCGTCAGCTGGTTCGGGCTGAGCCTTTGGCTTAGGTGCCTCCTTCTGGGTATCCGAATTCCGCCAACGCCAGGCGATCCTTGGTAGTGCTTTTAAGCGTGGGTACCTACAGCTTACTAACCGGGTTCCAGCACCGTCAGCTGGTCCTCGGTGCAATTGGCTCTTGCACACTTGGGCAATGCATCCGGGTTCCAGTACCGTCAGCTGGTTCTCGGCAGTGTTTTTGTCACGGGTACTCCCTCGTGCCCAGCCTGGTTCCAGCACCGTCAGCTGGTTCCGGGTAGTGTCAAGCTCAGTGAGACACCTATGCGTTGCCCCGTTGTGTTGCGGTCGGGTTAGCCAACTCCATGGTGCCTCCAGTTTAGGAGCTTCCTATGTGGGCTGCGGGAATTGGCAATCAAGGCTGGTTCTGTAGTGCCAGTAGGCCAAGCTCCCCCTGTAGGATTGTTGGTGTTCGGTTACTGCGGCAGCCTTGCGGCCTAGCTGTTCTCTCCTCTCCTGTGGACCTTCTGGTCCACATCCTGGTTCCAGCACCGTCAGCTGGTTCCGGGCTGAGCCTTTGGCTTAGATGCCTCCTTCTGGGTATCCGAGTTCCGCCAACGCCAGGCGGTCCTTGATAGTGCTTTTAAGCGCGGGTACCTACAGCTTACTAATCGGGTTCCAGCACTGTCAGCTGGTCCTCGGTGCCATTGGCTCTTGCACACTTGGGCAACGCATCCGTGTTCCAGTACCGTCAGCTGGTTCTCGGCAGTGTTTTTGTCACGGGTACTCCCTCGTGCCCAGCCTGGTTCCAGCACCGTCAGCTGTTTCCGGGTAGTGTCAAGCTCACTGAGATGCCTATGCGTTGCCCCGTCGTGTTGCGGTCGGGTTAGCCAACTCCATGGTGCCTCCAGTTTAGGAGCTTCCTATGTGGGCTGCGTGAATTGGCAGTCAAGGCTGATTCTGTAGTGCCAGTAGGCCAAGCTCCCCCTGTAGGACTGTTGGTGTTCGGTAACTGCGGCAGCCTCGCGGCCTAGCTGTTGTCTCCTCTCCTGTGGACCTTCTAGTCCACATCCTGGTTCCAACACCGTCAGCTGGTTCCGAGCTGAGCCTTTGGCTTAGGTGCCTCCTTCTGGGTATCCGAGTTCCGCCAACGCCAGGCGGTCCTTGGTAGTGCTCTTAAGCGCGGGTACCTACAGCTTACTAACTGGGTTCCAGCACCGTCAGCTGGTCCTCGGTGCCATTGGCTCTTGCACACTTGGGCAACGCATCCGGGTTCCAGTACCGTCAGCTGGTTCTCGGCAGTGTTTTTGTCACGGGTACTCCCTCGTGCCCAGCCTGGTTCCAGCACCGTCAGCTGGTTCCGGGTAGTGTCAAGCTCACTGAGACGCCTATGCGTTGCCCCATCGTGTTGCGGTTGGGTTAGCCAACTCCATGATGCCTCCAGTTTAGGAGCTTCCTATGTGGGCTGCGTGAATTGGCAGTCAAGGCTGGTTCTGTAGTGCCAGTAGGCCAAGCTCCCCCTGTAGGACTGTTGGTGTTCGGTAACTGCGGCTTCCTCGCGGCCTAGCTGTTCTCTCCTCTGCTGTGGACCATCTGGTCCACATCCTGGTTCCAGCACCGTCAGCTGGTTCCGGGCAGAGCCTTTGGCTTAGGTGCCTCCTCCTGGGTATCCGAGTTCCGCCAACGCTAGGTGGTCCTTGGTAGTGCTTTTAAGTGCGGGTACCTACAGCTTAGTAACCGTGTTCCAGCACCGTCAGCTGGTCCTCGGTGCCATTGGCTCTTACACACTTGGGCAACGCATCCGTGTTCCAGCACCGCCAGCTGGTTCTCGGCAGTGTTTTTGTCACGGGTACTCCCTCGTGCCCAGCCTGGTTCCAGCACCGTCAGCTGGTTCCGGGTAGTGTCAAGCTCACTGAGACGCCTATGCGTTGCCCCATCGTGTTGCGGTCGGGTTAGCCAACTCCATGGTGCCTCCAGTTTAGGAGCTTCCTATGTGGGCTGCGGGAATTGGCAATCAAGGCTGGTTCTGTAGTGCCAGTAGGCCAAGCTCCCCCTGTAGGACTGTTGGTGTTCGATAACTGCGGCAGCCTTGCGGCCTAGCTGTTCTCTCCTCTCCTGTGGACCTTCTGGTCCACATCCTGGTTCCAGCACCGTCAGCTGGTTCCGGGCTGAGCCTTTGGCTTAGGTGCCTCCTTCTGGGTATCCGAGTTCCGCCAACGCCAGGTGGTCCTTGGTAGTGCTTTTAAGCGCGGGTACCTACAGCTTACTAACCGGGTTCCAGCACCATCAGCTGGTCCTCGGTGCCATTGGCTCTTGCACACTTGGGCAACGCATCCGGGTTCCAGTACCGTCAGCTGGTTCTCGGCAGTGTTTTTGTCACGGGTACTCCCTCATCCCCAGCCTGGTTCCAGCACCGTCAACTGGTTCCGGGTAGTGTCAAGCTCACTGAGACGCCTATGCGTTGCCCCGTCGTGTTGCGGTTGGGTTAGCCAACTCCATGGTGCCTCCAGTTTAGGAGCTTCCTATGTGGGCTGCGGGAATTGGCAATCAAGGCTGGTTCTGTAGTGCCAGTAGGCCAAGCTCCCCCTTTAGGACTGTTGGTGTTCGGTAACTGCGCCAGCCTCGCGGCCTAGCTGCTCTCTCCTCTCCTGTGGACCTTCTGGTCCACATCCTGGTTCCAGCACCGTCAGCTGGTTCCGGGCTGAGCCTTTGGCTTAGGTGCCTCCTTCTGGGTATCCGAGTTCCGCCAACGCCAGGCGGTCCTTGGTAGTGCTTTTAAGCGCGGGTACCTACAGCTTTGTAACCGGGTTCCAGCACCGTCAGCTGGTCCTCGGTCGTGCCATTGGCTCTTGCACAGTTGGCCAACGCATCCGGGTTCCAGTACCGTCAGCTGGTTCTCGGCAGTGTCTTTTGCTCTTGTACCTTCTGCTCCCCATCCTGGTTCCAGTACCGTCAGCTGGTTCCGGGCAGAGCCTTTGGCTTAGGTGCCTCCTTCTGGATATCCGATTTCCACCAACGTCAGGCGGTCCTTGAAGTGCTTTCAGGCACGGGTACCTCCTGCTTAGTAACCGGGTTCCAGTAACGTCAGCTGGTCCTCGGTAGTTCCATTGGCTCTTGGACCTTTGGCTACCCATCCGGGTTCCAGTACCGTCAGCTGGTTCTCGACAGTGTCTTTTGCTCTTGTACCTTCTGCTCCCCATCCTGGTTCCAGTAACGTCAGCTGGTTCCGGGCAGAGCCTTTGGCTTCGGTGCCTCCTTCTGGGTATCCGAGTTCCGCCAACGTCAGGCGGTCCTTGGTAGTGCTTTTTAGCATGGGTACCTCCTGCTTAGTAACTGGGTTCCAGTAACATCAGCTGGTCCTCGGTAGTTCCATTGGCTCTTGGACCTTCGGGTAGCCAGCCGAGTTCCAGTTCCATCAGCTGGTTCTCGGCGTTTTCTCAGCCTTCTTGTACCTTCTGCTACATTTCCAAGTTGAAGACCCTAAAGACGACGACACGGAAGACCACCCCTAAGATGACGACGACACCAGAGACATCAACAACTGAGATGACGACGACCCTGGAGATGACGACCCTGAAGACCACCTCGATGACAACGACGATGACTGCGGAGACGACGACGGCGGAGACGACGACGGCGGAGACGACGACCCTGGAGACGACGACCCTGGAGACGACGACATGGAAGACCGAGAAGCAGAAGAACAAGAGGCTGCAGAACAAAGAGCAGAAGAACATTAAGCATAACACTTAATATCAGAGCAAAAGATATTATCTAAATTGTATGCAGAAGAAGACTAAGCAGTGTATGGGGGTGAGTCCGTTCCTCCTCGTGGTGCCCCTGGATAAAGCCTGATGCTGCAGGCCAAACTGAACGCGGACAAATGTAACTTTTGTGACTGGCAGAACGGAAGGTGTAATCTTCAAACTTTTATAGATAATAACTACGGGAATGCCTGTCACAAATGAGAATATGATGAAGAAGTAGAATAGGAAGAATAATAATAGTTGCATAAAATGAATATGAAGAATGTAATAAAAAAATAGGTAGAAGATGAAGAAGAAGATGAATAAGGTGAAGAAGTTGATGTCAAAGATGCTGATGATGAAGATGAAAGTGTGGGAAAAGTTAAAAAAAAAGAAGGGGAAGGGCGTGGAATAGTGAAACATCAATATCTGACAAAATAAAAAAAAAATTTACATAGTCAATATCTTTGTCACTCCGAACGTCTTTAAAAAAAAAAAAATTATGCTATTCTATTTGATTGGGCTAAACCTCTATGACTTTAATGTCTCCGCCAACTCCCCAAATACATCCTGCATTATTCTTAGTTGTTTTCCTTCATGTAGAATGAACCTACAAGGAAAGAAAGGGTTTATTTTAATTCCGATATTTTGGTCCCATTGACTTGCATTGGGATCGGGTATCGGTATCGGCGATATCCGATATTTTTTGAATATCGGCCGATCCAATCCGATTCCGATACTTTCCGATATCGGAAGGTATCGCTCAACACTATTCCTGAATACTCTGAAAAATAGAGAATAGAAGTTAGGAGATAGTGTAATAATCTAAATCCATTTACTCGTACATCTGCTTATAGAACCCCTTATAAAGGAGTTCCTCCTTAATGCCCATAGGGGCCAGGCTATTTAACCCCTTAATGACCGTCAATACGTCTTTTAACTGACCTGAGATATCAGAGAATATCATCCCCATACAGAGAACAATCCAGCAGCTGTCGGCTGTACACTATAGCTGACAACTTGCTGCATCAGCCATGATCAGTGTTGTCACCGTAATTATCTGTTTAACCCCTTAGATGCTGCTGTCAATTATGACTATATCATATAAATGTTGTAGCGTGGCTAAAGGGTGTCTAATCGACGGGAGATATGTGTCACATAGATGGCTTGCCGCTGTGATGTAACCATAGCTACTTATATGTGTTTCAGGACCTGTGGTGATGTCACAACCACATGTCTGGTCATGTGATGGGTTCTGGGTGTGGTTAGACATATAAAAGAAATCCTAATGCTTAACACAGTGGATATGTGTGGAGGTGCTTGCCTCCAGAGTGTGTTAAGGCTCCAGGACTGAGCCTGAAGGAATGGACACTTGTTTTTCCCTTTGCCTGAGCTAAAGGCTATTTGTTTTCTGTTTATGCTAACTGGTTTTTGGAGCAATAAACCTTTGAACTTTTGTTGGAACCTGCCTCCTAAGTGTCAGCCATCGCACCTGAGTGAGTGAAACCCCTACAATTGGTGGAGAATGCGGGCAGAGTTCCCAGCGGAGACATAAGTCTTTTATTGAATGTCCTGGGTCAAGTCTGTTGTAAGCCAGCAAGCATTGCCGGGGAAAATGGAGGACCTAATGAAACACTTGATCCAGTCGCAGTCACAGCAGCAAGAGACCAACAGGCTGTTTATGTAGCAGTTGCAACAGAACCAGCAAGAGACCAACAAGCTATTGATGCAGCAGGTGCAACAAAACCAGCAGGAGCAACGGCAGCAGATGCAGCTTCTGGCAACCGCCATCCAGTGCAAGACGAGCGCCCCAACTCCAGGTCTGGCTGATGACACCCACGTCCGGAAGACGGTAAGACGCACATTGCAGAAAATGACCCCCGGGGATGATGTTGAGGCCTTCCTGACGGTGTTTGAGAGGGTCGCTGAGAGGGAAAAACTTCCGCCAGAGCAGTGGGCAGAGGTACTGGCGCCATACCTGACGGGAGAACCCCAGAAGGCGTACTATGATTTGACCTTGCAGGATGCCAAAGAGTATCACAAATTGAAAGTCGAGATTCTCGCACGTTTGGCGGTGACACTGACTGTCAGGGCACAGCGAGTTCACTGCTGGGCCTATCACCGGGACAAACCGCCTCGCTCTCAAATGTTTGATCTGTTGCACCTGGTCCAGAAATGGCTGCAGCCAGAGTCATGTACACCTGCACAGATGGTGGAACGAGTGATGATGATCGGTTTGTGCATTCCCTCCCGAGGTCCATACAAACTTGGGTTGCCCAGGGTGATCCCCAGAATGCCGACGAGCTGATCGGACTGGTTGAGAGATACCAAGGGTTAGAAGGCTCCTCCGGGAGGCAACCCATGCCGTACTGGGGGTCCCAGAAGGGAGCTGAGTCCCAAAAAGGGGTGGCGCGTCCAAGGTCACAAAGGGTGGGGGAGGTGGTGCCCAAGGTCCCTACGGGTGATGTTATTTGTTGGAGGTGCCACGGGCCAGGACATATAGCTGCCCGTTGTTCCCAGACCACTGAGCAGATGGACTGCAGCATGGGACGCCATTGTTCATACTATGCGTATCCAGCCTGTGGTGTGAACTCTCTGCCCAACAAGCGACCTCAAGCGTGTCCCGTAAAGGTGAACGGTCGAGCAGTAACAGCACTGTTAGACTCGGGGAGCCTAGTGACCCTGGTGAGGGCCACTTTTCCTCTCCACCTGCTCCCGGGAAAGAAGGTCGGAGTGCGGTGCATACATGGTGATGCAAAGGACTACCCTATGGCCAGGGTGGACATTGAAACGGCATGTGGCACTGAGTCCCACATAGTCGGCGTCGTGCAGGACTTATTGCACCCTATAATTATTGGCCAGGATTTCTGTTTGTTTTGGGATTTGTGGGGAAAAGGTTCTGAGCTCCCTAGCAAGAGTAGGGAACCAATGAACCCTGGAAGGGTGTCGCCACACCCAGAGTCAGACAGGTTTCCTTTTTGTGTTCTGGTTGGGGATGAGGAGGAAGTGTCCCCTGCATCTGACATTCTGGAGATAGAGGTGACCGGTGAAAATTTTGGGACTGCCCAACATAGGGACCCCACTCTGAGGGAAGCCTTTAATAATGTCACAGTTATTGATGGGGTGGTACAGGAGCCGGGGGCGGACACAAGATTTCCCCATTTTCTAATGAGTGGGGATATGTTGTACCGGGTCACGAAAATAAGGGAGGAGTTGGTAGAGCAGTTGGTAGTGCTGGGTCCATATAGACGGAAGGTGTTGGACATGGCCCATTCACACATCTTGGGTGGACACCTAGGGGTGGAAAAAATGCAGGAACGGGTTGTGCAGAGGTTCTATTGGCCTGGGTGTCACCGGGAAATAGTGAACTATTGCAGGTCCTGCCCTACATGTCAGCTAACTGCTCCCACTCCTCATTTCCGGAACCCCCTTGTGTCACTGCCCATTATTGAGGTGCCATTCGAGAGAATTGCCATGGACTTGCTCGGTCCCTCAGCTAAATCAGCCCGGGGCCATCAGTATATATTAGTCATCCTGGACTATGCCACACGCTATCCTGAGGCAATTCCCTTGAGAAATTCTTCCTCAAAGAGTATAGCTCGCGAGTTGGTCCATGTCTTTTCCCGGACAGGTCTGCCGAAGGAGATCCTGACTGACCAGGGGACACCTTTCATGAGCAAGGTGATGAGGGAATTATGCAAAGCCCTGAAAATCTCCCAGTTGAGGACCTCGGTGTACCATCCCCAGTCAGATGGCCTTGTTGAGAGATTTAACAAGACACTGAAGAGCATGCTGAGAAAAGCTATAGAGAAAGACGGTAGAGACTGGGACTGTCTCTTACCCTATCTGATGTTTTCCATTCGTGAAGTTCCACAGGCCTCCACAGGGTTCTCATTGTTTGAGCTTCTATATGGCCGACATCCGCGAGGACTCCTGGATATAGCCAAGGAAACCTGGGAAGCCGAAGTCACGCCCCACAGAAGCGTCATTGAGCATGTGGCCCTGATGCAGCAAAGGATTGCAAAGGTGATGCCTATCGTGAAAGAACACCGCCTCCAGGCACAAGAAGCTCAGGCCAGAGTCTATAACCGGTCTGCAAGAGTGAGGCAGTTCAATCCGGGAGACCGAGTTCTTGTGTTAGTTCCGACGGTGGAAAGCAAGTTCTTGGCCAAATGGCAAGGGCCGTATGAGGTTGTCGAGAAACTTGGTGAAGTAAATTATAAAATTCACCAACCAGGAAGACGGAAACCATTCCAAGTATACCATGTCAACCTCATCAAGCCGTGGCAAGATAGAGAGCCGACAGTAACTCCATCGTTGTTAAGCAACCCAGAAGGTGAGGTTGGAGCGGTTACTATAGCGGAGACGCTATCGAAGACCCAGAAACAGCAGTCCCGGGAGTTACTCCAGAAAAACAGGGACCTGTTTTATGAGTTGCCTGGGTACACGAAGGTCATAGAGCATGAAATCCTGACAGAGCCACATGTGCGCGTGAACGTGAAGCCCTATAGAATTCCTGAGGCCCGTCGAGAAGTAATCTCCAAGGAAGTGGAGCGTATGTTGAAGCTTGGAGTCATTGAGAAATCCAAGAGCGGTTGGTCGAGCCCAATTGTCCTGGTCCCAAAACCTGATGGGGAGTGGAGATTTTGCAACGACGATAGGAAGTTGAATGAGGTCTCCAAGTTCGACGCATATCCCATGCCCCGCGTTGATGAGCTCATCGAAAGGCTTGGGCCCGCTATGTACATAACCACCTTGGATTTGATGAAGGGGTATTGGCAGATCCCTATGGCACAGGAAGCCAAGGAGAAGACGGCATTTTCTACACCAGATGGATGCTTCCAGTATGTCCGGATGCCATTTGGCCTACAGGGAGCTCCGGCCACCTTCCAAAGGGCTATGGATAGAATCCTTGCACCCCACAAGGCATACGCTGCTGCGTACCTGGATGATATCGTCGTCTTTAGCCCGGACTGGGAGAGTCATCTGGAAAAGGTCCAAGCAGTGTTTGATGCTATAAGAGAGGCGGGGTTTACAGGTTTACAATAAACCCGAAGAAGTGTGCCTTGGGTAAAGAAGAAGCTAAGTACCTTGGATATATAGTGGGTCATGGAGAAATAAACCCCAAATCAGTAAAGTCGAGGCAATTCAAACATGGCCAAAACCAGTTTCCAAAAAGCAAGTTAAAGCCTTCCTGGGAATCGTGGGATATTACAGGAGGTTCATCCCAAACTTCGCCACGATGGCTGCGCCTCTGACTGATCTGCTAAAAGGGACAAAATCAGTAATGATTAAATGGTCCGAAGAAAGAGAGTTAGCCTTCCAAGAGATGAAAGAGGCTCTGTGTAAGCAACCCGTTCTGATGGCCCCAAACTTCAAGAAAGAGTTTATTCTTCAGACAGATGCCTCAGATGTTGGGGTAGGAGCAGTCCTTTCCCAAGAACTACATGGGGAGGAGCATCCTCTTCTCTATCTGAGTAGGAAGCTGTCCTCATCTGAAAAGAACTACTCAGTCGTAGAGAAGGAGTGCTTGGCCATAAAGTGGGCGGTGGACACATTACGGTACTATCTGCTGGGACGTAAATTTAGACTGATATCCGACCATGCCCCACTTAGGTGGATGAGGGAAACGAAGGGTAGAAATGCTAGGGTCACCCGTTGGTTCTTAGCCCTGCAGGACCTCTGTTTCCATGTGGAACATAGGGCCGGAAAGCTGCACGGTAATGCTGATGCCCTGTCAAGAATCCCTTGTCTAGTGGGGGAAAGTGCCAAGCCCCACTGCTTTAGGCAGAGGGGGGAGGTATGTAGCGTGGCTAAAGGGTGTCTAATCGACGGGAGATATGTGTCACATAGATGGCTTGCCGCTGTGACTACAACTGTAAATACATCAGTAAGTACATACGGTGTGGAATAAATCAATAAACAAAAAGAAAAAAGAAAAACATAATAGAAAAAACAAAAGTATATACAGTGTGTCCATTGGTCATGATATGGCGATCTGAAAATCCGACATTAGGAGGAGCCATCTAGTATATCCCAGCCCTCACTGATGGTGAATAGAATGTGAAGAACAAGATACCGCTAATCGTACCGTACTCAGAAGTGTCTGGGAGAACGCTGAGGAAGTGCTCTGTAAGCGTAGTAAATCACAGGGTAATCCCTAAAGGTAAAAGAAAAGGGCCCATAATATGAGCTACAAGCATAAATCTGCTGTAGTAAAACGGTGCCAGTAGTGTAAGGAGTCCCAATAGGTGTTAGTACCTTAGGAGATGTCAGTCTCAGGTCAATGCCGCGGCTGCGGGCTGTGGAGGAAGAGGGGGTGATGTTAGAGTACATGCTGAATGGCGTACTGGCCAGGCAGTGTGATATGCTATGTGGCGACCTCGCCCCTGTGAGCGGGGGCTTAAAGGAGGGTTAGGAGGTTACCTGTGGTAGAGGCGGGACAGGACGCGGTATCCACCGCTGTCAAGGAAGATGCCCGAGAGAAGGGACGCCAGTGCGGCGTTCCTTGTGTGCGCGCCCGCCAGCCCAGATGTGATGTACCGGAAGTGACCGCTTGTTGTGGCCTGCGATAGACAGGAGAGAGCCGGCCAATCGTATAACTCCCCAGTAGGGGGGCGGGACATAACAAGGTGTGCACTGTGTGAATTGATCTGATGAGCAGCCTCAGCTAGTACGAATACAGTGATGGCGGTGCTGAAAAGGTGGAGGTGATAATTGTATACTTATCATGACTCCATTTAATTACCATTGTATACTCCTCATGTCTATGTTTCTAACATATTTATCTGTCTTCCTAGAGCCGTTTATATTGAACCACCAGGACTCTCCTGCCAATCCACGGGGTCACAGCTCTTAGGATAAGAACAACCACCACCTCCACCTTTTCAGCACCGCCATCACTGTATTCGTACTAGCTGAGGCTGCTCATTCTCTCGGGCATCTTCCTTGACAGCGGTGGATACCGCGTCTTGTCCCGCCTCTACCACAAGTAACCTCCTTACCCTCCTTTAAGCCCCCACTCACAGGGGCGAGGTCGCCACATAGCATGTCACACTGCCTGGCCAGTACGCCATTCAGCATGTACTCTGACATCACCCCCTCTTCCTCCACAGCCCGCAGCCGCGGCATTGACCTGAGACTGACATCTCCTAAGGTACTAACACCTATTGGGACTCCTTACACTACTGGCACCGTTTTACTACAGCAGATTTAGGCTGGTAGCTCATATTATGGGCCCTTTTCTTTTACCTTTAGGGATTACCCTGTGATTTACTACGCTTACAGAGCACTTCCTCAGCGTTCTCCCAGACACTTCTGAGTACGGTACGATTAGCGGTATCTTGTTCTTCACATTCTATTCACCATCAGGGAGGGCTGGGATATACTAGATGGCTCCTCCTAATGTCGGATTTTCAGATCGCCATATCATGACCAATTGACACACTGTATATACTTTTGTTTTTTCTATTATGTTTTTCTTTTTTCTTTTTGTTTATTGATTTATTCCACACCGTATGTACTTACTGATGTATTTACAGTTGTAGTCACGGATGTATGTATCATTTATTTTCTTTATAATATTGTAGTAACTGACGAAGGCCAGACCAGGCCGAAACGTTTTTTCGTACTACGAAATAAAAACCACAAGTTTGACTCAAGTTGAGTGCCGGGTTCTGTTTATCTATATGTATACGGCTTGGGAACCTACCCGTGCACCTAAGTAGCTGTGCCCACGTCTTTTGATTCACTATAACCACATGTCTGGTCATGTGATGGGTTTTGGGTGTGGTTAGACATATAAAAGAAAACCTAATGCTTAACACAGTGGATATGTGTGGAGGTGCTTGCCTCCAGAGTGTGTTAAGGCTCCAGGACTGAGCCTGAAGGAATGGACACTTGTTTTTCCCTTTGCCTGAGCTAAAGGCTATTTGTTTTCTGTTTATGCTAACTGGTTTTTGGAGCAATAAACCTTTGAACTTTTGTTGGAACCTGCCTCCTAAGTGTCAGCCATCGTACCTGAGTGAGTGAAACTCCTACAATGTTTAAAAGAGTGTGGCTTCTCCCTCTTTATCCCCATCGGCACCCTGTGATCATGATTGTGTGTTCCTGATGTTTGCCATGGCAATTCATGAGCAAATAGTGGCCTTAAGGTACCGTCACACATAACGATATCGTTAACGACATCGTTGCTTTTTGCAACGTAGCAACGATATCGTTAACTAAATCATTATGTGTGACAGCGACCAACGATCAGGCCCCTGCTGGGAGATCGTTGGTCGCTGGGGAAAGTCCAGCACTTTATTTTGTCGCTGGATCTCCAGCTGACATCGCTGAATCGGCGTGTGTGACGCCGATTCAGCGATGTCGTCACTGGTAACCAGGGTAAACATCGGGTTACTAAGCGCAGGGCCACGCTTAGTAACCCGATGTTTACCCTGGTTACCGTTGTAAATGTAAAAAAACAAACACTACATACTTACATTCCCGGTGTTTGGTCATGTCCCTCGCCTTCAGCTTCCCGCACTGACTGGTGAGCGCCGGCCAGCCGTAAAGCAGAGCACAGCGGTGACATCACCGCTGTACTTTACGGCCGGCGCTCAGTCAGTGCTGGAAGCTGAAGG
Organism: Ranitomeya imitator; assembly: GCF_032444005.1. NCBI lineage: Eukaryota > Metazoa > Chordata > Amphibia > Anura > Dendrobatidae > Ranitomeya > Ranitomeya imitator. Next base: position 254,158,942 of record NC_091285.1, on the reverse strand, counting down.
CGAGGGACCTGACCAGACACCGGGAATGTAAGTATGTAGTGTTTGTTTTTTTACATTTACAACGGTAACCAGGATAAACATCGGGTTACTAAGCGCGGCCCTGCCCTTAGTAACCCGATGTTTACCCTGGTTACCCGGGGACTTCAGGATCGTTGGTCGCTGGAGAGCTGTCTGTGTGACAGCTCTCCAGCGACCAAACAGCGATGCTGCAGTGATCGACATCGTTGTCGGTATCGCTGCAGCGTCGCTGAGTGTGAAGGTACCTTTAGAGTCTGCTGGCTACAGCGGGCTGTTCAAAGATCAGAGACATTTAGGTGGTAAAAATCAACTTTTTCATTCCTATCATGCCACTTTGTATTAATTTCTGAAAAGCACCATAAGAGTTAATAAACTACCTGACAGCAGTTTTCAATATGTCGAGGGGTGCTGTTTTTAAAATGGTTTCACTTTTGGGGGTTTTCCAATAGTTAGGTCCCTAAAAAAATAATTTTGTAAATTTCCATGAAAAATTACTGCAACATTTTTAAACCTCCTAAAATGCTAACACAATAAAATAACATATTACAAATGGTCCTGATATAAAGCAGACATGTGGAAAATGTTATTTATTAATGGTTTGCTATGGTATGACTATGTGAATTAAAGGGATAATCATTCAAAGTTTGAAATTTGCTAATTTTTTACATTTTTGTCAAATTTCTGATATTTTTTATAAATAAACACAAAACATATCAACCTAAATTTACCATTATCATAAAGTATAATGTGTCATGAAAAAACAATCTCAAAATCACTTGAATTTGTTGAAGCGTTCCAGAGGTATTACAACATAAATTGACACTGTTCAGATTTAAAAAATTTGGCCCCTTCACTAAGGGGTTAAGTTATAAATCCACTTGGACTCCCTTCTCAGTAACTCCAAAGTGATATTCCCCCCTAATATTGGATTTAATCCCTTCAAGGCCCAAGACCCTGAGACCGCTGGATGCACCACCATGATTTTGTAAAAAGTGCACGGCCAGAGATGAGATCTCTTAATGGGTGGCAGGTATAGACCTTTAGGATGGTTAGGGGCATCACGGACATGCTTTAACATTGAATAAATACTGTGTCTAATATGTATAGTACATTTCTTGTGGAACTTAGTATTTATTATTGTTTGGCAGTATATTGGAAGTGCATATTATTAGGATCTGTGAGTGTTATTTTACACCTGATCTGGGATATTATTATATCTTATACCTGTACCCATAATCCAGTGCATGTGCATGTTTTGAAGTATTATCAATGAATTTCTATTACTTGGGGAGGACTGAGTTCAATGTTGTTTGCCATGTTGGCTTTTAAATATTTTTAAATCATGTGTTTTTTTCTGCCTTTATGTATTGATACACATAATAAAATTTATTAGCTATGGTTGATCCCACTCAGGGGTGGATTAAGGGTAGCCAGGGCCCCGGGCTGTTCAGACACTATGGGCCCCCCTCGGTCATGTGACAGGGGTCATGTGACGGGGGTCATGTGACGGTGGTCATGATATACCCGAACCAGATTATTCCAGAAAAATGGCCAGGCCCTACTCTACTGTAACCTATTAAATATTTCTTAAAATCAGCAATACAATTTAGGTATATTTTGACCAATAATATCACATACAAGGAACAAATACCACCGCACCATGACCAGACCACAAATTACAACCACAGTGATCAAATAATATCACATACAAGGAACAAATACCACCGCACCATGTCAAGACCACATATTACCACCACTTGGTGACCAAATAGCACATACAAGAGACAAATACCACAACACCATTTCCAGACCACATATTACCACCACATAGTGACTGAATACTACAATACTGATCAGTAATAAAAAAAAACAAAAAACACAGTACTATCACCATAAGTGCCAGTATTCACAGGAGATCTGTACTTAGTATGCAGTGTCTGTGTAGAGGTAATACAGAGATCACTGGTGGCATTATACACAGGAGCTCTGTATATAATGTATAGATAATACAGTGATCACTGGTGACATTGTACACAGGACCTCTGTATATAGTATACAGTGTATAGTGTCAGTGTATAGGTAACACTGACTCACCAGTGACGTCTCTAGGTGAAGTCCTTCATCTTTCATCCAGCACAGACCGCCATCATATCTTCTAGCCAGGACTCGTTTCTGCAGGAAATAACACAGTTATCTCGAGCTCCGCTTGCAGAACACATTACTTAATTTTTCACAACTTCTACATTACACCACATGAAGAAAAAAAGGCGTTATAGTGTCACTCTGCACAGTAACAAGACCGCCCCCCATTTAAAACAGTGTCCTCAAAAAATAAAATAAATACATCACTGCAGTAATAATATCCCTTAATTAGCCCCTATGGTAATAATATTCCCCATCCTGGCCCCGTTTATCTCATTCCTGGCTCCAGCCATATGTTCTCGCATCCTGCACTCATGAGTATCCATTCTACATTTCTACCCATAATGATCTCCCCATCCTGCCAAATCTGTCTCCATCGTATCCATCCTGCCCCATGATCCAATCCTGCCCCATGTCTTTCATTTTGCCCCGTGTCTCCAATCATGCCCCGCATCTACATTCTGCCCATGCCTCCAGTCCTGCCCCCAGTGTGTCCAGCAATCTGCCCCAGTGTGTCCAGCATTGCCCCCAGAGAGTGTGTCCAGCAATCTGCCCCAGTATGTCAAGCATATTGCCCCAGTGTGTCCAGCATTGCCCCAGACAGTGTGTCCAGCAATCTGCCCCAGTGTGTCCAGCATTGCCCCAGACAGTGTGTCCAGCAATCTGCCCCAGTGTGTCCAGCATATTACCACCAGTGTGTCCAGCAATCTGCCCCAGTGTGTCCAGCATATTACCACCAGTGTGTCCAGCAATCTGCCCCAGTGTGTCCAGTATATTACCACCAGTGTGTCCAGCAATCTGCCCCAGTATGTCCAGCAATCTGCCCCAGTATGTCCAATTGTCCAGCATTGCCCACAGTGTGTCCAGCAATCTGCCCCAGTGTGTCCAGCATTGCCCCAGTGTCTCTAGCATTGCCCCAGTGTCTCCAGCATTGCCCCAGTGTGTCCAGCATTGCCCTCAGTGTGTCCAGCAATCTACCTCAGTGTGTCCAGCATATTACCCCCAATGTGTCCAGCAATCTGCCCCAGTGTGTCCAGCATATTACCCCCAGTGTGTCCAGCAATCTACCTCAGTGTGTCCAGCATATTACCCTCAGTGTGTCCAGCAATCTGCCCCAGTATGTCCAGCATTGCCGTCAGTGTGTCCAGCAATCTGCCCCAGTGTCTCCAGCATTGCCCCAGTGTCTCCAGCATTGCCCCATTGTCTCAAGCAATCATCTGCCCCACTGTGTCCAGCAATCTGCCCCAGTATGTCCAGCATTGCCGTCAGTGTGTCCAGCAATCTGCCCCAGTGTCTCCAGCATTGCCTCAGTGTCTCCAGCATTGCCCCGTGTCTCCAGCATTGCCCCAGTGTCTCCAGCAATCATCTGCCCCCAGTGTGTCCAGCAATCTGCCCCAGTATGTCCTGCAATCTGCCCCAGTGTCTCCAGCATTGCCCCAGTGTCTCCAGCATTGCCCCAGTATCTCAAGCAATCATCTGCCCCCAGTGTGTCCAGCAATCTGCCCCAGTATGTCCAGCATTGCCGTCAGTGTGTCCAGCAATCTGCCCCAGTGTCTCCAGTATTGCCCCAGTGTCTCCAGCATTGCCCCAGTGTCTCAAGCAATCATCTGCCCCCAGTGTGTCCAGCAATCTGCCCCAGTATGTCCAGCATTGCCGTCAGTGTGTCCAGCAATCTGCCCCAGTGTCTCAAGCAATCATCTGCCCCCAGTGTGTCCAGTAATCTGCCCCAGTATGTCCAGCATTTCCCCAGTGTCTCCAGCAATCATCTGCCCCAGTGTGTCCAGCAATCTGCCCCAGTGTGTCCTCCAGTATTGCCCCCAGTGTGTCCAGCAACCTGCCCCAGTGTCTCCAGCATTGCCCCAGTGTGTCCTCCAGCATTGCCCCCAGTGTGTCCTCCAGCATTGCCCCCAGTGTGTCCACCGTTAGCTTACAAAAAAAAACAAAAAAAACGAGTCTCCTCACCTGACCTGGCGCTCCAGCGGCGAGCTCCCTCTAGTAGCGCACAGTCGCCGGCGACTGACAATGACGTCAGACGCCGGCGACGTGTGCGCTGCGGCCGACATCAGCCGCCAGCCTCCAATTGGCTGGCGGCTGTTGTTGTTAACTATTGACGTGCGGGCGCACGGCCGCATGTCTATAGGAAACCGCTGCAGCGCCGGCAGGGGCCCGGTGAGCAGACGAGACGGGGCCCGATGCAGGCCCCCTCTCTCTGCCCACCGGGTCCGGGGACACAAATGCCAGCAGGCATTCACCACCACACTCAGGGGCGGATTATCAGAGGGTCAATCTGTGCGGTAGCCCAGGGCCCCCCCACACCACTGGGCCCTGGGCTACCGCCCAGATTGACCCTCTCATAATCCGCCCCTGATCCCACTGTTATGCATATCTTTTTTCTTGTTCTTGTTTATAGTGCATAGATACCTAAAGAAATAACATTTTCAACTAATCCACCATAAGATTGAACTCTAGTTGTTTCCAAGTGCCATGCCTTGTCAAATTAAAACATTGCTAATGTTACTTGATATACTTCATATTCATGCTTTTTTGTTAAAGTTCTATTTCTTACGTTTGATATGTGTTTTTCTTTATTTAGAATATCATTTTCTTTGTATAATAAAGTACTCCAAACTCTTGACCATTGTATCCAAGAGATGAACTCAACAGGCAGTCCATTGCATATACTCAACATATTTTTCTAAGTAAATTCTGGAAAAGATGAATCATTTCTGACAGATGCTTGGATGAAATTTTAGGTGCAGAGTTTATAGCGTGGAGATAACAGTCTGTTATTCTGGCATAGTGCCAGAGTGGTAATTAAAGTGAAATTTCTTCTTGTACATGATGCATTAATTGCAAAATGTATCTGGAATGAAGATGCTATTATTTTATTATAATGCACAATTCTGTGAGGTATAAATACGGCAGTCCAATAATTTACCTTTTGTATGTCCTGCAACACCTGTAAATTAGCTAAGTGGATTAAACTCAGCTCTTAATAATAAATTGACTACTTTTAACAAAGTTGTATAATATCATTTATCCCAGCTATAATATTGGCATATAAAAATATGAAATATTGTTATCGTAATAAGGGACATATGCAGAATACTGTCTTACACAATCAGACCGACCATACAATTAAGCAGTTATTTTATTAACAGCAGGAAGTTGAGGTTCATCTGTCACCAATTCAATATTCCTGGTAAGAAACATATTCCTGGCGGAAGGTAAGATATACTATAGTTAGGCTCATAATACTGAAAGGAGTGGTTTAATACCTAAAATATCCTTTCTAAATATCTATTTTGGACTTTTGTAATTAGCTTTATTATAAAACTAGTTCGCCCGTGCAAAATTTTCACACATTGGTTGTCGGGGTGCAGGCAATTTCAGGAAAATCAAGTTGGTCAAAGGTTAATGTATTTAATGAGATGATGAACACAGAGAGGTATTTATATATGTAGATTGGTAATACAATAAATTGGTTTGATAAGTAGAGGCTGCAAAAATGTCTTGAGGTTGTGGTGCCACCTGCAGGTTATTGTTTTTTATGCAGGTTTCTGGAAATGAATGTTTAAACTGTATTTAGTGATCAAATCGTAAATGTATTGTTTGTGTCTTTTCTTGCTGAAGGGGACAAGTTTACCTTTCAAATGGTGTATTATTTGTGTGTGGGGGTGAAGTAATCACAGAAAAAGTAGTGCATGTTTACGAATGTGTTTGCATATGTGACTCACCATTTGTGTGTGTGGGGCGAAGTAAACACTGAAAAAGCAGTGCATGTTTACAAATGTGTTTGCATATGTGAGTCACCTGCAGTGAAGTGTGCAATCCTCAAATTTGTATGAAATAGGCTGGGCAAGCACTTTGGCAAGCTGGAAAGACCCCAAAGCAAATGCCACCTGCAGGTAATTTGACGTTTAAAATGGTATATCATTTGTGTGTGTTGGTGGAGTATAAACGGCGCAACTTGAGGTTGTGGTGCCACCTGCAGGTTATTGTTTTTTTCTGCAGGTTTCTGAAAATGAATGTTTAAACTGTATTTATTGATCAAATCGTGAATGTGTGGTTTGTTTGTGTTTTTTCTTGCTGAAGGGGACAAGTTTACCTTTCAAATGGTGTATTGTTTGTGTGTGTGGGGTGAAGTAATCACTGAAAAAGCAGTGCATGTTTACAAATGTGTTTGCATATGTGACTCACCTACAGTGAAGTGTGCAATCCTCAAGTTTCCCTGAAATAGGCTGGGCAAGAGCTTTGGCAAGCTGGAAAGACCCCAAGGCAAATGCCACATGCAGGTAATTTGACCTTTGAAATGGTCTATCATTTGTATCTGATGGTGGAGTATAAACGGAGCAAGAGTGCAATTGAATAGGCAGTGCATGTTTACAAATGTGTTTGCATATGTGACTCATCTGCAGTGAAGTGTGCAATCCCCCAATGTGCTGGAAATGGCTGGGCAAGGAGTTCGGCAAGCTGGAAAGCCAAGGCAAATATTAGGATTTGTTTGTGATGTCTGTAAGCAGCTTTGTGGTAGTGTGCTTTGGGGTAGTGTGGTGCCACCTGCAGGTCATTTTTCCTTGCTGCAGATTTATGAAAATTAATGTTTAAACTGTATTTTGTGATCACATAGTGGAGGTGTGGTTTGCTTGGCTATATTGTTGCTGAAGGGGGCAAGTTTACCTTTCAAATGGTGTATAATTTGTATGTGTGGGTGCAGTATGAACAGAGATACAAAGTAATCACCAAAAAAGAGTCTTTAGAAATAATACATAAGGATACCAAACAGGTAACATGGTGCTGATATTAGATGGGTGAGTAACAACAGCGCTGCACCACAGTTTCTATCATTGATCTTCAACAAATTGTCATCAGGGAGCAGTGTTGATATCACTAACTGCTTCTATCACCATCCTCTGATGACGATTAATTTGAGGGAGGAGATAGAAGCTGTGCGGTGGTGCAGATATTAAGGTATCATTTTATTCAGCTTCCTATGACCTGCATACCCATATAGGCAGCTTAGGAGGGTTTCCCTCTAATGCATATCTAACACCAGGTCACAGAAATATATAGGTGTGGGTGTGTCTCTAAACAGTAGAAACAATACTTGTCTTTTTCTAAAGAGGTAAGTACAACCAACACGTCAAGAAAGGAATGAATGCTGGTCTTTAAAATTTTTACTGAAAAATGGAAGAATTTTTATTGGCATCCAATAGATAAGCCAAACTTGCACACACTGGTCTCTACAGCAAGGTAAAGGATGCATTTAGCAGAGCAAGGGTTAGTAAACAAGATAAGGTTTTTACGGAAGCTAAAATACATGTGTCCTATTCTAGTGTGCATTAGATACAAGCAATGCTGCAAGGGGATCTTGACAGTTGTCAAACTGCAAGCAATGGTTAGAGCCAAAAGTACTGCACCTTACATCTAAGAAAATTACCAAAGCAAATCTTTTGTTCATTACTGGGTGAAAAGACTGGATTATTGGCCTGAACCCATTTAGATGGCTACGCAAACACTGTCGTGTCCAGTAATGCCATCAGGGCATTACTGCCCTTACTGGCGTATGGGGCAGTAATGGGGCCCGGTGAGGAGGTGGTCCAGTCTGGGTCCCCCTTCTCACCGCGCCCAAGGGTCAGGATTTAGCCGTGCACTAATAACTGAACGTGTATCCTCGGACGCACTGCGGCACGGTTCACATTTGGCTCCTTACATAACTCCTTTAAAGCACCACTTCAGCATTTTTTTTATTGTATGGATGGAGTGGTATTTTAAATGGAAGTCTGCTGCCCTCTGTCTCATACTCACCTTCTGTTGCCTTCATTGGTTTCTAGCCTTGCTCCGGTTCGTCTCCTGTGAAAAGTGACCTGCTCGCAGCTCTAGTGTTTCATGGAGCGGTGCAGAGGTCACTTTTCAGTACAAGTCTTTGAGAACCTTGCCTCGTTCTTGCTCTCATAACCTTGTATTGACAGCTTGTGATGTAACTCCTGACTTCTGGCTGTCAGAAACTACGCTTACAAAATGGCACCATGGGACTGCAGTGGTGCTGAAAAGCGGGGAAGACCCGGAGGTTGAGAATATCACTGGGGCTAGGGGGTTTACACTTGAAGTGCCACTACAGCGCTGAAAAAAACAAACTGCTGGAGTAAGTAAATAAAAATCCACTGATAGGGGGTGGGATGTGTTATAGTATGTGGGCTGGTGGGATTTGTGTGGTAGGGCTGCTTTTTTGTCCCAGTCCGGCCCTGCTGGACCGTGATTCTTTGGATCCATCTGGGAACACCCCGCCGACCGTTGCTGGTACTCCAACTCCCAGACTGCTTGTGGATGAGAATCAGAGACGACTACGATTCGTGTCGTTTAACTATCAGACTGTTGCATTAACTATTTTTTCCCTTGATCCTTGTTTTACTGTTTATTAACTCCCTGCGAGGAGATCATCTTCACCCCTTTGTTAAAAATTAAATAAGATTGTCATATAGCATTGTTCTGCAATCCCTCCATTACTGCATTTCCGCACCTGCTTACATTTGGCGTAGTCAGCAGGATGAAGTCCACGTGCGCAGAGGTGGCAGATCAAGCTGTCATGGGTGCCCCAAAGTCAAGCTTGCCGCTGGGTGCCATGTTCAGCAATCTCCCTAAATTTATGGGGAGTAATATTATGCTGTGGGACTGAACTGAGTGGGTTAAAGGCATGTTAAGGATGCATCCCGTAACATCTGCTATGCAGGCAGAGATTGTTATGATGGCCGTGGACAGTGAGGCTGGATGTTCTGTAATGTTTCACCTCCCACATGAATGGGACACACTGACCAAGGTGTTCCAGATTCTGGACGAGATGCATAAAATCTCACTAATGTTGGGAAATTGTGGATGTGCTTGTTCAGCCATGTCCAAAGGGACGGGGAGTCAGTGACACAATATCTTAATGCATTACAGGATATAAATGGGCATATTGCCTGACGGGATAATGTTGGGGTAATAGGAGTGGGGCTCCTTGATGTAATATTAAGGGACCAGTTCGTGGTGGGCCTCAGAGACACATCGCTTAAGCAAGCTGTGCAGGAGCGCCTGCGTGCTAGGCCATGGATGACCTTCTTGGAAGCTGGGGCAGTAGCGTTCGAAAGAGAGCAGGGGACAGTAGCCTTGGCAGGGATGGTCTGAAACAATGGGGTGCCCACCTTGCCTGCAGTAGAACCAGAGTCGGCCCAAGAGATCCGGAAGATAATACGAGACAAGCGAGAAGAGTGGTCCAGTTTAAGAGGAGCCCCCGCTGCAGCTCCAAAAGTGCCTAGAGACAGGAGTGACTCCGAGTCCCACTTGCTAGTTGAACAGTGCCAAGGAATGGGACAACCCCGCACAGAGAGGAATCCTATTTGTTTCAAGTAGAGTTGAGCGACTTTTACTTTTTTAGGATTGAGTCGGGTTTCGCGAAACCTGACTATGTCAAAAGTCGAGTCGGGTCGGGTGAAATCTGCCGATTATTTCGAAAAGTCGGGGGCCGACCGAAACACGAAACCCAATGCAAGTCAATGGGGAATCAAAGTCGGCAGTGAGTGGAGGACAGGAAAACACCTACAGTGCCCATTTTAATGCCAAAAACATCAATTCTTATTTCTTAAGCTTGTCAATCTTAATTTACTTCATAATAATAGTTAGGCATTGAAAACAGGGGGTCATTTGGCTAAAGTTGTAAGGGGGTAGGGCTGGCTCAAGATTTTCGTGGGCCCAGGAAACGCGGAATACGTCATGGCAGTGGAGCAGGGAGAGGTAAGTATTTCAACTTTGCAAGTGCTGTGATCCTGAGCAAGCAGGGGGGGCCCACTAGTTGGCACTGGCACAGGGCCCCTCATAGTACGGTGGTGTGTTTGACGGTGGGTGGCGCCTCCCACTGCCAGAGACACTTTTGCGTACTATGAGGGGCCCTGTGCCAGTGCCAACGAGTATGCCCCCCACCTGATGAAGGAACCTGCACTTTCATCTGCACCTTCCTCTTTGTCCCCGTGAAAGGTGGTATAGTATGCGGGAAGGGGAACCTGATTTTTAGCAGGGTCAGATTCAGGCTGTGTAGAGTGCAAGGGGAATGTAGTGGTCTGGGTCAATGCACCAGCAGACTCATCTAGCAGTGGCTGGGCAATGGGCAGGATGAGGAGGAAACACAGATATAGGCTCAAATAATAAAGTAGGCTAAAAGCAGTTCAAAATAGGTAACAGGACTAAACAGGCGGCATAGCTTTGTTCACTGGAGGACAATTGTAATGAGTGGCGCAGACACAGTTAGTAGGCCCCAAATAAAAAAGTAGGTTACATGCAGTTCAAAATTGGTAACAGGACTAAACCGGTGGCATTGCTTTGTTCAGTGGAGGACAACTGTAATGAGTGGAGCAGACACATTTAGTAGGCCCAAATACAAAAGTAGGCTAAAAGCAGTTCAAAATTGGTAACAGGACTAAACTGGCGGCATAGCTTTGTTTAGTGGAGGACAATTGTAATGAGTGGCGCAGACACAGTTAGTAGGCCCAAAATAAAAAAGTAGGCTAAATGCAGTTCAAAATTGGTAACGAGACTAAACAGGCGGCATAGCTTTGTTCAGTGGAGGACAACTGTAATGAGTGGCGCAGACACAGTTAGTAGGCCCAAATACAAAGGTAGGCTAAAAGCAGTTCAAAATTGGTAACAGGACTAAATAGGCGGCATAGGTTTGTTCTGTGGAGGACAATTGTAATGAGTGGTGCAGACACAGTTAGTAGGCCCAAATACAAAAGTAGGCTAAAAGCAGTTCAAAATTGGTAACAGGACTAAACAGGCGGCATAGCTTTGTTCAGTGGAGGACAACTGTAATGAGTGGCGCAGACTGTTGTGAGTTCTGTTTTTGGGCTCCCTCTGGTGGTTACTGATGGTACTGGGTGATTTGTGTTCTGCTGTCTCTGGTGTCCACCTGTTCTATTAGGATTTGGGAGTTTCCTATTTAACCGGGCTTTCTTGTCATTTCCCCGCCGGCTATCAAGGTTATCAGAGTGTTTTGTTACCTCAGCTTCTGGCTTCAGTAATCTTCAGGACAAGCTAAGTTTTTGATTTTCTTGTTCCACGTTTTGTTTTATTTTTGTCTTGTCCAGCTTGCATATAATTGTTTCTTTGCTGCTGGTTGCTCTAGTGGGCTGTAATTGCTCCTCATGTTCCATGAGTTGGAACATGAGTTCAAGTAATTACAGGATGGTTTTTTGAAGGGTTTTTTGCTGACCGCGCAGTTTACTTTTGTATCCTCTGCTATCTAGTTTTAGCGGGCCTCATTTTGCTGAATCTGTTTTCATACTGTGTATGTGCCTTCCTCTCATTTCACCGTCATTATATGTGGGGGGCTGCTATTTCTGTGGGGTATTTCTCTGGAGGCAAGAGAGGTCTGTGTTTCTTCTAATAGGGGAAGTTAGATCTTCGGCTGGTGCGAGACGTCTAGGATCAACGTAGGCACGTTCCCCGGCTATTGTTATTTGTGTGTTCAGGTTTAGGGTCGCGGTCAGCTCAGGTTCCATCACCCTAGAGCTCGTTGGTGCTTGTCCTTTTGTGATTCCCTGCCATTGGAATCATGACAGCAGACACAGTTAGTAGGCCCAAATACAAAAGTAGGCTAAAAGCAGTTCAAAATTGGTAACAGGACTAAACAGGCGGCATAGGTTTGCTCAATGGAGGACAATTGTAATGAGTGGCGCAGACACAGTTAGTAGGCTCAAAATAAAAAAGTAGGCTACATGCAGTTCAAAATTGGTAACAGGACTAAACAGGCGGCATTGCTTTGTTCAGTGGAGGATAACTGTAATGAGTGGCGCAGACACAGTTAGTAGGCCCAAAATAAAAAAGTAGGCTAAATGCAGTTCAAAATTGGTAACAGGACTAAACAGGCGGCATAGCTTTGTTCAGTGGAGGACAATTGTAATGAGTGGCGCAGACACAGTTAGTAGGCCCAAATACAAAAGTAGACTAAAAGCAGTTCAAAATTGATAACAGGACTAAACTGGCGGCATAGCTTTGTTCAGTGGAGGACAATTGTAATGAGTGGCGCAGACACAGTTAGTAGGCCCAAATACAAAGGTAGGCTAAAAGCAGTTCAAAATTGGTAACACGACTAAACAGGCGGCATAGCTTTGTTCTGTGGAGGACAATTGTAATAATTGGCGCAGACACAGTTAGTAGGCCCAAATACAAAAGTAGGCTAAAAGCAGTTCAAAATTGGTTACAGGACTAAACAGGCGGCATAGCTTTGTTCAGTGGAGGACAACTGTAATGAGTGTCACAGACACAGTTAGTAGGCCCAAAATAAAAAAGTAGGCTAAATGCAGTTCAAAATTGGTAACAGGACTAAATAGGCGGCATAGCTTTGTTCAGTGGAGGACAACTGTAATGAGTGGCGCAGACACAGTTAGTAGGCCCAAATACAAAAGTAGGCTAAAAGCAGTTCAAAATTGGTACAAGGACTAAACAGGCGGCATAGCTTTGTTCAGTGGAGGACAACTGTAATGAGTGGCGCAGACACAGTTAGTAGGCCCAAATACAAAAGTAGGCTGAAAGCAGTTCAAAATTGGTAACAGGACTAAACAGGCGGCATAGCTTTGTTCAGTGGAGGACAATTGTAATGAGTGGCACAGACACAGGTAGTAGGCCCAAATACAAAACTAGGCTAAAAGCAGTTCAAAATTGGTAACAGGACTAAACAGGCGGCATAGCTAGGTACTGAGGTGGGCTCTTCTGCTGAGTAGCAGACAGTGGTAGTAGGCGCAAAGTATTAACTGGTCTAAAAGGAGGCCAGGGCCCCTGTACTGTATATTTTAACTATCATCTATCATTTCAACAAATTTGTATTGGCAGTGCCATTGAAGGATTTAACAGCACAGACTACACAGTGGTGGAGCAGGGAGAGGTAAGTATTGCAAGTGGTAGAGCACTGATCGAGCTGGGGGGAACACTCTCTCGAGGGCGGCGGTACTGGCACAGGGCCCCTCATATTAGGATGGTGTGTCTGACGTTGGTTGTGCACCACCACCGTCAGAGACACTTCATTGTACTATGAGGGACCCTGTGCCAGTGCCGTCGCCCAAGAGTGGGTGCACCCACCTGTCCAGGCAAATGGCACTCGCACGGGTGCTTGCGCCAGGTGGTGACCACGGCCCTGTGGGGGCAGTCAGCCCAATTAGGGAGGTATAAAAATGGCCTATGGTGGACATTCATCAGCTGCAAATGGAGGAATTGGAGAAGTCAGTAAGAGGAGGCCAAAAGCAAGACATTTTTCAGGCAAGCTACGTGTCAGCAGGAGAAGGTGGGGCAAAATAATTTGAAATCTATGATTGGTTCATTTTAATGAAGGTTAGATCATCAACATTCTGGGTAGCCAGACGTGTCCTTTTTTCGGTCAGTATCGAACCAGCAGTACTGAAGACTCTTTCTGATAGCACACTAGAAGCAGGACAAGCGAGTTCCTGTAATGCATATTCTGCCAATTCAGGCCAAGTGTCTATTTTAGATGCCCAGTAATCAAAGGGGAATGACGGTTGAGGGAGAACATCGATAAGGGAGGAAAAGTGGTTCATAACCATACTGGACAAATGCAGTCTCCTGTCACTTTGAATTAATGCAGCACTACTTGTCGTGTCAGCGGTCATTGCGATATCACTCCACAACCTGGTCATAAAACCCCTCTGTCCAATGCCACTTCGGATTTATGCACCTCTATTACCCCTGCCATGTTGCCCCCTACAGCTCGTGTAAGAACCATCACCGCCGCTGTGTGCTGGAAATTCCTGAACCAAACGGTCTACAAGAGTTGCTTCTTTGGTAGCCAATATTTGATCAAGGTTCTCATGTGGCATGATATTTTGTAATTTTCCTTTATATCATGGATCCAGGAGGCAGGCCAACCAGTAATTGTCATTGGTCATCATTTTGATAATGCGGGGGTCCCTTTTTAGGATACGCAAGGCATACTCAGCCATGTGGGCCAATGTTCCAGGTGTCAATTCACTGCTTGTGCTGGGTTGAGGAGCACTTTCTTGCAAATCAACATCACTTGTGTCCCGCAAAAACCCTGTACCTGACCTTGCAACGCCACCAGTTTCTATTGCCCCCTGAGAAGCATCCTCCCATGAATATTCATCCCCATCATCCTCCTCCTCCTCTCCGTCTGCCACCTCGTCCAGGAGAGTTCCCTGAGCAGACAATGGCTGACTGTCATCAAGGCTTCCCTCCTCCTCGGCTGCAGACGCCAGCTCCTTAATGTGCGTCAAACTTTGTATCAGCAGATGCATTAGCGGGATGCTCATGCTTATGATGGCGTCGTCTGCACTTACCAGCCATGTGCATTCCTCAAAACACTGAAGGACTTGACAGAGGTCTTGGAGCTTCGACCACTGCACACCAGACAACTCCATATCTGCCATCCAACTGCCTGCCCGTGTATGTGTATCCTCCAAAAAATTAATTACAGCATGCCTCTGTTCACACAGCCTCTGAACCATGTACAGTGTGGAGTTCCAACTTGTTGCAACGTCGATTATTAGGTGGTGCTGGGGAAGATTCAGCGATCGCTGATGGTTACGGCTAGAGTGTACAGGCGACCGGCGGATGTGCGAGCAAAGTCTTTGTACCTTCAGGAGCAGGGCTGGTATCCCCGGATAATTTTTGAGGAAGCACTGCACCACCAGGTACAAGGTGTGAGCCAGGCAAGGTATGTGTTTAAGTTCTGAAAGGGCTATGGCAGCCATAAAATTCCTTCCGTTATCACTGACTACCTTGCCTGCCTCAAGATGTACACTGCCCAGCCATGACTGAGTTTGTTGCTGCAAGTACTCGGCCAGTACTTCCGTGGTGTGTCTGTTGTCGCCCAAACACTTCATTTCTAACACAGCCTGCTGACACTTACATAGTAACATAGTAACATAGTAACATAGTTAGTAAGGCCGAAAAAAGACATTTGTCCATCCAGTTCAGCCTATATTCCGTCATAATAAATCCCCAGATCTACGTCCTTTTACAGAACCTAATAATTGTATGATACAATATTGTTCTGCTCCAGGAAGACATCCAGGCCTCTCTTGAACCCCTCGACTGAGTTCGCCATCACCACCTCCTCAGGCAAGCAATTCCAGATTCTCACTGCCCTAACAGTAAAGAATCCTCTTCTATGTTGGTGGAAAAACCTTCTCTCCTCCAGACGCAAAGAATGCCCCCTTGTGCCCGTCACCTTCCTTGGTATAAACAGATCCTCAGCGAGATATTTGTATTGTCCCCTTATATACTTATACATGGTTATTAGATCGCCCCTCAGTCGTCTTTTTTCTAGACTAAATAATCCTAATTTCGCTAATCTATCTGGGTATTGTAGTTCTCCCATCCCCTTTATTAATTTTGTTGCCCTCCTTTGTACTCTCTCTAGTTCCATTATATCCTTCCTGAGCACCGGTGCCCAAAACTGGACACAGTACTCCATGTGCGGTCTAACTAGGGATTTGTACAGAGGCAGTATAATGCTCTCATCATGTGTATCCAGACCTCTTTTAATGCACCCCATGATCCTGTTTGCCTTGGCAGCTGCTGCCTGGCACTGGCTGCTCCAGGTAAGTTTATCATTAACTAGGATCCCCAAGTCCTTCTCCCTGTCAGATTTACCCAGTGGTTTCCCGTTCAGTGTGTAATGGTGATATTGATTCCCTCTTCCCATGTGTATAACCTTACATTTATCATTGTTAAACCTCATCTGCCACCTTTCAGCCCAAGTTTCCAACTTATCCAGATCCATCTGTAGCAGAATACTATCTTCTCTTGTATTAACTGCTTTACATAGTTTTGTATCATCTGCAAATATCGATATTTTACTGTGTAAACCTTCTACCAGATCATTAATGAATATGTTGAAGAGAACAGGTCCCAATACTGACCCCTGCGGTACCCCACTGGTCACAGCGACCCAGTTAGAGACTATACCATTTATAACCACCCTCTGCTTTCTATCACTAAGCCAGTTACTAACCCATTTACACACATTTTCCCCCAGACCAAGCATTCTCATTTTGTGTACCAACCTCTTGTGCGGCACGGTATCAAACGCTTTGGAAAAATCGAGATATACCACGTCCAATGACTCACCGTGGTCCAGTCTATAGCTTACCTCTTCATAAAAACTGATTAGATTGGTTTGACAGGAGCGATTTCTCATAAACCCATGCTGATATGGAGTTAAACAGTTATTCTCATTGAGATAATCCAGAATAACATCCCTCAGAAACCCTTCAAATATTTTACCAACAATAGAGGTTAGACTTACTGGCCTATAATTTCCAGGTTCACTTTTAGAGCCCTTTTTGAATATTGGCACCACATTTGCTATGCGCCAGTCCTGCGGAACAGACCCTGTCGCTATAGAGTCACTAAAAATAAGAAATAATGGTTTATCTATTACATTACTTAGTTCTCTTAGTACTCGTGGGTGTATGCCATCCGGACCCGGAGATTTATCTATTTTAATCTTATTTAGCCGGTTTCGCACCTCTTCTTGGGTTAGATTGGTGACCCTTAATATAGGGTTTTCATTGTTTCTTGGGATTTCACCTAGCATTTCATTTTCCACCGTGAATACCGTGGAGAAGAAGGTGTTTAATATGTTAGCTTTTTCCTCGTCATCTACAACCATTCTTTCCTCACTATTTTTTAAGGGGCCTACATTTTCAGTTTTTATTCTTTTACTATTGATATAGTTGAAGAACAGTTTGGGATTAGTTTTACTCTCCTTAGCAATGTGCTTCTCTGTTTCCTTTTTGGCAGCTTTAATTAGTTTTTTAGATAAAGTATTTTTCTCCCTATAGTTTTTTAGAGCTTCAATGGTGCCATCCTGCTTTAGTAGTGCAAATGCTTTCTTTTTACTGTTAATTGCATGTCTTACTTCTTTGTTTAGCCACATTGGGTTTTTCCTATTTCTAGTCCTTTTATTCCCACAAGGTATAAACCGCTTACACTGCCTATTTAGGATGTTCTTAAACATTTCCCATTTATTATCTGTATTCTCATTTCTGAGGATATTGTCCCAGTCTACCAGATTAAGGGCATCTCTAAGCTGGTCAAACTTTGCCTTCCTAAAGTTCAGTGTTTTTGTGACTCCCTGACAAGTCCCCCTAGTGAAAGACAGGTGAAACTGTACAATATTGTGGTCGCTATTTCCTAAATGCCCAACCACCTGCAGATTTGTTATTCTGTCAGGTCTATTAGATAGTATTAGGTCTAAAAGTGCTGCTCCTCTGGTTGGATTCTGCACCAATTGTGAAAGATAATTTTTCTTGGTTATTAGCAGAAACCTGTTGCCTTTATGGGTTTCACAGGTTTCTGTTTCCCAGTTAATATCCGGGTAGTTAAAGTCCCCCATAACCAGGACCTCATTATGGGTTGCAGCTTCATCTATCTGCTTTAGAAGTAGACTTTCCATGCTTTCTGTTATATTTGGGGGTTTGTAACAGACCCCAATGAGAATTTTGTTACCATTTTTCCCTCCATGAATTTCAACCCATATGGACTCGACATCTTCATTCCCTTCGCTAATATCCTCCCTTAAAGTGGACTTTAGACAAGACTTTACATAGAGACAAACCCCTCCTCCTCTCCGATTTTTACGATCCTTTCTAAACAGACTGTAACCCTGTAAGTTAACTGCCCAGTCATAGCTTTCATCTAACCATGTCTCGGTTATTCCCACTATGTCAAAGTTACCTGTAGATATTTCTGCTTCTAGTTCTTCCATCTTGTTTGTCAGGCTTCTGGCATTTGCGAGCATGCAGTTTAGAGGATTTTGTTTTGTTCCAATCTCCTCACTGTGGATTGTTTTAGAAATGTTCTTACCTCCCTTCTGAGTATGTTTTCCTGGGTCGTCTTTGTACGAGTCTAATGTTTTTCTTCCCGTCCCCTCTTTTTCTAGTTTAACGCCCTCCTGATGAGTGTACCATTAGCTGTTCGTTAATTGGACACCTCGTGTGCAACACTGGCAGCTGCGTATGGAATGGTCGTGCGACTGCGCTCTGTGGACGAGCTTTCGCTTCTGGAGGAGGAGGAGGAGGAGGGGTGGCGAACGCCTACAGCCAACTGTTTCCTAGACTGTGGGCTAGTCAGAACTGTCCCACTATGGCTGTCCCCTGTGGACCCTGCATCTACCACATTAACCCAGTGTGCCGTGATGGACACGTAACGTCCCTGGCCATGCCTACTGTTCCATGCATCTGTTGTGAGGTGCACCTTTCTACTGACTGATTGCCTCAGTGCATGGACAATATGGTCTTTGACATGCTGGTGGAGGGCTGGGATGGCTTTTCTCGCAAAGAAGTGTCGACTGGGTAGGTCATAGCATGGTACTGCGTAGGCCATCAGGGCTTTGAAAGCTTTGCTTTCAACCAACCGGTAGGGCATCATCTCTAACGAGATTAGTCTAGCAATGTGGGCGTTCAAACCCTGTGTACGCGGATGAGAGGATGAGTACTTTCTTTTCCAGTGTGAGCTGGACTGGAGAGGTGCATATGGTGGAACTAGCGGTCATGGTGGTGGACATGGCGGATTGAGAGAGAGTTGGTGATGGTATTCTCGATGTTGGCCTACATACAGTGTTTCCTACCAATAACCTTGTGATTCCCTGACTGCTTTGGCCTTGTGACGATACCTCCACATTTGCTGCTGATGGTGTCCTAACCGGTGGGCTTACCGTGAGGGAAGCAATGTAGCGTTGCTGACTACCTTCATTCTGAGCAGGTGCACCAACAGTACGAGACGTTTGGTAGTTAGTCAAGGCTTACAAGTGCATGCTGGTTAAATGTCTAAGCATGCACGTTGTATTTAAATTTTGAAGATTCTTCCCTCTGCTAAAGGTCTTTGAGCATTTCTTACAGATAACTTTTGACTGATCATTCGGATCTTGGTTAAAAAATTGCCACACTGCACTCTTCCTACTATGGATTATCTTTTCAGGCATTGCACGCTGTGCTACTTTCACCGGATGGCCACGCTGTCCTAAAACTGTTTTTGTTTTTGACAAACGTTTTGGCCTGATATGGGCCTGCCAGATGACAGCTGTTGCGATGTAGATGGCTGCTGCGGATCATCCTCCTCTGTTTCAGAGCTACTGGCAGCGGCACCCTCTTCCCCCAATGGCTGCCAATCTAGGTCAACAACTGGGTCATCTATCACCTCCTCTTCAATGTCATGTGCACCTTCCTCTGTGTCACCGTGTAAGGTGCTATAGCGTTTGGGACGGGGCACCATAGTCTCATCAGGGTCAGATTCTGGCTAAGTACACTGCGAGGGCAATGTAGGGATCTGAGTCAATGGAACAGCATTATAATCTAGCTGTGGCTGTGCATCAGTGCACTCCATGTTCGATTCATCTTGTAATGGGCAGTTAACAATTTCCCGTTCTAACCCAGGCACGGTATGTGTAAAGAGCTCCATGGAGTAACCTGTAGTGTCGCCTGACGCATCCTTCACTTTTGGTTTGGGTGAAGGACACAAGGAAACATCTTGTTCCTGACCGGGAGCATCCACTGATGACTCGCTGCTTTTATATTTGGAACTTTCTGAAGAGGAGGCGAAAGAGCTAGAGGCTGAGTCAGCAGTGAAAGCCAAAACTTTTTACTGCTGCTCCGGCTTTAAAAGCCATTTTCCTACTCCCTGATAAGGGAGCCTTCGAGGCCTTGTGTAGCCAGACGATGACGCTGGCTCAACACCTCCAGCCTTAGGTGCTATTGTGCTTTTGCCACTACCACCAGATGCACCACCACCACCATCAGTACCAGCTGGCAACCACCGCCCATGGCCTCTCCCACCTGACTTCCTCATTTTTTGGAAAATCTAACCAAAATAACAACCGTTATATGGTACTGTAAAACAAGGTAGAAGGTGTATATAAATGTGTTGAGATTTTAAATCTCCCTTTTTTTGGGGGGAGACTGAACAAAACATCAAATCAGGCCCGGTGCAAAAAACAACACAATGTAAGTGCTTGAAAGTGGCTGGCTGATATACGACAAACTAACAGGACAGAAGTATATCCACTTTGTGAGTATTTGAATCTCCCCTTTTTTGGGGAGACTGAACCACAATTTAGGCCCAGTGTCTATAACAACGCAATCTAAGTGGCTGAAAGTGACTGGCTGATACACGACAAACTAACAGGACTGCAGTAGATAAACTTTGTGAGATTTTGAAACTCCCTTTTTTTGGGGGAGACTGAACCAAAACTCAGGCCCAGTGTATAAAACAACGCAATCTAAGTGTCAGAAAGTGGCTGGCTGACATACACCAAACTAATAGGACTGCAGTATATCCACTTTGTGAGAATTTGAAACTCTGTTTTTTGGGGGGAGACTGAACCAAAACTCAGGCTCAGTGTATAAAACAACGCAATCTAAGTGGCAGAAAGTGGCTGGCTGACATACACTAAACTAACAGGAATGCAGTATATCCACTTTGTGAGAATTTGAAACTCCCTTTTTTGGGGGGAGACTGAGCCAAAACTCAGGCCCAGTGTATAAAACAACGCAATCTAAGTGGCAGAAAGTGGCTGGAAGATATATGAAAAAATACAGGGACTGTAGCACAATTTCTCCCTACAATGATCTCAGGAAAAGTATGGCAGCAATAAAAAGGACTGCTGAACACAAAAATGTGGACAAATAAACAAGATAACTGTGCAGAAAGGAGCAACAGGATTTTTGCTTTAAAAAAGCAGTTGGTTTGCACAGCAGCGTCCAAACAGCAATGCTTCTATCAGGGAGCCTTATAAGGCAGCCTAATAAGCTACAGAGCTGATGCACAAAAATATAGCCTCTACTGTCCCTGCAAACAAATGGTGGTGTTGGACAGTGGAAATCGCTACAGCACAAGCAGTTTCGGGGCTTAATCTTCCCTCCCTAACTATATCCCTTCTTCTGATGAAGCTGCGGCAACCTCTCCCTATGCTACGATCGGCAGAAGTAAGATGGCGGTCGGCGTGCATGCCCCCTTATAGCCCCTGTGATGCTGCAGAAAGCAAGCCAATCACTGTCATGCCCTTCTCTAAGATGGTGGGGACCGAGACCTATGTCATCACGCTGCCCACACTCTGCGTCCTCCTTCATTGGCTGAAAAATGGCGCTGAAAGCGTCATACGAAACGCGACTTTGGCGCGAAGATCGCCGACCTCATGGCCGATCTCACACTAGGATTGGGTCGGGTTTCATGAAACCCGACTTTGCCGAAAGTCGACGATTTTTTAATTTGTCCAATCCGTTTCGCTCAACCCTAGTTTCAAGTGCTCCCAATACCTCCTTCTCTCCTCCACACTTATTTGCTCCTCATCCAACTGCCTCCAAGACTTCTCCAGAATATCCCCCATCCTCTGGAATTCTCTGCCCCAACACGTCCGACTATCAAACACATTCAGATCCTTCAGACGGAACCTGAATACTCATCTCTTCAAGAAAGATTGCAGCCTGCACTGACCCCGCTGCCTCCTCATCACTACCGGAGATACTGCCTCACCAACACCGGAGCTCCTGCAACCCTCAACCTATTGTCTCCTTCCCCATAATCCTGTAGAATGTAAGCCCGCAAGGCCAGGGTCCTCGCCCATCTGTATCAGTCTGTCATTGTTAGTTTGTTTACTGTAAGTGATATCTGTAACTTGTATGTAACCCATTCTCATGTACAGCACCATGGAATCAATGGTGCTATATAAATAAATAATAATAATAATAATAAAGTGCAGGGACACCGGACACTATGCCCTAGGGTGCGCGAGACGGTGGCGGCCCCTAGCTCGGCTCCCGTTAAACTAATGGGCTCCGTCGCTGGGGGATGCCGCCCAGAGCCTGAGAGGCCAAGGAGGAGAGAAGGCAGTCCCGGAAGTTTATTGAAATCACAGGGTAAAAGAAAGTTCTACTTCCGCACTGCCCCGATAATCTGACCCCAATGTGCACAACAGCAAAAACCACATGCAAAGGGCGTATATGGCTGATAATTTCCTTTTCATTACCAACGGGGTGCTGCATCCAACAAAAGCATACAGAGTTCATAAAGGAAAAACGAGGAAAAAGATTGGAGCGCACTTACCCAGGTAAAATAGTCACCACTTTATTAGGACTTTGTACAAAAAGCAGGGAAGGGAGTGGATAAAGATCGGACACAATCTTTTTCCTCGTTTAGTCCCGGAAGTTTAATTTCCATGAGCCCCCTCGTATAGGCTGAGATGAATGGACGAGCTGTTCGCTGTCTGGTCGATACCGGATCGCGATATGCCGGAAACGTATTTCAGACATCATTTTCCTGAGGTGATGCAGCCAGAATGAGGCCCAGTAATCAAGCTGACGGCAGCCAATCAGTTGCCATCCCCGTCACAGGGGTGGTCTGGATACAGATCACAGTGTGCGGCAAAGATGTGGTCCGAAAAAAAGTCATGTTATTCACCGGAGACACTGGCAATGGCCCTGCTGTGACTCTGGGAATGAAGGTGCTGAAGGAACTCGGAACCCTCTTGATCAGTGAGCCACCAGATGCTATTGTGGACTGGTGGAGCCCACGCACCCTCCAGAGGAAGGTGTCTCAACAATTGATACAGGTTGACCAGGTCCAGGAACAAGACTTTAAAGAAACAGAAGAAACAGTCAAGCGAAGGGAAGGTTCTAGGAAAGGTGATAGGACCTGCAGCAGCTAAAATCATTCTACCGCCTGGTCAGACCGTGCTCATGTTGCCAGTACGGGTGTGTACGCCTCTCGAAAGGGTGGAAGTGCAGATCGAGCCAACCGTGGTGGATCAGATACCCTTGGGACTCCTTATCCCTCGGACATTAGCCACAGTCCATGATGGTAACGTGGTAGTGCAGTGCAACAATCTGGGGGAGGAAGATCTCGCTCTCTCACCTAAAAGTGAAGTGCTGAGAATGCTGGAAGAGCTGATACAACCGGATGCCATACAATTGGCAGCCATGCAAGGGGACCCCTGGACCCTGCCCGTCATAATGACAATGGAACATCCGCCTGGAGGCCCAAAAGGGGTGTCAAATTCTGGAACGGATGCAGGGCCGAACTGATGGGACTCTCCCCACAACAGATGCAACAAGTGGAAGCTGTACTAGAGCGCTACCTGGTCTTCGCTCATCATGAAGATGACTTTGAGTGCACCATGGCTATAGCCCATGAAATCCCTACAGGAAGTGCTGCCCCAATGCGGGAGAGATATTGGCAGATACTACCTCAGATGTACAAAGAGGTAAAGGAGATCAGGATTCACATGCTGCAAAGTGGAGTCATACGGGAGAGTCAGAGCCTGTGGGCGGCTCCCATTGTTTTAGTCCAGAAAAAGAATGGAACCCCTGTGTCGATTACCGAGGACTGAATGCCTGTATTGTGCGGGACTCTTATCCCTTACCCCAAATCGAGGAGTCGTTATGTGCCTTGGGAAAGGTGAAGTATTTCTTGTCAATGGATCTGGCCAGCAGATACTGGCAGGTGCACATGGCTGAACATGATTAGCCGCAGACAGTGTTCATACTGCGCATGGGATTATGTAAATTTAATCGGATGCCATTCGGCCTGACTAACACCCCTGGGACGTTTCAGCAATTGGTGGAAAGATGCTTGGGGGATCTGAACTTCGAAGCAACGCTTATCTACCTACACGATATCATTGTCTATGCAGCCACCTTTGAAGAGCACCTCTGGCGTGGCGGCTGGTGCAAGTGTTGAGTTGACTACAGAAACACGACCTGAAAGTGAAACCCAAAAAATGTCACCTTTTCTGTAAGCAAATCGAGTACCTGGGGCACATCGTATCCACTGAAGGAGTGAGACCTGCACATGAGAAGATAGTGGCAGTACAAGACTGGCCCACTCCGGTGATAGTGAAAGACATTCTGGCCTTTCTGGGGCATACTGGATACTACTGAAGGTTTGTGAAGAATTTCACCTGCAATGCTAATCCTCTGCTGGAACTACTATAGGGAATTCCATCAGGTTCAAAGAATTGGACAATCTAATGGGGAGGTAGCCAGGAAGAAGCTTTCCAAGCCTTGAAGATGGCCTTGACTGAGGCCCCCATACTCGCCTATGCAGACTTCTCACAGCCCTTCCTTCTTCACAGAGATGGAAGTCTACATGGTCTTGGGGCTGTGCTATTGCAGATGCCGGAAGGGAAGGAGTGATTGCCTATGCTAGCCTGTCTCGCCATTACTCAGAACGGAACCCGAATGATTACAGCTCCTTCAAGCTGGAACTGATGGCATTAGTGTGAGTGATGACCAAAATGCTCGCCGAATACCTGTCAGGGTCCGAAGTCTTGATGTGCACCTTGCCCACCTGGAAAATGCAAAATTGGGGCCTTTGAACAACGATGGGTGGCCCACATGGCGAAGTATCGGTAGCTGATCGCGTATATCGGGCCAGAGCCGAGAACACGCATGCTAATGCTCTGTTGAGAGTGATCCATGAGTGGACTGGACACGACCGAGATGAAGAGCTAGAGGCAGAGGTGATTCCTGGGATGACTTCAGGAAGACTGTGTGCAACTCCAACAAGTAGATAAGGAACATGCCCAGTTAAGACAGTGGGTGGCTCTAAAGCGACTCCCCAGCTGGAATGAAAGAGACTTTCTGTCCCCGGGGACTATGCAGATTCTAAGGCAGTAGGGGAGACTCCAGTTGGAGGATGTCTTGCTGTATAGAAAAGTGCAGTTGGTGTGGGAGTTGGACGTCACATCGCAAGTTGTGCTCCCAGAAAAGTTGATTCGTGTAGTGGCTACAGAGTCCCATGAGAGGGACTCACTTTGGTCTGGAGAAGACGTTCCAGTGGTTGCAGAAGCTGGTATATCACCCTGATTGAAGACTGCAGTAGAGGAGGCCTGTCAATGATGTTGTAGCTGTGAACTAGCCAAACCTCCTGAGCAAAGAACCCCAAAGCAGACCATCGTGACGTCTGCCCCCCTTAGAGTTGATTCAGTTGCTCCGCACATTGGAGGAAGATCGGAAAATGGCCTGAGTATGTGGCTGAATTGGTCTGGGTGTACCACAACCGAGTGCACAGCACAACAGAATACACTCTGTATACCCTGCTGTTTGGGCGAAAGAGACGAGAAATCACAGAGCTGGAGTTTGATCTGGAAGAAGACTACCCACGGATGGGGGTGTCTTCCTGGGTCCGAGAACATCGACATCGACTGCAGACTCTTTGTCGTCTGGTGCAGACTAAGTTTCAGGAACTCCAACACCATGAAATTACATCTATTCGAGGGGCCGCTCTCAAGGCCGGAGATTGAGTGTTGGTCCGAGACAAGCGGCCCTGGGGCAAGTTGGAGCATCGATGGGAAATAACACCGTATTGGATAAAACACCGAGTTGGGTCTGATGGGCCAGTATATGAAGTTCAACCCGAACGGGAGGAAGGAGCACCTACCTGAATAGTCCACCGTAACATGTTGCTTCATTACTTGTCACAGGGTTCTGAAGGAGAGAGAGTGCCGAAAACCACCAAAACATTCACCACAACGGTTCTCGACTGTGATGAGGAAGAGACACTCGCCTCATTTTCAAACTTGGTATAGTCTGCCACCAGCCAGCCCCAGGGATGTGCGTAGGCCTGAAACCCCAAAGATGGTTAATTCATCGGATCAAGATATGCTCCCATCTTCTACCACTCAACCTGAACTACGCCGCTCAGAGCGGACGACAGCTGGAATACCTGGTACCTGGGGTACCTGTACATGTACAGTGTGCTGATACCTGCATAATTGGGGACGCCTATGCAGTGTAGGTAATCTTTCAGGGGTTCTCTGTCTTGGTGTTGCTTCTCTGATATTCCAGACGGATGATGTTTAAAAGCCTCTTGTGATGATCTAACTGTACTGTATGTAGTTAATCTTCATATATACGTAATCACTGTATTTATTTAATCCTTATATGTACTTAATAACCTATGTATGTTAACACATACAAAAGTGTACGCACTCACACTATTCAATCATACTATTCCTTGAATTTTGTAGTTTGCAATAAAATTGCCTTGTATTGCAAGTATTTGCCTTTTTTAAAGCCGTATCTGAACCTTAGTGTTAAAAACATGTCAAATAAAATTGCCAAATTCTCCTGTAAATAATTGTGCAAAGAGGGAACCATCATACCATTAAAAAATATGAGTGAATTTTCCTGGGCCCATTCAGTATGTGGGTTCCAAGGCCTAATGGGGTGCATATGACTATGCAGCAGGGCTCGCCTTCCTGCCAATGTATAAAACAAAGGAGTATGGAGCATAAAATGCATATTGTGAAGTGGATTTTCCTGGGACCATCCAGTATGTGGGTTCCAAGGCCTAATGGGGTGAATATGACTGACTGACTATGCAGCAGGGCTGGCCTTGCCTCCAATGTATAATGTATAAAAAAAGGAGTATGGAGCACAATATGCATTTTGTGAAGTGGATTTTTCTGGGCCCATCCAGTATGTGGGTTCCAAGGCCTAATTGGTGGTATATGACTATGCAGCAGGGCTTGCCTTCCTGCCAATGTATAACACAAAGGAGTATGGAGCACAAAATGCATATTGTGAAGTGGATTTTCCTGGGTCCATCCAGTATGTGGGTTCCAAGGCCTAATGGGGGGCATATGACTGACTATGCAGCAGGGCTGGCCTTGCCGCTAATGTATAAAACAAAGGACTATGGAGCACAAAATGCATAATGTGAGGTGGATTTTCCTGGGCCTATCCAGTATGTGGGTTCCAAGGCCTAATGGGGTGCATATGACTGACTATGCAGCAGGGCTGGCCTTGCCGCCAATGTGTAAAACCAAGGAGTATGAAGCACAAAATGCATACTGTGAAGTGGATTTTCCTGGGCCCATCCAGTATGTGGGTTCCAAGGCCTAATGGGGGGCATATGACTGACTATGCAGCAGGGCTGGCCTTGCCGCTAATGTATAAAACAAAGGACTATGGAGCACAAAATGCATATTGTGAAGTGGATTTTCCTGGGTCCATCCAGTATGTGGGTTCCAAGGCCTAATGGGGTGCATATGACTGACTATGCAGCAGGGCTGGCCTTGCCGCCAATGTGTAAAACCAAGGAGTATGGGAGTACAAAATGCATATTGTGAAGTGGATTTTCATGGGCCCATCCAGTATGTGGGTTCCAAGGCCTAATGGGGTGCATATGACTGACTATGCAGCAGGGCTGGCCTTGCCGCCAATGTATAAAACAAAGGAGTATGGAGCACAAAATGTATATTGTGAAGTGGATTTTCCTGGGCCCATCCACTATGTGGGTTCCAAGGCCTAATGGGGTGCATATGACTGACTATGCAGCAGGGCTGGCCTTCATGCCAATGTATAAAACAAAGGAGTATAGAGCACAAAATGTATATTGTGAAGTGGATTTTCCTGGGCCCATCCAGTATGTGGGTTCCAAGGCCTAATGGGGTGCATATGACTGACTATGCAGCAGGGCTGGCCTTGCCGCCAATGTGTAAAACCAAGGAGTACGGGAGTACAAAATGCATATTGTGAAGTGGATTTTCCTGGGCCCATCCAGTATGTGGGTTCCAAGGCCTAATGGGGGGCATATGACTGACTATGCAGCAGGGCTGGCCTTGTCGCCAATGTATAAAACAAAGGAGTATGGAGCACAAAATGCATATTGTGAAGTGGATTTTCCTGGGCCCGTCCACTATGTGGGTTCAAAGGATTATTGGGGTGCATATGAATTGGTAGCAGGGCAGGCCTTGAATTCAATGCAACACTTTTTCAGGAGTCCCCCTTGGACATCTTATGAAAGGAGTATTGTGGTGTTTTTTAATTCTTGGCAGCCCATCCACTCACAGCAAGGCAACAACATCTTAGGAAACCCACAGTTTCATAATGGCCCTTTAAGAAGATTAATACCACCTGATGCACCAGTAAAAATAGGCTCTGTGACTTTAAGAGTCCCTCCTTCATAAATGAAACAAGATGGGTCTGCTTATGTGTCACACACCACATGGCCAACTAGGGGTGTTAAATGTTACAATGACATTTCCCAGTGAATGCATTTGTAGTGGTTGAAAGCAATGTTAAAGTTGAAAAACACTTCAAAAACGCAGCGTCTGAACTAAGCCCAAGTGGGGGAGGAAATTTTCGGTCTGGGGTTAAATATTTGGCAAAGGATGTACCTTGACATATTTCCAAGCAAAACCCGTTTTGGTTTCGTTTTCATGTGTTTTTTGTGGCGGCGGGAAAAATGGCATGAATCTCGGAAAAAAATGATTACGGCTGTGAATTAGGAGTCAGGAATGCTTCTAGGGGCGATCCTCATGATGTCCCTGTGTCATTTGAGCAGTGTTTCCATCATTTTCAGACGTTTTTAGACCTTAAAAAGACCCCCGGGGGATCGTGGTAAAAATACTTGGGTCTCCCATAGACTTACATTGTGCTCGTTGTTCTGGCCGAGTACCCGAGTATTCCAAGTTGCTCGACCCGAGCAACGAGCACCCGAGCATTTTAGTGCTCGCCCATCACTACTCTTTATATATACATGGAAAATGTTTGCATGATATGCAGGATTTACTTACTAGCTATTTCTATCATAAGCATTCTCTTTCACTAAATCTACTTCTGATGACTTAATCCTGTGTGGCTGTAGGATTCTAATCATATTTTAAAGCTTTGAACACAAGTATTGTGTATGGTGTTTATTTATATGCACCACTAAACAGTCTTTTTGATTAGCATGCCTGCATATAGTTGTCTTGGTAAATGTTTTTTTTTTGCCGGCAGCAAAAATATATTACTATTTGCAGTACTTTTAAGTTTTAAGTTTACACAGTATACATGTGTCATTATGAAATATGCTATGTAGATGCTAATGTTCATGGCCTAAGGCACACTTGTATATTTATTAATCTTCACAGTATTTGTCCAGGCTGTGCCACCCAATTTCCTCATTTGTGTCTGTCTCACCTGTTTATATCTTTTTTACTTACCTTGATGGTTTGGTTTTAAATATGAATTGAAATATTTTTATCCAATATTTGCCTTTGAATGGAGCTCCCTTCTTTTAGGAGAGAGGGGTTTGGGAGCTGTCAACGTAATCCAAGTGCAACAAATGAGGCTAAGCAAAGCCTTGTAGAAAAACTGGAGAGAAATAGATCCGGCACACCACTAAAATTCAAAAATCTTTATTCCGGCATGTCAAGCCATGGTTAAAAACATAGAGAACACCTGATGCGTTTCTGGCGCTTTAAAAGCGCCCTTAGTCATAGGATATTGTTAACAAATTGACCGGGAAAATAAATAGAGAAAAGCAACCAATCAAAAACATATTAATGATGAAGTTCATATGCACAAGCTGTTACAGGCATACTTAAACTGCAATGATTTAAACCTCTCATTTATGGGCAGCAGTTTGAGAACTAACATTTCCTTTTTAGATATTTTCTTGAAAGGTGATCCCGTTGCGCATTGTGTACATTCCAGCTAATATAGAAAAGAAAATTCGGGCAACACTTTACTTTTCTCATGTTCCTCACCCCCCCGTCATAAGTTAAAAGTTATCCCTTATAGGGAATTTAATAGAGCTAGAAGGCAATGTTCAGACACAAACACATTTCTCCAAGAAAGTAAAGTTGTTAAAAAACGTTTCCGCGACAGGGGTTATAACAATTTTAGCATTAGCCATGCTTTCAATAAAGTATTGAGTAACCCCAGATCACTATTGCCACAGAGATCGCGGCAGCATATTAACAGTAATTCCGCTGTTACTTTTTCCACGCCATACAGTCCGCAATACAATCAAATTAAGACAATTATTAAAAGATATTTACCAGTTGTAAACTAGGATCATAAATTGCGACAAATTATTGAGACGGGCTGTAGATATGTTGCTAGAAGAGGTCGTAGTCTAGTCAATTCTCTATCTCCCTGTCTCATTCAACATCCACATACTCCCAACTCATGGCTATCTGTCACAGGTTTTTTATGAATGTGCGGGCAGCAGGTATAATGTCTGCACATTTGCCCTTGACAAAATAACATCATTTCAATCGCCAGGTGGACATGTTCACAATATTACATCATTTATTAATTGTGATACCCAATATGTTGTTTATTGTATTTGCTGCTCACATATAGTAAGAATTCAACGCATTCTGGAGCTGCCAAGCATTTTGTTAATATTCACAAGGGTAATGTTTCTCATTTTGTAGTTTATAGTATTGATAAAATCCATAATCCTATCCATGGAGGTAATAAGCATAAATTGCTGACCTCGTGAAGCATTTTGGATTCTTGAATTAGATGCCCGGCACCCCAAGGGGATGAATTCAAGAAATAATTTGTTTTATGTCTATTAATGTTTTTTCTGGTGTTTGCACATTTTGACAGTTTGTGCATAGTTACGTAATTATTAACAGGATTTTGATTGGTTGTTTTTCTCTTTTTTTCCCGGTCAATTTGTCTATAATATCCTATGACTAAGGGAGTTTTTAACGCACCAGAAAGGCATCAGGTGTTTTCTATGCTTTTAACCATGGCTTGACATGCCGGAATATAGATTTTTGAATTTTATTAACGGGTTCGTGTGCTGGATCTATTCCTCTCCTCGATTCTGAATGTGGCGATACTAAATATGTGTATGTTTGATTTTTTTATTGTTTCATTTTGAATGGGGTGAAAGGGGGTGATTTGAACTTTTATATTTTTTAATTTTTTAAATATTTTTAAAAACATTTTTTTTCCTTTTGACATGTTTCAATAATCTCCATTGGAGACTAGAAGCTGCCATAATACGATTGGCTCTGCTACATAAAGGTGATGATTAGATCGTCTGTATGTAGCAGAAATGCTCATTTGCTATGAGCTCAGACCACCAGTCTGCTGGAGACCTCTGGTTGTCATTGCCAACCAATTGGTGACCCGCGATCACGCGACGGGGTAACCTATGGGCAGGATTTCTGGTATGCTTGCCGGAATCACGAGATAAATGCGCTGTCAGAGATTAACATCAGGATTTAACTAGTTAACAGCCACTGGTGGATCGAGATTCCATCCACGCCTGTTAGAGGCACATGTCAGCTGTTCAAAACAGCTGACATGTTCCGGGAAAGATGTGGGCTCAGTGCTGGAGCCCACATCAAAGGGAGGGAGTCCAACATCGGCGTACTATTACACTTGTCGGAAAGGGGTTAAAGGCCCCCCCATACACATTATACTAAAATCAGTCAAGCCTACCGATGTTACCAACTTAATACGAATGGGAGCACCAGCCGACATGTTAGCCTGCGGCTCTCTCATATTGAACACAGTAGCTCTTGGCTAAACAAGAACTGCTGTGTGTGGGCGAGTCAACTGAGATGGCTGTTGGCTGAACGATCAGCCCAACCATCGTTAAGTCGATTGCCTTCTAATGTGTATGGCTGGTTTCACTCTTTTTACACTTAAAGAGACCCTGTCACCACAGAATGACTGTTGAAAGCTAGCACAGGCCCTCGGTTCTTCACGGCGGAGCCAATCATTAAAATACAGATTCCCACCTGCTTGGATTCCATCTATCTCTGCCCCTTTCTGGCTCTATGAAGCCAGAGCTGTCAGTCAAACAAGAGAAGGGTGGAGTTTCAAGGAAAACAAGCAGGTGGGAAGGTGTAGTTAAATAATTGGCTCCGCCATCAAGCACCGAGAGGCGGGACTTATTTTGAGTAAGAAATACAATAATGGGTGCACAGCCTAGGCAACCACTACTCAAAGTACATATGACATAGGGGAGAAAAAAGAAATACACTAATGATGCGCACACCTAAAATTAAAACAACTTTTATTGGTGTTCAAGCATATAATAAATATGTAAAATATCAATGAAACAAAAGAAACCGCTCACAGTCAGGTGCAGACTTGGGCCAAGGTGACATACCAAAAGATTGACATAACAGCATAATAATATATAATCTTTTATAAACATTTCTAGTGACGGTACATAAGGTTAATATAAGCCATGCATAACTGCATATAGAGGACACCATATAATACCCCAGCTATCCTAAGGGATAAAGGAATGGTATGCTAAATCCCCCAACAACAAAAACATGCGTCTTGGAGATGAGCTACAGAAAGATTGATATATGCAATAAAGTACAACGCGTAAGACAGTGTAATAAACTCTCAAATAATGTAATTGACAATAGTAATCACAAATAACTGTAGCCAGATGTATCCAGTTGTGCAAAATAGATACATAAAAAGCCTATAGCGAGATATAAAGGTGCTTATAATATAATTATAGTAACAGATCAAAAATGCTCATAGACTAATCTTATCCAAAGCTGTAACAGCTAAAGTGCCCAGTGCTAGATAAGGTGCCCTATGCTGACCATAACATGCTAAGCAACAAAAAAACATGTCACCCATGATGACCCATGACTCATGTAGCCCAGACACCCCACGTGTATCGTTGTAGGTTACAGCTTCATCAATGAAAGTGCAGGACTGTAAGATCAGGACTTATTTTGGGGAGTCATTCTGTGCTGACAGGGTACTTTTAAAGCTCTAATGCAGTAAAAAGCTTGAATGATGTAATCTGTTTCTTCCAAGCATTTCCTTATATGCAGATCACAGATACTAGAATACCTGCAGGGCACTGAGTCTTTATCAGCGGTGATCTGCAGTAGAGAATTACTGGGAGGTCATTGTGACATCATTGGATTCAATGGCAATATATGTAGGAAAGAAACTTCCTACATTTGGGTCCCAGGACTAAACACAGTTCTCACTGTTTAGCGTTTTGTGTCAGGGAGCTGACATGTGTCAGTAAATTTTTATTGTGTAAAATTTTAGCCTCACTATTATTTTTTTACGCTATGACCTTTTTAAACATAGATCCATTGTACTGCCTGTGAGTGGTTACAGCATAGTTTGGAGCATTATGTCATTAAGATTCTTGTTTATGGAAATTGTTATTTCGCATGAGTCACGCTTCAGTCAAAATGGAGGTCACACTAAGTTCATTTAAAAGCTTTCATGAAACAATAAGCCAATATATCAAGATGCAAGGTTTTTATACAATGATATCTCCAACAATAGTGTTGTATTCTCTCATCTGTGGAGGTGCAGTGCTACTTAAACCCTTAACAACCGCCGATATAAATTAAAACAGCAATCGTTAAGGGACCTTATTCCATCGCTGATAGCGTTGGAAATTCTCCAGGGTTTCAGCTATTCAGCTACTGGGGGTAGCTGAGACCTTGGAGAACATGACTAGGGACTTTTTTTCAGTCCCTGATCACGTGATCACCATTATTTAATGTATAACGGCGATCATGTAAAAAAAAAGTGTCCGCTATTAAAAACATTTTTCTCTTCTGACATGATATACATGTCAGAGGAGAGAGAAATGAGGTATCCAAGCCCCCGGGGACCTACGCTATCCCCCCTCCCTCCAGCTGTCTCCGGCCTTCCGCCAACACTTCCTGTAAAAAAAAAAAGGCAGACATTTGCGCAGTGCGCCCATCGAGATCTGCCAGCCTACACCCAGCAACAGTGGGGATTTTTCTTATTGGTTCATTTTGATCACTGTGATAGACCCTATCACAGTGATCAAAAGCCAATAATTTGTATGTCACCCCCCTGTAACATCGCCTTATTCAGATTACATTTTTTTTATTTTATAATTTTTATTTCTTTCATTCTTTGTCATTAGGGTTAGGCTAATGGTTAGGTTAGATTAGGGTTGTGGTTAAGCTAGAGTTAGGGTTGGGATAAGGCTAGTATTAAGGTCAGGCTAGGGTTAACATTAGGGCTAGAGTTTTTTCAAAAGTTTAAAAAAAATGATGACAATGTGATGACTAGTGTTGAGCGCAAGTGCTTGCTACTCAAGCTTGCATCGGGGTCGCTTGAACACTGTGATGCTTGATGCATGCCAGAGCACCCCAATGTAAACTCGAGTAGCGAGCACTTGTACTCAACATTAATGATGACATATTCAATATGACGACCTAATGTTATCAAATTCTTTGTAGTACTTTTGAGTTAAAAATCCTCACTATAACCATGGATAAAATCCATGAGGGCTGTAGTTCCAAAATTGTGTCACTCGGGGGGGGGGGGGGGGATTGCTTTGCACAGGCGTGTACTATGGAGGACAGAGAATGAACTTCAATCCAATATTGCAGCCAGCATGCAGCCAGCGGGTAAGGAAAGGGTGAATCAAAGACCTGAAAACTCCGCCCATATGACCCAAAACCAGTCCCGCCAAATTCAGGTGACAGAGTCCCTTTAAGGGCATAAAAATTTCAACTTTAAAAATTGCAAAGTGTTCACATTATTTGTTAAATTTTTGATATTGTCATAAATATATACAAATCAAATCGACCAAAATTTACCA
Source organism: Ranitomeya imitator (assembly GCF_032444005.1). NCBI lineage: Eukaryota > Metazoa > Chordata > Amphibia > Anura > Dendrobatidae > Ranitomeya > Ranitomeya imitator. Next base: position 254,124,406 of record NC_091285.1, on the reverse strand, counting down.
CTAACATGAAGTACAATATGTCACAAAAAAAAACAATCTCAGAATCAGCGGGATCTGATGAAGTGTTCCATAGTTATTACCACATAAAGTTACACTTTTCCAATTTTAAAAAATTTGGCTTGGTCATTAAGGTCAAAATTAACTCTGTCAACAAGGGGGCTAAAAAAACAAAGTAAGTACGTAATTTGAAAATGCACCACCCTTATCTCTGGGTGGCGAGAACTATTGCCAAGAGAAAGAGTAATCGGTGTATGATTTATAAAACTAGCCAGTGACACTTGATAACTTGATACCTGAATCTTACTTCTGGTATTTATTAAAACTCTTCCACAATAATTTATTATTTCCATTAAATTACAGCAGATAGGATTCAAATTAGACTGCCCTCTCTTACATAAAAAATAATCCACTTCAGTGGCCATCAGTGCTCATGCACTCTGCTAACTGTGTTTTTCACGGATATCTCTCGTGCCTATATTATCTATAGGTCTGGAAAACAAAAATTGTGTTGTGGGCAACTCAAATGCTAGAATAAATAAAGGGGTACTACAAGAGGCTATGCAAAAATAGGAACTTTGAAAAGAAAGAGGAAAAAGCTGCAAAGCAAATAAAGGTGCACACCTAATATTATGAAAAAGGATAAACATGGTTTTATTTAGAATCAAAGATAAAGCTGACAATCAGACGACAAAACTTAAAAGCAATTAGAAAAGGCATGTAGATAAACAGTCAGGGGGGTATATAATGTTCCAGGCATACATAGATATAATAAATGATGTCCCGGATAATGAGTCAATCACATATGGAGGTAGAATAAATAAAGTTGAAAAATAAATTAATGAATAAATTAATTAATTAATAAATGAACAGATAATAAGTAAATCATCAAGACATATATGTGCTATAATTATAAATGGAACAAATGTATGCAAGAGCAATCAGAGAAGTACAAAGTATAACCTGCAGGTGGAGCATCAGTATATGAATGCTGTCAAATGAGACCAAGGGAACATGCCAATATGTAAAGCAATGCCTGGTGGAGGAAACCTGAAGATAACACTCGTATAACTATCTAGTGTAGATTTATCAGGGAAAATTGACCTCCTGTTTCTACAGAGAGATTAGAAGGATTCAGATCTGTTTTCAATCACATCTGTTTTTAATCACGTGATGTCATAGACATAATGGAAAAGAGAAGAAATAACTGGGTAGAAAGGCAAAATGAGCAATTGTAAGTACATGGTTCCATATAATATGGTGATTGCAATGTATTAAGAGAATAAAAACTTTGATGAGAGTGCTTCTTTAACCCCTTTAGAGACACTGCAGGAATGTTCTACGTTTTTACTCTCATTTTTATCTTATCGCATTCCAAGAGCCATAACTTTTTTATTTTTCCATCAACATAACCATTTCAGGGCTCATTCTTTTGCAGGACAAGTTATAGTTTTGGATGACACCATTAGGCTGTGTGCACACGTTGCTGATTTTTTGCATTTTTTCGCTCTAAAAACGCTATAAAACTGCAAAAAAAGCATACATTATGCATCCCATCATTTAGAATGAATTCTGCAATTTTTGTGCACATTTTGCATTTTTTTCCGTGAAAAAAATGCATTGCGGTAAAAAACGCAGCATGTTCCTTAATTTTGCGGATTTTTTGCCGATTTCCCACTATATAATGCATTGGGAAATATCCGGAAAAATCCGCAAAAAAAACGCACCAAAAACGTGGTAAAAACGCGCAAAAAACGCATGCAGATTTCTTGCAGGTTTCTCTCAGGAATTTTATGCAAGAAATCCTGAACGTGTGCACATAGCCTTAATGTTTTAATATAAAATACTGAAAATTAGAAATAAATTCCAACTGGTGTGGAATTGAAAAATAATAGCAATTGTGCCATTTTTCTTTTAGATTTTGTTTGTATGATGTATATTTTGCTGTAAAAATGACATGCTAACCCCTTAAAGACCGCCGATACGCCTTTTAATGGCGGCCGCTAAGGGTACTTAAACCACAGCGCCGTTAATTAACGGCTGTGGAAAAAGTAAATAGCGCCCCCCAAAGTCAGATTTTCTCCGGGGTCGCGGCTGCCGGGGGTAGCCGAGACCCCAGAGAACATGATTCGGGTTTTTTTTTACCGACCCCGCATTTGCGATCGCCAGTAATTAACCGTTTACGGCGATCGCAAAAAAAAAACAAAAAACGCGATTTCTTTTTAATTTCTCTGTCCTCCGATGTGATCGCACATCAGAGGACAGAGAAATGGGGTGCCAGGTAGCCCCCCAATACTTACCTATCTCCCCCGGTGCTCCTCGTGGCTCCCGATGTGCGCCGCCATCTTCAAAATGGCGGGCGCATGCGCAGTGCGCCCGCCGGCCGGCACTGAGACCCCAAAGAACATGATCGGGGTCGGTTTTACCGACCCCTGTTTTGCGATCGTTGGTAATTAACTGTTTACCGACGACCGCAAAAAAAAAAAGCAAAGTGTAATTCTCTGTCCTCTGATGTGATCGCACATCAGAGGACAGAGAAATAGGGGGATTCGGCGACCCTATCATACTCACCGGTGTCCCTGGGTCCTCCTGCTGCTCCTCCAGGCTGCCGGGGAAAAGAAAATGGTGGGCACATGCGCAGTGCGCCCGCCATCTATCGCCATCTGCCGGCTGGCAGGAGAAGAACAGTTGGGGCTAAAATTAGGGTTAGGGTTAGGGCTAGGGTTAGGGCTAGGGTTAGGGCTAGGGTTAGGGCTAGGGTTAGGGCTAGGGTTAGGGCTAGGGTTAGGGTTAGGGCTAGGGTTAGGGCTAAATTTAGGGTTAGGGTTGGGGCTAAATTCAGGGTTAGGGTTGGGGCTAAATTTAGGGTTAGGGTTGGGGCTAAATTTAGGGTTAGGGTTGGGGCTAAATTTAGGGTTAGGCTTCTTTCACACTTATGTCGGTACGGGGCCGTCGCAATGCGTCGGCCCAACATACCGACGCACCTTGTGAAAATTGTGCACAACGTGGGCAGTGGATGTAGTTTTTCAACGCATCCGCTGCCCAATTTATGTCCTGGGGAGGAGGGGGCGGAGTTACGGCCACGCATGCGAGGTCAGAAATGGCGGACGCGACGTACAAAAAAACGTTACATTGAACTTTTTTTGTGCCGATGGTCTGCCAAAACACAACTGATCCAGTGCACGATGGACGCGACGTGTAGCCATCCATCACGATCCGTCGGCAATACAAGTCTATGGGCAAAAAACGCATCCTGCGGGGACATTTGCAGGATCCGTTTTTTGTCCAAAACGATGGATTGCGACGGATGCCAAACGACGCAAGTGTGAAAGTAGCCTTAGGGCTAGGGTTAGGGTTGGGGCTAAAGTTAGGGCTAGGGTTGGGGCTAAAGTTAGGGTTAGAGTTGGGATTAGGGTTAGGGTTTGGATTAGGGTTGGTATTAGGGTTAGGGTTGGCATTAGGGTTACGCTTGGGATTAGGGTTAGGTTTGAGATTAGGGTTAAGGTTAGGGTTGTGATTAGGGGTGTATTGGGATTAGGGTTAGGTTTGAGGTTAGGGTTGAGATTAGGATTAGGGGTGTGTTGGATTTAGGGTTTTGATTAGGGTTATGGTTAGGGTTGACATTAGGGTTGTTTTGGGGTAAGGGTTGTGATTATCGTTAGGGTTAGTGATTAGGATTATGGATCGGGTTGGGATTAGGGTTAAGGGTGTGTTGGGGTTAGGGTTGGAGCTAGAATTGGGGGGTTTCCACTGTTTAGGTACATCAGGGGGTCTCCAAACACGACAGCCAATTTTGTCAAATGGTGCTCCCTCCCTTCTGAGCTCTGCCGTGCGCCCAAACAGTGGGTTACTTCTACATATGGGGCATCAGCGTACTCGGGATTAATTAGACAACTTTTGGGGTCCAATTTCTCCTGTTACCCTTGTGAAAATAAAAACTTGGGCTACAAAATCTTTTTTGTGGAAAAAAAAAATATTTTTTTATTTTCACGACTCTGCATTTTAAACTTCTGTGAAGCACTTGGGCATTCAAAGTTCTCACCACACATCTAGATAAGTTCCTTTGGGGGTCTAGTTTCCAAAATGGGGTCACTTGTGGGGGGTTACTACTGTTTAGGTACATCAGGGGCTCTCCAAACGCGACATGGCGTCCGATCTCAATTCCAGACAATTCTACATTGAAAAAGTAAAACGGCACTCCTTCTCTTCCAAGCTCTGCAGTGCGCCCAAACAGTGGTTTACCCCCACATATTGGGTATCAACGTAATCAGGAGTAATTGCACTACAACTTTTGTGGTCTAATTTCTCCTGTTACCCTTGTGAAAATAAAAATTTGGGGGCAAAATATCATTTTTGTAGAAAAAAATGTGATTTTTTATTTTCACGCCTCAACGTTATAAACTTCTGTGAAGCACATGGGGGTTCAAAGTGCTCACCACACATCTAGATAAGTTCCTTAAGGGGTCTAGTTTCCAAAATGGTGTCACTTGTGGGGGGTTTCTACTGTTTAGGCACATCAGGGGCTCTCCAAACGCGACATGGTGTCCGATCTCAATTCCAGACAATTCTACATTGAAAAAGTAAAACGGCACTCCTTCTCTTCCAAGCTCTGCGGTGCGCCCAAACAGTGGTTTACCCCCACATATTGGGTATCGACGTACTCAGGAGAAATTGCACTACAACTATTGTGGTCTAATTTCTCCTGTAAGCCTTGTGAAAATAAAAATTTGGGGGCAAAAAGATCATTTTTGTAGAAAAAATGCGATTTTTTATTTTCACGGCTCAACGTTATAAACTTCGGTGAAGCACATGGGAGTTCAAAGTGCTTACCACACATCTAGATAAGTTCCTTAAGGGGTCTAGTTTCCAAAATGGTGTCACTTGTGGGGGGTTTCCACTGTTTAGGCACATCAGGGGCTCTCCAAACGCGACATGGCATCCAATCTCAATTCCTGCCAATTCTACATTGAAAAAGTAAAACGGCGCTCCTTCACTTCCAAGCTCTGCGGTGCGCCCAAACAGTGGTTTACCCCCACATATGGGGTATTGGCGTATTCAGGAGAAATCGCACAACAACTTTTGTGGCCTAATTTCTGCTGTTACCCTTGTGAAAATAAGAATTTGTGGGCGAAAAGATCATTTTTGTGTAAACAAATGCGATTTTTTATTTTCACGGCTCTTCCTTATAAACTTCTGTGAAGCTCTTGGGGGTTCAAAGTGCTCGCCACACATCTAGATAAGTTCATTAAGGGGTCTAGTTTACAAAATGGTGTCACTTGTGGGGGGTTTCCACTGTTTAGGCACATCAGGGGCTCTCTAAACGTGACATGGCGTCCGATCTCAATTCCAGCCAATTCTGCATTGAAAAAGTCAAACGGCGCTCCTTCACTTCCAAGTTCTGCGTTGCGCCCAAACAATGGTTTTACACTTGTGAAAATAAAAAAAAATGGTTCTGAATTAAAATGTTTGCAAAAAAAAAGTTAAATGTTCATTTTTTCCTTCCACATTGTTTCAGTTCCTGTGAAGCACGTAAAGGGTTAATAAACTTCTTGAATGTGGTCTTGAGAACCTTGAGGGGTGTAGTTTTTAGAATGGTGTCACACTTCGTTATTTTCTATCATATAGACCCCTCAAAATGACTTCAAATGTGATGTGGTCCCTGAAAAAAAAAAAGGTTTTGTAAAAATGAGAAATTGCTGGTGAACTTTTAACCCTTATAACTCCCTAACAAAAAAAAATTTTGTTTCCAAAATTGTGCTGATGTAAAGTAGACATGTGGGAAATGTTATCTATTATCTATTTTTTGTGACATATCTCTCTGATTTAAGGGCATAAAAATACAAAGTTTGAAAATTGCAAAATTTTAAAAATTTTCTCCATATTTCCGTTTTTTTCATAAATAATCGCAAGTAATATCAAAGAAATGTTACCACTAACATGAAGTACAATATGTCACAAAAAAACAGTCTCAGAATCAGCGGGATCCGTTGAAGCGTTCCAGAGTTATAACCTCATAAAGTGACAGTGGTCAGAATTGCAAAAATTGTCTCGGTCATTAAGTACCAAATTGGCTCTGTCACTAAGGGGATAACTATGTTCTACTGGACAGTATAGAGTTGGTGATACCAGATTAATATTTTTTTTATGCTTTACTAAAAAAAAGCAGATAACAAATTTGGTTTGTGTTGCCATATTCTAAGGACCAACATCCAATATGTTCAGAGCAATTTATCCTTTTGAATATTTGGGTTGTATACTGATGTGCAATATTGACTCTCACAGAATTAGCACAAAAATATGTATATACTTGTCTACAACTTATTGCCAACAGATCTTTCTTTTTTATACTAGTGACTATGCTGTCCCTCCCTTCCTATAGCCATCTCAAAGTGCTGAGAGCTTCGCAGCACATAACATACCAACTATGGCAATCATGTGGCCAAGTGCTCTGGGTTGGGGAAATACCTAGTTACCTACCCCATAACACTTTTGCCATAAAACTCTATGAATCATATTCAATGTACTTTATATATGGTGCTTGACCGTGGGCTGCCCCAACTGGACAGCATAATACAAGTGACTGGGCAAAAGCAAAGGCAGATCTGAATTAATCAGGTCAGCAGTGAAGCAAGAAAGGGACACTAAAATGGGGGCCTAATTACTGATGTGGTCCATTACAAAAAGGGTTGCCTGAGCTGCAAAATACAATATACCATTACAACGTAGAACGTAAGATAGAAAAAAGAAAAGGACATGCAATTTTGGCCAGCACAAAAGGGCATACAAACTACTCTGTACATCAATAATAAGGTTATATCAATTTATATCAGTGGGAAACCTCAAAATTCACACATCATGCAAGTCTATGCACCAATAGAACAAGCATTAAAACAGAACATTGGTGGCTTCTACACCCAGGTCCAAAGCGCACTTAATAGAAATCTAAGACAGGACCTCATTTACTTTATGAGCAAATTCAACACCAAAGTTGTAGATGGATAGGATTCAGAAATGGTCAACAGTCACAGTCTATTGGTGAGGAATGAATTTGGGGTCTGCATTGTGCAACTCTGTCATGAGCACGATCTTGGAATCACCAACACCTTCTTCATCCAGCTGAAGCAAGCTCTACAACTGGATATACTCATCACAAGCAGATCGATTGCATCTTCCACCAGCAAAAATGGAAGCAATTAATTTCTCAGCAACTCATTATAGCCAAATTCATGGTCAGATACGCAATTTCAGGCATGCAGTCATTCACAGGAAGTTTGGTATCAATAAAATCTTTGTGCAGTATGCAATTGAAGTGAGTAATAGGTCCAGTCGGTTAAGGCAGTATACCAACTTCCAAATAAAGCCAGTAAAGACAAGAATAATTTTCTGAATGTTGTGCAGGAAACTTGAAGAAGCGTACAAAAATAACTATACCCATTATTTGCTAGTGAAACAAGTGAAGAACCTTTCTTAGCGTGAAGAACAACCATTAAAGACTGTGATGGGAATGAAGTTAGAAACCAGCAGGATATTAAGTAGAGCTAAAAACTATCCACAGAAGAACTTTATGCTGGCGCCAGCAATGGCCATCATGAGGAGCCCAGAGGTCAAGAAGAGGAAACAGAATCAGACCTTTTAGAAAGTAAAATGGATTGATTTTTAGATAGATGGCAAACAGGAATGCACCTGGCATTGATATTATCAGCTGCTAAAATCAGTCCCAAGAGCCGCACTGACAGCATTATGCCAGAAGATGTAGAAGACCTACACATTGCCAAAGAACTGGAAAACATCAGTTTGCATCTCATTGCTAAAGCAATGCAACAGTAAAGACAGTTCTAACTGTATAACCATAACCCTGATCCATCATGCAGGAGGGTGCTTCTAAATATCGTTCAGAAGTGCTTGGGCAACATCCTTGATAGAGAACTTCCTGATGCTGAAGCTGCATTCTGCAAAGGCAGAGGAACCCATGATTACATTGTAAATCTAAGTTGAATCCTAGTAAAGACAAGGGAGTTCCAGAAGATACTCTACCTGTGCTTCTTTTATTATAACAAGGCCTTTGACAGTGTTGAGCACAATAAGCTTTTAGAAAGACTGGGTGAGTGTAAACCAGGTATGGGGACATGTTATGGTTCTGGATCAAAAGAGACACAAGACATGGATGTATTGTCTCTACTTTTCTTTTCAACTTCTGCACAGAGATAATCATGATGAAGATGAAAATAGATGATTTGAGTGTTGAGGTGAAAATAGGCGGAACAATCTTTAGCAATCTGAGGTATGCAGGTCCTAAAAGATGCTGATCCTGAAGAAGAAAGAAGAAAGAAAGAAGATGTACCTTTAGCTTAACATCAAGAAGACCAAAATTATGACTACCACCAATGTGGAAGTCCACATACAGACTTACTCATTGGTGGTGGTCAATAATGAAGAAATAGAAGTGGTTGATAGCTTTATTTTTCTTGGGAGACCATTAATCACAGTGGATGTTCTACAGCATAGATGAAGCATCAGCATGGACCAAATCTGGATGTGTAAGTATAACTCAGTCACCATCATAGAAAGACTGAGCACTCCAATTGTGTTTCATGGAACATATAATTGTGAGCATGGACACTCACCAAAGCAAAAAATGTATTACTTTGAGGTGCGGTGCTGGAGAAGACTTCTACAAATCCCGTAGACAGCTAGGATCACCATAAATTATGTTCTTGATGATGTTAACCCAGAAGAGTTCCTGGAAGGCAATATCACCAGAAAGAAACCGAAATATTTTATACATGTGATGAGGGCAAATTTATTATCAAAGAAGATGATGCTTGGAATGCTCAGTTGTAAAAGGAAACCTGTGAGACCAAAGGCACATTGGCTGGATACCCTTAAAGGGAACCTGTCACCCCCAAAATGGAAGATGAGCTAAGCCCACCGGCAGCAGGGGCTTATCTACAGCATTCTGGAATGCTGTAGATAAGCCCCCGATGTATCCTGAAACATAAGAAAAAGAGGTTAGATTATGCTCACCTGGGTGGGCGGTCCGATTCGATGGGCGTTGCGGTCCGGTCCGGGGCCTCCCATCTTCATAGGATGACGTCCTCTTCTTGTCTTCATGCTGCAGCTCCAGCGCAGGCGTACTTTGTCTGCTCTGTTGAGGGCAGAGCAAAGTACTGCAGTGTGCAGGCACCGGGAAAGGTCAGAGAGGCCCTCAACAGCAACAGGGCAGACAAAGTACGCCTGCGCCGGAGCCGCAGTGTGAAGACAAGAAGAAGACGTCATCATAAGAAGATCGAGTATTCCCCCCCCACCTGATGAAGGAACCTGCACTTTCATCTGCACCTTCCTCTTTGTCCCCATGTAAGGTGGTATGGTATGCGGGAAGGGGAACCTGACTTTCAGCAGGGTCACATTCTGGCTGTGTAGCGTGCACGGGGAATGTAGCGTTCTGGGTCAATGTACCAGCAGACTCATCTATCACTGGCTGGGCAATGTGCAGGATGAGGAGGAAACACAGATATAGGCCCAAATAATAAAGTGGGCTAAATGCAGTTCAATTGGTAACAGGACTAACCAGACGGCATTGCTTTGTTCAGTGGAGGACAACTGTAATGAGAGGCTGACACAGTGAGTAGGCCCAAATCAGTAAGTAGGCTAAATGCAGTTCAAAATTGGTAACAGAAGTAAACAGGCGGCACTGGTTTGTTCAGTGGAGGAGAACAGCAAGGAGCGGCAGACACCAATAGTAGGGCCAACAAAACAAGTAGGCCAAATGCAGTGTTATAATTACCAACTACTTAACGAGAGCCTGAAGATTGAAGCTAAGGAAAGGCAACCTGGAGAACATCTTGGAGTGGCAGACACCATTTTTAGAACCCAACCAAACTAGTAGCCCCACTGCAGTTGGTCAATTAAAAAACTCTTTAACAAGAGCCTCAAGATAGAAGCTCATGAAATGCAACCAGGAGAACACCTTGGAGCGGCAGACACCGTTTCTAGAACCCAACCCAACTAGTAGCCCCACTGCAGTTGGTCAATTAAAAAACTCTTTAACAAGAGCCTCAAGATAGAAGCTCATGAAATGCAACCTGGAGAACAACTTGGAGCGGCAGACACCGTTTCTAGAACCTAACCCAACTTGTAGGCCTAATGCAGTGTTATAATTAACAACTACTTAACGAGAGCCTGAAGATTGAAGCTAAGGAAAGGCAACATAGAGAACACCTTGGAGCTGCAGACATAGTTTGTAGACCCCAACCAAACTTGTGGCCCCAATGCAGTTTGAAAATTCCGCCAGGCTGAATACCTGACACTTGCAGCTCAGTTTTTTTTAAGAGGACAGCTGTATTGCGTGGCGCAGACAGACACTGCTAGTAGGCCTTACACCACAAAGTTGGCTCGCTGCAGGTTTAAAAAAGGTTACATGGGTACACGGGCAGCATTGGTGTGGTCAGCGGAGGACAATTGGAAGGAGGGACCGCAGACAGACTCAGTAGGCCTAAAATAACAAAATAGGCTCAATGCAGCTTCTATTATGTGGCAGGGGTACACAGGCAGCTTTCTTGTGGTCAGCGGAGGACAATTTGAAGGAGGGACCACAGACAGACTTAGTAGGCCTAAAATAACAAAATAGGCTCTATGCAGCTTCGATCATGTGGCAGGGGTACACAGGCAGCATTGGTGTGGTCAGCGGAGGGCAATTTGAAGGAGGGACCGCAGACAGACTTAGTAGGCCTAAAATAACAAAATAGGCTCAATGCAGCTTCTATTATGTGGCAGGGGTACACAGGCAGTATTGGTGTGGTCAGCATAATACAATTTGAAGGAGGGACCGCAGACAGACTTAGTAGGCCTAAAATAGCAAAATAGGCTCTATTCAGCTTCGATTATGTGGCAGGGGTACACAGGCAGCATTGGTGTGGTCAGCGGAGAACAATTTGAAGGAGGGACCGCAGACAGACTTAGTAGGTCTAAAATAACAAAATAGGCTCAATGCAGCGAAGATTATGTGGCAGGGGTACCAAGGCAGCATTGGTGTGGTCAGCGGAGGACAATTGGAAGGAGTGTCTGACACAGTTAATACTCGAAAAAACTAAATAGATGTTAATGTCTCACAAAAAAACAAAACAAAACAAAAAAAGGGGTGGCATACTTAGGTACAGGGGTGGGCTCCTATGCTGACTTTCAGACATTGTAATTTGGCGCAAAGTATTTACTGGTGTAAATGTAGGACAGGGCCCCTGACTATTTTAACTAGCATCATACATGTCAACAAATTGGTATTGTCAGTGCCAGGCATTGAAGGATTTCAGCGCATAGACTAAACAGTGTTGGAGCAGTGAGAGATAATTTTGCAAGTGGTAGAGCACTGTTTGAGCTGGGGGGACACTCTCGTGGCTGGCGGTACAGGCCCAGGGCCCCTCATGTTACAAAGGTGTGTCTGACGTTGGGTGCGTGCCACCACCGCCAGAGACACTTCATTGTATTATGAGGGACCTAGTGGCAGTGCCGTCGACCAAAACTGGGCACACCCACCTCTTCAGACAAATGGCACTCTGATGGGTGCTTGCGCCAAGTGGCGAGACCAAGGCCCCGTGGGGGGAGTTAGCCCATTTAGGGAGGTGTAAACATGTCGTATGCGGGACATACAGCAGCTGCAAATTAAGAGATTGGAACAGTCAGTAAGACCAGTCCAAAAGCAAGACCTTTTTACAAGAAAGCTAGGTGTCAGCCGGGAAAGGTGGGGCAAAATAATTAGATATCGATGAGTGGTTCATTTTAATGAAGGTTATATCATCAACATTTTGGGTAGCCAGACGAGTCCTTTTTTCGGTCAGTATTGAACCAACAGCACTGAATACTCTTTCCGATAGCACACTAGCTGCTGGGCAAGCAAGCTCCTGCAATGCATATTCGGCCAATTCAGGCCAGGTGTCTATTTTGGATGCCCAGTAATCAAATGGGAATGATGGTTGAGGGAGAACATCGATAAGGGAGGAAAAATAGTTAGTAACCATACTGGACAAATGTTGTCTCCTGTCACTTTGAATTGATGCTGCAATACCTGTCCTGTCTACGGTCATTGCGAAATCACTCCACAACCTGGTCAGAAAACCCCTCTGTCCAACGCCACTTCTGATTTGTGCACCTCTAACACCTCTGCCCTGTTGCCCCCTGCAGCTCGTGTGAGAACCATCACCGGCGCTGTGTGCTGGGAATGCCTGAATCAAACGGTCTACAAGAGTTGCTTGTTTGGTTGCCAATATTTGTTCAAGGTTCTCATGTGGCATGATATTTTGCAATTTGCCATTATAGCGAGGATCAAGGAGGCAGGCCAACTAGTAATCGTCATCGGTCATAATTTTTATAATGCGTGGGTCCCTTTTGAGGATACGCAAGGCATAATCCGCCATGTGGGCCAATGTTCCAGTTGTCAAATCAGTGCTTGTGCTGGGTTGAGGAGCACTTTTGGGCAAATCAAAGTCACTTGTCTCCCTCAAAAACCCTGAACCCGGCCTTGCAACGCCAGCAGTTTCTATTGCCCCCTTAGAAGCTTCCTCATCCAAAAAATACTCATCCCCATCATCCTCCTTATTCTCCTCCTCTTCGCCCGCCACCTCATCCTGTAGACTTCCCTGACCAGACAATGGCTGACTGTCATCAAGGCTTCCCTCGTCCTCGGCTGCAGACGCCTGCTCCTTTATGTGCGCCAAACTTTGCATCAGCAGATGCATTAGGGGGATGCTCATGCTTATTATGGCGTTGTCTGCACTAACCAGCCGTGTGCATTCCTGAAGGACTTGACACAGGTCTTGTAGCTTCGACCACTGCACACCTGACAACTCCATGTCTGCCATCCAACTGTCTACCCGTGTATGTGTATCCTCCCACAAATACATAACAGCACGCCTCTGTTCGCACAGTCTCTGAAGCATGTGCAGTGTGGAGTTCCACCTTGTTGCAACGTCGATGATTAGGCGATGCTGGGGAAGGTTCAAAGACCGCTGATGGTTCTGCATACGGCTAGAGTGTACGGGCGAACGGCGGATGTGCGAGCAAAGTCTGCGCACTTTCAGGAGCAGGTCGGGTAACCCAGGATAACTTTTCAGGAAGCACTGCACCACCAGGTTTAAGGTGTGAGCCAGGCAAGGAATGTGTTTCAGTTGTGAAAGGGCTATGGCAGCCATAAAATTCCTTCCGTTATCACTCACTACCTTGCCTGCCTCAAGATGTACAGTGCCCAGCTATGACTGAGTTTCTTGCTGCAAGAACTCGGACAGAACTTCCGCGGTGTGTCTGTTGTTGCCCAAACACTTCATTGCCAATACAGCCTGCTGACGCTTGCCACTAACTGTTCCATAATGGGACACCTCGTGTGCAACAGTGGCACCTGCGGATGGAGTGGTCGTGCGACTGCGGTCTGTGGACGAGCTCTCGCTTCTGCTGGCACGTGCCTAGGGCGGGGATGATGCAGGGGGGCGGCATCCGAGCAAGGTTTTTTTTTTAATAAAGTCCGGGCTGGGGTCACCTTAATTCTCCCCCCGCCCTCCCGCCCGCTTGCCTGCCTCTGAGTCCTTGCCCCCCTTGACATCATACAGTATGAGTCATACATACTCACCTAACTACTCCAGCGATGCCTGGTCTGATCTCAGCGACGGCAGCTCGCCCTGTGTGAGCGCCGCGGTCAGGTGGTACCGCTCATTAAGGTCATGAATATGCCGCATATTCATGACCTTAATGAGCGGTACCACCTGACCGCTCACACAGGACGAGGGTGCTGCGCCGGGACAGAAGTGAAGGATTCCGATCTGCGCGGTGTAGAAAAGAACAAAGGTGAGTATGATGACAGCCAGGGAGGACGAGAGGAGGATGAAGGAGGACCGTGTACGGGGAGCAGCCGAGCCATACAAGATGGGAGCGGCGGGGAGCCGATGACGATGAGCCATGCATGGAGCCTGGGGGCGGCTGGCCAGGGGGGAGAGATGACGAGCCATGCAAAATGGGAGCCGGCAATGAGCCATGAATAGGGGGATGGGAGATGAGCCAGAGGCTGAGCCACCCATGCATACAGGGAGGGGGACATGAGCCATGCATACAGGGGGGATGGGAGATGAGCCTGAGCCACCCATGCATACAGGGAGGGGGAGATGAGCCAGGCATACGGAGGGGGATGGGAGATGAGCCAGAGCCACCCATGCATACAGGGAGGGGGAGATGGGCCACGCATACAAGGGGGGATGGGAGATGAGCCAGAGCCACCCATGCATACAGGGAGGGGGAGATGAACCAGGCATACAAGGGTGGATGGGAGATGAGTCAGAGCCACCCATGCATACATGGAGGGGGAGATGAGCCAGGCATACAGAGGGGGGGATGGGAGATGAGCCAGAGCCACCCATGCATACAGGGAGGGGGACATGAGCCACGCATACAGGGGGGATGGGAGATGAGCCAGAGCCACCCATGCATACAGGGAGGGGGAGATGAGCCACGCATACAGGGGGGATGGGAGATGAGCCAGAGCCACCCATGCATACAGGGAGGGGGAGATGAGCCAGGCATACGGGCGGGGATGGGAGATGAGCCAGAGCCACCCATGCATACAGGGAGGGGGAGATGAGCCACGCATACAGGGGGGATTGGGAGATGAGCCAGAGCCACCCATGCATACAGGGAGGGGATCATGAGCCACGCATACAAGGGGGGATGGGAGATGAGCCAGAGCCACCCATGCATGCAGGGAGGGGGAGGTGAACCAGGCATACAAGGGGGGATGGGAGATGAGCCAGAGCCACCCATGCATACAAGGAGGGGGAGATGAGCCAGGCATACAGAGGGGGGATGGGAGATGAGCCAGAGCCACCCATGCATACAGGGAAAGGGACATGAGCCACGCATACAGGGGGGATGGGAGATGAGCCAGAGCCACCCATGCATACAGGGAGGGGGACATGAGCCACGCATACAGGGGGGGATGGGAGATGAGCCAGTGCCACCTATGCATACAGGGAGGGGGACATGAGCCACTCATACAGGGGGGGATGGGAGATGAGCCAGAGCCACCCATGCATACAGGGAGGGGGAGATGAGCCACGCATACAGGGGGGGATGGGAGATGAGCCAGAGCCACCCATGCATACAGGGAGGGGGAGATGAGCCAGGCATACAGGGGGGGATGGGAGATGAGCCAGAGCCACCCATGCATACAGGGAGGGGGAGATGAGCCACGCATACAGGAGGGGGGAAGAGATGAGCCAGGCATGATGGGAGCGGAGAGCCAATGAGCCATGCATACAGGGAGGAGGGGGAGATGAGCCATGCATACAGGATGGGAGGGAGGGAGATGAGCCACGCATACAGGGAGGGGGGAGAGATGAGCCATGCATGGGGGGAGATGAGCCATGCATACATTATGGGAGGGGGGTGGGCCATTACACAGTATGCGTGGAGCATCATATGTGGCCATTATACAGTATGAAGCATCATGTGTGGCTATTATACAGTATTGAGCATCATGTGTGACCGCCCATTATACAGTATGGAGCATCATGTAGAGCCATTATACAATATGGAGCATCATGTGTTGCCTTTATACAGTATGGAGCACTGTGTGGCCATTATACAGTATGGAGCATCATATGTTGCCAATATACAGTATGGAGCATCATATGTGGCCATTATACAGTAAGGAGCATCATGTGTGGCTATTATACAGTAGTGAGCATCATGTGTGGCTATTATACAGTTTTGAGCATCATGTGTGGCCATTATACAGTGTGGAGCATCATGTAGAGCCATTATACAGTATGGAGCATCATGTGTTGCCTTTATACAGTATGGAGCACTGTGTGGCTAATATCCAGTATGGAGCACTGTGTGGCCATTATACAGTATGGAGCATCATATGTGGCCATTATACAGGATGGAGCATCATGTGTGGCTATTATACAGTATTGAGCATCATGTGTGGCCATTATACAGTGTGGAGCATCATGTAGAGCCATTATACAGTATGGAGCATCATGTGTTGCCTTTATACAGTATGGAGCACTGTGTGGCCAATATACAGTATGGAGCACTGTGTGGCCATTATACAGGATGGAGCATCATGTGTGGCTATTATCCAGTATCAGTGATCGCACATCAGAGGGGAGAGAAATAGAGTCCCCCGAGCCCCCCACGGTACCTATTAGTCCAGGTGATATCCCCCGGTCCTCGGTCCCTGATCCCCAGCCCACAGCTCCCGGCCCCCCTTCTTCTTCTCTGCTGGAAGAGAATGGCGGGCACATGCACAGTGCGCCCACCAAGATCTGCCAGCAGACACCCAGCAACCAGAGAGAATTTTCTCATTGGCTGCTGGGTTTTGATTACTGTGATATGTCCTATCACAATGATCAAAACCCCTAATATTTGATAAATATGGCAGCACTTGGGCTGTACCTCTCTCTTCTCTCCTTGTAGTTGTTTTGGGAGAGAAGAGAGAGACTACATTTCAAGTGCTGCCCTGTCAGTGATCAAAAACATAATTTCTGCATCCGCCAGCATCCCATTTACCCACCCCCGTTCTCCGTAATCCCTGCATCATCAGCAGAGGATTATAAAAAAAAATTATAATTTTTTTTTTCTAATAATTTTTTTAAAAATTTTTAGGGTTAGGGTTACGCATATTAGGGTTAGGGTTGCGCATCTTAGGATTACGCATATTAGGTTTAGGGTTACGCATATTAGGGTTAGGGTTACGCATATTAGGGTTACGCATATTAGGGTTAGGGTTACGCATATTAGGGTTACGCATATTAGGATTAGGGTTACGCATCTTAGGGTTACGCATATTAGGTTTAGGGTTACGCATATTAGGGTTAGGGTTACACATTAGGGTTAGGGTTACACATATTAGGGTTAGCAGAGGAAATAAATAAAATGGCCCGCAGAACTTTCAGCGCGGAGCAAGCTTACAGCCTGCTTTGCTCCGGCAGTGAAACAGAATCTGCCTCTGAAGCTGAGCAGCTTTCAGACAGTGATGACGACTCTTCCTCCACGGGATCCCCCAGCCCGGTCGTAGCGGAGTCGGTCGTCACTGCTGAAGCTTCAGAGGCAGGACCAAGTACCGCAGTCCCCCCACCGCTGTGGTATAATGACACCTCATTTTCCCCTCAAATTTCCCCTTTTTCTGCAGTCCCTGGAATAACAGTAGATGTCGCCAATTTTACCCCCCTTGATTTTTTTCAAATTTTTATTAGCCCCGAAGTCCTGCAATTAATCGTCCACCAAACAAACCTATATGCCCGGCAATATATTTCACAAAAAACCACTGCCTTTCATTCCCGTTCCTAGATCCCCACAAATGTCCCCGAAATAAAAAAATTCTTAGGCCTCACCTTGAATATGGGTTTAGTAAAAAAAAAAACACACTCCGATCTTACTGGGCAACAAAAGCTATCCACAGCACCCCTGTATTTGCAGCCGTCATGCCCAGATTCCGTTACGAAGCCCTGATGAGATTCCTCCACTTCAGTGACAATTCCCAAGCCCCCCCAAGAACTGACCCCAACTATGATCGGCTAAATAAACTGAGACCCCTAATTTCCCTCCTAAAAACTTAATTTCTAAATTCCTATACCCCAGAGCAAAATGTGGCAGTAGACGATTCCTTGATGAGCTACAAGGGCCATCTGTCATTCCACCAATTTATTCCCTCCAAGAGAGCCAAATACGGCATAAAATTATACAAAACTTGAGAGAGCTCATCAGGGTACACGTCCACCTTCCTAATTTATGAAGGTAGGGACCGCCAAATAAACCCCCCAAACTGCCCCCAGACAATTGGTATCCCAGGCAAAATTGTCTGGGAGCTAATGATGCCCTTTCTCCATCAAGGGTACCACGTGTATACTGACAACTACTACACGAGCATCCCCCTATACAAATCCCTCCATGATGCAAATACAGGGGCCTGTGGGACAGTCAGGAAAAATAGAGTGGGGTTTCCGTCACAGTTGGTGTCCAGACATTTGGAGAGGGGGGCGTCATTCTCACTCGCAAGTGACCAACTTCTTGCAGTGAAGTGGAAAGACAGGAAGGACGTCTACATGCTTTCCACACTGCATGTGGACACCACTGTGACGGTCAGAGAGAGGGGTGCCACCAGGGACAAGGAAAAACCAGTCTGCGTCACAGACTATAACAAATATATGGGTGGCTTAGACTTGTCAGACCAGGTTCTGCAACCATACCTGGTCAAGAGGAAGACAAGGGCCTGGTACAAAAAGGTGGCAATCTACCTTTTTCAAACTGCCACATATAACAGCTTTGTCCTGTATAAAAAGTCCCAAGGACCACTTACGTTCCTGCACTTTCAGGAAAAAGTTGTAGAGAGCCTCATATTTGAGTCAATGGCACCGGGGGAAACCTTCGAATCTGAGGATTCCCGGAGACTTGCAGAACGCCATTTTCCTCACCCTGTCCCTGTCGCTCCCACCCAAAGGTATCCTCAAAAAAGTTGCCGAGTTTGCAGAAAGCATGGCAGACAGAGTGATTCCCGATTCTATTGCCCCCACATGCCCATCCCAACCAGGCCTTTGTATCTCCCCCTGTTTTGAGACCTACCACACCACCTACAATTATTAGTTTTTGTTTTTTTTTCAATAATTTTTATTTTCTGCTTAGTGGCTCCAGTAGAACAATTTGGAACAATTGATGAAGAATATTTTAATTAGTAGATCCCATTTTACCCCATTTCACAATTAATTCCAGAACTTGATCAATCCCATGCCAAACTACTATCCCAACAAATTCTCATCCACGTACCCACGTCTGTACGCTCTAGAGTGTGGACCCTGCAAATGTTCTTGCAAAGTCAGGACATTTGAAAATTCTAGGACTCGATCAATCCCATACCAAACTACTATTCCAACAAATTCTCATCCACGTACCCACGTCAATAAGCGTTAAAATGTGGACCCCAGAAATGATCTTGAAAAGTGAGATCATCTGAAAATGAATTCTAGGATTTGATTACTCACAAACATTTTTGACCATTTATCTAACTTTGACTGTTTTTACGACTGTCTTGCTACACAAAACTTCCATTTATATTACTTATATTTATGTTGATGATACGGGCATGATCATTTTATGGTAGGATTTCTAAAAAATTAGGAAGTTCCTTACTTATACACTATGGGCTTTACTTTATGGTTCTTGCCGAACCTCTGGTACCAACCAGACAATACTTTCTATAGAGAACTGGTTGTTTTGTGCCTATAGCGGTTCTGACCTTGGCGGGTGGGAGCTTGTTATGGTGTACCACGTCTATTGGCACATTCGTCTCTCATATAGGGATTGATGGAGCTAAAAGGATGTTGTACGACCAGTCTCTGAAAGTGTCTGCCATTCTAGTCCTGATGGTGTTCTTTCATCTTTGGAACAAACTCCGCTTTGCCACATAGTTGGCTGCATTTTCCTCCACATTTTGCCCTTCATTCCAGTACAGTTTATTCTTCCTGCTACAATATACGCAAATGCGGGACAACTGTTTTGTTAGCAAGACCAATTTTATAATCAGCCAATGTGTTTTAGGAGCATGCCTCCCTCTGTGAGTAATAATTCCTGGAAGGATTTTCTTGCTTGCTCAATGTCTCTAGAAGCTTTGAATGGGTCCTGGATCTTCAATTTCACCCTAAAGACCAAATGGTGTGCCATCTATTATAGACACTGCTTTGTCACCAGTACTCACATTGGTGTCATATTGGATATATTTCTGAACACTTAAAGACTATGAATGTTATGAACTGGTGATTCAGAACGACAATGGACCTGGTGAATACGAGCACAGAAAATGACCTGATAGTTGCTAATCACATAGGACGAGCTCTGAGACGTGGGAACTCTGCTGACCGCAATCCCTAATCCTATCACACCACACTAGAGGTAGCCGTGGAGCGCTCCTGACCAGACCTAGGCGCCTCGGGCACAGCCTGAGAAACTAGCTAGCCCTGAAGATAGAAAAATAAGCCTACCTTGCCTCAGAGAAATTCCCCAAAGGAAAAGGCAGCCCCCCACATATAATGACTGTGAGTAAAGATGAAAATACAAACACAGAGATGAAATAGATTTTAGCAAAGTGAGGCCCGACTTACTGAATAGACCGAGGATAGGAAAGATAGCTTTGCGGTCAGCACAAAAACCTACAAACAACCACGCAGAGGGCGCAAAAAGACCCTCCGCACCGACTAACGGTACGGAGGTGCTCCCTCTGCGTCCCAGAGCTTCCAGCAAGCAAAACAACCAATATAGCAAGCTGGACAGAAAAAATAGCAAACAAAAATAATACAAGCAGAACTTAGCTTATGCAGGGCAGACAGGCCACAAGAACGATCCAGGAGAGAGCAAGACCAATACTGGAACATTGACTGGAGGCCAGGAACAAAGAAATAGGTGGAGTTAAATAGAGCAGCACCTAACGACTTAACCTCGTCACCTGAGGAAGGAAACTCAGAAGCCGCAGCCCCACTCACATCCACCAAAGGAAGCTCATGGACAGAACCAGCCGCAGTACCACTCATGACCACAGGAGGGAGCCTGACCACAGAATTCACAACAGTACCCCCCCTTGAGGAGGGGTCACCGAACCCTCACCAGAGCCCCCAGGCCGACCAGGATGAGCCAAATGAAAGGCACGAACCAGATCGGCAGCATGAACATCAGAGGCAAAGACCCAGGAATTATCTTCCTGACCATAACCCTTCCACTTAACCAGGTACTGGAGTTTCCGTCTCGAAATTCGAGAATCCAAAATCTTCTCCACTATATACTCCAACTCCCCCTCAACCAAGACTGGGGCAGGAGGATCAACGGATGGAACCACAGGTGCCACGTATCTCCGCAACAATGACCTATGGAATACATTATGGATGGAAAAAGAAGCTGGAAGGGTCAAACGAAAAGACACAGGATTAAGAACCTCAGAAATCCTATACGGACCAATGAAACGAGGCTAAAACTTAGGAGAGGAAACTTTCATAGGAATATAACGAGACGACAACCAAACCAAATCCCCAACACGAAGTCGGGGACCCACACAGCGCCTGCGGTTAGCGAAACGTTGAGCCTTCTCCTGGGACACCACAGTATCCACACCAGGACAGTCCGAAGACTTAACCTGCCCTGAAGAGAAACGAGGATGGAAACCAGAATTGCAGAAAAACGGCGAAACCAAAGTAGCCGAGCTGGCCCGATTATTAAGGGCGAACTCAGCCAAAGGCAAAAAGGACACCCAATCATCCTGATCAGCAGAAACAAAACATCTCAGATATGTTTCCAAGGTCTGATTGGTTCGTTCAGTTTGGCCATTTGTCTGAGGATGGAAAGCCGAGGAAAAAGACAAATCAATGCCCATCCTAGCACAAAAGGCTCGCCAAAACCTCGAAACAAACTGGGAACCTCTGTCAGAAACGTTCTCCGGAATGCCATGTAAACGAACCACATGCTGGAAAAACAATGGCACCAAATCAGAGGAGGAGGGCAACTTAGACAAGGGTACCAAATGGACCATCTTAGAGAAGCGATCACAAACCACCCAAATGACCGACATCTTTTGAGAGATGGGGAGATCCGAAATAAAATCCATAGAGATATGTGTCCAGGGCCTCTTCGGGACCGGCAAGGGCAAAAGCAACCCACTGGCACGAGAACAGCAGGGCTTAGCCCGAGCACAAATCCCACAGGACTGCACAAACGAATGCAGATCCCGCGACAGAGACGGCCACCAAAAGGATCTAGCCACCAAATCTCTGGTACCAAAGATTCCAGGATGACCAGCCAACACCGAACAATGAACCTCAGAGATAACTCTACTCGTCCATTTGTCAGGGACAAACAGTTTCTCCGTTGGGCAACGGTCAGGTCTATTAGCCTGAAATTTTTGCAGCACCCGCCGCAAATCAGGGGAGATGGCAGACAAAATTACCCCCTCTTTGAGAATACCCGCCGGCTCAGGCAACCCCGGAGAGTCGGGCACAAAACTCCTAGACAGGGCATCCGCCTTCACATTTTTAGAGCCCGGAAGGTACGAAACCACAAAGTCAAAACGGGAGAAAAACAGCGACCAACGAGCCTGTCTAGGATTCAACCGTTTGGCAGACTCGAGATAAGTCAAGTTCTTGTGATCAGTCAAGACCACCACGCGATGCTTAGCTCCTTCAAGCCAATGACGCCACTCCTCGAATGCCCACTTCATGGCCAGCAACTCTCGATTGCCAACATCATAATTACGCTCAGCAGGCGAAAACTTCCTGGAAAAGAAGGCACATGGTTTCATCACCGAGCCATGAGAACTTCTTTGCGACAAAACAGCTCCTGCTCCAATTTCACAAGCATCCACCTCGACCTGGAACGGGAGCGAAACATCTGGCTGGCACAACACAGGGGCAGAAGAAAAACGACGCTTCAACTCCTGAAAAGCTTCCACAGCAGCAGAAGACCAATTGACCACATCAGCACCCTTCTTGGTTAAATCAGTCAACGGTTTAGCAATACTAGAAAAATTATTGATGAAGCGACGATAAAAATTAGCAAAGCCCAGGAACTTTTGCAGACTCTTCAGAGATGTCGGCTGAGTCCAATCATAAATGGCCCGAACCTTAACAGGGTCCATCTCGATAGTAGAAGGGGAAAAAATGAAACCCAAAAATGAAACCTTCTGAACACCAAAGAGACACTTTGACCCCTTCACAAACAAAGAATTCGCACGCAGGACCTGGAACACCATTCTAACCTGCTTCACGTGCGACTCCCAATCATCCGAGAAGACCAAAATATCATCCAAGTATACAATCAGGAATTTATCCAGCTACTCTCGGAAGATGTCATGCATAAAGGACTGAAATACTGATGGAGCATTGGAAAGCCCGAATGGCATAACCAGGTACTCAAAATGGCCCTCGGGCGTATTAAATGCTGTTTTCCATTCATCGCCCTGTTTAATACGCACAAGATTATACGCACCACGAAGATCTATCTTGGTGAACCAACTAGCCCCCTTAATCCGAGCAAACAAATCAGACAGCAGCGGCAAGGGGTACTGAAATTTGACTGTGATTTTATTTAGAAGGCGGTAATCAATACAAGGTCTCAACGAACCATCCTTCTTGGCCACAAAAAAGAACCCTGCCCCCAATGGCGACGACGACGGGCGAATATGACCCTTCTCCAAGGATTCCTTTACGTAACTCCGCATAGCGGCGTGCTCAGGTACAGACAAATTAAACAGTCGACCTTTAGGAAACTTACTACCAGGAATCAAATCGATAGCACAATCACAATCCCTATGCGGAGGTAGGGCATTGGACTTGGGCTCATCAAATACATCCCGGTAATCTGACAAGAACTCTGGGACCTCAGAAGGGGTGGATGATGAAATAGACAGAAATGGAACATCACCATGTACCCCCTGACAACCCCAGCTGGACACAGACATAGATTTCCAATTCAATACTGGGTTATGGACTTGTAGCCATGGCAACCCCAACACAACCACATCATGCAGATTCTGCAACACCAAAAAGCGAATATCCTCCTGATGCGCAGGAGCCATGCACATGGTCAGTTGGGTCCAATACTGAGGCTTATTCTTGGCCAAAGGCGTAGCATCAATTCCTCTCAATGGAATAGGATGCTGCAAGGGCTCCAAGAAAAACCCACAGCGCCTAGCAAACTCCAAGTCCATCAAATTCAGGGCAGCGCCTGAATCCACAAATGCCATGACAGAATAGGATGACAAAGAGCAGATCAAAGTAACAGACAAAAGAAATTTCGACTGTACCGTACCAATGGTGGCAGACCTAGCGAACCGCTTAGTGCGCTTAGGACAATCGGAGATAGCATGAGTGGAATCACCACAGTAAAAACATAGCCCATTCTGACGTCTGTGTTCTAGCCGTTCAGCTCTGGTCAAAGTCCTATTACATTGCATAGGCTAAGGTTTATGCTCAGATAATACCGCCAAATGGTGCACAGTTTTACGCTCACGTAAGCGTCGATCGATCTGAATGGCCAAAGACATAGACTCATTCAGACCAGCAGGCATAGGAAATCCCACCATGACATCCTTAAGGGCTTCAGAGAGACCCCTTCTGAAAATTGCTGCCAGAGCACATTCATTCCATTGAGTGAGCACAGACCACTTCCTAAACTTCTGACAATATATCTCTACCTCATCCTGACCCTGACACAGAGCCAGCAAGATCTTCTCTGCCTGATCCACTGAATTAGGTTCATCATAAAGCAACCCGAGCGCCAGAAAAAACGCATCAATATCACATAATGCAGGATCTCCTGGCGCAAGGGAAAATGCCCAGTCTTGAGGGTCGCCACGTAATAAAGAAATAATGATCTTTACTTGATAAACTGGGTCACCAGAGGAGCGGGGTTTCAAAGCCAGAAATAGTTTACAATTAATTTTGAAATTCAGAAACTTAGCTCTATCTCCAGAAAATAACTCAGGAATAGGAATTTTAGGTTCTAACATAGGATTCTGAACCACCAAATCTTGAATGTTCTGTACACTTATAGCGAGATTATCCATCAAAGAGGACAGACCCTGAATGTCCATGTCTACACCTGTGTTCTGAACCACCCTGATGTAAAGGGGAAAAGAAAGACAAAACACAGTGCAAAGAAAAAAAAATGGTCTCAGAACTTCTCTTTTCCCTCTATTGAGAAGCATTAGTACTTTGGGCCTCCAGTACTGTTATGAACTGGTGATTCAGAACCACAATGGACCTGGTGAATACGAGCACAGAAAATGACCTGATAGTTGCTAATCACATAGGACGAGCTCTGAGACGTGGGAACTCTGCTGACCGCAATCCCTAATCCTATCACACCACACTAGAGGTAGCCGTGGAGCGCTCCTAACCAGACCTAGGCGCCTCGGGCACAGCCTGAGAAACTAGCTAGCCCTGAAGATAGAAAAATAAGCCTACCTTGCCTCAGAGAAATTCCCCAATGGAAAAGGCAGCCCCCCACATATAATGACTGTGAGTAAAGATGAAAATACAAACACAGAGAAGAAATAGATTTTAGCAAAGTGAGGCCCGACTTACTGAATAGACCACGGATAGGAAAGATAGCTTTGCGGTCAGCACAAAAACCTACAAACAACCACGCATAGGGCGCAAAAAGACCCTCCGCACCGACTAACGGTACGGAGGTGCTCCCTCTGCGTCCCAGAGCTTCCAGCAAGCAAAACAACCAATATAGCAAGCTGGACAGAAAAAATAGCAAACAAAAGTAATACAAGCAGAACTTAGCTTATGCAGGGCAGACAGGCCACAAGAACGATCCAGGAGAGAGCAAGACCAATACTGGAACATTGACTGGAGGCCAGGAACAAAGAACTAGGTGGAGTTAAATAGAGCAGCACCTAACGACTTAACCTCGTCACCTGAGGAAGGAAACTCAGAAGCCGCAGCCCCACTCACATCCACCAAAGGAAGCTCATGGACAGAACCAGCCGCAGTACCACTCATGACCACAGGAGGGAGCCTGACCACAGAATTCACAACATATGAAATAAAATTTGAGGTGTGTTCCTCAGAACTTGCAAAAAAGAATCATAAAAAAGACAGTGAAAAAAATGCAAATTGTAAATGTTCAAGCTTGTGTTGCATCAACTGCATAAAAAATGGTGGCATCAAACTACTCATTACCTCCCTAGATAAATAGATTAGAGGGTACAATTTATGAAAAAAAGACATTTATGGGGGATTTCTGTTGCTCTTGAACCATGCAGGCTCTGCCAGTATAACAATCTATTTCAGATAAAGTCAAATTTGTCACATTGTGCCCCTTTCTGTCCAAGCCCTGCCATTTGTCCAAACAGAACTTTTTGACTACATATGGGATAATGGGTAAAGAATTGTGGGGTCCACTTTTTGATGTTATTTCTGAAAAAAGTGAGAAATTCAGGTCTAAAACAAGATTTTCGTGGAAAAAAATGAATTTTTTCAATATGACGACCTAATGTTATCAAACTATGTGTCGTACATGTGGGTTCAAATTGCTCAATATATCCCTGATTAAAATCTTTGAGGGGTGTAGTTTCCAAAATGGGGTCAGTTGTGGGGGGTTTCTGCTGTTAGGCACATCTACAAACCCAAAATGGCGTCCGCTCTCACAATTAAGAAATTAAAAAGTCAAACGGCACTCCTTCCCTTCCGAGCTCCACAGTGTGCCCAAACAGAGGTTTACCCCCACATATGGCATATCGACATACTTAGGACAAATTGCACAACAACTTTTGGGGTCCAATTTCTCTTGCTACCCTTGGGAAAATAAAATATTGGGGGTGAAAAGATCATTTTTGTGAGAAAAAAAAAGATTTTTAATTTTTTCGGCTCTACGTTATAAACTTGTGTGAAGTACTTGGGGGTTCAAAGTGTTGACCACACACCTAGATAAGTTCCTTAGGGGATCTAGTTTCTAAAATGGGGTCACTTGTTGGGGGTTTCCACTGTTTAGGCACATCAGTGGCTCTCCAAACGCGACATGGTGTCCGATCTCAATTCCAGGGAATTCTGTGTTGAAAAAGTCAAATGGCGCTCCTTCCCTTCTGAGCTCTCCTGTGCACCCAAACAATGGTTCACCCCCACGTATGGGGTATCAACATACTCAGGACAAATTGCACAACAACTTTTGGGGTCCAATTTCTCTTGCTACCCTTGGGAAAATAAAAAATTGGGGGTAAAAAGATCATTTTTGTGAAAAAAAATGATTTTCAATTTTTTCGGCTCTACGTTATAAACTTGTGTGAGGCACTTGGGGGTTCAAAGTGTTAGCCACACACCTAGATAAGTTCCTTGTGGGGTCTAGTTTACAAAATGGCGTCACTTGTGTGGGGTTTCCACTGTTTAGGCACATCAGCGGCTCTCCAAATGCGACATGGTGTCCGATCTCAATTTTAGGGAATTCTGTGTTGAAAAAGTCAAATGGCGCTCCTTCCCTTCTGAGCTCTACTGTGCACCCAAACAATGGTTCACCCCCACATACGGGTATCGACATACTCAGCACAAATTGAACAACAACTTTTGGGGTCCAATTTCTCTTGCTACCCTTGGGAAAATAAAAAAATTGGGGTTGTAAAAATCATTTTTGTGAAAAAAATATGATTTATAATTTTTTCAGCTCTACGTTATAAACTTGTGTGAAGCACTTGGGGGTTCAAAGTGTTGACCACACACCTAGATAAGTTCCTTAGGGGGTCTAGTTTCCAAAATGGGGTCACTTTTGGGGGGTATCCACTGTATAGGCACATCAGCGACTCTCCAAATGCGACATGGTGTCCGATCTCAATTCCAGGGAATTCTGTATTGAAAAAGTCAAATGGCGCTCCTTCCCTTCTGAGCTCTACTGTGCACCCAAACAATGGTTCACCCCCACATACGGGTAACGACATTCTCAGGACAAATTGCACAACTTTTGAGGTCCAATTTCTCTTGCTACCCTTGGTAAAATAAAAAATTGGGGGTGAAAAGATCATTTTTGTGAAAAAAATATGATTTATAATTTTTTTGGCTCTACGTTATAAACTTGTGTGAAGCACTTGGGGGTTCACAGTGTTGACCACACACCTAGATAAGTTCCTTGGGGGGTCTAGTTTCCAAAATGGGGTCAGTTGTGGGGGGTTTCCACTGTTTAGGCACATCAGCGACTCTCCAAACGCGACATGGTGTCCGATCACAATTCCAGGGAATTCTGTGTTGAGAAAGTTAAATGGCGCTCCTTCCCTTCTGAGCTCTGCTGTGCACCCAAACCGTGGTCCCCCCTACATATGGGGTATCGGCATTCTCCGGACAAATTGCACAACAAATTTTGTGGTTCATTTTCTCTTTTTACACTTGTGAAAATAAAAAAAATTGGTTCTGAAGTAAAATGTTTGTGAAAAAACGTTAAATGTTAATTTTTTCCTTCCACATTGCTTCAGTTCCTGTGCAGCAACTGAAGGGTTAATAAAGTTCTTGAATGTGGTTTTGTGCCCCTTGAGGGGTGCAGTTTTTAGAATGGTATCATTTTTGGTCATTTCCTGCCATATAGACCCCTAAAAATGACTTCAAATGTGAGGTGGTCCCTAAAAAAATGGTTTTGTAAATTTTGCTGTAAAAATAAGAAATTGCTGGTCAAAGTTTAACCCTTATAACTCCCTAATAAAAAAAATTTTGTTTCCAAAATTGTGGTTATGTAAAGTAGACATATGGGAAATGTTATTTTTTTGACCATTTTGTGTGACATATCTCTCTGATGTAACAGCATAAAAATTCAAAGTTTGAAAATTGCAAAATTTTCAAAATTTGCGCCATATTTCCATTTTTTTAATAAATAAATGCAAGTAATATTGAAGAAATGTTACCACTATCATGAAGTACAATATGTCACGGAAAAACATTCTCAGAATCAGCAGGATCCGTTGAAGCGTTTCCAAGTTATAACCTCATAAAGGGACAGTGGTCAGAATTGTAAAAATAGGCTCGGTCATTAAGTACCAAATTGGCTCTGTCACTAAGGGGTTAATACAGTCTGTTATGTCACCCTGAGGCCTGGTGTATCTGTGATGGAAAAATCATTGTTTCACAGGCATAAGTGCATAGTTCTCTGTGCTAGCCTTGTTCTACTGTTTCTATTTTTTATTTGTTTTTTAAATTCACCAAAAACCAAAGACATATTTAATAAAGTCTGTTATGTCAGGCTGAGGACTGGTGTTTCTGTGTTTGAAAAATCGTATTTCCCTAGGCATAAGTAGCATAGTTCTGTGTGCTAGCCTGGTTCTACTGTTTTTTTTTTTTTTAATTCACCAAAATGCCCAAAATTTTTTAATACAGTCTGTTTTGTAAGGCTGAGGCCTGGTGTTTCTGTGTTTGAAAAATCGTAGCTTTGCAGGCATACTGATCAGATATAATTTAGCTCCAAATAAATACATTTGTGTTGAACTTTTGAAATAGCGCAGTAGTCCATTTAAAATGGGCAAGGCAAGGGGCAAGGGATGGGGAAGTGGATGTGATGCTGATGGTGCATGCAGAGGACGAGGATGTGGCCAAGCTGAAAGTGGGCCACAACAAAGACCCACATCTTCTCGCTCGACCTTCCTGTCCTGTAGTTTCTACGGGACCGCAGCACACCACTATTGAAGCCAGAGCAGTGTGAAATGGTTGTTGGTTCGATAGCGGATAATGCTTCCAGTCACTTAGCCACAACCACCACCACCATGTCTTCCACACTGTCAAGTGAGAGTAGCTGTGAGTGTGGACCGGATATTCCTCTCCCTGATCCTCCTTCCTCCCACCATGCTGAGTGCCATGAGACAACTGATCCCACACTTGGATACTCCGAAAAGCTGTTCAGTTTTCCCTTTCAAGATTCCGAACTCTCAGCCTGTCAACTTGAAGTGGGGCCAGATGAGATTGCATGTAGCGATGCCCAAAGCTTTGAACAGCCACGGTCACGCAAAGGCGATAGTGGGTATGTGTCACAAGAGGTGGATGATGATGAGGCACAATTGCCAGAAAGTCAGGAGGAGGAGCAGGGTGCAGATGTGGAAGACGAGGTGGTGGATGACATAGTGACTGACCCAACCTGGCAGGAGGACATGCATAGCGAGGACAGCAGCACCCATGGGGAAGTAGGCATATCACCCCAACAGGTAGGAAGAAGCAGTGTGATGGCCACAGACAGAAGGCGCGTATCCGTTCCCTGTAACACCAACATGAGGGAAGATGCCATTCCAACTGTTAGATCTTCCCGAGTCTGGTTATTTTTAAAGACTCTGCCGATAACCCCAAACAGGCCATTTGCAGCACCTGCCATGCCCGCATCAGCAGGGGTAGCAAAACAACGAGCTTGACTACCACCAGCATGATCAGGCACATGGCAGCAAAGCAACCGACTTTGTGGGCCGAACCCCAGGCTACAGGAACACTGCCTGCAGGTGACACCACTGCTTCTTCCACTGTTTTGCGTAGAAGCCAATCCCCAGTCCACCGTGCATGTGAAGATGCCTCTAGCCTTGCACCTGTTATTGCCCACAGTCAAGCAGCACCATCATCAAGCCCGTCCTTGTCCCAGCACAGCCTTCAGTTGTCTATACTCCGGTCATTGGAACGCCAGCAGAAATACCCAGCCAACGCCCCACAAGCCACAGTTCTAAATTCTAACATTTCTCTTCTGCTTGCGCTCGAAATGTTGCCTTTTAGGCTCGTTGAGATGGAAGCTTTCCACAACCTGATAGTGGCGGCCGTCCCAAGGTACTCGGTCCCCAGTCACCACTTTTTCTCACAGTGTGCCATACCGGCATTACACCAGCATGTGTCCCGCAACATTACCCATTCCCGCAGCAATGCTGTTACTTGGAAAGTCCACCTAACCACTGACACGTGGAGAAGTGCTTGTGGGCAGGAACGGTACATCTCAATGATGGCACACTGGGCTAACATAGTGGAAGCCGGGACCCAGTCAGATTTTGGGATGGAACACATCCTCCCCACGCCGAGGATTGCTGGCCCTATGTCAATCAGGGTTGCCCCCACAGTCTATAGCTCCTGCACCTCCTCCTTCTCTTCTGCCTCCATCTCTGAAATCAACACATCAGTCAGAAATTGGAAGCACTGCAGCACTGCCTCAGCCAAGCAGCAACAGGCTGTGCTGAAGCTAATCTGCATAGGTGACAAACCGCACAATGCAGAAAAGTTGTGGACAGCGCTGAAAGAGCAGTCAGATATTTGGATGACACCGCTGAACCTACAGCCAGGCATGGTCATGTGTGACAATGGCTGGAACCTAGTGGAGGCTCTGAGGCAAGGTGAGATCACACACGTACCTTGCCTGGCCCATGTGCTTAACCTCGTGGTTCAACGTTTTCTGAAAAGCTGCCGGGTGCGGTCAGATCTGCTAGTGAAAGTACACCGTCTGTTTGCCCATTTTAGAAAGTAATCTACAGCTTCAGCCACCCTTGCCGTGCTTCAGCAGCGTTTGCAGCTTCCGGCTCACGAACTGGTGTGTGATGTCCCCACGCACTGGAACTCTATGCTGCATATGTTGGAAAGGATTTGTGAGCAGAAGAGGGCAGTTGTTGACTACCAACATCAACAAGGCCGTTGATATTCAGTTCAGACTCCACACATAAGACATATGTACCATCCTCCAAAACTTTGAGGACTGCACCAAGATGGTGAGTGGAAATGGCGCCATAATTAGCGTCACCATCCTGCTTTTCATTGCATTCTGAAAACCTCTCTGCTCACAATTAAAGAGGATGCATTGCAGGCAGATCACGAGGATATGGATCAAGGAACAATGCAGGGGGATTACACTCACCCCAGCTCATGTCTTCCCAACGTGGATTGGTAGGCAATGAGGAGGAGGAGGAAGAACAGGAGCTACTTTCATGCACAATAGATGGTACTACAAGCATAGCTATCATAGCATCTGTTCAGTGGGGATGACCTGAGAACAGGGAGGAGGAGGATGAGGATGAGGAGGAGGAGGACAGCATGGTTAGTCGTCCTGTTGGTGAGGACTCGGAAGTCTTGCCTGTCAGCAGTCTGGCACCCATGGCTGACTTTATGTTGCGCTGCATTTCATGTGACATACAGTATTACATATTACATGGGTATCCATGCTTTTGTATGTCTTCTTGCTTTTTGGTTTCGTAAGCGTTTCACGTGACCCTCGCATTATAAAACTTTTTGGGGACACTCATTACTGGATGGTGACACTTCTAGACCCACGCTACAAGGAGAATTTTCAATCTCTTCTGCTAGAGGCAGAGAGGTGTACTAAAATGTTGCAGTACCAGAGGGGCCTTGTAGCGGAATTACTTAGAAAATTCCCATGTGAGAACGCTGGCAGCAGACGTCAGAGTTTGTTGTAGAACCAACGGGTCCAAGCGAGGGAGACAGAAGTACAATCCAGCTCAGGCAGGGGAAAAATGGCAAAGTTTTGGGACAGTTTTCTCAGACCTTCCCATCGTGCCGGCACAGAGGCAAGGGGTGCTGTCACAAGAAGTGCAGTGTTTAGGAAGATGCAAAGGGAGTACCTTGCAGATCGTACAAACGTCCTCCGGGATTCCTCTGTGTCTTTTAATTATTGGGTATCCAAGCTGGACACATGGCATGAACTGGCTCTCTATGGCTTGGAGGTCTTGGCCTGCGCTGCTGCTAGCGTTCTGTCAGAGCGGGTTTTTAGTGCCGCTGGTGGAATCATTACAGATAAACACATCCACCTGTCAACTGAAAATGCTGACAGGCTGACTCTTATAAAAATGAACAAGGGCTGGATTAGGCAAGACTTCTGTACACCACCAAGTGAAAACAGTGAAATATAACCTCTAATACATTTTCTGTTTTGGGGAGGTATATTCTCATGCACCTCTTCACAACTACATATGGGTATACACTTCCAGATTTGGTCTGTTTGTTGTTATCCTCCTCCTTATCATCATCCTCATCATCCACAACTAGTAGAACACCCGGATGAATGGATTCTGTGATGCCAAAGTCACAAATTTTTGTTATGCAAGGGTGTTTTTATGATGCCCGTTACTAATTGGAAACCAAAAAGATTTAATTCCAAAGGGGAAATGTCATAAAAAAGATATGTAAGTCTATTATTCCCATTTGTTCTTACATTTTCCATTTTCCCTATCTCTGGTCAGTCCTCTAATGAGGTAGTGTATACCTCTACAATAGAAAATTATCCAAAGACTTTTATACTTGGCCTAGGACAACTCATAAAGTCTCATGGATTCAAATACCAGCTTTATGCTGATGACACTCAGATCTACCTTTCTGGCTCAGATGTCAACTCCATGCTGTCCAGAATCCTGGAGTGTCTATCAGCCATATCCTCCTTCTACTCCTGTCGCTTCCTCAAACTCAATGTGGACCAATCTGAACTCATCATCTTTCCTCCATCTCATAGATCTTCCTTACCTGACCTATCTATCGCAATGAACAACGGGCCTACCTGATAATACCCTTGCACCTCTCCAGTCCATCCTTAACTCTGCTACCCGATCAATTAATCTCTCTCCTCGCTACTCCTTTGCTTCCCCCCTCTGCAAATCTCTTCACTGGCTCCCATTCCCTCAGTGTATCCAGTTCAAATTACTAATACTGAGCTACAAAGCCATCCATAACCTGTCTCCTCCATATATCTCTGAACTAATCTCCTCCACACTTATTCGCTCCTCACCCAACCGCCTCCAAGACATCTCCCGAATATCCCCCATCCTCTGGAATTCTTTACCCCAACACGTCTGACCATCAACCACACTCGGATCCTTCAGACGGAACCTGAAAACCCACCTATTCAAGAAAGCCTACAGCCTGCAATGACCCTAATGCCTCCCCACCACTACCGAAGCTACCGCCTCACCAACAGCGGAGCTCCTGCAACCCTCATCCTATTGTCTCCATCCCCACCATCCTGCAGAATGCAAGCCCGCAAGGGCAGGGTCCTCGCCCCTCTGTATCAGTCTTTAATTGTTAGTTTGCTTACTGTAAGTGACATCTGTAATTTGTATGTAACCCCTTCTGATTTACAACACCATGGAATCAATGGTGCTATATAAATAAATAATAATAATATTATATTTTTATTTATAGCCATGTCTGTGAGCTGTTGCTAGGGACAAACATATGTCATTGGACACATTCTGGAGTCAAATCTATGAACCTGTGTTCGCCCCTCCCTTTTGTTATTTACTTTCATCGGTGGATTCACATTTTGTATTTATTTGTTTGATTTCATTTTGATTTATATATATGTCTCCTCATTCTCTACCTCTAGATCACCAGGCTTAAAGTCTTCTGTGCTGCTACAGGCAGTCCAAGTTTTGGCAAGGGTGTCCCATAGTATATTTTGTGTCTAGGAGACACACTCCTTTACATTGGGCCTAGATTTAATGAGGCCTTCAGCAATGTCTCCTCATTCTCCACCACTAGATCACCATGCTGAAAGTGTTCTGTGCTGCTATAGGCAGTCCATTTTTTGGCAAGGGTGTCTATGATGCCAATAGTATATTTTCAAAAAATGTATCCCCCTTGGAGAAATGTTTGTCAGCCCATGCACTGCGTGTATGGGCATTACAAGTCTAGGAGACACAGTCCTTTACATTGGGTCTAATTTTTAATGAGGCCTTCAGCAATGTCTCCTCATTCACCACCACTTGATCATCACGCTGAACGTGTTCTGTGCTGCTAGTGCAGCG
Organism: Ranitomeya imitator; assembly: GCF_032444005.1. Classification (NCBI taxonomy): domain Eukaryota; kingdom Metazoa; phylum Chordata; class Amphibia; order Anura; family Dendrobatidae; genus Ranitomeya; species Ranitomeya imitator. The sequence goes on along the minus strand of NC_091285.1, from coordinate 254,090,157 downwards.
CCCCAGAGACCTGGTCGTTGCAGTATGACACTCTGCCACTAAGGGGAGTGATGGTACGTCTGATGGCACAAAGAGTTCTCCTGACCAGGTATCACCAGAACACATTACACTTCACACTCCGGCCACTAGGGGGAGAAAAAGGCTTTATTTATTGGGCCACTCCTCACACTGGTAAAACTAGGGGTTGGGGAGGAAGTTAGTCAGAAGCTGACTGGGTTGGATTCAGGTAACATCCTGTGGCAGGGGGTGTTGCAGGGAGAAGACACAGGGGGGTCCCTGTCAGGCGTGGGAACCTGGCAGGTGCCTAGCGAACAGAGCAGAGCGTTACGGAACGTGTTTTGAATTCTGCTCCTGGGTTCCCTCTAGTGGTTGTTGATGGGAATGCAGTTGTCTCTGACTCGCAGTCCTGGCCAGGTGTATCGAATAATTACAATTCTGACTGGGATATTTAGGTGTGCAGGATCCTTTAGCCCTTGCCAGTCCTCAATGTTCCTTGTGAAGTGTTGGATCTCTTTCTGGCTTCTCCTGCTTGCTGCCAAATTCAGCAAAGATAAGTGTTTTGTTTTTGTATCTGTGGCACACTGCTGTGTGCTTGTTTCAGTTTTATTCCTGCTCTGTTTGTAGGATTCACTGGAGTTGCAGATGTACGCTCCTACATCTTTAGTTAGATGTAGGAAGTTTTTTGTATATTCTGCTGTGGATTTTTTTAATACTGACCGCACAGAACTCTGTCCTATCCTGTCCTATCTAGCTAGAGTGGCCTCCTGTGTTAAATCCTGTTTTTCTGCCTGTGTATGTTTTTTCCTCTCTGACTCACCGCCAATATTTGTGGGGGGCTGTCTATCCTTTGGGGATTTTCTCTGAGGCAAGATAGTATTCCGATTTCCATCTTTAGGGGTATTTAGTCCTCCGGCTGTGACGAGGTGTCTAGGTTTGTTAGGTACACTCCACGGCTACTCCTAGTTGCGGTGTTAAGTTCAGGACTGCGGTCAGTATAGTGGCCACTTTCTCCAGTGAAAGTTCTCATGCAGCTCCAAGGTCACCGGATCATAACAGGAACCACGCCTGCACTATCTTGCGGCAGTATCCTAAGGAAGAGACACGAAGGGAAGGATATTGTGGAACAGTGTAAACAAGATCAAGCACAAAGGAGTACCAGTAGGAGTCATGCCGTGAGACCGAGGCAACATCCTACTGAGGCACGTAGCCGGTGGCCAGAACACCGCGGGATTAACTGACTCTAGGCCTTACTTCGAACTCCGCAGGACAGTTAATTATAAGTTGGCTGTCTACCTTAAATTTCCTAAGAAGACATAGGGGGCAACAGTGGGAGAGGGGCATCTCTAGGGTCCCGGAAGACCTCCAGGCCTTCCCGTCATACGGGTGCGTCCTAGCCATAACATACCTGGGGGACGAGAAACTAGTAACATCTGGAACTAAAAAGAGAGAGAGCTGTAGAGAACGAACGAACGAGAACAGCAGTTGTGAGGACTATTCCGAATGCTCAGCAGGGTAGGACTACAACACACAGGCGCTAGTGGTAGGCAACGATTTCCATCTGCGAATGAAACTCTGGATGTGCCCATCGGACCGGCCGGTCTCTGATAGCCCTGTTAAATGTGCTCTTTATTGAGGATCCTGAAGTCTTCAGTAAAGAGGTAAAGAGACTGCAACCTTGTGTCCTCGTTATTGACTGCACCTCACACCATTACCATCTACCTTACTGGGAAGCCCTGGGGACATACTTCACCTGTGGGAAGGTATACCATCCAGCTGCCATTCCATCACCCCACCGGACCCCACAGCAGCGTCGGTCACCCTGACCGAACACCACAGGTGGCGTCACGAACCCCTGACAGACTGCATCACCTTTATTGGACGCCCCTTAGCAGGGTCGCGGACCGGGTCTAGCCACCGTGACAGCCTCAGAACCGAACCAGAGAGGCCCGGTACTGAGAACTCGTGGCCCTGTGTCTGGGGGCGCTCTAACTTGGCGTCACGAACAGGATCCTACTTAAGCCTGGGAAGCAGGTCATGTGTGCCTTGGAACTGTGATTGAAACGTGTTGGACTGTGATTTATTGCAAGGACTGTGTATTGCTATCTGCCGCAAGATTCCCGCCAAAACTGCCACCATTATAGCGCCACGAGGAGCGCAAGAGAAGAAGAAGGGCGTGGAAGTGGGCGTGAGTAAGCTGGAGAGCGCGAAAGATAATGGCCGCCCAGTCTAAGTATTGTTGTATCCTTAGGGCGGGCCCGTCAGCCGCTGAGGTCCGCCTTCTCATCCTTTATGGAGGGTGGGGACAGTGGGGACGGAGCCGCCCCCGAAAAAGAGCCCGGGAAAAAGATCCAGAGGAGGGGACGAAGATGGTGACTTCCAGGCCACCACATGGAGACGACCCAGCCAGGCGCAGGCCTGTACCACCCGCAGCGACCCTGGAGTCACCGCCACTGCAGAGATCGACCGCTGTGGAGCTGCCTGAGTGAAAACCCGGCGGACGGATGCCTGAAGGCTGGGTGGCCGCCGCTGAGGCTCGGTGGCTGGCGCGCTGCCTGGAGGCCCATGCTCGGGTGAGTTCCCGGTTGGGCCACCCGACGGAGATTCGTCTCTCCCCCGTGTCCCCTCCTCTACCCACTCCGGCCGCGTCAGGTCCCTACACCCAACCAGGGAGTCGCGCTCCGCAGGAGCCGAACCTGAGGGTCCTGACGGTGAAAGAGCACCAGCGACACCTAGTGGCGGCATGGAGGAAACAGCCTCGACCTGTGACCATGATAGACCTCACAGAAGAGGAGAAAGTCCCACCGTCACAGTGGGGAGTGGTGGTGTTCTATAACCCCAAGGAGGAGAGGGGGGTCATACAGGAGATTGGAGAGCCCTCGCAGGTCCGTGTCGATTGGAACGAGGTGGAGCCCTGCTATGGAACGGTTGAGGAGGACCGTGACCTGAGACCTGGGGATGCTGTGACTTACACCTGGTGGCGGAGGGAGACCGGCTGGGTGGCCAGGGGTGTCCAGCGATGCGCAGTCCTACAGGTTGCCGCTGAGGTTCCAGAGGGAGAAGCCCATGCTGCGGACCACCAGACTGACCAGGCCCCGCATGCGACTGTGGGTCCCACCCGTTCTCAACGGAGAGGAGTGATCTGCAAGGTAAGACCACAACCTTCCCAGAACTAAACCTCGAAACCCCGACATATGTACATAGTTAACTGTTTCCTGTTCGCTGCTTTAAACCCGTCCAGGGTTAACTCCTAGGGATCCCTTTGTTTACCCGGGATCCCTCTTCTTTTTGTTTGTTTATCATTGTTTCCAAAGACTGCGGGATCATGGACGGTGAATGATTCAAAACTGTTTTGTATATAGTTTGCACCTTCTTAAAGGTGCTCCCTACTGGTTTTACAAGCGAAAGAAGACTTTGCGAAGATAATGCTGGACATGACGCAGAAGGTCTTGCTTTCGGTGGACTTGCAGACAGAGAGAATCTGCACTATTTTCTAGAGACTTGGTTCCCTCATAAAGGGAATGTTGACATGAAACGTTAATAATGTTGAAAGTTGGTAAAGTTTGATAATGTTAATAAAGATTGAGGACAGAAAAGCTTGAAGTGAACCCGTGGGGGTTAGAGAGAGAGAGAGTCCTCCTGAGAACCGGAGAATGATGGTCGGTACAATCACAGTAGGCCCAGCCAAGGAGCTAGGCGGTCCTGCATTGGGGAAGCTAGAACGGAAAGAAAAGTTGAGTTATTTATATAGTACTTTACAGTAGGCCTTTAGTGGGTTCAGCTTATACGCCCTTAAAGCAAAGTTAAATTATTGTTCAGAGTTTGCACTTGGTAGAATACCTGGCTGGGTACTGAGAGTTATTTATAGTCAGAATGTTATTTAAAAATATTTAACCTTGTTTTTGTTTGTAACGTTCAAGTGTCCTCACCTCCCATAAAGGGAAGCATTATTCTAATTACCTGTTTTAAGCATTTCAAAATTTTGTATGTCTTTTGCTGCAATCTATTGTTGTTCTTCTTCCCAGTCCAGGAGTACTGGATTTAACCGGGGGGGAGTGCAGCACCCCAGAGACCTGGTCGTTGCAGTATGACGCTCTGCCACTAAGGGGAGTGATGGTACGTCTGATGGCACTAAGGAGTTCTCCTGACCAGGTATCACCAGAACACATTACACTTCACACTCCGGCCACTAGGGGGAGAAAAAGGCTTTATTTATTGGGCCACTCCTCACACTGGTAAAACTAGGGGTTGGGGAGGAAGTTAGTCAGAAGCTGACTGGGTTGGATTCAGGCAACATCCTGTGGCAGGGGGTGTTGCAGGGAGAAGACACAGGGGGGTCCCTGTCAGGCGTGGGAACCTGGCAGGTGCCTAGCGAACAGAGCAGAGCGTTACGGAACGTGTTGTGAATTCTGCTCCTGGGTTCCCTCTAGTGGTTGTTGATGGGAATGCAGTTGTCTCTGACTCGCAGTCCTGGCCAGGTGTATCGAATAATTACAATTCTGACTGGGATATTTAGGTGTGCAGGATCCTTTAGCCCTTGCCAGTCCTCAATGTTCCTTGTGAAGTGTTGGATCTCTTTCTGGCTTCTCCTGCTTGCTGCCAAATTCAGCAAAGATAAGTGTTTTGTTTTTGTATCTGTGGCACACTGCTGTGTGCTTGTTTCAGTTTTATTCCTGCTCTGTTTGTAGGATTCACTGGAGTTGCAGATGTACGCTCCTACATCTTTAGTTAGATGTAGGAAGTTTTTTGTATATTCTGCTGTGGATTTTTTTAATACTGACCGCACAGAACTCTGTCCTATCCTGTCCTATCTAGCTAGAGTGGCCTCCTGTGTTAAATCCTGTTTTTCTGCCTGTGTATGTTTTTTCCTCTCTGACTCACCGCCAATATTTGTGGGGGGCTGTCTATCCTTTGGGGATTTTCTCTGAGGCAAGATAGTATTCCCATTTCCATCTTTAGGGGTATTTAGTCCTCCGGCTGTGACGAGGTGTCTAGGTTTGTTAGGTACACTCCACGGCTACTTCTAGTTGCGGTGTTAAGTTCAGGATTGCGGTCAGTATAGTGGCCACTTTCTCCAGTGAAAGTTCTCATGCAGCTCCAAGGTCACCGGATCATAACAGGAACCACGCCTGCACTATCTTGCGGCAGTATCCTAAGGAAGAGACACGAAGGGAAGGATATTGTGGAACAGTGTAAATGAGATCAAGCACAAAGGAGTACCAGTAGGAGTCGTGCCGTGAGACCGAGGCAACAGCCTACTGAGGCACGTAGCTGGTGGCCGGAACACCGCGGGAGTAACTGACTCTAGGCCTTACTTCGAACTCCGCAGGACAGTTAATTATAGGTTGGCTGTCTACCTTAAATTTCCTACAAAGAAATAGGGGGCAACAGTGGGAGAGGGGCGTCTCTAGGGTCCCGGACGACCTCCAGGCCTTCCCGTCATAGGGGTGCGTCCTAGCCATAACATACCTGGGGGACGAGAAACTAGTAACGTCTGGAACTAAAGAGAGAGAGAGCTGTAGAGAACGAACGAGAACAGCAGTTGTGAGGACTATTCCGAATGCTCAGCAGGGTAGGACTACAACACACAGGCACTAGTGGTAGGCAACGATTTCCATCTGCAAAGGAAACTTTGGATGTGCCCATCGGACCGGCCGGTCTCTGATAGCCCTGTTAAACATGCTCTGGATTGAGGATCCTGAAGTCTTCAGTAAAGAGGTAAAGAGACTGCAACCTTGTGTCCTCGTTAGTGACTGCACCTCACACCATTACTATCTACCTTACTGGGAAGCCCTGGGGACATACTTCACCTGTGGGAAGGTATACCATCCAGCTGCCATTCCATCACCCCAGCGGACCCCACAGCAGCGTCGGTCACCCTGACCGAACACCACAGGTGGCGTCACGAACCCCTGACAGACTGCATCACCTTTATTGGATGCCCCTTAGCAGGGTCGCGGACCGGGTTTAGCCACCGTGACAGCCTCAGAACCGAACCAGAGAGGCCCAGTACCGAGAACTCGTGTCCCTGTGTCTGGGGGCGCTCTACTATAGGCAGTCCATTTTTTGGCAAGGGTGTCTATGATACCCATAGTATATTTTTTAAACATGTATCCCCCTTGGGGAAATGTTTGTCAGCCCATGCACTGCATGTATGGGCATTACAAGTCTAGGAGACACAGTCCTTTACATTGGGCCTAGTTTTTAATGAAGCCTTCAGCAATGTCTCCTCATTCTCCACCACTAGATCACCAGGCTTAACGTCTTCTGTGCCTCTACAGGCAGTCCATTTTTTGGCAAGGGTGTCTATGATTGCCATAGTATATTTTTAAAAAATATATCCCCCTTGGGGAAATGTTTGTCAGCCCATGCACTGTGTGTATGGGCATTACAAGTCTAGGAGACCCACTTCTTTAAATTGGGCCTAGTTTTTAATGAGACCTTCCTTCACCTCTCATCATTTTCCACCACTAGATCACCTGAGTTGACATGTTCCATGCTGTTACAGACAGTCAATTTTTTGGCAAGGGTGTCTATGATGCCCATAGTATATTTCTAAGAAATGTAACCCCCATGGGGAATTGTTTGTCAGCCCATGCACTTAGTATATGGGCATTACGAGTCTAGGAGACCAGCTCATCTGTAATGGGACTTTTTTTTTAATGAGGCCCTCCTCCATGTTTCTTCCAAGGGGTGATTGGTGTGCGTGCAAATTTGGGTCAAGGTGGACATTGCATTCAATGCATAAGGAAACAGTATGGCAGGACCAACTGAAGAATGTGAAGTGGGTTTTCATGTGGCCATCCAGTACGTATAAGTTCAAAGGCTTATTGGGGTGCATATTTACCTCTATACAAGTCACTAGTTCGACCACACGTAGAATACTGTGCACAGTTCTGGTCTCCGGTGTATAAGAAAGACATAGCTGAACTGGAGCGGGTGCAGAGAAGAGCGACCAAGGTTATTAGAGGACTGGGGGGTCTGCAATACCAAGGTAGGTTATTACACTTGGGGCTATTTAGTTCGGAAAGATGAAGGCTAAGGGGTGATCTTATTTTAGTGTATAAATATATGAGGGGACAGAACAAAGACCTTTCTGATGATCTTTTTAATCATAGACCTGAGACAGGGACAAGGGGGCATCCTCTACGTCTGGAGGAAAGAAGGTTTAAACATAATAACAGACGCGGATTCTTTACTGTAAGAGCAGTGAGACTATGGAACTCTCTGCCGTATGATGTTGCAATAAGTGATTCATTACTAAAATTTAAGAGGGGACTGGATGCCTTTCTTGAAAAGTATAATGTTACAGGTTATATATTCTAGATTCCTTGATAGGGCGTTGATCCAGGGAACTAGTCTGATTGCCGTTTGTGGAGGCGGGAAGGAATTTTTTCCCCAATATGGAGCTTACTCTTTGCCACATGATTTTTTTTTGCCTTCCTCTGGAACAATATGTTAGGGCATGTTAGGTTAGGCTATGGGTTGAACTAGATGGACTTAAAGTCTTCCTTCAACCTTAATAACTATGTTACTATGTTACTATGTATATGACTTGTTAGCAGGGCAGGCCTTGCATTCAATGAAACATTTTATCAGGAGACCCTCCTGTACCTCTCATGAAAGGGGTATAGGGGTGCTTTGTAACTCTTGGCAGCCCAGCCTCTCACTGCATAGGCAATACCAGCATAGGAGACCCACTGTTTAATAATGGCCCTTTAAGAATATTAATGCCGCCTGATGCTCTTCTAAAAATAGGCTTTGTGACTTTAAGAGTCCCTCCTTCAGAAATGAAACAAGATGTGTCTGATTATGTGTCACACACCACATGGCCAGCTAGGGTTGTTAAATGTTACAATGACATTTCCCAGTGAATGCATTTGTATTGGTTGAAAGCAATGTTAAAGTTGAAAAATGCATAAAAAACGTTATGTGTGAACATAGCCCAAGCGGTGGAGGAACATTTTGGTCTGGGGTAAATTATTTTGCCTTATATACAAGTCATTGGCCTGGAAAGGATGTACCTTAACATATTTCCCGGCAAAATCCATTTTGGTTTCGTTTTTGTATGTTTTTGGGTGCACCAGTAAAAATGGCGTAAAAATCTGATAACATTGCTTACAGCTGTTACCTAGGAGTCAGAAATGTATCCAGGGGCGATCCCCATGATGTTCCTGTGTCATTTGAACTGTGTTTCCATCATTTTCTGAAGTTTTTAGACCTTAAAAGGACCCTCAGGGAGGATCGCGGTAAAAATACTCAGGTTTCCCATAGACTTACATTGGGCTCGTTGCTCGAGTCGAGTAATCTAATATATAATTGCCTAGAATACTACTTCCTGCAATTTGTGCCAACTTCCGTGGCTTTGTCCGGAGCTAATGTCCGGAGCTAATGTCCGGAGCTAATGTCCGGAGATTAATTGCCTAGAATACTACTTCCTGCAATTTGTGCCAACTTCCGTGGCTTTGTCCGGAGCTAATGTCCGGAGCTAATGTCCGGAGCTAATGTGCGGAGATAATGTCCGGAGCTAATGTCCGGAGCTAATGTCCGGAGCTAATGTCCGGAGCTAATGTCCGGAGATAAGTGACGTCAACAGTGTCCAGTGTCTGATTGGTTGCCGCCTGCTGCGAGCGACCAATCAGAAACGTGCCGTACTGTGACACACTCCGCCCGCCATTTTGGTGTGATTTTTGAATTTTTACCTCACAGCAAGTTTCTACTGCGTTGAGGCGGGCCCAGTGACGTTGCTCTTTAAGCTCCTGCCGAATTTCGTCAAAAAAATGATAATACCATTTACCAAAACTATATATATTTAGTTGTGAAGTGGTTCAGTGACATTTTCACACCAATTTTGAACTTTTGTTTGGTGTTTTCTCCATATACTGCCTATTATTTTTGTTCTTTCTTACTATTATTTATTAATTGTATTATTCTTACATTTGAATATATAAAGTATATATGGATTCTAGACTCCCGATTCTTTAGAATCGGGCTGCCATCTAGTAATAATAATAATAATTTTTATTTATATAGCGCCAACATATTCCGCAGCACTTTACAATTAAGCGAAGACATGTACAGACAATAAATTCAGTACAAGTTAAGACAATTTAAACAGTGACATTAGGGGTGAGGTCCCTGCTCGCAAGCTTACAATCTACATGGAAATGGGGGGACACAATAGGTGAAAAGTGCTTGTTATTTCAGGTCTGGTAATTATAATAAATAGGGATTTTCATATAAAGCTGCATGATCCGGTCATCAGCCCATGTGTTTAAGTGCGATAGTCAAGTATCAAATGCAGTTATCGTGTGCATGGAGGGTGTGGAGACAGATGAATAGTAGGGTGCAGATTCACATGCAGATAATATTTGGAAGGAGGGAACAGGATAAAGTTAGTTTACTGAGTAGTTGATGTGGTAGGCTTGTTTGTAGAGATGGGTTGTTAAAGCGCACTTGAATAGGTCGGGTCTAGGTATCAGTCTGATCGTCTGGGGAAGTACATTTCAGAGAGCTGGCGCAGCACAAGAGAAGTCTTGGAGACGGAGGTGCGAGGTTCGGATTACGGGGGATGTTAGTCTTAGGTGATTTATAGAACGGAGGGCACGTGTAGGGCGATAGACGGAGATGAGAGAGGGGATATAAGGCGGTGCAGAACTGTGGAGAGCTTTGTGGGTGAGAGAGACGAGTTTATACTGGACCCTGTAGCAAATGGGTAGCCAGTGTAATGACTGGCACAAAAAGGAGACATCGGTGAAGCGGCTGGACAGAAATATGACCCTGGCTGCCGCATTCAAGATGGATTGGAGAGGAGAAAGTTTGGAAAGAGGGACACCGATCAGAAGAGAGTTGCAGTAGTCCAGACGAGAATGAATAAGAGCGACAGTAAGAGTCTTAGCAGTTTCAAAGGTGAGAAAAGGTCGGATTCTGGAGATGTTTTTAAGATGCAGGTGACAGGAGCGAGTGAGTGATCAGATATAGGGAGTATAGTAAAGTTCGGTGTCGAATATGACCCCAAGACAGCGGGCATGCTGCTTGGGAGTTATGTTTGAACCCTCCAGGGTAATTTCGATGTTGGGTAGAGTAAGGTTAGTAGAAGGGAGAAACACAAGTAGTTCCGTTTTGGAGAGATTTAGTTTCAGATAGAGGGAGGACATGGTGTTAGAGACAGCAGACAGACAATCCTTGGTATTTTGAATTAGGGTAGGGGTGATGTCAGGGGAAGAAGTGTATAATTGGGTGTCATCAGCATAGAGATGATACTGGAACCAAAATCTGCCGATTGTTTGTCCAATAGGGGCCGTGTAAAGAGAGAAGAGGAGGGGGCCTAGGACTGAGCCTTGCGGAACTCCGATAGTAAGGGGACGAGGAGAGGAAGAGGAGCCGGCAAAAGATATAGTGAAGGAGCAGTCAGAGAGGTAGGAGGAGAACCAGGAGAGGGCTGTGTCCTTGAGGCCTATGGAGCGGAGCATAGTATGAAGGAGCTGGTGATCCACAGTATCAAATATGGCAGATAGATCCAGGAGAATCAGCAGAGAGCAATGACCTTTGGATTTAGCTGTTATTAGATCATTAGAGACTTTAGTGAGGGCAGTTTCAGTGGAGTGTAAAGAGCGGAAACCAGATTGTAAGGGGTCAAGAAGAGAGTTATCCGAGTACCCGAAGCATTCCAATTTGCACGACCCGAGCAACGAGCACCCGAGCATTTTAGTGCTCGCTCATCACTTGTGACCATGCTACCCTTGCTATAAATTATTTAAGGGTGTTTATGATGCGCACGTTAACAATTTTTAGAAGCTTACATCGAACGTTATTTTATATATATGTATACTTCCCAGAGGTAAATGTTTTTCAGTCCATGCGCTTAGTATATGGGCATTACCAGTCTAGGATACCCACTCTTTAATAATGGGAAAAAATGTTTTATGTGCCCTCCACTACGTCTCTTCCAAGGGATATTGGAGTGCCTCCTTCTAATTTTTGGTATCCCTTACACTTATTGCATACACTTTACCACTGTAGGAGATCTTCTCCTTAGTAATGGGAAAAAATGCTTTTCTGAGGATCCACCTTCTAGTTAAGGGAATTTTTTTTTACACCAAATGAGCCAATGGGTTCTATTAGTATATGATCCAGTGCCTTGTTGTCGGCTGTCAGATGGTTGTCACATAGGGAGTTCTCACACTGCATACAGGATTTCACAGCTCAGAAAGGAGACTTTGTACAGTAAGTACAGAAGATCCTGGTCTCCTCAGTATGAAGCTGAGTAGATGCAAAACGCTCCGCTATAGTCCTCAGCAGGGTTGATGAAATAGCAGTCCTTGATGTTGCTACATTAAACTAATCGCTTTTTTCAGGGCTAATTCAAATAAATTCTATTCTGTTATAATAATACCGCTGTTATCTGCACTTCGTCTACAGTGAGGTGTGGCAATAGTGATGGTGTATGATAGGCCATTTAGTTAGGGATTATTGCCTTATAAATTATAATCCTTGCTGCTGCTTTTTTCCATGGACTCATTGACCAATTCATGTTTTTTACGGTGATCTGTACTCAGAAATTCATCAAAGTTACCAGTGTTACCTGCATTCCTCCAGAGTTTGTTCCTGCCACATAGAACAAAAAATCTTTTCAGGGCCAGTTCAAATCCCTTCTATATTCTACAATAATACCACTCTTATCTGTACTTCATCTACGTTGAGGTGTTGCAGTAAGTATAGTATATGACAAGTATCTAGTCAGGGAATATTGCCTGATATATTTTAAACCTTGCTGTTGCTTCCTTCCATGGACTCATTGATTGATTCATGCTTTTATGATAATTTGTACTCAAAAGTTCATCAAAGCTGGCAGTGTAACTTGCGTTCCTTCACAGTTTGTTGCTGCCATGTATAAGAAAAAATATTTTCAGTGCTGGTTCAAATCCCTTTTTATATTCTACAATAATGCCTCTCTTATATGCAATTTGTCTACGGTGAGGTGTTGCAGTAGGGATAGCGTATGACAGGCATCTAGTCAGGGATGATTACCTTAAAAATTCTAAGCATTGCTACTGCTTTTTTTTCCACCGACTCATTTACCAAATCATGTTTTGTATGGTGTTCTGTACTCAGAAATTCATCAAAGCATGCAAAATTAACTGATTTAATATGTCCATTCATAGTATCTGTATGTAAGAGGTAATGGTGGGACACTTTACGCTACTGGAGTTGGAATTACCACTTCTGAACTCTTGAGTGCTTTGTTTCCATCTGTTTCTTTAAATATATTTGGTGTTATTTTCCAACTGGTAGACCGATAGCATAGGATGCAAACCCAACTTTCAGACCTCGGGCCCTACATTGCAACCCAAAAATCTTTGAGAATCTTCACAATTTATGATGCCTTACACACAGTCAAGGCACCCAAGGCCAGAGGCAGAAAAACAACTCCTAAATTTCTTTGAACGTCCACCATGTTTGACTATAACTACTATATTTTATTTGTAGGCCTCATTTCATTTACAGTAAACAGTAGAATGATGTGTTTAACCAAAAAAACTCTATCTTGAGCTCATCTGTCCACAAGACACATGCTGGCCCTCTAAAAATAGTGGGGGCCGCCTGCTGTCCCTCTATAAATTGTGAGAGCCAGCTGCTGGCCCTCCAAGTTTCAAACTTTACAGTATTATTACGAAAAAGAAAATTTCCCCACCTCAGATGCATAAATTATATTGCAATAGCAATATACAGCTATTCAAAGCATAACCATCTGTTGGCCCTCCAAAAATGTTTAGTGAGGTCTGGCTGCTGGCCCTCTAAAATTAGAGTGAGGGCTGACTGATGGCTCTCTGACAATAGTAAGGTCTGCATGAGGGCCCTCTGCAAATAGTGATGGCTGCCTAATGGCCCTGAAAAAAAAATTGTGGCTTTCAGTGTCCCTCCTTCATAAATTATGCAGGATGTGTCTGATCATGTCTCACGTACCACATAGATGGATAAGATATTGAAATGATAAAATTATATTTCCTGTAGAATGTTTGTTTTTCTCACTGTTGAAAGCAAAGCAAACATGCAAAAATGCAGCAAAAACATTACCTATGAACTATGAACTATGAACTGACTACTACTTAGTCAAGGTGTGAAGGAGTATTTTTTTTAGATTTTTTTTTTACTTAAATACAAGCCATTATCCTGGAAAGAATGTTTCTTAAATTTTTTTCCAGTCAAACCCATTTTAATTGCGGTTTTGTATGTTTCGTTGTCAGTCTGTAAGAGTGGTGTAATGCGCTGAGAACATTGTTCCCAGCAGCGAGCTGGAATTCAGAGATGCTTCCAGGGGTCTTCCCTATGCTGTTCCCATGCCATTTCAGTGCTGTTTCCATTGTTTTCAGCAATTTTTAGACCCCCCCTTCAGACTTGAAATGAGCGAACCTTTCAAGGTTCAGTCCGATTGGCGAACGTCCCGATGTTCGCCAAACGGTTCGACGAACATACCCAAAACCAATTAACTTCAATGGGAAACAAACCACACACAGACAACATCTTCAGGAGGGGCAAAAAGCTGCCAAAACAGCTAAAAATTAAGGGTAGACAACAGGAAAAGTGGCATAAATTGACCCATCAATTACGCTATATATAAATATTTGAGATATATATTTTTTTTTCAAATTGATTTGGGTTCCCCTGTATTTTACTAACCAGCCAGGCAAAACTGACAGATGGGGGTTGGTATTTTCAGGCTAGTAAGAGGACATGGATATTGCCCTCCCCAGCATAAAAATATCAGCCTGCAGCAGCCAAGAAAAGGTGCATTAGATGCAACAATTCTGTCTCTTTGCCCGGCACTTCACACTTACCCTGTGGCAGGTGGGGTTCATATTTGTGGGTTTGATATCACCTTTGTATTGTCTGGTGACATCAAGCGCATGGCTTAGTAATGGAGAAGCATCTGTAAGATGCCTATCCATTACTAATCCTATAGTTATATTGTAAATAAACACATACCCAGAATAAAGTTCTTTAATTGAAAAAATGACACAAATTCCTTTAATTAATCTAAATTAAACCATACTCACTTCATCACTCATTTAACTGAAGTCATCATCTCATGTAATAAAACTAAAATAAAAAACAACCATATCCCTCACCTGCCTGTCGTTCTGTCCCACACTGTAATTCTCTTTCCCAGAATATTAACTTCAGCCCCCAGCCGTTGGCTTTTCCTCTGCTGATTGTGAAAATTACAGGGGACGCCCACGCGTTCTTTTTCAATTACTTTTTGAATTGTCAGCAAGAACAGTAAGTTCATAGCGTCTGTTTCTCTTGCTCTGCAAGTGCCAGTGACAGACTGATGAACAGCCGCGAGTCTGGGATTCAACAGTTCGATACGGGAGCTACTGTGAAACCCAGTGGCTTGAACTCAGGTAACCTTTACCAGAGTTCAAACCACCGGGTCTCCCGGCAGCTGTGAGGCTCGGAAGCCTCATATGAAACTTTGAGACACATTTTAAGATTACTGAAGTTTCCAGCTGTTTGAACATCTGAAGTCTGTAAACTGAGCTTACCTTGGGTGTGTATTTCATTATACTTGTTAATAAATAAAAAACAAAACAAAAAAAACGAGCGGGGTCTCCCATAATTTTCATAAACAGCTGGGGGAAAGCAGACGGCTGGGGGCTGAAGTTAATATTCTGGGAAAGAGACAATATTCATAAAGTTTCCTAGGATATTAAAATCAGCTCAAAGCTGTACACTTAGCCTTTCCAGGTTGTTAAAATGAGGGACCCCCACGAAAAATCATGTAGGGTCTCCCTATATTTACTAACCAGCAAAGACTAGGCACACAGCTGCGGGCTGATATTAATAACCTAGGAAGGGGACAAGGACTAAAAACACCAGCTCTCAGCCATCACAGAAATGGCGCATCCATAAGATGTGCCAAATCTGGCACTTAGCCTTGCTCTTCCCACTTGCCCTGATGCGGTGGCAAGTGGGGTGATAGTTGGAGGGTTGATGTCACCTTTGTATTGTCAGGTGACATCAAGCCCGGAGGTTAGTAATGGAGAGGCATCTATAAGACGCCCCCATTACTAGCCCCATTACTAGCCCCATTACGAGTCCTATTTATTAAAAAAAATACACCCAGAATAAAGTCCTTAAATTGAAAGAATGACACAGACTTCTTTAATTAATCTAAATTAAAGCATAATCATGTGAACTTCTATGACCTCACTGATGTCACCACGAGCATGAGAAAGTTTTCATTTCTCATGCTTGCGGTGCCATCAGAAAGGTCTTGGGAGTTCACAGCCAATGAACTCAGTTCAACTCACTGACATCAGCACCGTTTCAACTTTTCCCATGGCAATCGCACTGATGTCAGTGAGTTGAACTGAGTACTAAATCAGCAGTTTGACCCCAGATATAGAGAGAGCCCATGAGTTCATGTCTTTTCAGTCTCTGCCCTCCCAGCCTGACTAACTGTGGCAGCTTGTATTGAGCAGTGTGAGAATTCAACAGCAGGGAGGAGAGACACTGAGGAACTGTCAATCAGATATTGTGGCCAGATATATAGTTTAACCTTTCAAAATGGATTTTACAACTATTCTGAGAATGGTTATCAAAGTAAATAGTGAATAATGGTATGCGGCTTGTATTGTTAAAGTCGGTGATTGATCTACTTACATTTTATGTTTAAAAACAAATAATATGCACTGCCCTGTGAGCTAAATACATCAGCCAATGCTTTACAAATATATTTGACAGTTATCTGCAAGTTGTAATGTATCCAAACAATTGGTGATAACTTACAGATCGGTGAGGGTCCGACCACTCGTACTGTCACTGATCAGCAGAACAGGGAATTTATCCCCAATGGGGTTCTTTATCAAATGGAGCAGCAGGTCAGATGCCCGACTGATGATCCATTAATTCTCTATGGAGCTGCCGGAAAAAGCTGAGCATAGTGATTGACACGCCAAGAGAGGAGTAAAAAGAGCTGTGGTCAGACATGTGCTGCTCCATTCTAACAGGTTACAAGTTCAGCTAATTGGTACAGGTCCCAGCTGTAGGACCGCAATCCTATAATATAATTGCCTAGAATACTACTTCCTGCAATTTGTGCCAACTTCCGTGGCTTTGTCCGGAGCTAATGTCCGGAGCTAATGTCCGGAGCTAATGTCCGGAGCTAATGTCCGGAGATTAATTGCCTAGAATACTACTTCCTGCAATTTGTGCCAACTTCCGTGGCTTTGTCCGGAGCTAATGTCCGGAGCTAATGTCCGGAGCTAATGTGCGGAGATAATGTCCGGAGCTAATGTCCGGAGCTAATGTCCGGAGCTAATGTCCGGAGATAAGTGACGTCAACAGTGTCCAGTGTCTGATTGGTTGCCGCCTGCTGCGAGCGACCAATCAGAAACATGCCGTACTGTGACACACTCCGCCCGCCATTTTGGTGTGATTTTTGAATTTTTACCTCACAGCAAGTTTCTACTGCGTGGAGGCGGGCCCAGTGACGTTGCTCTTCAAGCTCCTGCCGAATTTCGTCAAAAAAATGATAATACCATTTACCAAAACTATATATATTTAGTTGTGAAGTGGTTCAGTGACATTTTCACACCAATTTTGAACTTTTGTTTGGTGTTTTCTCCATATACTGCCTATTATTCACTGACTGTTATACTGAGAGACTGCCGTTTATTAACCTCTTCTTTGCCACATTGGGTATATTGCTCTATTATTTGCCACATAAGGACATTGTCCATTATTGCCCAGCAATTTCTCTGCAATATAAACTGCCTATTTATTAATATCTGCATTCCTGCAAAGAACTATTGCCTATTATTAACTGGCTATTTTCCTACTACCTGACACTGCCTCTTATTAACCTGTTGTTTGCCACCACCACGCTTAAAGCTGTTTAGCTTAGCCAACATGAGCTCTAATAGTAAGGATACTAATGACATAGAGCTAACAAGAATTGTCAAGAGCTGGTGAGTGCAGCCATTTTTTGTTCTTTCTTACTATTATTTATTAATTGTATTATTCTTACATTTGAATAAATAAAGTATATATGGATTCTAGACTCCCGATTCTTTAGAATCGGGCTGCCATCTAGTTTAATAATAAGTAATTACCAAATCTATGAATTGATGATTAGGAGTTGAGATGTAACTAAAAAACGCCTTTCCATTACAATGAAAATTCATGATGCTACTTTTGCATGTTATAAATATAGCTTATAGATTGGTTTATCAAAAGCTACAAATTATGTAGTATTTAAAATGAATGAACTACTTCTAGGTATCAAGCAAAGTTTGTGTATGCAGTTCACAATATACAAACATCCAAGCTTTATACAAGATACAGTGGGGCAAAAAAGTATTTAGTCAGTCAGCAATAGTGCAAGTTCCACCACTTAAAAAGATGAGAGGCGTCTGTAATTTACATCATAGGTAGACCTCAACTATGGGAGACAAACTGAGAAAAAAAAAATCCAGAAAATCACATTGTCTGTTTTTTTAACATTTTATTTGCATATTATGGTGGAAAATAAGTATTTGGTCAGAAACAAAATTTCATCTCAATCCTTTGTAATATATCCTTTGTTGGCAATGCCAGAGGTCAAACGTTATCTGTAAGTCTTCACAAGTTTGCCACACACTGTTGTTGGTATGTTGGCCCATTCCTCCATGCAGATCTCCTCTAGAGCAGTGATGTTTTTGGCTTTTCTCTTGGCAACACGGACTTTCAACTCCCTCCAAAGGTTTTCTATAGGGTTGAGATCTGGAGACTGGCTAGGCCACTCCAGGACCTTGAAATGCTTCTTACGAAGCCACTCCTTCGTTGCCCTGGCGGTGTGCTTTGGATCATTGTCATGTTGAAAGACCCAGCCACGTTTCATCTTCAATGCCCTTGCTGATGGAAGGAGGTTTGCACTCAAAATCTCACGATACATGGTCCCATTCATTCTTTCATGTACCCGGATCAGTCGTCCTGGCCCCTTTGCAGAGAAACAGCCCCAAAGCATGATGTTTCCACCACCATGCTTTACAGTAGGTATGGTGTTTGATGGATGCAACTCAGTATTCTTTTTCCTCCAAACACGACAAGTTGTGTTTCTACCAAACAGTTCCAGTTTGGTTGCATCAGACCATAGGACATTCTCCCAAAACTCCTCTGGATCATCCAAATGCTCTCTAGCAAACTTCAGACGGGCCCGGACATGTACTGGCTTAAGCAGTGGGACACGTCTGGCACTGCAGGATCTGAGTCCATGGTGGCGTAGTGTGTTACTTATGGTAGGCCTTGTTACATTGATCCCAGCTCTCTGCAGTTCATTCACTAGGTCCCCCCGCGTGGTTCTGGGATTTTTTCTCACCGTTCTTGTGATCATTCTGACCCCACGGGGTGGGATTTTGCGTGGAGCCCCAGATCGAGGGAGATTATCAGTGGTCTTGTATGTCTTCCATTTTCTAATTATTGCTCCCACTGTTGATTTCTTCACTCCAAACTGGTTGGCTATTGCAGATTCAGTCTTCCCAGCCTGGTGCAGGGCTACAATTTTGTTTCTGGTGTCCTTTGACAGCTCTTTGGTCTTCACCATAGTGGAGTTTGGAGTCAGACTGTTTGAGGGTGTGCACAGGTGTCTTTTTATACTGATAACAAGTTTAAACAGGTGCCATTACTACAGGTAATGAGTGGAGGAAAGAGGAGACTCTTAAAGAAGAAGTTACAGGTCTGTGAGAGCCAGAAATCTTGATTGTTTGTTTCTGACCAAATACTTATTTTCCACCATAATATGCAAAAAAAAATGATAAAAAAACAGACAATGTGATTTTCTGGATTTTTTTTTCTCAGTTTGTCTCCCATAGTTGAGGTCTACCTATGATGTAAATTACAGACGCCTCTCATCTTTTTAAGTGGTGGAACTTGCACTTTTGCTGACTGACTAAATACTTTTTTGCCCCACTGTATGATTTAACCCCTTTCTGACATTAGATGTACTATCCCGTCGAGGTGGTATGGGCCTGTATGACCACCGACGGGATAGTACATCATCACCGATCAGCGGCTGATCGCAGCCGGGTGTCAGCTGACTATCACAGCTGACATCGGGCACTATGTGCCAGGAGCGGTCACAGACAATCACATTAACCTCCGGAACACTGCGATCAAACATGATCGCAGCGTTCTGGCGGCATAGGGAAGCATAGCGCAGGGAGGGGGCTCCCTGTGTGCTTCCCTGAGGCCCTCGGAGCAACGCGATGTGATTGCGTTGCTCCAAGCATCTTCTCTGTCCTCCTCCTTGCAAGCTCCGGACCCAAGATGGCCGCGGGGCTCATTCCGGGTCCTGCAGGGAGGTGACTTGCAAGCCCCTGCTCAGAGCAGGCGCCGGCAAGCCTCCTGCAGTGCCTGTCAGATCGCTGCTCTGACACAGTGCATTGCAGTGTCAGATCAGTGATCTAACACTATATAGTCTTGTCCCCCCCTGGGACAAAGTAAACAAGTAAAAAAAAATATTTACATGTGTAAAAAAAAAAATCCTAAATAAATAAAAAAATATTGTTCCAATAAATACATTTCTTTATGTAAATAAAGAAAAAAACAATAAAAATACACATATTTAGTATCACCGCATCCGTAACAACCCGATCTATAAAACGGTCTCACTAGTTAACCCCTTCAGTGAACAGCATAAAAAAAAATTAGGCAAAAAACAATGCTTTATCATCATACCACCGAACAAAAAGTGGAATAACACGCGATCAAAAAGACGGATATAAATAAACATTGTACTGCCGAAAACACCATCTTGTCCCCCAAAAAGAGCCAAGATACAGCGTCATCAGCGAAAAAATAAAAAGTTATAGCTCTCAGAATAAAGACACGCAAAAATAATTATTTTTACTATAAAATAGTTTTTATTGTATAAAAGCGCCAAAACATAAAAAATATATAAATGAGGTATCGCTGTAATCGCACTGAACCGAAGAATAAAACTGCTTTATCAATTTTACCAAGCGTGGAACGGTATAAACACCCCCCAAAAGAAATTCATGAATTGCTGGTTTTTGTTCATTCTGCTTAAGAAAAATCAGAATAAAAAAGCGATCAAAAAATGTCATGTGCCCGAAAATGATACCAATAAAAACATCAACTCGTCCCGCAAAAAACAAGACCTCACATGACTCTGTGGACCAAAACATGGAAAAATTATAGCTCTCAGAATGTGGTAACGCAAAAAATATTTTTTGCAATAAAAAGCGTCTTTTAGCCTGTGACAGCTGCCAAACATAAAAACCCGCTATAAATAGTAAATCAAACCTCCCATTATCACTGCCTTAGTTAGGAAAAAATAATAAAATTAAAAAAATTATTTATTTCCATTTTTATTTGGGGTTAGGGTTGGAGTTAGAATTGGGAGGTTTCCACTGTTTAGGCACACCTTGGGCTCTGCAAACGCAACATGACGTCCGATCTCAATCCATACAATTCTGCATTGAAAAAGTAAAAAGGTACTCCTTCCCTGCTGAGCTCTGCCATGTGCCCAAATAGTGGTTTACCCCCACATATGGGGTATCAATGTACTCAGGACAAATCATAAAACAACTTTTGGGGTCCAATTTTTCCTGTTACCCATGGGAAAATAAAAAAATTGGGGGCGAAAAATCATTTTTATGAAAAAAATAAGATTTTTTTATTTTACGGCCCTCTATTATAAACTTCTGTGAAGCACTTGGGGGTTCAAAGTGCTTACCACACATCTAGATAAGTTCCTTAGGGGGTCTACGTTCCAAAATGCCATGAGCCTAAACAGTGGTTTGCCCCCACATATGGGGTATCGGCGTACTCAGGACAAATTGTGCAACAACTTTTGGGGTCCAATTTCTCCTGTTATCCTTGGTAAAATAAAACAAAATGGATCAGAAGTAATTTTTTTGCGAAAAAAAGTTAAATGTTCATTTTTTTTAAACATTCCAAACATTCCTGTGAAACACCTGAAGGGTTAATAAACTTCTTGAATGTGGTTTTGAGCACCTTGAGGGGTGCAGTTTTTAGAATGGTGTCACTTTTGCATATCTTCTATCTTCTGGTCCCTAAAAAAAAATAACCCTTACAACTCCCTAATAAAAAAAAATGTTGGTTCCAAAATTGTGCTGATGTAAAGTAGACATGTGAGAAATGTTACTTATTAAGCATTTTGTGTGACATATCTCTGTGATTTAAGGAATGAAAATTCAAAGTTGGAAAATTGCAAAATGTTTGCCAAATTTCCATTTTTTTCACAAATAAACTCAAATAATGTCAAGGAAATTTTACCACTAACATGAAGTACAATATGTCACGAGAAAACAATGTCAGAATCACCGGGATCCGTTGAAGCGTTCCAGAGTTATAACCTCTTGAAAGGACAGTGGTCAGAATTGTAAAAATTGGCCCGGTCATTAACATGCAAACTACCCTTGGGGGTAAAGGGGTTAAGCATATTGGCAACTTGGTATATTATTACTAAATTTTGTGGAACTTCTCCTTGAGCCAGAACTGACCTTGTTGGATTTTTTGGCACTAACCTGGGCAGGACTTAAAATGTGATTTAATTGTGCAAACAAATATTGACATACTGGGCAATTAAAGAGCCCTGCTTACATGGTGATCGCCATATTTTACTTAGTTTATGGGGCATTAAACATAAGAATACAGGATGTGACTTCTATAAACTGCAACATGTTCAGGAATTGGTCTTAAAGGGTTTATTCGACTAAAAACATTAATCACCCATACTTATAATAAATATAATAGAAACTATATGTGAATTCCCTGGGTGCAAGGAGCGATAATGCACATAATGACTAGTACTCCATTTACAACTATGGGACTAAGGTCATGTTCAAATTAGCATCTTTTCCAAAGCCAAACTTACAGCCTCATAATGTGGCCAGCTATCAGTCCAGGCACTGCGGTTCATATACGTACTATGAAATATGCCTGTCTGAACCTGGCATAAGGCAGACAGGATCAATGATTGATATACTAAATATCCCTTGCCCAAATGTTGACCTGCTGTTGTACCATCTTGGAGCATGAAATCCTTTAAGTGGCTCATACTGCTTTTTTTTGTAGGCTAAAAAGAGCTCTGATGGCTTCAACAGTGGTAGTCTTCTGCCACCAAACATTTTTGAAAAAATAAAATAGGAATGTGATATTTAAGGGTTCTCTTAGTGGTGTAGAAGATCTATTACATTTTTAGAAGATTACATTGGAAAATCAGAGCTGCCACTGTGTTTCCAGACTCAAAATGTAAATTTTACAGTTTGACCCAATGCCACGAGCTAATGAGCAAATAAATACAATGTCGATTGCTGTGGCAGTATGGAAAAATGCATCACTGACCATTTCAAATAAAGCAAAGGACAATGGAACCACTTCACTGCCTTTCTTTTCATGCTTCTAGTGCATAACTAAAAATGTCTAAGTCACTTGGAAAAAACAAAAGACAATCTGGTGTCTTGGACCTGTTCCTGGAAATAATGATATCATAGTCAAGTTGCCTTCCTTCTGCTGGCTCTGGAAAAATATCAGAAGCGGGAAGGATACGTTTTACAAGCATGACATTCTGCGTGCTCGATAAAGAATATGATGTATGAAACTTAATGGCAGCTATTATTGTGCTATCTATGCCATCTACACAACACAATATGTGACTCTGTACTCAATTCACTCCTTCTCATGTGCCTTCACCCTAGCAAAGCATACAGATCCACACAATGCAAGCCAATTCATCTGTCAGTATGTTATTAAATTGTGGAGGATCAGAGGAATACTAAAAAGTCCATGCGATTATGGCTGACAAAAGCACGCACTTTCTTTACCAGATTATAACCCTTGGCCCCAAAAAACAGAGGAAACCACAGTGATGCCATGCCACAGTCATCTCTATGACTGAATGCTTTTGGTGATTTCTCAAAAATACCATTAAAGTCAGTTATCTACAGTATTTGCAGCAGTAGTGGACACAGACAGGAGAAGGCCCTTGTACATGAAAAATATATGAGCGCTTTACAGTCCAATAGTTCATCATAATGCAGAATTCCATGGATACAGGTAATTAAAATATTGTGTTGAACTATTTAATGTCAATGATAGGGAAGAAAGTCACCAGAGTGTATATGAAAATAGTATATTGTACACAATTACATTCACAGACATTTGCTGTACATATATACACACATTCAGTGTACTGTATACATTCACCCATGCGCACATATCCTGTACACCCATATACACATGTACTGCACACAAATGTAAGGGATGTGCCGGGATTGTGCACACATCCCTTATATTCTCATGATGTTGTTTATATGTGCATTACTGCTGTGTATTTACATTTACTGGTTAGTAGGGAAAGTGAGTTACCTCAGATTGACCATTAGACGGAGGTAGTGAGCATAATATAGGATAAATAGTGTAAATAGTTAACTGTAGGAGGGGTCACTTTGGTTAGAGGAGGATAGCTTCCTGGTTGTAGTCAAAGGAGCCTGGGCACCCACAAAGTGTAGAAGGGCTTATATGCCCAGGAGCCGGTTAGATACTCTGCAATGTTGGTGCTTAAGCTTAATGCCCAGCCATCCAGCACCTTCATTACCAGCTTGGTCAGAAACATGTCAGCATCAGCAGCTACTAGACAAAGGCTATATTTTACAGTGGACACGACAGGAAAGATGGGCAGGTCGCTTGCCATGTGGCAGATGATTGCGTGGGCTGATGCCCTCGGAGCTGAGGCGAAGCAGCTGTTGAGGGAACTCCCACATGAGGCAAGGAATCTGGACAGGGAAGACACTATAATGTCGTATGAGACGGTAGGACCCAGGCTCAAGCCGTGTGAGGAGGAAAGAAAGAGAAAGCTGAAGTAACGTATATTGTTAAACCCAATGTATCTGTTGTAATGGAACTGGATGACCGTTCATTCCTCAACCAAGAATCTGCAAAAACCCTAGTCCATGCCCTCATCATCTCTCGCCTTGAGTACTGCAACCTCCTGCTCTGTGGCCTCCCCTCGAACACTCTTGCACCCCTCCAATCTATTCTAAACTCAGCTGCCCGACTAATGCACCTGTCCCCCCACTATTCCCCAGCTTCTCCTCTCTGTCAATCCCTTCACTGGCTCCCCATTGCCCAGAGACTCCAGTACAAAACCCTAACCATGACGTACAAAGCCATCCACAACCTACCTCCTCCATACATCTGTGACCTCGTCTCCCGGTACTTACCTACATGTAACCTCCGATCCTCACAAGATCTCCTTCTCTACTCCCCTCTTATCTCCTCTTCCCACAATCATATACAAGATTTCTCTCGCGTATCACCCCTACTCTGGAACCCTCTACCCCAACATATCAGACTCTCACCTACCATCGAAACCTTCAAAAAGAACCTGAAGACCTACCTCTTCCTGCAAGCCTATAACCAGCAGTAACCACCGATCGACCAAACCACTGCAGACCAGCTCTACCCTCACCTACTGTATTCTCACCCATCCCTTGTAGATTGTGAGCCCTCGCGGGCAGGGTCCTCTCTCCTGCTGTACCAGTTATGACTTGTATTGTTTAAGATTATTGTACTTGTTTTTATTATGTACACCCCTCCTTACATGTAAAGCACCATGGAATAAATGGCGCTATAACAATAAATAATAATAATAATAATGAGCTACAAAGAAACGAAAGTAAACTGTTGTGTTTTATAGTTAAACTTGGACTGTGTCTCAGTTATTCCCAAAGGGACTGGAGCAGTCTCTCTGGCGCCGAACGGGAGTTCAGCCTGTGCGGAGAATGGAACAGCAGGTGAGCTGTTAAAGGGACATGATGTTTATGTAGAGGGAGGCCAGGGCCTGGAAAGCCTAAAGGTACCGTTACACTAAACGACTTACCAACGATCACGACCAGCGATACGACCTGGCCGTGATCGTTGGTAAGTCATTGTCTGGTCGCTGGGGAGCTGTCACACAGACAGCTCTCTCCAGCGACCAATGATCAGGGGAAAGACTTCGGCATCGTTGAAACTGTCTTCAACGATGCCGAAGTCCCCGGGTAACCAGAGTAAATATCGGGTTACTAAGCGCATCCCTGGTTACCATTGTAAAAGTAAAAAAAAAAAAAAAAACAGTACATACTCCCATTCCGATGTCTTTCACGTCCCCCGCCGTCAGCTTCCCGCACTGACTGTGTCAGCGCCGGCCGTAAAGCAGAGCACAGCGGTCCTAGATGCAGAAAGATGCAGAGAGCTACATTTTAGTTGCTTAATCAGCATTCATATGTGAATTAATCACAATATTCCATATATATTTAGATAACCAATAACAGAGGAGCTAGACAATATGGTAATGAATTAACCACCCCTTTCTATATGCAATTATAAATCCATGTATGTACAATAAATCATCAGTATTGATGGAATGTTTTTCTGTCACAATGGTGTACAGTCCATTCTTGATGAGCGCTCAAAATACTCAGTCTTATTGGGAACGGCCGCAGAACACACAGGGATAGATTTATCCAAACCAAATTTCCATAACAGTGGCTCTTGAATCAATGACTCCAGCAGCAGTCCACTGTGAATGTCCCCCAAATTTTCGAATGGCCATTTCTTAACAATGCTTTCAAAGCTGCAGTTATCCCGGTTGCTTGTGCACCTTTTTCTACCACACTTTTTCCTTCCACTCAACTTTCCATTAATATGCTTGGATACATACAGCACTCTTTAAACAGTCAGATTCTGTAGCAATGACCTTTTGTGGTGTTTTCTCCTTGTGGAGTGTGTCAATGACTGCCTTCTGGACATGTGTCAAGTTAGCAGTCTTCCCGATGATTGTGGAGCCTACTAAAACAGACTAAGGAAACTTTTAAAATGCTTAGGAAGCTTTTGCAGGTGTTTTTTGATAATTATTCTAATTTACTGAGATAATTACTTTTGGGTTTTCATTGGCTGTAAGCCATAGTCATCAATATTAACAGAAATAAACACTTGAAATAGATCACTCTGTTTGTAATGACTCTATATAATATGATTTTCACTTTTTGCATTGAAGAACTGAAATAAATTAACTTTTTGATAATATTGTAATTTTGTGACAAGCCCCTGTATCATGATGGAGAAAACACTTATGGCTTTCTCATCAGGAAAGCAACCTTTGCAACACATATCTCCCTTCACGTACGGTACCAGTGACCCTGTCACATATCCCCACCTCTGCCAAAAGCCGGGGACTTTGACATTTTCAGACACTAAACAGGGAATTCGGGAGAGGTCATCTGCATTCCCGTGTATCTTCCCAGGCCTATGTTCTATGTGGAACCTGAAATCTTGGAGGCCAAAGAACTACCTAGTCACCCAGGCATTCTTACCCTTTTTACATAGTAACATAGTAACATAGTTAGTAAGGCCGAAAAAAGACATTTGTCCATCCAGTTCAGCCTATATTCCATCATAATAAATCCCCAGATCTACGTCCTTCTACAGAACCTAATAATTGTATGATACAATATTGTTCTGCTCCAGGAAGACATCCAGGCCTCTCTTGAACTCCTTGACTGAGTTCGCCATCACCACCTCCTCAGGCAAGCAATTCCAGATTCTCACCACCCTAACAGTAAAGAATCCTCTTCTATGTTGGTGGAAAAACCTTCTCTCCTCCAGACGCAAAGAATGCCCCCTTGTGCCTGTCACCTTCCTTGGTATAAACAGATCCTCAGCGAGATATTTGTATTGTCCCCTTATATACTTATACATGGTTATTAGATCGCCCCTCAGTCGTCTTTTTTCTAGACTAAATAATCCTAATTTCGCTAATCTATCTGGGTATTGTAGTTCTCCCATCCCCTTTATTAATTTTGTTGCCCTCCTTTGTACTCTCTCTAGTTCCATTTTCTCCCTTAACCATCTCAGAGGGGCATGATTGGACACGAGTTTGAACTGCTGGCCAAGTAGATAATTCCTCAATGTATCCACTGTCCATTTTATGGCTAGACACTCTTTCTCCACAATGGCGTAATTTTTTTCGCATGATGAGAGCTTCCAGCTCAGATACAGGATGGGATACTCTTCCCCATTTATTTCCTGAGAAAGCACGGCTCGCAAACCGACATCTGAGGCATCCGTCTGGACCACAAACTCTTTGCTGAAGTCTGGTGTAACCAGAACCAAATGTTTACACAGAGCCTGCTTCAGCTCCTGGAGCACCATCTCTGTGTCAGCAGTTCATTTAACTATGGTCGACTTTGTACCTTTGAGAAGATCCATCAATGGTGCGGCGATCATAGCAAAACTTATGAACCGCCAGTAATAGCCCACTATTCCAAGAAATGCCCTTACTTGCTTCTTGGAAAGTAGTTGCGGCCACTCCTCAATCGCCTCGATCTTATTTATCTGCGGTTTAGTTTCGTGTTTTCTGAGGACATAGCCTAGATACTTGGCCCCTTCCTTCCCTATGGCACACTTTTTCGGATTTATAGTGAACTCTACACTTTTTAAAGCATCCAGAACCAACCGTACCTTTGGCAGGTGACTAACCCAGTCAGGGCTAAAGACCACAATGTCATCGAGGTACGCTGCGGCATACTTCTTATGCAGAGCCAGGATCCGATCCATCACCCTATGGAAGGTGGCTGGGGACCCCAGTGGACCGAAGGGCATCCTGGTGTATTGAAAACACCCATCAGACGTCAAGAAAACTGTCTTCTTCTTTGCCATTTGGGACATGGGGATCTGCTAATAGCCCTTCATCAGGTCCACGTTTGTAATGTACCTCGCAGGTCCAAGTCTCTCAATGAGTTCATCCACACGAGGCATTGGGTAAGCATCAAAACTAGAGACTTCATTCAGCCTGCAGTAGTTGTTACAAAACCTTCACTCACTGTTGGGTTTTGGAATGAGGTTCATGGGACTTGACCATAGACTTTTAGACTCCTCTATCACCTCGAGGTCTAGCATCCTCTTCACCTCATTTGATATCACTTCTCACCGTGCTTGCGGAATTCTATAGGGCTTGAGGTTTACCCTTACATGCATAAATATAAAGATATTGGCCTGCACTCTGTATTAGGTCGGGGTGCTGGTGCGACAGACCATAGGTCTCATGTCAATATAGTGTAAAATCCACCGCACTCCCTTATGTGGAATATCTTTAGAACAGAAATGTAACTCTTTTGAAATTTGCTAATTTATTCAAGTAAATCAATAACATCGGATCAAACATAAGGCAATTGTTACAAATTGTGCATGCGACTCAGAATGCCATTTTGAGTCGCATACACAATTTGTAACAATTGCCTTATGTTTGATCCGATGTTATTGATTTACTTGAATAAATTAGCAAATTTCAAAAGAGTTACATTTCTGTTCTAAAGATATTCCACATAAGGGAGTGCGGTGGATATTACCCTTACATGCAGTTCTGTCAACATGTCATGCTCCACCACCTGCGTATGCCCCGGCAACCAGGAGAATAGGTCACAGTTCCTCAGCAACAGCTCCCTACACTGTTGAGTCTGGGCTGGCGTCAGAGTCTCTGCAATGGTGACATCATCCACTGTGGCTTTCGGACTGGCTCCCAGGCAAGGGGTGTCCAGCGATTCTCAGTCTCACCAGGGTTTGAGCAAGTTCACATGGTAGACCTGGTACAACTTCCTTTGTCCCAGCTGATGTACCTTGTAATTAACTTTGCCCAGTTTTTCCACCACCTCATATGGGCCTTGCCACTTGGCTAGGAACTTGCTCTTCATGGTGGGCACAAGCAGTAACATGCGGTCCACGGACTGGAACTGCCTCAGCCTCGCTGATCGGTTATACACCCTTGACTGTGCCTCCTGTGCCTGGTGAAGATGCTCCTTCACGATAGGCATCACTTTCACCATTCTCTCCTGCAGCTGGGCGACATGCTCTATGATGCTCTGGTGTGGCATGGCCTCGGCTTCCGACATTACAGGGCATGATTGCCGCCCCTCTCCAGGCTGATAGTCCACAATGCAGGCTGGGTAGGCATAATACGAGCAGCACCTGGCCAGCCTACAATCCATCTGTTCGGAATACATAGGATAATGGGCTGCTATGTGTCCAGGACCGTGACACCGCCAGCAGATCAGGTCTTTATGAGCAGCCCTTGGTAGCCCCTCAGTGGCTCCTGGGGACCTCGTACTCCCCCCAGTTGTGGCACTGTTACCCCTCTTGGGTACCCCAGTTTGGAGATGTACCACCCCCCGTCTTCCTTTTGGACCTCTTGAACACCTGGTACCTTTCTACGAGGCCCACCAGAGATCTCCCTGGGCAACCCAAGTCTGCACCGGGCTGGGGAGCGAGTGAATAAACCGGTCTATTACCACCCACTCGACCACAGTCAAAAATGTATCCACATCATCCTCTGGGGTCACCTTTTGCATGGCTTGTCTTACTGCTTTCCGGATGCAGAAGTCATTACCTTGATGTGGGGGAGGTGCGGTTTTTCTGCTGCGGACATCTCCCACCAGGAGTTCCATCTGCCTTTGTTGTTGTTGAAGTTAGTGTTTCAGTAGTTTATTAGTCTCCTGCTGTATCTGGTGCTGCTGCTGTTGGCTCAAAATCAGGTGCTTGATTAGCTCCTCCATTTTGTCTGACAGCTGTTCCATCCCTGTAGCCACCATCACCCAGGACATACGGTTTATCCACCGCTGCTACCCATGTTCCTGCAATGTTGCCCGCATCCGAAACACCACTTGTGGAAGATTGATTCACTTAGCTGCTCCTCGAGGTAGACAAGGGCACATGTGTGGTTAAAGTCTCTGGGTGGTTTATTGCATCATAAACCAAAAGCCCAAACTGGTAACAGAAAAACAGCCTTTCTGGCTCAAATGAAAATATAAAGTTCACATAACATCCTGCCCAGTACCTCTGGGAAAACACATATAGCAACTCTTGCAGAAGCTGCAAGTCTGGAGGCATCCTCTCCTCCACAAAAAGCAGACAGAGGAAAAAAACTGGCTGGATATTTAACTCCCTCCAGCCACACCCTGGAGGTGGAGATATGGTGGGTAGGTGTCCTGCCCATCTCTGACCTACCCACCATGACAGCTAGGCCCAAATATTGACTGGATTGCTCTCAGCACATATCATGCTGGAGAAAACACTTATGGCTTTCACATCACGCAGGAAAGCAACCTTTGCGACACCTATCTCCCCTCACGTACTGCACCAGTGACCCTGTCACAACACACATACACATGTACTGTACACACATGCACACATTTCCTGTACACACTCATACACATGTATTGGACACACACATACACATGTACTATACACACATATCCTGTACACACATACATAAGTACTGTACACACATGCACACATATCCTGCACACACACATACACATGAACACATACTGTATATCCTGTACACACATACACATGTACTGGACACACATGCACATATCCTATGCACACATACCTATGTACTGTAAACACAAACACACATATCCTGTACACACATACACAGGGGCTCTTTCCCTGTCCCTAATGCTAGGGGCGCCCTAGCTTGCCCTGTTCCCTGGATTACATCTGATGGTGAATACACCAGGGCAACGTACCTTGCCTTATCTCCTGAATCCGCCCTCAGTCTGTACCCTTCCTCCACCCAGGGAAGAGGAGAATTGTAGTGTACCGTAAAACATCAACCAGACTAACAAGTTAATACGAACAGGGATAACAAAAAATACCAAACATACAAATGTACTCACTCAGACAAGAGCGGAATGCTCCGGGGAGTGGAGGATGGGGCTAAACCAAAGTAGGAGAGAAAGAGTAATTATCACACACTCAAAACCTAGCAACAGTCACAGATAAATCCACCAAACACCTTCTCCAATAACAACCAACAACCTCCAGCCATGCAGCATAAGCTACTCTGACAATGAGTGCTAGCTAGGGTCCAGTTTATATAGGAGATGGGAGTAGCTAACAGTGCACAGCTGAGAGCCTTAACACTCAAGAAGCTCACAACTGAGCAGATTAACCCCTGCACTGCTAAAATAATTTTACACCATTTAATATGAAGTTGAAGTGCTTCTAGTCAGTGCAGGAATAGGAGAAATCAGACGCTGCGGTCTTCTGGGTCCTCTGTTGTGAATTCTGTTTTCGAACTCCCTCCTGTGGTCATGAATGGTACTTCGGCGAGTTCTGTCCATGGACTCCCTCTGGTGGCTGTGAGTGGAGCTGCTGCTTCTGAGGTTCCTTCCACAGGTGACGTAGTTTATTCTTTGTCTGGCTGTTCTATTTAACTCCACTCAGATCGTTACTCCATGCCAGCTGTCAATGTTCTTGTACTGGTTCAGTTCGCTCTTGGATCTTTCTGGTGACCTGTCTACTCCAGCAGAAGCTAAGTCCCTGCTAGTTAATTATTTGTTCATTGTTTCCTTGTCCAGTTGGCTATCATGATTTTGTCTTGCTAGCTGGAAGCTCTGGGATGCAGAGTGGCACCTCCGCACCGTGAGTTGGTGTGGAGGTCTTTTTGCACACTCTGCGTGGTCTTTTGTAGTTTTTTTTGTGCTGACCGCAAAGATACTAAACAGACTGAGGATAGGAAAGGTAAGTCTGGCCTCCCTTTGCTGAAACCTGTTTCATTTCTGTGTTTGTGACTTTCATCTTAACTCACAGTCAATATATGTGGGGGGCTGCCTTTTCCTTTGGGGAATTTCTCTGAGGCAAGGTAGGCTTTATTTTCTATCTTTAGGGCTAGTTAGCTCTTAGGCTGTGAAGAGGCGTCTAGGTCGTGTTAGGTACGCTCCACGGCTATTTCTAGTTGTGTGATAGGATTAGGGGTTGCGGTCAGCAGAGCTCCCACTTCCCAGAGCTTGTCCTGTGTGAGTTTAACCATCAGGTCGTTCCTGGTGCTCCTAACCACCAGGTCCATAACAGTACAGCTGGCCCAAAGTATTAATGCATCTCAATAGAGGGATAAGAGGAGTTCTGAGACCATTTTTTTTCTCTGCAGTGTGTTTTGTCTTTCTTTTCCCCTTAACCTCTGGGTGGTTCAGGACACAGGTGTAGATATGGACATTCAAGGTCTGTCCTCTTGTGTGGATCATCTCACTGCAAGGGTACAAAACATTCAAGATTTTGTGGTTCAGAATCCGATGTTAGAGCCTAGAATTCCAATTCCTGATTTGTTTTCTGGGGATAGATCTAAATTCCTGAATTTCAAAAATAATTGTAAACTGTTTCTAGCTTTGAAACCCCGCTCCTCTGGTGACCCCGTTCAACAAGTAAAAATCATTATTTCTTTGTTGCGTGGTGACCCTCAAGACTGGGCATTTTCCCTTGCGCCAGGAGATCCTGCATTGCGTGATGTAGATGCGTTTTTTCTGGCGCTTGGATTGCTTTATGATGAACCAAATTCAGTGGATCAGGCAGAGAAAATCTTGCTGGCTTTGTGTCAGGGTCAGGATGAAGCGGAGGTGTACTGTCAGAAGTTTAGAAAGTGGTCTGTGCTTACTCAGTGGAATGAGTGTGCCCTGGCGGCAATTTTCAGAAAGGGTCTTTCTGAAGCACTTAAGGATGTCATGGTGGGATTTCCCACGCCTGCTGGTCTGAACGATTCTATGTCCTTGGCCATATCAGATCGATCGGCGCTTGTGTGAGCGCAAAGCTGTGCACCATTTGGCGGTATTTTCTGAGCATAGGCCTGAGCCTATGCAATGTGATAGGACTTTGACCAGAGCGGAACGGCAAGAACACAGACGTCGGAATGGGCTGTGTTTTTACTGTGGTGATTCCACTCATGCTATCTCCGATTGTCCTAAGTGCACTAAGCGGTTCGCTATGGTGCCACCATTGGTACGGTACAGTCTAAATTTCTTTTGTCCGTTACTCTGATTTGCTCTCTGTCGTCCTATTCGGTTATGGCATTTGTGGATTCAGGTGCTGCCCTGAATTTGATGGACTTGGAGTTTGGAAAGCGCTGTGGTTTTTTCTTGGAGCCCTTGCAGTATCCTATTCCATTGAGAGGAATTGATGCTACGCCTTTGGCCAAGAATAAGCCTCAGTACTGGACTCAATTGACCATGTGCATGGCTCCTGCACATCAGGAGGATATTCGTTTTTTGGTGTTGCATAATCTGCATGATGTGGTCGTTTTGGGGTTGCCATGGCTACAGGTCCATAATCCAGTATTGGATTAGAAATCTATGTCTGTGTCCGGCTGGGGTTGTCAGGGGGTACATGGTGATGTTCCATTGCTGTCAATTTCGCCTTCCACTCCTTCTGAAGTCCCTGAGTTTTTGTCAGATTACCGGGATGTATTTGAAGAGCCCAAATCCGGTGCCTTACCTCCTCATAGGGATTGCGATTGTGCTATTAATTTGATTCCTGGTAGTAAGTTTCCTAAGGGCCGACTGTTTAATTTATCTGTGCCAGAGCACGCCGCTATGCGGAGTTATATAAAGGAATCCTTGGAGAAAGGTCATATTCGCCCGTCGTCATCACCGTTGGGAGCAGGGTTCTTTTTTGTGGCCAAGAAGGATGGCTCTTTGAGACCTTGTTGATTACCGCCTTCTTAATAAGATCACAGTCAAATTTCAGTACCCTTTGCCGCTGCTGTCTGCTTTGTTTGCTCGGATTAAGGGGGCTAGTTGGTTCACCAAAATAGATCTTCGAGGGGCGTATAAACTTGTGCGAATTAAACAGGGTGATGAATGGAAAACAGCATTTAATACGCCCGAGGGCCATTTTGAGTACCTGGTTATGCCATTCGGGCTTTCTAATGCTCCATCTGTGTTTCAGTCCTTTATGCATGACATCTTCCGAGAGTACCTGGATAGATTCATGATTGTATATTTGGATGATATTTTGGTCTTTTCGGATGATTGGGAGTCGCATGTGAAGCAGGTCAGAATGGTGTTCCAGGTCCTTCGTGCGAATTCCTTGTTTGTGAAGGGGTCGAAATGTCTCTTTGGGGTTCAGAAGGTTTAATTTTTGGGTTTAATTTTTTTCCCTTCTACTATCGAGATGGACCCTGTTAAAGTTCAGGCCATTTATGATTGGACTCAGCCGACATCTGTGAAGAGCCTGCAGAAGTTCCTGGGCTTTGCTAATTTTTACCGTCTCTTCATCGCTAATTTTTCTAGTGTTGCTAAACCGTTGACTGATTTGACCAAGAAAGGTGCTGATGTGGTCAATTGGTCCTCGGCGGCTGTAGAGGCTTTTCAGGAGTTGAAGCGTCGTTTTTCTTCTGCCCCTGTGTTGTGCCAGCCAGATGTTTCGCTCCCGTTTCAGGTTGAGGTTGATGCTTCTGAGATTGGAGCAAGGGCTGTTTTGTCGCAAAGAAGTTCTGATGGCTCAGTGATGAAACCATGTGACTTCTTTTCTAGAAAATTCTCGCCTGCTGAGCGCAATTATGATGTTGGCAATCGAGAGTTGTTGGCCATGAAGTGGGCATTCGAGGAGTGGCGACATTGGCTTGAAGGAGCCAAGCATCGCGTGGTGGTCTTGACGGATCACAAGAATTTGACTTATCTCGAGTCTGCCAAACGGTTAAATCCTAGATAGGCTCGATGGTCGCTGTTTTTCTCCCGTTTTGATTTTGTGGTTTCGTACCTTCCAGGCTCTAAGAATGTGAAGGCTGATGCCCTGTCAAGGAGTTTTGTGCCTGACTCTCCGGGTGTTCCTGAGCCGGCGGGTATTCTCAAAGAGGGGGTAATTTTGTCTGCCATCTCCCCTGATTTGCGGCGCGTGCTGCAGAAGTTTCAGGCTGATAGACCTGACCGTTGTCCAGTGGAGAAACTGTTTGTCCCTGATAGATGGACTATTAGAGTTATCTCTGAGGTTCATTGTTCGGTGTTGGCGGGTCATCCTGGAATCTTTGGTACCAGAGATTTGGTGGCTAGATCCTTTTGGTGGCCTTCTTTGTCACGGAATGTGCGTTCTTTTGTGCAGTCCTGTGGGACTTGTGCTCGGGCTAATCCCTGCTGTTCTCGTGCCAGTGGGTTGCTTTTGCCCTTGCCGGTCCCGAAGAGGCCCTGGACGCATATTTCCATGGATTTTATTTCAGATCTCCCTGTCTCTCAAAGGATGTCGGTCATTTGGGTGGTTTGTGATCGCTTCTCTAAGATGGTCCATTTGGTACCCTTGTCTAAATTGCCTTCCTCCTATGATTTGGTGCCATTGTTTTTCCAGCATGTGGTTCGTTTGCATGGCATTCCGGAGAACATCGTCTCGGACAGAGGTTCTCAGTTTGTTTCGAGGTTTTGGCGGTCCTTTTGTGCTAAGATGGGCATTGATTTGTCTTTTTCTTCGGCTTTCCATCCTCAGACAAATGGCCAAACCGAACGAACTAATCAGACTTTGGAGACATATCTGAGATGCTATGTTTCTGCTGATCAGGATGATTGGGTGTCCTTCTTGCCTTTGGCTGAGTTCGCCCTTAACCCCTTAATCCCATATGACGTACTATCCCGTCCAGGTGACCTGGGACTTAATTCCCAGTGACGGGATAGTACGTCATATGCGATCGGCCGCGCTCACGGGGGGAGCGCGGCCGGGTGTCAGCTGACTATCGCAGCTGACATCCGGCACTATGTGCCAGGAGCGGTCACAAACCGCTCCCGGCACATTAACCCCCGGCACACCGTGATCAAACATGATCGCGATGTGCCGGCGGTACAGGGAAGCATCGCGCAGGGAGGGGGCTCCCTGTGGGCTTCCCTGAGACGATCGGTACACGGTGATGTACTCACCGTGTACCGAGCGTCTTCTCCCTGCAGTCCCCGGATCCAAAATGGCCGCGAGGCTGCATCCGGGTCCTGCAGGGAGCACTTCCGGGTCGCATGCAGGCACTTGGTAATGCTGCAGCGATGAATGAGATCGCCGATGTTACAGAGTGCTGTGCAAACTGTAAGATCGGCGATCTGTGATGTCCCCCCCTGGGACAAAGTAAAAAAGTTAAAAAAAAAAACTTCCACATGTGTAAAAAAAAAAAAAAAATTACTAAATAAATAAAAAAATAAATAAATATTATTCCCATAAATACATTTCTTTATCTAAAAAAACCCCCCCAAAAACAATAAAAGTACGCAAATTTAGTATCGCCGCGTCCGTAATGACCCGACCTATAAAACTGTCCCACTAGTTAACCCCTTCAGTGAACACCGTAAGAAAAAAAAAAAAACGAGCCAAAAAACAACGCTTTATTATCATACCGCCGAACAAAAAGTGGAATAACACGCGATCAAAAAGACGGATATAAATAAGCATGATACCGCTGAAAACGTCATCTTGTCCCGCAAAAAACGAGCTGCCACAATGCATAATAAGCAAAAAATAAAAAGTTATAGTCCTGAGAATAAAGCGATGCCAAAATAATTATTTTTTCTATAAAATAGCTTTTATCGTATAAAAGCGCCAAAACATAAAAAAATGATATAAATGAGGTATCGCTGTAATCGTACTGACCCAACGAATAAAACTGCTTCATCCACTCTACCAAACGCGGAACGGTATAAATGCCTCCCCCAAAAGAAATTCATGAATAGCTGGTTTTTGGTCATTCTGCCTCACAAAAATCGGAATAAAAAGTGATCAAAAACTGTCATGTGTCCAAAAATGTTACCAATAAAAACGTCAACTCGTCCCGCAAAAAACAAGACCTCACATGACTCTGTGAACCAAAATATGGAAAAATTATAGGTCTCAAAATGTGGAGACGCAAAAACTTTTTTGCTATAAAAACGCGTATTTTAGTGTGTGACGGCTGCCAATCATAAAAATCTGATATAAAAAACGCTATAAAAGTAAATCAAACCCCCCTTCATCACCCCCTTAGTTAGGGAAAAATAATAAAATTAAAAAAATGTATTTATTTCCATTTTCCCATCAGGGCTAGGGTTAGGGCTAGGGTTAGGGCTAGGGTTAGGGTTGGGGCTAGGGTTAGGGCTAGAGTTAGGGCTAGGGTTAGGGCTAGGGTTAGGGCTAGGGTTGTGGTTGGGGCTAGGGTTAGGGTTAGGGCTAGGGTTAGGGCTAGGGTTGGGGCTAGGGTTGGGGCTAGGGTTGGGGTTAGGGTTGGGGCTAGGGTTAGGGCTAGGGTTGGGGCTAGGGTTAGGGTTGGGGTTAGGGTTGGAGCTAAAGTTAGGGTTAGGGTTGGGGCTAAAGTTAGGGTTAGGGTTGGGGCTAAAGTTAGGGTTAGGGTTGGGGCTAAAGTTAGGGTTAGGGTTTGGATTATATTTACGGTTGGGATTAGGGTTGGGATTAGAATTAGGGGTGTGTCAGGGTTAGGGGTGTGATTAGGGTTACCGTTGGGATTAGGGTTAGGGGTGTGTTAGGGTTAGGGTTTCAGGTAGAATTGGGGAGTTTCCACTGTTCAGGCACATCAGGGGCTCTCCAAACGCGACATGGCGTCCGATCTCAATTCCAGCCAATTCTGCATTGAAAAAGTAAAACAGTGCTCCTTCCCTTCCGAGCTCTCCAGTGCGCCCAAACAGGGGTTTACCCCAACATATGGGGTATCAGCGTACTCAGGACAAATTAGACAACAACTTTTGGGGTCCAAGTTCTCTTGTTATCCTTGGGAAAATAAAAATGTGGGGGGCTAAAAATCATTTTTGTGGGAAAAATAAGATTTTTTTTATTTTTGCGGCTCTGCGTTGTAAACTGCAGTGAAACACTTGGGGGTTCAAAGTTCTCACAACACATCTAGATAGGTTCCTTGGGAGGTCTAGTTTCCAATATGGGGTCACTTGTGGGGGGTTTGTACTGTTTGGGTACATCAGGGGCTCTGCAAATGCAACGTGACGCCTGCAGACCAATCCATCTAAGTCTGTATTCCAAATGGCGCTCTTCCCCTTCCGAGCTCGGCCATGCGCCCAAACAGTGCTTCCCCCCACATATAGGGTATCAGCGTACTCAGGACAAATTGGACAACAACTTTTGGGGTCCAATTTATCCTGTTACCCTTGTGAAAATACAAAACTGGGGACTAAAAAATCATTTTTGTGAAAAAAAAAAGAATTTTATTTTCACGGCTCTGCGTTATAAACTGTAGTGAAACACTTGGGGGCTCAAAGCTCTCAAAACACATCTAGGTAAGTTCCTTAGGGGGTCTACTTTCCAAAATGGTGTCACTTTTGGGTGGTTTCAATGTTTAGGCACATCAGGGGCTCTCCAAACGCAACATGGCGTCCCATCTCAATTCCAGTCAATTTTGCATTGAAAAGTCAAATGGCACTCCTTCCCTTCCGAGCTCTGCCATGCGCCCAAACAATGGTTTATCCCCACATATGGGGTATCAACGTACTCAGGACAAATTGTACAACAACTTTTGGGGTCCATTTTCTCCTGTTACCCTTGGTAAAATAAAACAAATTGGAGCTGAAATAAATTTTGTGTGAAAAAAAGTTAAATGTTTATTTTTATTTAAACATTCCAAAAATTCCTGTAAAACACCTGAAGGGTTAATAAACTTCTTGAATGTGGTTTTCAGCACCTTGAGGGGTGCAGTTTTTAGAATGGTGTCACACTTGGGTATTTTCTATCATATAGACCCCTCAAAATGACTTCAAATGAGATGTGGTCCCTAAAAAAAAAATGGTGTTGCAAAAATGAGAAATTGCTGGTCAACTTTTAACCCTTATAACTCCCTAACAAAAAAAAATTTTGGTTCCAAAATTGTGCTGATGTAAAGTAGACATGTGGGAAATGTTACTTATTAAGTATTTTGCATGACATGTCTCTGTAATTTAAGGGTATAAAAATTCAAAGTTGGAAAATTGCGAAATTTTCAAAATTTTCGCCAAATTTCCATTTTTTTCACAAATAAACGCAAGTTATATCGAATAAATTTTACCACTACCATGAAGTACAATACGTCACGAGAAAACAATGTCAGAATCGCCAAGATCCGTTGAAGCGTTCCAGAGTTATAACCTCATAAAGGGACAGTGGTCAGAATTGTAAAAATTGGCCCGGTCATTAACGTGCAAACCACCCTCGGGGCTTAAGGGGTTAATAATTGGGCAAGCTCGGCTACCTTGGTTTCGCCTTTTTTCTGTAATTCTGGTTTCCATCCTCGTTTCTCTTCAGGGCAGGTTGAGCCTTCGGACTGTCCTGGTGTGGATACGGTGGTGGACAGGTTGAAGCAGATTTGGACTCATGTGGTGGACAATTTGACATTGTCCCAGGAGAAGGCTCAATGTTTCGCTAACCGCCGGCTCTGTGTTGGTCCCCGACTTCGTGTTGGGGATTTGGTTTGGTTGTCATCTCGTCATGTTCCTATGAAGGTTTCCTCTCCTAAGTTTAAGCCTCGTTTCATTGGTCCGTATAAGATATCTGAAGTTCTTAATCCTGTGTCATTTCGTTTGGACCTTCCAGCTTCTTTTGCCATCCATAATGTGTTCCATAGGTCGTTATTGCGGAGATACGTGGTGCCTATGGTTCCCTCCGTTGATCCTCCTGCCCCGGTGTTGGTCGAGGGGGAGTTGGAGTATGTGGTGGAGAAGATTTTGGATTCTCGTATTTCGAGACGGAAACTCCAGTACCTGGTCAAGTGGAAGGGTTATGGTCAGGAAGATAATTCCTGGGTTTTTGCCTCTGATGTTCATGCTGCCGATCTAGTTCGTGCCTTTCATTTGGCTCGTCCTGATCGGCCTGGGGGCTCTGGTGAGGGTTCGGTGACCCCTCCTCAAGTGGGGGGGGTACTGTTGTGAATTCTGTTATCGAACTCCCTCCTGTGGTCATGAATGGTACTTCGGCGAGTTCTGTCCATGGACTCCCTCTGGTGGCTGTGGGTGAAGCTGCTGCTTCTGAGGTTCCTTCCACAGGT
Organism: Ranitomeya imitator; assembly: GCF_032444005.1. Taxonomy (NCBI): domain Eukaryota; kingdom Metazoa; phylum Chordata; class Amphibia; order Anura; family Dendrobatidae; genus Ranitomeya; species Ranitomeya imitator. Next base: position 254,050,346 of record NC_091285.1, on the reverse strand, counting down.
GACGTAGTTTATTCTTTGGCTGGCTGTTCTATTTAACTCCACTCAGATCGTTACTCCATGCCAGCTGTCAATGTTCTTGTACTGGTTCAGTTCGCTCTTGGATCTTTCTGGTGACCTGTCTACTCCAGCAGAAGCTAAGTCCCTGCTAGTTAATTATTTGTTTATTGTTTCCTTGTCCAGTTGGCTATCATGATTTTGTCTTGCTAGCTGGAAGCTCTGGGATGCAGAGTGGCACCTCCGCACCGTGAGTCGGTGCAGAGGTCTTTTTGCACACTCTGCGTGGTCTTTTGTAGTTTTTTTTGTGCTGACCGCAAAGATACTAAACAGACTGAGGATAGGAAAGGTAAGTCTGGCCTCCCTTTGCTGAAACCTGTTTCATTTCTGTGTTTGTGACTTTCATCTTAACTCACAGTCAATATATGTGGGGGGCTGCCTTTTCCTTTGGGGAATTTCTCTGAGGCAAGGTAGGCTTTATTTTCTATCTTTAGGGCTAGTTAGCTCTTAGGCTGTGAGGAGGCGTCTAGGTCGTGTTAGGTACGCTCCACGGCTATTTCTAGTTGTGTGATAGGATTAGGGGTTGCGGTCAGCAGAGCTCCCACTTCCCAGAGCTTGTCCTGTGTGAGTTTAACCATCAGGTCGTTCTGGGTGCTCCTAACCACCAGGTCCATAACAGTCCTCTCTGTCGCAGTAAACCTGTGACACATGTACTGTACACATATGCACACATATCCTGTACACACACACATACACATGTACTGGATACTCATGCACATATTTGCACATACAAATATCACATGTACTGGACACACATGAACATTCTGTTTACAAACTTTTAATGTACACTCATAGACCGGCATCTATATGCATCCTATAATCCTATACTTTGCTGATGAGCAACCGAAATCGTATTAGTTCTTGGGCCAGAGGCTTTATTAAAGTGTAACTAAACTTTGGGGCCTTTTTATATTTTGTAGATCTTTTAAGGGTATTCTCAAGTTTAAATGTTTAAAATATATTCCTTATCCATGGGATGGCAGATAACTTCCCAATCGTTGCGGGTTCGACCACTGAGAGTTACACTGATTCTAAGAAATGGAGCACTGAAGGGCCTCATGTAGATGGAGCGGTGGTCGTTATGTGCTCTGCTTCTCCATTCATTCTTAATAAAACTGGTCAGCATTCCCACATGATTGAATAGAGTTACAATGTTTAGTGATCGACCATGATCAATTCACATGGGATTCTTCAGGACCCTGGTTCTCGGAAACTGATTGGGTCCCAGTGGTCGGGCCCCAACGGTCAGGATATTATCCCCTATCCAATGAATACAGGATAAGTTCCAAAGTTCCAAATTTTAGTATACCCCTTTAAATGTTCTGCAGTCCTAGAGACTCCTAGTATTCACGCAAAATACTGTTTACAATCATGCAGCTCAAAAGACTGAAGCTCTACGCTCTTGCCTGAGCACATACATATATATATTTCCAGACCCGTAGGCAGATTCATTAAAATCAGCGTTTTTCACGCCAGCCTTGATGAGGAGCATGTTGGAGTCAGATTCATTAAGAAGCACATGCAAGTATCATGCATCTCACCTCAAATCTTACTCCAGTCAGGGACTAGAGTAAGATGTGTGGCGTAAGGAATGAATTTGACTAGTGGGGGAATTTCACCGCAGCCTCGCGTTGTGCCAAAAGTTTGCATCTTTTTTTGATAAATGTTTACAACAGAATTCTGACATATAAAATTTGATGAATAGACGATAGACCCCCATAAAAAAAGGTAGTGCCCCCTTGACTTAAGAAACATATTGTGACATTTGCACATAAACCTAAGACCACCCTTCGCAAAAACGTAAAAGGTATACACAAACAAAAATTAAAAACAAAGATCGTGAAATGGGATTCTGCCAAGCCATGTAAAAAAAATGCTAAGAGTCAGAATGTAGAGGGTGCGCTGTGGGGTCATAAAACAAGTATTAAAGGGTCACATTTAGAATGTTCTCTGTGTATGAACACATCAAAGCCATTCATATAAAATATTACTAAGATCAAGACTAGAAAAATATATTGCCTTACAGCTATTGTAAATATAGTTTTTTTTTACATTTGCAGAAATGTAATAACATAGAGTCTGAATCTCCTCACACAATCTTATGACCTACCCTTTGAACTACAGCCTGGGAACATTTTACTGGATACTGTACAAGTTTAGTCGGTGAAGTTTAGTGGAATGGCAGGCAGCTCCTACCAAAATAAGACGATTGTGAACTTATTAATATCTCAACACAGATACAATTGATACAAAAACTTTGAGCTTATTTTACTGAATAAGAATGCAAAATATTTACTGTATTATTGTTACCTTGCAATGAATGCCACATTTATTAAAACGGACATATAATCAGCAAAAAATGTGTCAACCACAGATACCCACAGGCTAAAAATGTATCCTATGTACACAAAGTCGCATCAGTACGGCACAAAATAGCAAACACCACTGAGGTCATTGGCCAGAGATTGCTAGCTATCATTACTACCATTACAAACTACCATTACTAGAGGGCAGACTTCAGAGGCCGCTGAGGCACCGGAAGCAGAGGCAAAAAAGCGGCAGGGAAATGATATCACTATTTTAAAGAGTAACAAGAATTTTTTTCTAATAAATTTTGTCCACTAAATTTTGTCCACCATTGAAAATGTGCAAATCACTTTATTAAGGAATTTGGAAGTCACACTCATGCATTATTTTTAGACGAATACAGAGAAATCTCCTAATAAGGTGATTTGAAAAGTTCAAAAAATATTAAACACAGCTTAAAGAGTGGCTAAAGGGTTTTTTGACAGAAAACACATTTTGCTAGAAAATTGTCAATTTAGTAGACTGATTATATAGATGGGATTCTGTCAAAGAGATCAGTATTCATATTGCGATAGATTTACTAATCGAAATGCAGCAGTCTCTTGTTCACATTGAGCCAGAAGGCTGGTGCTTGTGTCTGGTGTCACACTTATAAAGTGCTTTGGAGCTCAACATTTTAAGATGCACCACATTGTACTTATTTGTGGGTGCAAACAAAACATTGGTCTAAAGTAGGTCAAAAAAGGGGTGATATAAATTGACTGATCTAATACTGAAGACAAAAGAAGTGTTGAAGTAAGATGAGGTTATTCACACTGCTGTTGGCCATGTCTTTCTGATCTAATTTTGAAGATACCAGAGGTGCTGAGGTAAGAAGAGGCTTCTCACACTGCTGTTCACTACATCTTTCTGATCTAATACTGGAGTGGAGATACTAGAGGTGCTGAGGTAAAAGAGGCTTCTAACACTGCTGTCCGCCATGTCTTTCTAATCTAATACTGGAGATACCATAGGTGCTGAGGACAGAAGAGGTTTCTCACACTGCTGTCCGTCATGTCTTTCTGATCTAATTTTGAAGATACCAGAGGTGCTGAGGAAAAAAGTGGCATTTCATACTGCTGTCCGCCATGTCTTTCTGATCTAATACTGGAGATACAAGAGGTGCTGAGGTAAGAAGAGGTTTCTCACACTGCTGTTCACTCAGAGGTGCTGAGGTAAGAAGAGACTGCTCACACTACTGTCCACCCTGTCTTTTTGATCTAATACTGGAGATACCAGGTGTGCTGAGGAAAGAAGAGGCTTCTCACACCACTGTCCACACTGTCTGTCTAATCTAATACTGGAGATACTAGAGGTGCTGAGGTAAAAAGAGGCTTCTCACACTGCTGTCCGCCATGTCTTTCTGATCTAATACTGGAGATACCAGAGGTGCTGAGGAAAGAAGAGGCTTCTCACACTGCTGTCCACCATGTCTTTCTGGTCTAATACTGGAGATACTAGATGTGCTAAGGTATTAAGAGGCATCTCCCACTGCTGTCCGCCATGTCTTTATGATCTAATGCTGGAGATACCAGGGGTGCTGAGGTAAGAAGAGGCTTCTCACACTGCTGTTCACTACGTCTTTCTGATCTAATACTGGAGATACTAGAGGTGGTGAGGTAAGAAGAGGCTGCTCACACTACTGTCCACCCTGTCTTTTTGACCTAATACTGAAGATACCAGCTGTGCTGAGGTAAGAAGAGGCTGCTCTCACTGCTGTACACTATGTCTTTCAGAATGCTGAATGGCTGCAGTGACCTGGAGAAGGCCTAACGGACGTGGTATGAGCTATTTTGAAGTCTCATCAGCAGAGCTTTCTACTGAACATGATCACAGACACCTATGCAATTAACATTCCAGGACAGGTTTGGATGTACTACAGTCGTTATCTTCCTATAGAAAACAAATATGATTTGCTAATCACAGGTATTTCATATTTATTTATTTATAGGGGCATTCTTTTTTTTCTATTCCCGTGGGAACACTTGTAAAGCGGTATTCAGCAGTAAGAAAAAACAGCAGCGACACAGAGCTGTGTGAACACAGCCTAACAGAGCACAATACCTGCAGGTAATTTTTTGAGCTGCTTGAAGCCGTCTTTCATAATAATAATAATAATAATAGGAATAATAATAACAATGATAGTAATTCACTTTTGGGGGATCCAAGGTGAAGACATGGAGTGCTTCTGAGTCAGCCAGTGTTAATTTGGTAGTGGTATTGCTTTCTGCCCCTTATGCAACTTGGGTACTGCCCATTGGTATACCTCTTATTTGCGTTACAACACATGCATAGCAACTCATGTTTTTTGCTCTGTGTCATTCTGCCCAGTTGATCTGTAAGCTGGTTGTTTGAATGTAATAGCACAGACAATGAGGAGACAGTGGTACTTAGCCAACATTATTTGACTAACACAGAAGGGAGATCTACTGTATTTATAAGTATATATATACCGTATATACTCGAGTATAAGCCGAGATTTTCAGCCCACTTTTTTGGGCTGAAAGTCCCCCTCTCGGCTTATACTCGAGTCATACCCAGGGGTCGGCAGGGGACGGGGAGCGGGGCTGTCTAATTATACTCCCCTACTCCTGGCGCGGTCCCTGCACGTCCCTGCTTCTTCCAGCGCTGCAGCTTTTTCCTGTAGTGAGCGGTCACATGGTACCATTCATTACAGTAATGAATATGCGGCTCCACCTCCCATTACTGTAATGAGCGGTAACGGTGACCGCTCACTACAGGAAGAAAATGCGGCGCCGGGGAACAGACATACAGGGACGGCGCCAGGAGCAGGTAAGTGACGGAGGCAGTGCGCGATATTCACCTGCTCCTCGTTCCACCGTCGGCGCCGCTGTGTCTTCCGCAGTGATGCTCGGGTCAGAGGGCGCGGTGACGTGATTAGTGCGCGCCGCCCTCTTCCTGAACGTCGGTGCAGAGGATGGGGAAGACACAGCGGCGGTCAGTGGTGGAACGGGAAAGGTGAGTATAGCAAGTGCCGGGGGACTGAGAGGTGAGTATGTCACCTGAGAGGTGAGCATTATATGGGGGCAAATATATGTATGGGGCATCTTATGGGGTCATAATCAACATTTGTGGAGCATTATATGGGGCAAATATCTGTATGGAGCATCTTATGGGGCCATGTGCTGCATTATATGGGGCAATTATCTGTATGGAGCATCTTATGGGGCCATAATACACATTTGTGGAGCACTATACGGGGCAAATGTCTGTATGGAGCATCTTATGGGGTCATAATCAACATTTGTGCAGCATTATATGGGGCATATTTTAATATTAAGCATCTTATGGAGCCCATCATAAACAGTATGGAGCATTATATGGGGCTCCTGATTCAATATGGATATTCAAAAACACTTAAACTACTGATGTCTCAATTAATTTTACTTTTATTGGTATCTATTTTTATTTTTGAAATTTACCAGTAGCTGCTGCATTTTCCACCCTAGGCTTATCTATCGAGTCATTAAGTTTTCCCAGTTTTTGTGGCAAAATTAGGGGGGTCGGTTTATACTCGGGTCTGCTTATACTCGAGTGTATACGGTATATATATATATATATATATATATATATATGCAGTATATGCAGTATATATACAGTACAGACCAAAAGTTTGGACACACCTCATTTAAAGATTTTTCTGTATTTTCATGACTATGAAAATTGTAAATTCACACTAAAGGCATCAAAACTATGAATTAACACATGTGGAATTATGTACTTCACAAAAAAAGTGGAAAACAGCTGAAAATATGTCTTATAATCTAGGTTCTTCAAAGTAGCCACCTTTTGCTTTGATGACAGCTTTGCACACTCTTGGCATTCTCTTGATGAGCTTCAAGAGGTAGTCACCGGAAATGGTCTTCCAACAATCTTGAAGGAGTTCCCAGAGATGATTAGCACTTGTTGGCCCTTTTGCCTTCACTCTGCGGTCCAGCTCACCCCAAACCATCTTGATTGGGTTCAGGTCTGGTGACTGTGGAGGCCAGGTCATCTGGCGTAGCACCCCATCACTCTCCTTCTTCGTCAAATAGCCCTTACACTGCCTTGAGGTGTGTTTGGGGTCATTGTCCTGTTGAAAAATAAATGATAGTCCAACTAAATGCAAACCAGATGGAATAGCATGCTGCTGCAAGATGCTGTGGTAGCCATGCTGGTTCAGTATGCCTTCAATTTTGAATAAATCTGCAACAGTGTCACCAGCAAAGCACCCCCACCATCTCCTACATGCTTCATGGTGGGAACCAGGCATGTAGAGTCCATCCGTTCACCTTTTCTGCATCGCACAAAGACACGGTGGTTGGAACCAAAGATCACAAATTTGGACTCATCAGACCAAAGCTCAGATTTCCACTGGCCTAATGTCCATTCCTTGTGTTCTTTACCCCAAACAAGTCTCTTCTGCTTGTTGCCTGTCCTTAGCAGTGGTTTCCTAGCAGCTATTTTACCACGAAGGCCTGCTGCACAAAGTCTCCTCTTAACAGTTGTTGTAGAGATGTGTCTGCTGCTAGAACTCTGTGTGGCATTGACCTGGTCTCTAATCTGAGCTGCTGTTAACCTATGATTTCTGAGGCTGGTGACTTGGATAAACTTATCCTCAGAAGCAGAGGTGACTCTTGGTCTTCCTTTCCTGGGGCGGTCCTCATGTGAGCCAGTTTCTTTGTAGTGCTTGATGGTTTTTGCAACTGCACTTGGGGAGACTTTCAAAGTTTTCCCAATTTTTCAGACTGACTGACCTTCATTTCTTAAAGTAATGATGGACACTCATTATTCTTTACTTAGCTGCTTTTTTCTTGCCATAATACAAATTCTAACAGTCTATTCAGTAGGACTATCAGCTGTGTATCCACCAGACTTCTGCATAACACAACTGATGGTCCCAGCACCATTTATAAGGCAAGAAATCCCACTTATTAAACCTGACAGGGCACACCTGTGAAGTGAAAACCATTCCCGGTGACTACCTCTTGAAGCTCATCAAGAGAATGCCAAGAGTGTGCAAAGCAGTCATCAAAGCAAAAGGTGGCTACATTGAAGAACCTAGAATATAAGACATAATTTCAGATGTTTCACACTTTTTTGTTAAGTATATAATTCTACATGTGGTAATTTATAGTTTTGATGCCTTCAGTGTGAATTTACAATTTTCATAGTCAAAGAAAAATCTTTAAATGAGAAGGTGTGTCCAAACTTTAGGTCTGTACTGTATATATATATGTATATATATATATATATATACATATATATATATACATATACCCACACATATATAAACACACACAAATAAGCACTATATGGCAAGTTACAGTAACAGGGTCAGTAGAGTATATTATGACACAGCAATGCGACTAAATACAATATTTATGCGGTGTTCTATTACATACACTGTTCTTGTTATCTAGCAGTTAAACAACTGTTAATGCCTTTATGTCTCAACATAATGCACGACACTCTCAGCAAAAGGTCTGTCCCCAGTTTCTGTAAACACTGGCTCAGACGTCCTTGTTGCTTGCATGGGTGCCCTCTGTTCTGGGGGCTTAGCTACAGTATTTCACACTTCCGGCACTTCTGGCAATCTTCTTCCACCACATGGTATAGATGAGGCCAATACACAAGCTGCTGCAGTCATTAGAAGGTCCTCTCTGTTCCAAAGTGTGTGCCCCTCTCACGGGCCTCTTTTGCCACACTAGGCACCATTCTTTCCATGATCACTACTTGCCATGTAGCTCCAAACTCCCTGGGCAACAATATCCACCAGTACAACAGGCCATTCTGCAAACAGAGCTGCTCCCATTGTTGTAGCATCTGTAAGGCATCAATGGACAAAGCTACTCTCTCCTCCCTGTTAGGCTTCTGGCATAGGGTCACTTACTTCCGTAGCTCTGATAGTTCTATGGCTGACTGCCGAAGCTGAATGGATTGCCCCCAGACACAGGGCCACGGGTTCTCGGTACCGGGCCTTTCTGGTTCGGTTCTGAGGCTGTCACGGTGACTAGGCCCGGTTCAGCAACTGTGCTAAGGGGCGTCCAATGGAGGTGGTGGTACAGTCTGTCAGGAGTTCGTGACGCCACCTGTGGTGTTCGGTCAGGGTGACCGATGCTGCTGTGGGGTCCGCTGGGGTGATGGAATGGCAGCTGAATGGTATAACTTCCCACAGGTGAAGTGTGTCCCCAGGGCTTCCCAGCTAAGGTGGATGGTGATGGTGTGAGGTGCAGGCAATAACAAGGACACAGGGTTGCAGTCTCTTTACCTCTTTACTGAAGACTTCAGGATCCTCAATCCAGAGCACGTTTAACAGGGCTATCAGAGACCGGCCGGTCCGATGGGCACATCCAGAGTTTCCTTCGCAGATGGAAATCGTTGCCTACCACTAGCGCCTGTGTGTTGTAGTCCTACCCTGCTGAGCATTCGGAATAGTCCTCACAACTGCTGTTCTCGTTCGTTCGTTCTCTACAGCTCTCTCTCTCTTCAGTTCCAGATGTTACTAGTTTCTCGTCCCCCAGTGTGTTTTGGCTAGGACGCACCCATATGACAGGAAGGCTTGGAGGTCTTCCGGGACCCTAGAGACGCCCCTCTCCCAATGTTGCCCCCTATGTCTTCTTAGGAAATTCAAGGTAGACAGCCAACCTATAATTAACTGTCCGGCGGAGTTTGAAGTAAGGCTTGAAGTCAGTAACTCCTACGGTGTTCCAGCCACCAACTACGCGCCTCAGTAAGATGTTGCCTCTCTCTCTCGGGACGACTCTTACTGGCTCTCCTTTGTGCTTGATCTTGTTTACACTGTTCCACAATATCCTTCCCTTTGTGTCTCTCTCCTGGATACCGCCGCAGGGTGTGCAGGCGCGGTTCCGTTACGTTCTGTTCTGTTCGCTAGGCACCTGCCAGGTTCCCACGCCTGACAGGGACCCCCTGTGCCTTCTCCCTGCAACACCCCCTGCCTTTTTCTCCCCCTAGTGGCCGGAGTGTGAAGTGTAATGTGTTCTGGTGATACCTGGTCAGGAGAACTCCTTAGTGCCATCAGACGTACCGCCACTCTCCTTAGCGGCAGAGTGCCATACTGCAACGACCAGGTCTCTGGGGCGCTGCATGAACCCATTCATCTCTTGGGCGTCCCAGCACTCGATTTGGTCAGTGTATTTCTTCCAATCCTATAGAGGTCACAAGAGCTGTCGAAAAGCATCTGAAATGGGGGGGTTTCATTACCTTCCAACTCTTCGTCCACAACCCGGGCAAGTCGTTCACGGGCCACTCTGGATAGTGCACCCACGTGGTGTTTTCAGCCTTCGCTCAATAAGCTATCTTGTACACCGATACTTGCACATCCTGAAGATCCACCATTGTTCCAATGCTCCCAGCTTTGCATTTTCTAAATGTGCAAGTGGGATGTTGTCAGTCCGCACATTAACTTCAGACCCTGATAGATACTTTGCAAGCTTTTCAGTCATGGCCCACACCACACAATTCTAGTTTAAGAATCTGATCGCTCTCAGACCCTTATGTGGTGATGGTGGCTATAAGCTCACCTAGCAATCACACGACCTGTCCTGTTATAGGTTCTGCCTTGTCTCGACCCGGCCAGGCCTTTTATAATTAGTACCTGTTACACAGGTGTCACCTGACCTGGTGTCATCATCAAAACTCTTCCTGTGAGAACATGGTTTCCAACTATTAGCTTCCTACTGCTGTAATTCTTTTATTTTTAATTTTGCCCTTGACCAGCAGATGGCGATGTTCACTTGCAGTTACACAGCTAAGCTTCACCTCTACTCTTCTCTTGTTCACTTCTTTGCACGTCTGCCTCCATGTAGGTGGCTAATTACCCAAGTCACAAGCTATTCCTTGGAAACGGGCTCTGTTACTTATGTTTTTTGCATTCTACTATTTTGTCCGAAGCAGCTGTTTCCATGTGCTATTTCCACTACTAAAGAGTTATTACTTATTACCCAGGTCATAAGTTATCCACAGGAAACGGGCATTGCAGAGCCCCATCTTGGTTGCCGAAATGCATATACTTAACTTCTGATCCATTCATGGTCTATAGTACTTCCAGAGAAAGAAGAGTACAATGCTCACCCATTTCTGGCAGTCCCATAGACAATGAACAGAATGGAGGTCGAGCTTGTGCACCTCCAAATCATTAAAAACAGAGCTTTGTATAACCCGATTCCTGGGATCTAAAGCCCCATTCTCAGGATTGCTGGTGGTCTCAGCAGACATCTTGAGATTAGGGGAACAGCACTTTACACATGACACTGCCAATAAACACTACTTACAATTTATATTTACATATATTGTAAACTATATATAAGATTAATTAACCTTATAAAACCATTGCTTTACTTAACTTTTACTGTTCTGAAGAAAAATTCTGTATTATCCTGTCTTTATGGCTCTATTTGTTTCCAGTTGGAAATAAGAAACTTGTTCATCTATAATATAGTATGAAATTTATTTGTTTCTTTGTCAGAAGACTACAGGGTTGGACATTTATATGGATACACCTAAATAAAATGGGAATGGTTGGTGATATCAATTTCCTGTTTGTGGCACATTAGTATATGGGAGGGGGAAAACTTTTCAAGATGGGTGGTCACCATAGTGGCCATTTTGGATCCAACTTTTTTTTCCCAATGGGAAGATGGTCATGTGAAACATCAAACTTATTGAGAATTTCACAAAAAAACAACAATGGTGTGCTTGGTTTTATTACTTTATTTTTTCATGAGTTATTTACAAGTTTATGACCACTTATAAAATGTGTTCCAAGTGCTGCCCATTGTGTTGGATTGTCAATGCAACCCTCTTCTCCCACTCTTGACACACTGATAGCAACACTGCAGAAGAAATGCTAGCACAGGCTTCCAATATCCATTGTTTCAGATGCTGCACATCTCGTATCTTCACAGCATAGACAATTGCCTTCAGATGACCCCAAAGATAAAAGTCTAAGGGGGTCAGATTGAGAGACCTTGGTGGCCATTCAACTGGCCCACGACGACCAATCCACTTTCCAGGAAGCTTCATGTAGGAATGCTCGGAACTGACACCCATAATGTGGTGGTGCACTATCTTGCTGAAAAGTCTCAGGGAACGTGCCATCTTCAGGGAATGTGCCATCTTCAGGGAACGTGCCATCTTCAGTGCATCTTCAGCCACTGATGTTTCTTCATTAGTAACAGTTTTCTTGCATCCACATTTTGGCAAATCCAACACTGAACCTGTTTCCCCAAATTTGGCAAACAGTTTGCTAACTGTGGCATGGGAGATGGGTGATCTCGTAGGGTGTCTTGCATTGAAATCTGCTGTAATGACCCGGGTACTGCATTCACCAGACATCAACACAATGTCTATCCTCTCCTCACGTGTTAACCTCTGCGACATGTCAATGGCTGTAAACAAAGAGAAATTTGTAAGTAACTCATGAAAGAATAAAGTTATTTTAAAACCAAGCACACCATTGTTTTTTTTGTGAAATTCCTAATAAGTTTGATGTGTCACATGACCCTCTTCCCACTGAAAAAAATAAAGTTGGATCCAAAATGGCCAACTTCACAATGGCCACCATGGTCACCACCCATCTTGAAAAGTTTTCCCCCTCCCATATACTAATGTGCCACAAACAGGAAGTTGATATCACCAACCATTCGCATTTCATTTAGGTGTATCCATATAAATGGCCCACTCTGTCTTTAAAGTTGGGGTGGGCTTCAAAAATTTAAAATCAATGTAGCAGAGTCTGTTTAGTCATTAAGTCAGGGATTACACAGTGTGACGTGACAGTCAATCTTAGGGAAGTCCAAAACATCTATGCAACTCGTCTGTGACTTGCCATCACCCAATTATTGCAGGTGTTGAAGGCAGTGACTCTGCAGCGCTATCACATATGAAATGGAAGGCATTCTTCAAATAATTTTTTTGCACTCCTATTCCACATTACTTACAGGAATCAGTGAGCCCAAACAGGCCGTATAAACTAAGTAGCTCTTACAAAAATCTCACCTTTAATGCTCGAACCATAGTCTCAATTATGCAGAAACTGAAGTTTAATCATACATGCTGATTAGAGTGCTGTGTACTCCTTTGGTGGGGCACCATCCCACCCTATAGTTTTACATGCCCCCTCCACCTCTATTCCTAGTGAGTGAAAGCACTAGCTTGCTCCGGCCTTCTCTGCGGACAGTGCATGTTCCAGACAAACCAAAGCTGTCAATCATCAGTGAGGACTAGTGAGACGAGCACATGCAGAGAGGGCTTAGCACATCTATAGATCAATGTCAGAAAATGGATCGCTGCCAGATCTGTTACAGACCTTAAGCTTCACAATTATGATCGATGGAATAACAACACATCCATATAATGCAAAATCACAGAATCTTCTTTATTAGAATAGGAATCAATTAAAAATGTAAAAGCAAAAAATTGATTCCTGTGATATCCATGATTTACATGCTTCTGACTACTGTTTCACTCTTAGGGCAGAGACAGACTGCCATATTTCTCCTGCGAGAATCGCATCGCACTTCACGGACTGGGCCCGCACCTCCGCTGACCTGAGCAGGACAGCGTGATGGATTACGATGCAGCTGTCAAGCTCAGTCAGGAGAGCCGACAGCCAGTACCAGGTTTACGATGCAATTCTCGCAGGAGAAATAAGGCAGTGTGTCTCTGCCCGTAGTCGTAGTCTATACTGGATTATCAAGAGAATTTATATAAAATAAAAAAGTAGTGTGTGCATACGCAATAAATTGCGGTTGTAGCATTTAAGAGCAGACAGACAAGAACCATATATGGGCCCTTTGCAGTCCAATAGCTCATCATAATGCACATTACCACCTGTTTTGGAGTTGAAAGTGGCCCCTTTACCTCTCGGCCCTGAATGTATGCCCCTGATAGCATATACAGGTCCTTCTCAAAAAATTAGCATATAGTGTTAAATTTCATTATTTACCATAATGTAATGATTACAATTAAACTTTCATATATTATAGATTCATTATCCACCAACTGAAATTTGTCAGGTCTTTTATTGTTTTAATACTGATGATTTTGGCATACAACTCCTGATAACCCAAAAAACCTGTCTCAATAAATTAGCATATTTCACCCATCCAATCAAATAAAAGTGTTTTTTAATATCAAACAAAAAAACCAACAAATAATAATGTTCAGTTATGCACTCAATACTTGGTCGGGAATCCTTTGGCAGAAATGACTGCTTCAATGCGGCGTGGCATGGAGGCAATCAGCCTGTGACACTGCTGAGATGTTATGGAGGCCCAGGATGCTTCAATAGCGGCCTTAAGCTCATCCAGAGTGTTGGGTCTTGCGTCTCTCAACTTTCTCTTCACAATATCCCACAGATTCTCTATGGGGTTCAGGTCAGGAGAGTTGGCAGGCCAATTGAGCACAGTAATACCATGGTCAGTAAACCATTTACCAGTGGTTTTGGCACTGTGAGCAGGTGCCAGGTCGTGCTGAAAAATGAAATCTTCATCTCCATAAAGCATTTCAGCCGATGGAAGCATGAAGTGCTCCAAAATCTCCTGATAGCTAACTGCATTGACCCTGCCCTTGATGAAACACAGTGGACCAACACCAGCAGCTGACATGGCACCCCACACCATCACAGACTGTGGGTACTTGACACTGGACTTCAGGCATTTTGGCATTTCGTTCTCCCCAGTCTTCCTCCAGACTCTGGCACCTTGATTTCCGAATGACATGCAAAATTTGCTTTCATCAGAAAAAAGTACTTGGGACCACTTAGCGACAGTCCAGTGCTGCTTCTCTGTAGCCCAGGTCAGGCGCCTCTGCCGCTGTTTATGGTTCAAAAGTGGCTTTACCTGGGGAATGCGGCACCTGTAGCCCATTTCCTGCACACGCCTGTGCACGGTGGCTCTGGATGTTTCCACACCAGACTCAGTCCACTGCTTCCTCAGGTTCCCCAAGGTCTGGAATTGGTCCTTCTCCACAATCTTCCTCAGGGTCCGGTCTCCTCTTCTCGTTGTACAGCGTTTTCTGCCACATTGTTTCCTTCCAACAGACTTACCATTGAGGTGCCTTGATACAGCACTCTGGGAACAGCTTATTTGTTGAGAAATTTCTTTCTGGGTCTTACCCTCTTGCTTGAGGGTGTCAATGATGGCCTTCTTGACATCTGTCAGGTCGCTAGTCTTACCCATGATGGGGGTTTTGAGTAATGAACCAGGCAGGGAGTTTATAAAAGCCTCAGGTATCTTTTGCATGTGTTTAGAGTTAATTAGTTGATTCAGAAGATTAGGGTAATAGGTCGTTTAGAGAACCTTTTCTTGATATGCTAATTTATTGAGACAGGTTTTTTGGGTTATCAGGAGTTGTATGCCAAAATCATCAGTATTAAAACAATAAAAGACCTGACAAATTTCAGTTGGTGGATAATGAATCTATAATATATGAAAGTTTAATTGTAATCATTATATTATGGTAAATAATGAAATTTAACACTATATGCTAATTTTTTGAGAAGGACCTGTATCTGCACATGCATGTTAATATATAGATGTCAGACCTAATTTAGAAAATCATAACATTAGGTTGTGCGATATAACGGCAATCTATTTAATGTTCTTCCCTTAAAAAATGTAGCTGTCACGTAAGAACTGTGGGTGATTTGTAAACTCTTTTAACTTTCAATTCCATGAAAGTAAATGAATGGACATTTCCATCATGCCTCTCAATGACTTGTTTGACAGCTCTGGAGTATGATGAATTTTTTTACCAATATTAGACGTATGCTCTGCAATCTTTTTTTTTGCGAATGGTGCAACCTACACATCTTAACCCATGGGTATTGCAATTCATACAGTAATGGGGCATGGTGCGTGTTGGAGTTGATATATTGTTGAATCTTGTGGTCCAAGCCATGTGGCACAATGAAAGTTTTCTTTTTCTCTGTTGCAAAACAAACACTGCATCTATTACGTCAACATTTATAAAATTCTTTGAGTGCCTTCCATGTGTCAGTAGTGTTTTTAAAGCATACAAACTAGGTGACAGAGTATTACCAAGTGATTTACCTTTTGTCACAACAGAATGGCAACTTTTACCATCAATCTCTTGTAAAAGGGTTGTCCACTACTTCGACAGCACCTTCCCACATAAAAAAGAAACGCGTTCTACTCTGGTTCACTTTGGGTACAAAACTTATCCATTCAAGTAAAAGAGTCAGTGACTAAGTGAATTTATCCATTCTCTGTTCCTTTTTACAGGAGAGTTTATGGTGAAACCTACATTGATTTTTTTTTTTTTTTTGGGGGGGGGCATTTAAACATAAACGAAAACTAGATGAAAAATAAATCCAGCACACTGATGGAAAATGGTCCATTTTTACAGCCATGACAAAAAAAATTCAATGATGTATGAATAAGACTGGTGCTTGGGACATTACTTTAAGTGCTGACATCCTATCTATGGATGACAGCAGTCAAGGAGTCAGGACCCCAGCAATAATGTCACATACTTAGCAGTGAAGTGTATAGGTCTTCTGACAGATTCCGTGTTCCTACCTAAAGGGAAATGTCGTTCCAGTGTCAGGCTAAAACTGCACAAATGCCTCCAAAACCAAAAGTGGTGCTTGTGTAAATCTGTGCAGAAACGGAAGGAAGATAAAAGTAAAAAAAAGGGGAAAAAAGTTTTCCGGCACTTTCGAACCTCCTCCTAACCTACCGGCATCACTGATGCCTCTTCTGGTTAGCAGCCCGATACATCGTTAATTTTTTGCTCGGGTCTGAGTTATTTTCCCACACATGGAAGCAAAAGTAGCACGTAGCAGCTTGCCAATCCTTTGTCCTGTTAGGTTGTATATCCTTTTAGCTTTTTAAATTTAATCAAATAAAAACCCCAAAGTCACAGAATTTTATATTGTTTCTGTTGTACTGTCATGCAATGTCTTCTAATGTTTCCACACTTGTCTAGCACTTTGTCTTGCCATGCACCTGAAATATAAAGTAATCTTTCCAACACTCATCTAAGATTCAGATGCAGGTTTAACTTAGTTGTGTTTGAGAAATGATTGACTTATGCTTACTTTAAATAGAAAAGGGACATACCAGAATAGATTTTATCCCACTCACTTTTTAAAATAATGTGCCATCTGGCAGAAGATAAAACTTGTCCATCGACTGTCAGCTCCTTCAGGTTATCGCTAGCTTCCACACATCTATTCTGGGAACACTAGTGTAACCCATTGCTGTCCATGGGTCAACTCAGATTCATGATAAAAGGTTACAACTTCAGGATAAGTAACAAAACAAGAAAACACAAATAGCAGAAGTCAAGGCATGTGGGCAGTTACAGTTTTTAAACAACTGGAGGGCAGATGTTTGTCCAGATGGAACTTTCCCTAGAGATAGCAATTGACTATCATGGATCACAGGTAGGGACGAGCGACCCCGAATTGAAAAATTCAGGGGTTCGTGCCGGACAAACCGCAAATGTGGCCTTTTTCCTAATGTCCGTTTTCCTTTTTGGGTTTGCCATTCTAATAAAGCTTTTTGAAAGGCTGCAGCAGAGCCAATCAACAAGCTTTTAGACTGTGGGCACTTCCAGAGCCATTACAGCCATGCCAAGTATTGGCATTGTTGTGATTGGCCGGCGCAGCACATGACCCGGCCTGAATAAAGGTGAGATCATGATTGCTGCTGCCATTATGTTCTCATTAGTGTAGGGATAGGACACGTCTGGAGTGAGGGACAGATAATGACTGCGCACTCAACAAAAAAAACGCTGTATGTATTCTGCAACCCATATCTCTGTTAATGCTGTGCCAGTACTGTGCTAAAAGCCGCTGTGTGTACTTTGCAAACCCGTCTGTGGGAGTACTGTCCTTTAAGCCACTGTGTGTACTCTGCACCATCTCATCTGTGGGCGTACTCTCCCTTAAGCTGCTGTGTGTACTCTACACCCATACCTGTGGGAGTACTGTTCTTTAAGACACTGTGTGTACTCTGCACCATCTCACCTGTGGGCGTACTCTCCCTTAAGCCGCTGTGTGTACTCTGCACCCCTTGCCTGTGGGAGTACTGTCCTTTAAGCCACTGTGTGTACTCTGCACCCCTTTCCTGTGGGCATACTGTCCTTTAAGCTGCTGTGTGTACTCAACACCCCTTGCCAGTGGGAGTACTGTCTCTAGGCTGCTGTGTGTACTTTAGACCCATATCTGTGGGAGTATTGTCCTTTAACCCCTTCATGACCTTGGGATTTTCCGTTTTTCCGTGTTCGTTTTTCGCTCCCCTCCTTCCCAGAGCCATAACTTTTTTATTTTTCCGTCAATTTGGCCATGTGAGGGCTTATTTTTTTGCGGGACGAGTTGTACTTTTGAAAAAGATCATTGGTTTTACCATGTCATGTACTAGAAAACAGGAAAAAAATTCCAAGTGCGGTGAAATTGCAAAAAAAGTGCAATCCCATACTTGTTTTTTGCTTGGCTTTTTTGCTAGGTTCACTAAATGCTAAAACTGACCTGCAATTATGATTCTCCAGGTCATTACGAGTTCATAGACACCTAACATGACTGGGTTATTTTTTATCTAAGTGGTGAAAAAAAATTCCAAACTTTGCTAAAAAAAAATAAAAAAAAAATGCCATTTTCCGATACTCGTAGCATCTCCATTTTTCGTTATCTGGGGTCGGTTGAGGGCTTATTTTTTGCATGCCCAGCTGGCGTTTTTAATGATAGCATTTTGGTGCAGATACGTTCTTTTGATCGTCCGTTATTGCATTTTAATTCAATGTCGTGGCGACCAAAAAAACATAATTCTGGGGCTTCGATTTTTTTTTCTCGCTACGCAGTTTAGCAATCAAGTTAATGCTTTTTTTTATTGATAGATCGGGCGATTCTGAACGCGGTGATACCAAATATGTGTAGGTTCGATTTTTTTTTATTGATTTATTTTGAATGGGGCGAAAGGGGGGTGATTTAAACTTTTATATATTTTTTTTTTTTTCACATTTTTTTTACTTTTTTTTAACTTTTGCCATGCTTCAATAGCCTCCATGGGAGGCTAGAAGCAGGCACAACGCGATCGCCTCTGCTACATAGCAGCGATCTGATGTTCGCTGCTATGTATCAGAAATGCAGGTGTGCTGTGAGCGCCAACCACAGGGTGGCTCTCACAGCTACCGGCGATCAGTAACCATAGAGGTCTTAAAGACCTCTATGGTTACTATTCAGAAGCATCGCCGACCTCTGATCATGTGACGGGGATCGGCGATGTGATCATCTCCGGCTGCCCGGCCGGAAGCGGTAGTTAAATGCCGCTGTCTGCGTTTGACAGCGGCCTTTAACTAGTTAATAGGCGCGGGCAGATCGCGATTCTGCCCGCGCCTATTACGGGCACATGTCAGCTGTTTAAACAGCTGACATGTCCCGGCTTTGATGCGGGCTCACCGCCGGAGCCCGCATCAAAGCGGGGCTTCTGACCTCGGACGTACTATCCCGTCCGAGGTCAGAAAGGGGTTAAGCCGCTGTGTGTACTCTGTATCCCCCGCTTGTTAGAGTTCTGTCCTTTAAGCAGCTATCTGTACTCTGCACCCCCCTCCTGTGGGACTATTGTCCTTTAAGCCACGGTGTATACTCTGCACCCTCCCACCTGTGGGAGTACTGTCCTTTAAGCCACTGTGTGTACTCTGCACCCTCCCGCCTGTGGGAGTACTGTCCTTTAAGCTGCTGTGTGTACTCCTGTGGGAGTAGTGTTAATTTAAGCCTCTATGTGTTTTTTATTAGTCTCGGAAATAAATAATTGGCATCAGCCGTCTTGTTGCCATTTATAGGCCAAAAGAATTAAATTTATAGCACTGTTGCAAATAAATCTGCTCTTCTGCCATCTCTTTGTGATTAGTGTTTAGAAAATCAACTGCCAAAAATGAGAACTACAAGTAAGAGACGTGGGCGTGATGGTGCTGGTGTAGTTGCTAATTGTTCTGGTTGTGTAGCTGATGTAGGTAGAAGATGTTGTCATTCTGTACCTTCTACGTGCCCAAATACAACTCTGTTGTACGCAGGTGACAGGGCGTTATACATCCTTTCGTAGGCCCGAATACCGCTGCACGAATCTTGAGGCTACAAGATGTTGAAAAGATGTTAGATTGGATGGTTGAAAGTGGCTCCAGTTCCTTTGCATTATCTTCCATCCTGTCCAGTGCAAAAAGTGCACACTTGACACCTGAAGACCATGATCATCCGGCTTCCACCTCACCCCTTTGCAAATCAGCCAAGCAGTCTGAGCCCCAAGTCATACAGCAGTCTCTTCTGCGGTTTGATTACTCTGCTGGCTGGGGTTCTGTGGCCTATCCACCTGCCCCTGCTCCAGAAGTGGAAGAGACTGAGTACACTGATGTCCAACCACTTGTTAGGTTCAATGATGAGTACGTGGGAGGGATAGTGCATATGTTCAGTGGACAACTGCAGCACATGTCAGATGATGATGAAACTCAGTTGTCAACTGCAGCATCTTTATGCAGTGTGCAGGAGGACAGGGTTGAGAACTCAGTGGAAGATGATGCGGGGGGTGATGAGGTTCTAGACCCAACATAGAGGGGAGGACATCCTAGTGATGTGCTTGGAGGAAGAGGAGGTGGCCATGCTCCCACACAAGTACAGCAAAAGAGGGAGCAGGATGCAAAGGCACAGCGGGCAGCCCCTAGCCAGTACATAGGCTGCTAGTGCCCACTGATATAAGCACACCAAAGACAGCTCAAAAGAGCTCCCTGGCGTGGTATTTCTTCAAGGAATGCGCTGCCGACAAGTGACAAGTGGTTTACACTGTGTGCTGTCAGACCCTGGAGCGAGGCATAAATGTCCAGAACCTGACCACCACCTGTATGACAAGGCATCTGAATTCCAAGCACAAGATGCAGTAGAGTACACACCTTGAAAAGCATGACAGATCTGAGCTTCCTCCTGCTCCGTCTTCTGTTTGCAGTCTCAGCCTCTTCCTCCAGATCACGATCAACAGGGCTACCTGCCTCCCCGCAAAGAGATGATGTGACAGCATCACCATCACCAATGTCAAAGAGCTTCTCCCCATCATCTCATGGAAGTGTTCAGCTTTCTATCCCCAAAATTCTAATGAGAAAGAGGAGATACCAACCTAGCCACTCACAAGCCATGGTCCTGAATGATTGCATATCCAAAATAATGGCCTTTGAAATGCTACCGTTTCAGCTGGTGGCGACTTACAGTTTTAAAAACTGATGTCGCTGGCTGTCCCACTGTATGTTGTTCCCAGCCGCCACTACTTTTCCAGGCAGGCCATCCCTTCTTCTCCCCCACTGCATCATCTTCTTAGGCTAGCAGCTGATTTCAGCATTCAAGCGACAGGAAGGGCATAATGTCACTGTCTTGCCCACAGTCCAGTCCCATATACTCCGATTTTAGCTGCTGGTCTCTGACTGACCAGCAGAATGTATTGCGGTGCAAGGATCCGACAAGGACATGCGCTACAATACACTTCAGCTGGGTGTGTGTCCAAGGATGGAGATCCAGCTGAAGTAAGGGCTGGCATCGCTGGGTTCCTCACCCGCCGGCCTTGGTCCACTGATACGGAACCGTGATGGCACACATGCCCACAGTGTCAGAGAGCAGACCATCAGCTCCACAAGTCCTACAATATAAAAAATGGAAACTATGTATATTTATTTGCCTTAGAATTACTGATACTTAATAATATCTGTATGAAGAAAAGTCCAGATCATGTCCTTTCCATATATAATTTTATCAAAAGTCCCAATACAATCTTGTGCCCACCTCAAAATAATCATTATATTCCAAAAAATTCTCAGTATGTATATAGGGAAATAAAAAGAGGCATAAGCAATCGGTTCAAATTCATTAAAAATATCTCTTTAATAGATCAAATTAAAATATATAACATGTACATAACAGGGGAATACTCAAAATACATATAGCTGGGAACAAAGATCCAAACTAAATGGAGCCACAATACTAATAGCAGTCCTATCCAATAGCAGCAAACAATCAGCACTGTAAAATAACATATAACTCTAACTGGTGAAAGAGTGTATTGCACATATTCCGTTACCATGGAACTAAATTCCTAAAGTGCTATTCATGCGGTCCTATCTAATAGCAGCAAACAATCAATAACTAGTGAAAGAGTGTATTGCACATACTCCATTACCATGGAACTAAATTCCTAAGGTGCTAAGTATAATCCAAATTAAATGGTCCGCACTATCTTACAAAGTGCATTGTGCATTCACAATATATATATATATATATATATATATTTTGTGGGAATATAGCTCATCAGGGATCTCTGCTTTGGCCCAAGCAGGTGGCTATGGAGTCACAACGAACAATAGCAGGCTAGCGAGTTCCACACAGGTATGTGTCAGGTGTATTTATTGTACACATTTGCCGTACAATGTTACACGTGCCAAACATAAAATAAAATGTCTAAGGCCGTCTGGCCACTAACTGCAAAATAAACCTATACAACAAGAAAGAAGTTTGTGCAACCTTACTGTGTCAGCTTCCCAGACCAGCAGATGAGAGACTGAGATCCCAGCAGTTCCTTGATTATATCAGCTGAAGCAAAAGCTGGATCTTATGTGTGGAAGGGAAGCACCAGAGCTTTCAGGCTGATCACTAAAGAAACCAGGACCGGATTACAGAGAAATAAACAGCTTCACAATCAATACCGTGATACATATGAAATGAAACGGGGAGAAACATATCTGTTTTCTAGTACTTCTCCCCTTGGCACCTCACAATATATATGTATATATACAGGTCCTTCTCAAAAAATTAGCATATAGTGTTAAATTTCATTATTTACCATAATGTAATGATTACAATTAAACTTTCATATATTATAGATTCATTATCCACCAACTGAAATTTGTCAGGTCTTTTATTGTTTTAATACTGATGATTTTGGCATACAACTCCTGATAACCCAAAAAACCTGTCTCAATAAATTAGCATATTTCACCCATCCAATCAAATAAAAGTGTTTTTTAATAACAAACAAAAAAACCAACAAATAATAATGTTCAGTTATGCACTCAATACTTGGTCGGGAATCCTTTGGCAGAAATGACTGCTTCAATGCGGCGTGGCATGGAGGCAATCAGCCTGTGACACTGCTGAGATGTTATGGAGGCCCAGGATGCTTCAATAGCGGCCTTAAGCTCATCCAGAGTGTTGGGTCTTGCGTCTCTCAACTTTCTCTTCACAATATCCCACAGATTCTCTATGGGGTTCAGGTCAGGAGAGTTGGCAGGCCAATTGAGCACAGTAATACCATGGTCAGTAAACCATTTACCAGTGGTTTTGGCACTGTGAGCAGGTGCCAGGTCGTGCTGAAAAATGAAATCTTCATCTCCATAAAGCATTTCAGCTGATGGAAGCATGAAGTGCTCCAAAATCTCCTGATAGCTAGCTGCATTGACCCTGCCCTTGATGAAATACAGTGGACCAACACCAGCAGCTGACATGGCACCCCACACCATCACTGACTGTGGGTACTTGACACTGGACTTCAGGCATTTTGGCATTTCCTTCTCCCCAGTCTTCCTCCAGACTCTGGCACCTTGATTTCCGAATGACATGCAAAATTTGCTTTCATCAGAAAAAAGTACTTGGGACCACTTAGCGACAGTCCAGTGCTGCTTCTCTGTAGCCCAGGTCAGGCGCCTCTGCCGCTGTTTATGGTTCAAAAGTGGCTTTACCTGGGGAATGCGGCACCTGTAGCCCATTTCCTGCACACGCCTGTGCACGGTGGCTCTGGATGTTTCCACACCAGACTCAGTCCACTGCTTCCTCAGGTTCCCCAAGGTCTGGAATCGGTCCTTCTCCACAATCTTCCTCAGGGTCCGGTCTCCTCTTCTCGTTGTACAGCGTTTTCTGCCACATTGTTTCCTTCCAACAGACTTACCATTGAGGTGCCTTGATACAGCACTCTGGGAACAGCCTATTTGTTGAGAAATTTCTTTCTGGGTCTTACCCTCTTGCTTGAGGGTGTCAATGATGGCCTTCTTGACATCTGTCAGGTCGCTAGTCTTACCCATGATGGGGGTTTTGAGTAATGAACCAGGCAGGGAGTTTATAAAAGCCTCAGGTATCTTTTGCATGTGTTTAGAGTTAATTAGTTGATTCAGAAGATTAGGGTAATAGGTCGTTTAGAGAACCTTTTCTTGATATGCTAATTTATTGAGACAGGTTTTTTGGGTTATCAGGAGTTGTATGCCAAAATCATCAGTATTAAAACAATAAAAGACCTGACAAATTTCAGTTGGTGGATAATGAATCTATAATATATGAAAGTTTAATTGTAATCATTACATTATGGTAAATAATGAAATTTAACACTATATGCTAATTTTTTGAGAAGGACCTGTATATATATATATATATATATATATATAAACGCTGATGTCTGCAGTGCAAGTACAATTCATAAGCTTACATAACTACTTCTCCTGGAGTGGAACATTCCACAGCAACCCCGACAGCGCCGTTTCGCCTGACTGGCTTCCTCAAATAGAGGGCCTTTCCATATATAGATGTATGGAAAAAAGTAAGCCCTGATTGCTGCTCTGGGTCCTATGTGGAGAGGCCCAGGTTAGATTACTCCACGTGAGCCCCATTATAATTGGTGGTGTGAATCTGCACAGGACTCCCCATCTCCAGACCATGCAATGCAGGCAAAGATATATGCTTTCAAGGATTTGCTGTTTTTTTTCTCTAAATAGAAGACGATGAGGAAGTATTGAGATCAAGATGTAACAATTAGAACCAGTATTGGGCTGGTATATGGCATAATACACATTCTCTTCACCCTGAGTTTAGCTGGGAGTCTCGCAGCAGGTCTGGAGAGCATGGTCTGTACTCAGATTGTAAAGATGTATATGTGAAAGCAACCTCAGAAATGGAGGCTAAGAAAGAGAGGAACAGGTGCAGAATGCCTAAGCTAGTTGTACTAACTGTTGTCAGCCTCTCAGTACTATAGTCTACACTGGTGGTCTCTTCTCTGACATGCAAGGGATAGCATAACAAAAAACTGTAATGCATGCGCATGACCCAGCTGTCACGGCGTCACTCAGCGCCGCCGCTCCGCCACGCGCTCGCCGACATACTTACCCTCTCTGGCGCGCTCCTCATGCAGGCACGTGTTCTTCCTTCTTCTCCTGATTCACCGCAGCTTCCTGGTGTCTGTCGGTTGCGCATGCACACTCCATCTCCCTCTGCGCATGCGCTATTCCTCTTTGATATGCTGGCGCGCCGTTTCTCCTCTCTTTGACCCTGGAGGACCCTGACCCGGAAGTCCTTCTGCGTCTCTTCTCTTTAAGGTAACTCCTTGCTCTGCTCCATGCCTGATTGTTATTTGTCCTCATTTGACCCAGGTCACTCTGTACCTTGCTCTGTCCTGTGCATTCGCCATACCTTGCTCTGTCCTGTGCGTCCATCATACCCTGCCTGTCCTGTGCGTCCATCATACCCTGTCTGTCCTGTGTTTCCGCCATACCCTGCCTGTCCTGTGTTTCCGTCATATCCAGACCGTCCTGGGCCTCCACCATTTCCTGTCTGTCCTGGGCATTCGCCATAACCTGCCTGTCCTGTGTTTCCGCCATACCCTGCCTGTCCTGTGTTTCTGCTATATCCAGTCTGTCCTGAGCGTCCGCCATATCAACCAATTCTTAGTCTCAGTCATTGCTAGTCTGTCCTGTGTCTCCGTTATATCCAGTTCTGCGTCTTTTCCGCTCCTACTTCTTGTCCCTGGGTATCAGCTTCTGCGGCAATAGTCTCCCTCGGGCCTGCCCCTAACACTCCCTGTATTGGGGGTGGTCCACCTGGCCAGCTCACCCTTGGGAGGTTTTTTGTCATGGTTCTGCGGGATCACCTTAGGAGTTCCAAAAGAGCTGACACCGACTTTACTTCTGGTATATAGGTACTCTTTGGCCTCTCCCTACTAATTCTCATTACAGTAATTTGCTCAGCAGGGTAGAGAGAAATAAGCATGCGCAGGAGTGTGATTGGAGGCCACTGGGTGGATGAGGTAGGACGCATCATCCACATGAAGAAAGTGGGTGGATGGAGATTGTGACGAGACAGGAGGTGCCGGAGCAAGACCAGTGACTCTCATCGGACCGTATTGGGGTATAAAAAAGGTATTTTTTGTCCAGAGGGGGAGTGGGGCTTACATACTAGAATACTGTAAAAGAGTCATTAAAGCTGGAAGACAAATTTACATTGGGAAGACCTGGTGAAAGGTCATAGAATCATAGAATGTTAGAGTTGGAAGGGACCTCCGGGTCATCTGGTCCAGCCCCCTGCTCAAAGCAGGATTCACTAAACCATCCCAGACAGATGACTGTCCAGCTTCTGTTTGAAGACTTCCATTGAAGGAGAACTCACCACCTCTCGTGGCAGCCTGTTCCACTCATTGATCACCCTGTCAGAAAGTTTTTTCTAATATCTAATCTGTGTCTCCTCCCATTCAGTTTCATCCCATTGCTTCTAGTCTTTCCTTGTGCAAATGAAACTAAAGATGATCCTTCTACAATGTGACAACTGTTGAGATATTTGTAGACAGATATAAAGTCTCCTCTCAGTCTTCTTTTTTGCAAGCTAAACATTCCCAAATCCTGTAAACGTTCCTTATAGGACGTGGTTTGCAGACCGGTCACCATTCTGGTCGCTCTTCTCTGAACTTGCTCCAGTTTGTTGATGTATTTTTTAAATTGTGCCTAAAACTGGACACAGTATTCCAGATGAGGTCTGACCAAAGAGGAGTAGAGGGCAATAATGACTTTGCGTGATCTAGGCTGTATGCTTCTGTTAATACATCCCAGAATTGTATTTACCCTTTTTGCTGCTGCATCACACTGTTGACCGATGTTCAGTCTGTGATCTATTAGTATACCCAAATCTTTTTCACATGTGCTGTTGCTTAGCCCAATTCCTCCCATTCTGTATATGCTTTCTTCATTTTTATTGCCCAGATGTAGTACTTTGCATTTTTCCTGTTAAAAATCATTCTGTTAGTTGCTGCCCACTGCTCCAGTTTCTTTATATCTTTTTGAATCCTCTCTCTCTTCTCTAGTATTAACTATCCCTCCTAGCTTTGTGTCATCAGCAAATTTAATCAGTTTACCCTCAATTCCTTCATCTAAATCATTGATAAAGATGTTGAACAATATAGGGCCCAGGACAGAGCCTAGTAGGTACCCTACTTGAGACATTCTTCCAACTGGATGTGCAGCCATTTACGACCACTCTTTGTGTCCGATCACTAAGCGAGTTATGAATCCACCTAACAGTTGCCTTGTCCATTCCATACTTAGTCAGTTTTTCAATAAGGATTATGTGAGATATTTTGTCAAATGCTTTGCTGAAGTCAAGATATGCTATATCTACAGCATTTCCCTGATCCACCCAGTCAGTGATTCTGTCATAGACAGAAATTAAATTAGTCTGACATGACCTTTTACTTACAAACCCATGCTGACTCTGTTTAATCACTTCATTCTTATCCAGGTACTTACATACATGTTGTTTAATAATTTGTTCAAAGATCTTTCCTGGTATAGACGTCAGATTCACCGGCCTATAGTTCCCTGGGTCCACCTTCTTCTCCTTTTTGAAGATAGGAACAACATTTGCTCTTCTCCAGTCTCCAAGAATTTGACTTCTCCTGTTCTCCAAGAATTTCAAAGATTATGGAGAGTGGTTCAAAAATTTCTTCTGCAATCTCCTTCAGTACTCTCGGGTGTAATTCATCTGGACCCGGAGACTTGAATTCATTTATGTTAGGCTGGTTTCACACTTGCGTTTCAAAACGCATGCATTTAAAAAAAAAACGCATGGTGAAAAAACACATGTAAACGCGTGCAAACGCTGCGTTTTTTTTGACGCATGCGTTTTTGCATGTGGTGAAAAAAACGCGGCGTTTTGTGCATTTACATACGTTTTTCATGCGTTTGCGTTTTTTAAACGCATGCTGAGAAATGTGTTACAGCTGCCAATCATCAAAATAAAGTAAAAAACCCACTATAAACAGAAATAATTAGGGTTAGGGTTAGGGGTAGGGTTAGGGATCATAACCCTAACCCTAACGGGATCCTAACCCTAACCCTACCCCTAACCCTAAAGGGATCCTAACCCTAACCCTAAAGGGATTAGAGTTAGGGGTAGGGTTAGGGATCATAACCCTAACCCTAACGGGATCCTAACCCTAACCCTACCCCTAACCCTAAAGGGATCCTAACCCTAACCCTAAAGGGATTAGGGTTAGGGTTAGGGGTAGGGTTAGGATCCATTTATCACTTTTATGGTGGGGGGTGGCATATCAGTGTGTTTTCTGTTTTTTTTAAATAAAAACGCATGCGTTTTTAATGCAAACAAACCCATGTGCTTAAAAACGCATGCGTTTACATAGACCTCAATAGGTTTTTTTGCCGTGAAAAAACGCATGCATTTTTTTGCGGCAAAAAAAAGCCGAAAAAAATACTACATGTTGCATTTCTGCAACACAACGCATGCAGAGAAAAAACGCATGCGTTGCAAAAACGCGTCAAAACGCATGCAAAACATGCATGCGTTTTTAATGTTAAATATAGGGGGGAAAACGCATGTCTGGAATGGTGGCCCAAAAAAAGGTGACAAAGCCTTAGCTTCAATATCGTCATAAGCTTCGACTCAAGTTTGCAAAAAAGTACGAAACTGGACAGTAGAAAATTGGAAACGGGGGATTTGGAGTGAGGAGACGAAAGTCAATAGACTAGGCTCTGATAGGTGAAAATGGGTCTGGAAGAAAAGGGGCTAACAGATTGAGAAATTGAAGAAACTGTCAAGTTTGGTGGAGAAAGCCTGATGATATAGGGTTGTTTCACAGCCAAATGCGTTAGATACATGACTAAGATCGATGTTGGTCTCAATGCTGAACTATATGCAAGTATCCTACAAGATGAGTTATTGCGTACACTCGGGTACTATGGGTATGAAAAGGATGACATAATGTTCCAGCATGACTGAAGAATAAGCTGTACCAACTTTGGGAACGCGTAGAAGAGACCTGAAATCAGATTTCGGTCGAGACATGTTTGAATCTGATCGAGAGCATGCCCAGGCAGTACTGAAAGCCAAATGGGGAAATATAAAACACTTACTAAATTATTTAAAAACTAGATGGTGGCCCGATTCTAACGTATCGGGTATTCTAGAATATGTAGGTAGCATATAGCACAGGCTACGTACTATACTGCACAGTGACTTAGTATATAACACAACCGACGTAGTATATAACAGGGCGATGTAGTATGTAACACAGCGTACGTAGTACATAGCACAGCTATGTAGTATATAACACAGCCACGTAGTATATAGCAGAGCCACGTAGTATATAGCAGAGCCACGTCATATATTATAGTATATTGCACTGCCACGTAGTATATAACAGCCACGTAGCATATTGCACAGTCGACGTAGTATATAACAGAACCGACACAGCCACATAGTATATTGCACAGAGCACGTAGTATATTGGACAGTCACGTTGTATATTGCCCAGCGACATAGTATATAGCATAAAGATGTAGTATATAACAGAGCCCACGCAGTATGTAACACAGCCCACGTAGTATATAGCAATGTGGCCACTATATGCGTGGTTAAAAAAAGACTTAAAATAAAAAATAAACATATACTCACCTTCCGAGGGCCCCTTAAAGTCCTGGCGCCTGTGCGCTGTGCACGCGGTAGCTTCCGTTCCCAGGGTTAGTATGAGCGCAGGACCTGTGATAACATTGCGGTCACATGACCATGACGTCACGGCAGGTCCTTCTTGCATAGCATCCTTGGCACCGGAACCTGCCGCTTGCACTGCCGAGGACAGCAGGCGACGTCGGAGGGTGAGAATAACCTTTTTTTAATTATTAATATTTTTATCATTAGATCGTTTTACTATTGATGCTGCATATGCAGCATCAATAGTAAAAAGTTGGTCACACAGGGTTAATAGTTGCGTTAGCGGAGTGCATTACACCGCGGTCCGTTAACTCTGGCATTAACCCTGTGTGACCGCTCAGCGCTGACTGCAGGGCAGTAAAGCAGCGGCCATTTCGCTGCCAGACTCTGGCCATCGCTGATTGGTCATGGCAATGGTCGTGGGCGTTTTGCCACGACCAATCAGCGACTTGGATTTCCATAACAAACAGAGGCCGCGACCAATGAATATCCGTGACAGACAGACAGAAGGAAAGACAGACAGACGGAAGTGACCCTTAGACAATTATATAGTAGATAAAATTTAGATTTTAGGAGCAAAACAGTAACAATGCACTGACATGACAAGAATCTGCAAAACTAATCATATGCTAAATAGTTGCAAGTCAAATATATGTATAAGATATTCAGGATGATTGTCTATAAAATGATGGTAGACTCACGTTTGAAGCAGTAGTGGATGGTGAGATATGGAGCATGAAATTCAAAAGGTCAATTCATTATTACCCTATTGATCATCAGTGTAAATAAAATTAAACACTATAAACATATAATTATACAATCCATATTTGGATTTCTTATTTTGTCTCTGGCTCCCTTTGGTAGTTCTAATAATCATAAATAATGACCAATCGTGAATATCTCCATATGTTGTATAAAACAGTATTGTGTATTCATATTTCAATCACTTCTAACTGATGTGACAGTAAAAAAAATTGGCTTATTTCTCCAAACCTCCTGGGTGAAGCCTTTTATTTGCAAATGTCACTTCCGCGGTTCGATATTTTTGGTCTTAGTAGTGATGCGCTGGTATAATAAATTATATTTTAGAGGATATATGGTCAGAACAGGCTGGGATTTGTTTTTGTCTGGTTGCTGACAACAAATCAAAACAAGAGATTCCACATGTTAGCGCGCTGGTGTGAACATGAAATATGTTGAGACCATTGGCCAAATGCATTAACAAGAGGTCGAGAGGCACCTTCTTTATTCATGCTTTCTTTTTATATATTGTGAAACTATAATTTCATCTTGATGTGGATCTTGGGCAATAATTTTACTTGTAGGTCCACCAATCTGTTGGTTTAGGCATCCCATAAACTGTTTATACTCTTAAGATAAGATCCCTTGTAGAGGAGATAACTGTAGGCTGAAATCATTATTGTGTCTGTAAAGGTACCATCACACTGAACGATATCGCTAGCGATCCGTGACGTTGCAGCGTCCTCGCTAGCGATATCGTTCAGTTTTGACAGGCAGCAGCGATCAGGATCCTGCTGTGCCATCATTGGTCAGAGCAGAAAGTCCAGAACTTTATTTCGTTGCTGGACTTCCCGCAGACATCGCTGAATCGGCATGTGTGACGCCGTTTCAGCGATGTCTTCACTGGTAACCAGGGTAAACATCGGGTTACTAAGCGCAGGGCCGCGCTTAGTGACCCGATGTTTACCCTGGTTACCAGCGTAAACGTAAAAAAAAAAAACACTACATACTTACATTCCGCTGTCTGTCCTCCGGCGCTGTGCTTCTCTGCACTGTGAGCGCCGGCCAGCCGGAAAGCAGAGCACAGCGGTGACGTCACCGCTGTGCTTTCCGGCTGGCGCTCACAGTCAGTGCAGAGAAGCACAGCGCTGGGGGACAGACACCGGACGGTAAGTATGTAGTGTTTTTTTTTTTTTTACGTTTATGCTGGTAACCAGGGTAAACATCGGGTTACTAAGCGCGGCCCTGCGCTTAGTAACCCGATGTTTACCCTGGTTACCAGGGGACCGGCATCGTTGGTCACTGGAGAGCTGTCTGTGTGACAGCTCTCCAGCGACCAAACAGCGACGCTGCAGCGATCGGGATCGTTGTCTGGATCGCTGCAGCATCGCTAAATGTGACGGTACCTTAAAGGGACACTGTCAATCTTCAGCCATGGAGGCGGGGTTTTTGGGTGTTTGATTCACCCTTTCCTTACCCGCTGGCTGCATGCTGGCTGCAATGTTGGATTGAAGTTCATTCTCTGTCCTCCATAGGACACGCCTGTACAAGGCAAGATTGCACTGTGCAGGCATGTACTACGGAGGACAGAGAATGAACTTCAATCCAATATTGCAGCCAGCGGGAAAGGAAAGGGTGAATCAAACACCCAAAAACCCCGCCTCCATGGCTGAAGATTGTTCCCTCCAAATTCAGGTGACAGTGTCCCTTTAAGTGGTTTATTCTCTGCTATCTATTAACCCCTTAGCCCCCAAGGGTGGTTTGCATGTTAACCCATTATCTACCAATGTCCTTTTTTTGGGACGCCTAATCTTTAGCTTCTAGCAACTAAGATTTTATAATTTTTATTAGGTACAATTTTTTGTGTTGTGTTTGTAAAATGAATGTTTTCAAAATAGGAAATCATGTCATTGTCATTTTTAATTGAATATTGGGACGCCCTTTTCTGAAAAATCTGTACTTGTAAAAATTTTAATTTGGCAAGTAATAGGTTAATGGCCAATTTTTACAATTCTGACCACTGTCCCTTTATGAGGTTATAACTCTAGAACACTTGCATGGATCCTGGTGATTCTGACATTGTTTTCTCGTGACATATTGTACTTCATGTTAGTGGTAAAATTTCCTTGATATTACTTGCGTTTATTTGTGAAAAAAACAGAAATTTGGTGAAAACTTTTAAAATTTTGCAATTTTCCAACTTTGAATTTTCATGCCCTTAAATCACAGAGATATGTCACACCAAAAATTTTTTTTGTTAAGAAGTTATAAGGGCTAAAAGTTGACCAGCGATTTCTCATTATTACAACACCATTTTTTTTAGGGACCACATCACATTTAAAGTCACTTTGAGGGGTCTATATGATAGAAAATACCCAACAGTGACACCATTCTAAAAATTGCACCCCTCAAAGTGCCCAAAACCACATTCAAGAGGTTTATTAACCCTTCATGTGCATCATAGGAATTTTTGGAATGTTTAAAAAAAAAAATGAACATTTAACTTTTTTTCACAAAAAATTTATTTCAGATCCAAAAAAATTGGACCCTAAAGGTTGTTGTGCAATTTGTCCTGAGTACGCTGATACCCCATATGTTGGGGTAAACCACTGTTTGGGTGCATGGCAGAGCTCGGAATGGAAGGAGCGCCGTTTGACTTTTCAATGGAAAAGTGACTGGAATTGAGATTAGATGCCATGTCACATTTGGATGTGCCTAAACAGTGGAAACCTCACTATTCTAACTTCAACCCTAACCCCAACACACCTCTAACCCTAATCCCAACCCTAACCATAAACACACCCCTAACCTGAACATTCCCCTAAACCTAATTCCAACCCTAATCACACCCCTAACCACAACAAACCCTTAACCCCAACCACCCCTAACCCTAATCCCAACCCTAACCATAACCCTAACTAGATCCCTAACCCTGACACACCCCTAACCCTAATCCCAACCCTAATCCCTACCATAAACGTAATCCAAACCCTAATCCATTCTCTAGCCCCAATCCTAACCTTAACTTTAGCCCCATCCCTAACCCTAACTTTAGCCCCAACCCTAACCCTTAATTTAGCCCCAACCCTAACTTTAGCCCCAACCCTAATGGGAAAACAGAAATAAATACATTTTTTATTTTATTATTTTTCCCTAACTAAGGGGGTGATGAAGGGGGGTTTGATTTACTATTTATAGCGGGTTTTTATAGCGGGTTTTTGTTTGGCAGCCGTCACACTAAAAGACGCTTTTTATTGGAAAAAATATCTTTTGCGTTACCACATTATGAGAGCTATAATTTTTCCATATTTTGGTCCACAGAGTCCTGTGAGGTCTTGTTTTTTGGCGGACGAATTGTCGTTTTTATTGGCACCATTTTCGGGCACATGACACTTTTTGATCCCTTTTTATTACGATTTTTGGGGGGCAGAATGAACAAAAACCAGCAATTCAGGAATTTTTTGGGGGGGCGTTTGTACCATTCCACGTGTGGTAAAATTGATAATGCAGTTTTATTCTTCGGGTCAGTACGATTACAGCGATACCTCATTTATATCTTTTCTATGTTTTGGCGCTTTTACACAATAAAAACTATTTTATATAAAAAATAATTATTTTTGCATCGCTTTATTCTGAGGGCTATAACTTTTTTATTTTTTTGCTGATGATGCTGTATAGTGGCTCGTTTTTGCGGGACAAGATGATGATTTCAGAGGTATTGTGATCATTTATATCCGTCTTTTTGATTATGTGTTATTCCACTTTTTGTTCGGCGGTATGATGATAAAGCATTGGTTTTTGCCTCGTTTTTTTTTTTGTTACGGTGTTCACTGAAGGGGTTAACTAGTGGGACAGTTTTACAGGTCAGGTCGTTACGGACGCGGCAATACTAAATATGTGTACTTTTATTTTTTTTTACACAAAAATGTATTTGTTGGAACAATATTTAAAAAAAATATGTGACTGCTCCTGGCACATAGTGCCGGATGTCAGCTGTGATAATCAGCTGACACCCGGCCGCGCTATCCACGTGAGCGCAGCTTATTGTGTATGACGTACTTTCCCGTCCATGGGAATTAAGTTCCAGGTCACATGGACGGGGTAGTACCTCCGATGGCAGAAAGGGGTTAAAACAAATATGAACACTTACTGAAGCAATAAAAAACATTTATTTCTACAAATCTTTTCCACTTCTGGCATAGAAGAATTGGATTTTATAAAAATGAAGTCTTGGGGTATTGAAGCATATTAAACTGATGGCAGCTTCCACTACAATTGGTTTGACCAACATTAATGAAGAATATTGGCTCATTTTAAAGGGAATCTGTCAACAGGTTTTTGCCGCTTAATTTATGAGCAGTATAAGGTCTTGCTGTAGATTTGATAAAATCAGCAGGAGATAAATACTAGAGGACTACTAAACCTGCTGTGATGTGTTCCTCATGTATAACCCACCCCCATCACTGACTGGCAGCTTTCTGCCTATGCACAGTATGCACAGAGGCATTCAGAAGAACTGGTAGATCTGTCGCAGAAAAAACAGTGATTTCATAAAAACTGTAACAAGCAGTAAGTGATATGATATGTTGAGCTACAGTAGCAAACACCTGCTGACAGATTCTCAATAAAGTGACGTTTGACTTTGTAACCAATATTCTTTTTGTTCCATATGCATCTACACTTACTTAGAGGTCTCCATTATAAAAACAACACCCTCCCCTCCCCCACCCCTCAAAAAAAAATCCTGTATTATCTCATCGCAAAGCTACCGTAATTTGCCACATATTCAACTCTTACATCTTAACTTAACAAAATATATTTAAGTCATGTTCATTTCACTCTGCCGATGAATACTTTAAATGCACAACCGTATCCATTTAACAGACACAGCGTGAGGTTTTAATGATGTGTCCGGTAAATTGATGCCACTATAGCCTATGGGCGATGAATGCACTGGTATGCATCAGTTTTCCACATCCATCACCCTTTGGATGTAATTACACACTTTTAACTGTAGAGTCATGAAAAGCTATTGAAAAGTTCATGACGTTTCCATTTAATGCATACATGTGACAGATCCATACAATGGCATGTGTCACTCATATATGTCGAAATGAGAGAGGGGTAGAAAAAAAGAATTATGGTTATGTGGTTTCTCTGTGATTGATTTACAACAAATGGAATTTTTGTTAGTGTTTTCGTGAAACTAAAATATAAGAGTCGAGAAGGTGCCATTCTCTTCAAGTCTGTAAATATGCAAATTGCCTCTTCTGAGAAAAAGAGGACTTAAACTCTATAGCGCCACCTGTTGGAAGTAGCGATCCTACAAGTCACAATCAACCCTCTAACGAGTCGTGCAATTGACTTAGGATAAAAGCCAAACCAGTATCTCAATGGAACGGCACAAGCCAGTGCCAGCTCCAGGTTTGAGTAACGTTGCTGTCTCATTTGGTCTTCTTCCCCTGTCGAATTGTAAATTAAAAGGTGGCTGCATGATCATGCAAAAGATCCTTTACTTGCAACAAATATTATAGCTACATTTTGGTTCATGAGCGTAGCAGAGTCTTTTTGCTTCAAAAAAAGTTATGCTACTATTATAGGCTAAAACATTACACAATAGGTTGAAAAATCAAGGATTTTTTTCATGATATCAACGTATTGTCTACCAGTCTGTAAAATTGTACAGTAATGATAGATCTTGGCAGAACTAAAATTTCAGTTTTGTTTCTTTAATGTTTTGTTTTATGACTTTTCCTGTATCTAAACTTCAATATGATGGAAAATTCAAAATACCAAGACTTTCTCTGCTATACTGATCAGCTGAACAGAGTAAGGCTATGTGCACACGTCAGGATTTTCTGCAGAATTTTCCTGAACAAATCCGGACTTGTTCTGCAGGAAATCCGCATGCGTTTTTTTAGTGTTTTTTTCCGGAGCTTCCCAATGCATTAAATAGCGGGAAAAATGCAATAAATCCGCAAAATTAATGAACATGCAGCTTTTTTTTACTGCGATGCGTTTTTTCGCAGAAAAAAAACGCATCATGTGCACAAAAAATTGCAGAATGCATGAAAAATGATGGGATGCTTATGTATGCATTTTTTTAAGCGTTTTTCCTGCGGAAAACGGCTGAAAAAACGTGAAAAAAATCCTGAACGTGTGCACATAGCCTAAGACGTGTTTCCTTGCATCAGTCAGTATGCATGTTAGGTTCCTCGTTATATGTCTTTGGTTAAATATGCTCAAATGACCCATCATGAGTCTGCAAAAATACTGTCTTGCTAAGTCTTATAGTTACAGATCATTTCCATGAAATGAAAAAATTCCCAAAGCATATAAAACATTGAAAAGATCCCATATAACATACCCTAGCTATGAACTTATTTAATACTGCCACATCCTGGAGAACATGAAAAAGACAGCTAACAAGTAAAGTACATAACGATGCAAAATCCTTATAAACTGCACCAGGGTCGGACTGGGGTGCTAAGGGCCCACCAGTAACTGACTTTGGGGGCCCATATTTCACTTGCATACAAATATTACTACCCTCGTTCACAAATTTACCTATATCTCTATATAATAATAAACTGGGCAGGTTGGATAATGAATGATGAGATGCTGCTTTTTTATGTACAGAGAGAATCAATTGAATTATGCCAAATAATGCCCATATAGTGGGGTTGGGAATACCAGATTTGCACAGGGGCCCACCCGGGGATTCCCCTGTTACCCTATGGGCCAGTCCGAGCCTGAACTGCACTGACTGCAGATCAGTAACTGAATAATTACACATGACAGATTTATTATAAATTTTTCTAAAACAAATTCAGAGAGAAATGCACATGTTCCAGGAATAACTCCAATAATAACCAATCTACCAAACAAAACAGCATAGAATCAGTAAAGGACAAAAAAGGTTATCCTCAGCAGCCAAACTGATTCCAGATAGCACAGCTAAATGGTAAAATCTAAAGGTTAGTATACATTCATAGTACTGCCCCACCAATCACGTGAATTATCATAGAAAAAGTGATGGCACTAAGTATGTGGATTTGCAGCCACTTGTTCTTGGTCCAAGAATGGAGACAACACCTTTCAGAAATGTTGCCAAGATGATTAGCTGATTGTCATGGGTCTGGCTTCCAGTCCAAGTAGACCACAGCCAGACAGACATTATCTCTGTTGTGGCCACTGAACAAATTGGCCAATTCATGAGAGCTCACCAGCCACGACAAGGTATGCAATTGAAATCTGAAGTTTACATACACTATATAAAAAGACACATATGAATGTTTTTCTCAATATCTGACATGAAATCAGAATGCAACTTTCAGGTTTAGGTCAATTAGGATTACCATAATTATTAATATTTGCCAAATGCCAGAATAATGAGAGAGAGAGAGAATGTTTTAAGGCATTTTTACTACTTATTGCAAAGTCAAAAGTTTATATACATTTCATTAGTATTTGGTACCATTGTCATTAAAGTGAATGACTTGGGTCCAACGTTTTCGATATCCTTCCACAAGCTTCTCACAATAGTTGGTCAGAATTTGGGCCCATTCCTTCTGAAATAATCTTCTTTTCTCATGATGCCATCTATTTTATGAAGTGCACCAGTCTCTCCTGCAACAAAACATCCCTACAATGTGATGCTGCCACCACCGTGTTTCACAGTTGGGATGGTGCTCTTAGGCTTCCAAGCTTCTCCCTTTTTCCTCCAAACGTAACAATGGTCATTATGCCCAAAAAGCTTAATTTTTAGTTTAATCGGACCACAGGACATGTCTCCAAAAATTAAGGTCTTTGTTTCTGTGTGCATTTGCAAACATTAATCTGGCTAGTTTATGTTTCTTTTGGAGTAATGGCTTCTTCCTGGTAGAGTGGCCTTTCAGCCCATGTTGATAAAGTACTCATTTCACTGTGCATATTGACAGTCTTACCAGCTTCTGCCATCATCTTCACAAGGTCTTTTGTCTTTAGGTTGATATGCACATGTCGGACCAAAGCACGTTCATCTCTGGGGCACATAACCCATCTCCTTCCTGAGCGGTATAATGGCTCAACATTCCTGTCTTGTTTGTATTTGCGTATAATTGTTTGTACAGATGAACGAGGCACCTTCAGATATCTAGAAATTGTACCCAATGATGAGCCAGACTTGTGCAAGTCTACAATTCTCTTCCTGATATCTTGGCTGATTTTTTTAGACTTTCCCATGATGCTACAGAAAAAAAGCAGTGTGTCTCAAGTGTGCATTAAAATACATCAACGGGTGTGTCTCCAATTAACTAGATGTTGCCAAAAACCTATCAGAAGCTTCCAAACACAAGACATCATCATATGGGCAATACAGAATTGTTTAAAGGCCTAGTAATCTTAGTGAAATACTGAGAAAAATATTCATGCGTCTTTTTATATAGTCTATGTAAACTTCTGGTTTCAACTGTACCTTTCTTTGATGCAACCCTAACGTAATTTTTACCAAACATATCTCTATTGGGCTATAAGCCTACAAATATAAAGGGCAGAAAGGAACCAGAACTGGCTAAAAACAGCCTTAGGCCAGAGTCACACTTGCGAGAAACTTGCACTAGTATCGCGTCTCAATACCAGACACTGCCGCGGGCACTCGGGACCGGAGTGTGCGGCTGCATGCATTTCTATGCAGCTGAACGCTCCGGTCCAAGTGACGACAGCAGTGCTGGATATTGAGACGTGAGACTCGTGCGAGTTTCTCGCAAGTGTGACCCCGGCCTTAGGCTAATGTGAGGCGTGCTCAGTCAGAAAAGTAGGCATTCAAAATCTTGCCATCCAGTATTGGGGCTGCTAATCCACCATCTGGACTATCCTGCGTTGCAACCTTTCATTAATTTGTTTTGCCGTCCGCATCCAGGGTGATTAGCTACAGTGCAATGAGTTGTAAACGTCTTGATTATGTTGCACACCGTGGACAAAGGAACATCAGGATTTCAGGAGATGGACTTGTAACCTTGAGACTGTTGATGTTTTTCAACAATTTTGGTTTTAAAGTCCACAGACAGTTCTCTTCTCT
The DNA here is from genome assembly GCF_032444005.1 of Ranitomeya imitator. Classification (NCBI taxonomy): domain Eukaryota; kingdom Metazoa; phylum Chordata; class Amphibia; order Anura; family Dendrobatidae; genus Ranitomeya; species Ranitomeya imitator. Next base: position 254,011,377 of record NC_091285.1, on the reverse strand, counting down.
TTCTGTTCTCCATGCTTAGTGTGGCACAGAAGGACACACAATGCAAAAATTTAATCAACTTCTCCCCTTTTTGGCTATGTGCACACGTCAGGTTTTTTTCCTGACAAAATCCTGAGATTTCTGCCAGAAAACCGCGTTTTTTTTGCGCGGATTTCTCGCGGAATTTGCGCGGATTTTTTGCGTTTTTTTTTTTTCCCGGAATGTCATTTTTGCTATGAAAACCGCAAAAAATCCGCAAAAAGAATGAGCATGTCCGTTCTTTTTGCGGAATGCGTTTTTTTTTGCGGAAAAAAAACGCTAACATATGCACAAAAAATGCGGAATGCATTCTAAAAGATAGGATGCATAATGTTAGCTTTTTTTTACCGGATTTATAGCGTTTTTATTGCGAAATTCCGCAAAAAAAACGCAAAAAATCCGGACGTGTGCACATACCCTTTATCTGGTTTCAGGTGGGATTTTCATATTGCCCACACCTGTTTCTTGCCACAGGTGAGTTTCAATGAGAATCACATACTGTTGCCAAAAATCTGTCTTGCCCAGTTGGGGTTTTTGTATGATGTTATGTCCAATTTGCCTTTATTCCTCTGTTTTTTTTGTGTTGTTCCAATACACACAAAGTAAAAAAAAACATGTTTAATTGCAATAATTTCCATAATTTATTTATTGGAACAATTTCAAGGGTGCCAATACTTTTGGTTATGACAGTGTATGTGTATAATATACGTATATTACATGACACAACCAAATCAGTTCTCTCAAGTGCCTTTGAGTGCCATATGTATTTTTTGGAAATCTAGCAACCTCATATTTTATTTACAACAGAACATACAGTAGAACACGTATCACAGGTTGAAAATAAGATTTTTTCCATTTCATTTGAAAAAATTAACTAATTTAGTTATTGTTAGCAGCAAATCACATTTCAAAAAAGTGGTGTCAGAGCCAGGTCTACCATTCTATAGCATCCCATCTTCTATTCAGAACAGTCTGTAAGCTACTCTTATGTAAAGAGACTAATCGCTTGAGTTTTGTTAGATGATTGTTGTCCAATTCTTGTCTGATGTACAATTCCAGCTGTTCAACAGTCCTGGGTCTTTGCTAGATGTTTTGTTTCAAAATGCGCGAAATGTTTTCTTCTGGTGAGAGGTCTAGACTGCAGGGAACAGGTCCATCACCCGAACACTTCTGTGAAGCCATGTTGTTGTGATGGATGCGTATGTGGTTTGGCATCATCTTGTTGTAATATGCAAGGCCTTCCCTAAAAATATATGTTGACTGGATTTGAATATTGTTTTTTTATAATGCTTAACACTGAAAGTAGCTTGATAAGATGTGTAAGCTGCCAATGCCATCAGAGGTGCAGGCTTTGAATGGTGTGTCAATAAACTCGATGGTCTCTCATGTCCGAAAGGTCAGTTTCCATAAAAAAAATTCTAACAGGTAAGGTAAGTAACAGGACAGGTAAGCTAGTCTCAGAGCTGATAGGAAGGTGGATGGAGAGAAATGCCTGGCGATCCTGGAGTAAAACGTGTTAGAGGCTGCAAAGGAGGAGACAGGTGAGTAGGTTCACCTTACAGCAGGACAAATACCCTGACCATACTACTACCAGAGCTACCATGGAATGGTTTGGATCAAAACATATTCGGTGTGTTTGAATGGCTCAAAGTTCAGACCTAAATTCTAGAATCTGTGTAAAGACTTGAAAATTGCGGTTCACAGACGATCTCCATCTAATCTCAATGAGCTTGAGTTAGTTTGCAAGGGATAATGGAGAAAAAAAACAGACTCTATATGTACAAAACTGGTAAAAACTTACCCCAAAGAAGTTGCAGCAAAAGGTGGTCCTACAGAGTATTGATTCAGGGAGGCTGAATATAAATGCAAGTCACAATTTTCAGATTTATATTTTTAAAATATTTATAAAACCATGCATCATTTCCTTTACATTTCACAAATAAATAAAATACATTTAAAGTTTGTGGGTGTAACATGAAAAAGTTGACGGGGTATGAACACTTTCATTGAACTCGATTTGTCAAAAAGAAATAGATGGACAGACTCAATTCCCAATTGCTGAAAATGGTTTTCTCCCCATGTTTACTTCCTCCATCTTGGTTTTAGAGGCAGTTTCTTTCAAATTTACAGGCGATTCACACCTCCAGTGCATTCTATCCACATCAGTCCCTCTCTTCTCCCCTCGCCTATGTATAGATCACATGCTCCACGCACATTCGTAAAACACTCAAAACCATCCTCTCTCACTGTAGACACACTCCCAAAACACTTTGGAGTAGCATGTAAGAACCTCCCTTACATTAAAAGTTTCTTTATTTTAAATTCTCTAAACCTTCTGGCTCTCACTGAAACCTGGATCAAACAGTCGAACACTACCTCTCCTGCTGCTTTCTTGTATGGGGGTGCTATATTTTTATCAAACAAGCTGGATGTGTAGGCCTGCTTCTTTCTTCAAATTGTTTCTTTCAGGACATTCTCCGCAGTACTCTTACTTGTTGTTCTCTTTTGAGGTCCGTAATATCAGTCTCTTCCACCTTCTCCCCAGGAGTGGCAGTTCTGTACTGCACTCCAGGTCAACCACACCAATTCCTGAATCACTTTGCAATCTGGCTTCTATATATTCTATTCTGTGTCATATCCATATTCATCAAAAGGGACTTTAAAATCCCCAGTGATAATCCAATATCTTCTTCTGGAGCTCATCTTCTATATATCAAACCTATTCTCCAAGTTATTGTCAACTTATTAAATGGAATCGGTCATGTAAAAAACCTATTAACCAGCAGATATTGGGTTAATCTGCAGGTTAATAGTGCTGGGAACCTGTCCAGCACTAAGAGCACCGCTGCCAGAAGAGAAATGAACTTTATTCCTCTGGGCAGACTCGGCTTTCAGTTATAGGGGCTGGCTGGCGCTTTTCCAGTCACTGATCAGCACATAGTGAGTAGTTGTAACCGTGCTTCTGGCACTGATTGACAGACAGCTCTAATGCTGAGCATGGCAATACACTGGAACTGGACTTGTTCAGGCTCTGCTCCTTGTATGACTTTACTTTCTCTCCTCTTTTGCTCTCTCACCACAGATTCGGCGGGCGCACTGCGCATGCGCCCGCCATTTTGCAAGATGGCGGCACCCAGGGAGAAGACGGCCAGACGGACAACGGGAGGCCGGGTAAGCATAAGGGGGGGAGATTAGGGCGGGGGGGGCATCGGAGCACGGGGGGGGGGGGCATCGGAGCACGGGGGGTGGGCATCGGAGCATGGGGGGGTGGGATCGGGGCAGCCACACTCCGCCCACGCACTTCCGCCCGCTTCCCCGCACTTCCTGCTGCAGCGGTTCGGCACCACAAACCGCAATAAAAACCGCAGATATATTTTTGATCTGCGGGTTTTACTGCGGGTTTGACCTCACAATGGAGGTCTATGGGTGCAGAACCGCTGCGGCTCCGAAAAAAGAAGTGACATGGTACTTCTTTTTTACCGCGGCTATTCAGCGCGGCTTTTTTTCCAGATTCCCGCATCATGTGCACAGTGGTTCCTGTTTTCCATAGGGTACATTGTACTGTACCCTGCATGGAAAACAGCTGCGGAACCGCAGCAGCAAAAACGCTGCGGTTCCGCAGAAAAAAACGCACTGTGTGAACATGGCCTAATACATTCTATGTTTATACTTAAAACATACAACCATACACATCACTTTGTCAAGCAAGCCTACCTCACCACACTCATCACCTTACTATCAAATTATCCTAAACAACTCTTTGAAACTTCAATCCATCCTTATTCCTAAAGTGCAGGTTTCCATCACAAAATCTCAGAGTTTTGGCCACTTATTTAAAAAAAATGACAATATCCACTCTCCCAAACGCTTAGTAGCATGAATCTCCTTCCCTCCCATACTTCATCCAGTTCACTTTCTACATTGGATCTAGTCACAGAATAAGTTACCAGGCTCATTGCATCTTCTTGCTCTACTCTCTGCACCAGTGACCTTTTCCCCTAAAACCTCCTTCAGTCCATCTCCTGGCCATCACTACCCGAACTAAAATATTTAGCTTCTCTCTTTCTTCTAGTATGTTTCTTTTCAGTCTCAAACTTGCGGTCATAATGCATTACTTGAAACAACAACAAAGGAAATCTCTTGACCCATCCTGTTGTGCCAATTACAGATGTCTTTAATCTTCCCTTTAACTCTAAGGCCATGTGCACACGTTCAGTATTTTTCGCGTTTTTCGCTATAAAAACGTGATAAAAACGCGAAAAAAACGCTTACATATGCCTCCTATTAATTTACAGTGTATTCCGCATTTCTAGTGCAAATGTTGCTTTTTTTTCCGCGAAAAAAATCGCATTGCGGAAAAAAAAGCAACATATTCATTAAAAATGTGGAATTGCGGGGATTCCGCACACCTAGGAGTGCATTGATCTGCTTACTTTCCGCATGGGGCTGTGCACACCATGCGGGAAGTAAGCAGATTATGTGCGGTTGGTACCCAGGGTGGAGGAGAGGAGACTCCTCCACGGACTGGGCACCATATAATTAGTAAAAAAAAAAAAAAAAGAATTAAAATAAAAAATAGTCATATACTTACCCTCTGATGGCCCCGGAGTCTTCCCGCCTCTCAGCGGTGCCGCTTCTGTTCCTATAGATGGTCTGTGTGAAGGACCTGCGATGACGTCGCGGTCCTGTGATTGGTCGCGTGACCGCTCACGTGACCGCGACGTCATCGAAGGTCCTGCACACACACACCATCTATAGGAATGGACGCCGCTGAGATCGGCTGTCTGCAGGGTGAGTATAACCATTTTTTAAATTATTTTTAAACATTCTATCTTTTACTATAGATGCGGCATAGGCAGCATCTATAGTAAAAAGTTGGTCACACTTGTCAAACACTATGTTTGACAAGTGTGAACTACCTGTCAGTCAGTTTTCCAAGCGATGCTACAGATCGCTTGGAAAACTAGCATTCTGCAAGCTAATTACGCTTGCAAAATGCTAAAAAAAACGTGAAAAAAAAACGCAAAAAAAAAAAAAGCGGATTTCTTGCAGAAAATTTCCGGTTTTCTTCAGGAAATTTCTGCAAGAAATCCTGATGTGTGCACATACCCTAAAGGCTTGGGTTACTCATCTAATCGGTTATCTTTCAGATAACTCTTTTTGACCCTTTACAATACAGTTTCTGCTCTTTACACACTACAGAACTGTCCATTACTAAAGTCTCTAATGATCTACTAATAGCTAAATCTAATGGTCAGTACTCACTTCTCCAGCTCTCTGAAGCATTTGACACTCTGGATCACCAACTCATCCTCACTATTCTATCTATCGGTCTCATGGATACAGCTTTTTCTTGGTTCTCGTCCTACCTCTCTGACTGCTTCTTGAGTGTATAATTTTCTGGCACTTCTTTCTATCCTCTTTTTCTTACTATTGGGGTTATTAAAGGTCCAGTTTTAAAGGGGTTGTCCAGTCCAAATCAATAAGTTTGTAGTAACTCTGCGTGACTGCAGACTTATGAATCCCCCCAGTGCACGCACTGGGTGCTGCGGGGATTCACCGCTTTCTGACCGGGGACTGGAGGGTATGTTTGAGTTAAACATACTGCTGGCCAGTGGGCATGGTCTCACTTCCATACAGTTGCATGGAGCAAGGCCCCACCTTTTTTTTTAGTCGTTCATGCCCACTGGACAGTCTTGTCACTAGATGGGGCACGGCTATGCCCACTAGACAAGCCTTGACCAGGGGTATGTAAAATGCATACAATGGCATGTAAAAGTTTGGGCACTCCTGGTTAAAATTACTGTTATTTTGAACAGTTAAGCAAGTTGAAGATAAAATTATCTCTAAAAGGCCTAAAGTTAACGATAACACATTTCTTTTGTATTTTAGGCAAAAAAAAATTATATTGTCATCTTTTACATTTTAAAAATTACAAAAGGGAAAATTGGCCGATGCAAAAGTTTGGAGAATTATGTGCTCAGATAGCTTTGACCTGTTAGGATTATCGTTTATTCACTATCATTGTTAGGAAAGGCCAAGTGATGCATGTTTACCAGCTTTATAAAATCCCAGTCTGCTCTAACTTTGTGCTAGCAAAGAGCTGCCTTGCACTCTTAAAATAAAAATGATGAAGGCCCACAAAGTAGGAGATGGCCATAAGAAGATGGCAAAGCGTTTTCAAGTTGCTCTTTACTCAGTTCGAAATTTAATTAGGAATGGCAGTTTGCAGGAACAGTGGAGGTCGAGATAAGGTCTGGAAGATCGAGCAAAATTTCAGTGATAACTGCTCGCAGCATTGTTAGAAAGGCAAATTAGAACCCCCACTTGACTGCAAAAGACCTTCAAAAAGAGTTAGCAGACTCTGAATGTGTGCTACATTGTTCTGTTGTTCAGAGACACCTGCACAAATATGGCCTTTGCGGAAGAGTCATCATAAGAAAACCTCTCCTGTATACTCACCATAAAATGCAGCATGAGAAGTATGCAAGAGAACAAATAAACAAGCCTGATATGTTTTGGAAACAAGTCCTGTGGACCGATGAGGTTAAAATAGAACTCTTTGGCCACAATGATCAAAGGTATGTGTGGAGGAAAAAGGGCACAGAATTTCATAAAAAACATCTCGCCAACCATTAGGCAAGGGGGTGGATCGATCATGCTTTGGGGTTGAGTTGCAGCCAATGGCAGGGGGAACATTTCACAGGTAGTAGGAAGTGGCTTCTTTGTGCCAGTCAGTACCCATCCACTCCAGAATCCAGTACAAAACTACTACCCTCATCCACAAAGCACTCCATGGCTCAGCACCACCCTACATCTCCTCTCTGGTCTCAGTCTACCACCCTACCCGTGCCCTCCGCTCTGCTAGTGACCTGAGGTTAGCATCCTCAATAATCAGAACCTCCCACTCCCGTCTCCAAGACTTTACACGTGCTGCGCCGATTCTTTGGAATGCACTACCCAGGTTAATACGATTAATCCCCACAGTTTTAAGCGTGCCCTAAAAACTCATTTGTTCAGATTGGCCTACCGCCTCAACGCATTAACCTAACTATCCCTGTGTGGCCCATTAAAAAAAACAAAACAAAAAAACTTAAACCATAATCAGGTTCCTCGCATCATGTTCTCATACACTTTATACTGTTAATAGACTCTGTCTGTACTGCTACATACTTAGGCTGTTAACTGGTACATGCAGCTTTACATGAACACCTGAGCCTTACACTATGGCTGGTCCGAATAACTAAAGCAATTGTTACCATCCACCTCTGGTGTCTCCCCTTTTCCCCATAGTTTGTAAGCTTGCGAGCAGGGCCCTCATTCCTCTTGGTATCTATTTTGAACTGTGATTTCTGTTATGCTGTAATGTCTATTGTCTGTACAAGTCCCTTCTATAATTTGTAAAGCGCTGTGGAATATGTTGGCGCTATATACCGTAAATAAAATTATTAATATTATTATTATAACAATGGATTCAATGAAATTTCAACAAATTTCTTAATGCAAACATAACACCATCTGTAAAAAAGCTGAAGTTGAAAAGAGGATGGCTTCTACAAATGGATAATGATCCTAAACACACGTCAAAATCCACAACAGACTACCTCAAAAGGTGCAAGCTGAAGGTTTTACAATTGCCCTCACAGTCCCCTGATCTGAACATCACTAAAAATCTGTGGATAGACCTCAAAATAGCAGTACATGCAAGATGACCCAGGAATCTCACATAACTGGAAGAATTTTCCAAGGAAGAATGGAAGAAAATCCATCAAACAAAAATTGAAAAAATCTTGGCTGGCTGCAAGAAGCGTTTACAAGCTTTGATGCGTGCAAAAGCGGGTGCTACTAGGTACTAACCATGCAGGGTGCACAAACTTTTGCATCGGCCAATTTATCTTTTTGTAATTTTTAAAATGTAAAAGATGAAAATGTTTAGATTTTTTTTTGCGTAAAATACAAAACAAATGGGTCATCTTAAACTTTAGGCCTTTTGGAGAGCATTTCACTGTCCACTTGCTTAACTTTTTATAATAACAATTTTGACAAGGGGTGCCCAAAATTTTACACGCGACTGTACATACCCTCTGGCCCAGGGCCAGAAACCGACGAATCTCCGCAGCGCAGTGCGTGCGTGCTCTGGGGTGATTCATAAGTCTACAGTCACACAGAGAGACTGCAAACTTATCGATTTGGATCTGACATCCCCTTTAAGTACTCTTCTCTTTACTTTCTACATAGCTCCAACTGGAAAACCTAACAGCAGATTTCGATTTCAGTACCAGCTGTATGTGGATGACATCCACTGACATCTTCTCATGACTTCACTCCTACACTAACACTATTACTAAAAACCAGTGATTGTCAGCTGTCTCTAACTTAATGTGCTCCGTGTATTTGCAACGGAACTTCTTGTGTTTCTTCCCTATAAGAACCTACCTAAACATGAAATTTCCATTTCCGTGTGTAGTACTACTATGACTTCCCAGCAGCCCACTCGCTATCCTAGGACATGTGACTCAAATCTTTCATGTCACCTGCACCTCAAAAACATTTCCAGAATCTGTCCTTTTCTTATCTTTCAAACTGCAAAGTCTCGCATCTTCCTAGATTGCACTGATAGCTGAGAATCACTACTACTCAATCTTCCGCTCACTAAACTCTCCCCTTTCCAATCTATTTTGAGTGCAAAAGTCAGGCACATATTTCTGCTCAGCTGCTACACTGATGTGTCCACACTGTCATTTATTACACTGGTTGCCCATCCACTACATAATACAAATTTAACGAATGATCCTCACCCACTAAACCCAAAGTTTTTCAGTACTCTACATCCCCTCCCTCATCTCGACCACCCTACTCGTGCTCTCCATTCTGACACTGATCTATGGCTAACAACCCCTCTAATTCGAACCTTCCCCTCTTGCTTACAAGACTCTACTCACGCTGCAACAGTTTTCTGGAATCCGCTACCCCGGATAGTATGAGTAATTCTCAGTGTCCAAGCAGTTGATTAAAGCAGTAATAACTATGAATCATGATATTTATCCTGTGAGACCTAAATCAAGGAATGTGTAATTGGTATATGTATTATCTAACAATAATAATGCATACCTGGCCATTGTAATCTATTTTGCACCTGTATCTCCGTGAGAAAAGATTTTATTAGATTCTTCTATGTTTAATAAAGGTAAATAATATTTTATAAATACTTGGCAGTTGACTTCCCTTTATCTGTAGGATTAAATATAAAATAAAAGGTATGCTTTCATTTTGGTCATGTACTTGAGAATAACATTTTCCTAGAATGTAAAATCCCATCCACGGTATATCGAAAATAAATAAGAACTCAGACTACATAAGGCCTTCAACAACTTTATTTAAATTTATATAAATAAATTAATCATGCACATTTTAAATGTAAACCCAAGTGAACGTAAAGTGCAGACAAACCCGTAACCTTCGTCATGCAGAAGGTTAACATTTGACATTATAAAATGAAAAACAAAAGCAGCTTTAAAATACCAGGATATAATCACATCAGCTTTAATATCGAGCTAGGAAGCAAAGCCAAACCCTTAAGTCTCCTGGTCTTATACATTTATCTGTATTCTTAATGCTAATGTATAAATAAAATAATTTACCAAAATGTGCACTCACAGAGTGAACTCGTATTTACAATACACAATTTAAAACCTATTGTAGTTTTATTACATTGGTTCAAGTGAAGAACGTTATACTTTTTCGTTTTTTTCTTCTAACTCTTTTTCTCAACTAGTTTTCCTCTGCCGGGACAGTGAAGAAATTTGTCAGGTAGTAGATATGTAAAGCATGTCCCACCATTTACAGAGTCCTCTCGTAGGCAGTGTACAAAACAACGATACATTCTTCAAACAAGATAACAGGTAAAGCAGCAAAAACAACTTGTCTTACAAAATGTTCAATGTTTTCTAGGTTTGCTTGTTTTGGCATCCTGGACCCTTGAATGCAGTTAGCCAACAGTAAATCCAAGGCTTGTTTGCAATATACACAGTACAAGTTCGGATAGTTGAACATGCAAATGTCAGTTTTCCTTATCTTTTAGAACAATTTACCCTTTGAGATGAGTTGTAAGGCCATGGTGACTTAAGAGGGAGCACACGAACTTCCACAAACCTACCTTGGATAAAGTCATACATTGTCAAAGTCAAAAGGAACTAAAAAAAAAAATATCATCCCATTAAAGATTATTCCAGAGTCATTGTCAGCGGCACAAAGTGCCATTGTAAATGGTCTTTTTTTTACATTTACAATGTACAACCAAGAGCTCAAATATTCCTCTAAATGAAATATATTGGATGGGTCGAGGTTACAACACAACAGCTGACTGGCAGAAGCTCCGAAAATGTACCAGTTTTAAGCAAATATAACAGGAATTCAACAAGTAACAGGGGAAACTTACATTCAATCCAACCTATTTCATGACACAGCATTGTGAACTCCAACACACAGCTTTAAATAAACCCCAAACTAGATCTTAAAAGGCTAAAACACCTTTGCTATCCCCCATTTCATTATTCAGATGGTGGTTTACACCAATTCCAGAGTGATTCAAAGACATTAACTAAATATATAGTGGAAATAACTGACCTATATATCAAGCAGAACCTCTAAAGAAAAAAAAAACATCAAAAGTGGCTCTAGTTTTGAAAGTAAAGAAAAAAAACCTATCTAGAAATAAACACTAGAGAAAAAAAATATATGGCTCTTCCTACCCTCAAGGGCTCAGCAGATCACATGCCGCCCTCGTAGCATCCAGCCCGGCGAGCCTCTGCTCGCAGCATCCAGCCCGGCGAGCCTCTGCTCGCAGCATCCAGCCCGGCGAGCCTCTGCTCGCAGCATCCAGCCCGGCGAGCCTCTGCTCGCAGCATCCAGCCCGGCGAGCCTCTGCTCCTAGCATCCAGCCCGGCGAGCCTCTGCTCCTAGCATCCAGCCCGGCGAGCCTCTGCTCCTAGCATCCAGCCCGGCGAGCCTCTGCTCCTAGCATCCAGCCCGGCGAGCCTCTGCTCCTAGCATCCAGCCCGGCGAGCCTCTGCTCCTAGCATCCAGCCCGGCGAGCCTCTGCTCCTAGCATCCAGCCCGGCGAGCCTCTGCTCCTAGCATCCAGCCCGGCGAGCCTCTGCTCCTAGCATCCAGCCCGGCGAGCCTCTGCTCCTAGCATCCAGCCCGGCGAGCCTCTGCTCCTAGCATCCAGCCCGGCGAGCCTCTGCTCCTAGCATCCAGCCCGGCGAGCCTCTGCTCGTAGCATCCAGCCCGGGGAGCCTCTGCTCGTAGCATCCAGCCCGGCGAGCCTCTGCTCGTAGCATCCAGCCCTGCGAGCCTTTGCTCGTAGCATCCAGTCCTGCGAGCCTCTGCTCGTAGCATCCAGCCCGGCGAGCCTCTGCTCGTAGCATCCAGCCCGGCGAGCCTCTGCTCGTAGCATCCAGCCCGGCGAGCCTCTGCTCGTAGCATCCAGCCCGGCGAGCCTCTGCTCGTAGCATCCAGCCCGGCGAGCCTCTGCTCGCAGCATCCAGCCCGGCGAGCCTCTGCTCCTAGCATCCAGCCCGGCGAGCCTCTGCTCCTAGCATCCAGCCCGGCGAGCCTCTGCTCCTAGCATCCAGCCCGGCGAGCCTCTGCTCCTAGCATCCAGCCCGGCGAGCCTCTGCTCCTAGCATCCAGCCCGGCGAGCCTCTGCTCCTAGCATCCAGCCCTGCGAGCCTTTGCTCGTAGCATCCAGTCCTGCGAGCCTCTGCTCGTAGCATCCAGCCCGGCGAGCCTCTGCTCGTAGCATCCAGCCCGGCGAGCCTCTGCTCGTAGCATCCAGCCCGGCGAGCCTCTGCTCGTAGCATCCAGCCCGGCGAGCCTCTGCTCGTAGCATCCAGCCCGGCGAACCTCTGCTCGTAGCATCCAGTCCTGCGAGCCTTTGCTCGTAGCATCCAGCCCTGCGACCCTTTGCTCGTAGCATCCAGCCCGGCGAGCCTTTGAGGATTTAAGAGATGTCATAACAGCATAAACTAGTAACAGCAGCAAACATTACTTTTTTTTGTAGCTCCGTAGGTCACAGAAATAAATCTACATGGAGCAGAGATTGTTCCGTCATAGTATCTACTGCACTGTTCTGTCATTGAACATTGCAATAAAGGGTTGAAAAAATAAAATCCGCAAAACCACACAAAAAGTTTACATTTTCCCAGCTGTGATTCACCTTTTTATTTATAAAAAAAAAAAAAAAAAAAAACAACAACGGTGGCTTTTTACTAAAAGTGATTGCCATTGCCATGGATGTGATCACCGGCCCCTTTAAGTTAGTTGGTATGCATACAGTTTTCATTCTCTACGTCGTTTTCATTCTCATTCGTCTCCTCGTCGCTCTCCAGTGCGACTCCAGTGGCGGCTGAAGCACTTTGCTTGACTTCTCTGTCTAGAGGAAAGAAGCCAGTCCCGCTAATGGTATCTTGCCGTTGATAGAAAAGAACGTATGCTGCTTTGGACTATGCAAATAAAAAACAAACAATTTTTAGAATATACCACGGTCTTAAAGGAGTTTTCCCGTGTTTAAATATTATATTTCTCAGTTACATCATGCAACACAACACGTAAGCATTTCTGGTACTGGTAGTACTGGTCAGAAGAAGCTTCCTCTACTAGCCCAGTTTTTCTTAAAGGGAATCTGTCAGCAGGCTTTTGCTATGTAATCTGAGCACAGCATGAGGTAAGGGTTAGAACACTGAACTCAACGATGTGTCATATGTCAGGCTGTGTGGTGTTGTCTACTTACAATGAAAGTTTTATCACCTGGTGATTATCAATGCTGTGAATAACTGGCAAAGGGGCTCTCATCCAATTCTGCCCCTTCTGTGATGAGCAGCTCATAGGCAATGTACATAGAGAGCCTGGTGTGGGCAGGGTTAGCTTTCTCAACACTGCTACATTGCTAAATCCAAATACTCTGTGTCAGGACTGCTGCACCCAGTAAACTAAGTGATACATCGTTGGATTCAGAGTCTCTTTCTCTGACAGATTCCCTTTAAGTGACCCGCACAAAAGCAGGAATGGGCATTGGACACATTAGGTAAATGCTTATGAGCATGCAGAAATTAGTTTGTGCACACAATACTCACCACTATCTGGTCTTCAGATGCAGTAGAAACACTGCTGTCATCAAAATAATACCATTTCCCATCATCTTTATTTTTTGCAAAAGCGGTGTCTAGAAAAAAAGTAAAATAAGTTAATTTCCCCCATTTTCAGGATTATCCTTTATGTCTGGGAGATAGTATTTCCATGTTATTCATAGGGTTTAAGACTTGGGAGAATTAAAGGGGTTGTCCACAAACCTTGCTATACTCACCTTTCCCAGGTCCACCGTTTCTGGTATTTGGCATTGGCTGCAGGGTTGTCCTCATATTAACAGCGAGTGAGCTCAGCGGCTCTGAATGGGATATTCAACACTGGCAGAGTCGCTAAGCTCAAGCACTGGTTGCCACGCTCTTGACATGCAGTCTTCGCCACAGCCAATGCCAGACACCTGGACCAGGTAGACATAGTAACATAGTAACATAGTTAGTAAGGCCGAAAAAAGACATTTGTCCATCCAGTTCAGCCTATATTCCATCATAATAAATCCCCAGATCTACGTCCTTCTACAGAACCTAATAATTGTATGATACAATATTGTTCTGCTCCAGGAAGACATCCAGGCCTCTCTTGAACCCCTCGACTGAGTTCGCCATCACCACCTCCTCAGGCAAGCAATTCCAGATTCTCACTGCCCTAACAGTAAAGAATCCTCTTCTATGTTGGTGGAAAAACCTTCTCTCCTCCAGACGCAAAGAATGCCCCCTTGTGCCCGTCACCTTCCTTGGTATAAACAGATCCTCAGCGAGATATTTGTATTGTCCCCTTATATACTTATACATGGTTATTAGATCGCCCCTCAGTCGTCTTTTTTCTAGACTAAATAATCCTAATTTCGCTAATCTATCTGGGTATTGTAGTTCTCCCATCCCCTTTATTAATTTTGTTGCCCTCCTTTGTACTCTCTCTAGTTCCATTATATCCTTCCTGAGCACCGGTGCCCAAAACTGGACACAGTACTCCATGTGCGGTCTAACTAGGGATTTGTACAGAGGCAGTATAATGCTCTCATCATGTGTATCCAGACCTCTTTTAATGCACCCCATGATCCTGTTTGCCTTGGCAGCTGCTGCCTGGCACTGGCTGCTCCAGGTAAGATTTACCCAGTGGTTTCCCGTTCAGTGTGTAATGGTGATATTGATTCCTTCTTCCCATGTGTATAACCTTACATTTATCATTGTTAAACCTCATCTGCCACCTTTCAGCCCAAGTTTCCAACTTATCCAGATCCATCTATAGCAGAATACTATCTTCTCTTGTATTAACTGCTTTACATAGTTTTGTATCATCTGCAAATATCGATATTTTACTGTGTAAACCTTCTACCACATCATTAATGAATATGTTGAAGAGAACAGGTCCCAATACCGACCCCTGCGGTACCCCACTGGTCACAGCGACCCAGTTAGAGACTATACCATTTATAACCACCCTCTGCTTTCTATCACTAAGCCAGTTACTAACCCATTTACACACATTTTCCCCCAGACCAAGCATTCTCATTTTGTGTACCAACCTAGACCTATGGAAGGTAAGTACAGCAAGGTTTGGTTATTTTTTAACAATCTGCAGCTGGGGCTGAACACTTTCTGAAAGAGGACAAACCCTTTAAGTAAGTAGATTCACTGTGAATTTCATCTTCTGCATTGCAAAAAATGTAAATTGTACTTTCTGCCCACACATTTAAAGGTCTGCAGCGTGCTCAGAATTCGGTGTGGATTTCTGCTAAATGTGGATTGCATTGTGAAAACCACATCCATTTGCATTCTTAAAGAAAACCTCTCACCCCCCCAGGGCGTTTTTAAGTAGAGAGCCACCTTCAGCAGCATTATGGCTGCATTCCGTGAAGGTGGCTCTTATGTTTAGCATCCCTAGGAATGCTGAAATAATCACTTTTATAAACTGCCCACCATACCTCTATTGTATCCAGGAGGTGTTTTCTCCCCCCGTGTCAACCGCCTCAGAGCCGTCAATCATCCCCCTGTGTCCTCCGAGCAATGCCTCCTCGTGACATCACCGGCGAATTCGTGTAGCGGAGGCCCCAGATCCGGCCTCACAGAGTTTTATGATGTACTAGATGGTGGCCCAATTCTAACGCATCGGGTATTCTAGAATATGCATGTCCACGTAGAATATAGCACAGCCACGTAGTATATTGCCCAGTTACGTACTATATTGCCCAGCCACGTAGTATATTGCCCAGCCACGTAGTATATTGCCCAGCCACGTAGTATATTGCCCAGCCACGTAGTATAATGCACAGTTCAAAGAGACAAACGGCACCAGGACTCAACAATGCAGTATTGGGAGTGCTGAATCAAATACACGTCTTTAGACCCACAGCGTGCGGTATCCATGCAGTACTGGAGCGTGGTGCTCAGCATCAATAGCCATAACAGCACAGTAAAACTTTGCACAAGAAAGTAGAAGAATGCGGCACTCACCCAGGTTGCGAAGTGAATATCTTTAATCTGTCTTTAATTCATGTACAGACCTTGCATAAAAGACAAGCGGAGACGTCGAGGGTGCGAAGAGAGTGAGCTGGTCGACGGCCGTTTCGCACAATTAGTGCTTCCACGTGTACATGGACCCGTGGAAGCACCAATTGTGTGAAACAGCCGTCGTCCAGCTCACTCTCCCGCACCCTCGACGTCTCCGCTTGTCTTTTATGCAAGGTCTGTACATGGATTAAAGACAGATTAAAGATATTCACTTCGCAACCTGGGTGAGTGCCGCATTCTTCCACTTTCTTGTGCAAAGTTTTACTGTGCTAGTATATTGCACAGCCCACGTAGTATAAAGCACAGCCCATGTAGTATATTGCACATCCCACGTAGTATATTGCCCAGCCCACGTAGTATATTGCCCAGCCCACAGATTATATAGCAGTGTGGGCATCATGTCCATGCTAAAAAAAAAATAATTAAAATAAAAAATAGTTATATACTCACCTTCCGGAGCCCCCGGATCCAAGCGAAGCGGTTACCGACGCCGAGTCCTCGCATAGGCAGCATCAATAGTAAAACGTTGGTCACACAGGGTTAATAGCAGAGTTAACCAAGTGCGTTACACCGCGGCATAGCGTGGTCGGTTAACGCTGCCATTAACCCTGTTTGAGCGGTGACCAGAGGGAAGTATGGAGGGGGCACTGACTGTGGGAAGGAAGGAGCGGCCATGTTGCCGCCGGACTGTGCCCGTCGCTGATTGGTTGTGGCTGTTTTGCCTCGACCAATCAGCGACTTGGATTTCCATGATAGACAGAGGCCGCGGCCAATGAATATCTGTGACAGACAGACAGAAGTGACCCTTAGACAATTATATAATAGATTCACACTGCGGGGCTGGGAATCTGGCGCCTGCGCAGTGGAGCGGGTCACCGTACTCCACTGAAGATAGTACCGAAGTCTCGCGAGATTTGTGAAGTCTGGCGAGACTTCGGCACTATCGTCAATGGGGCAATATCCTGATGTAAGTTCCCAGAGAGCGCGCACGGCGCATGCCTGAGAAATAATTGCAGAGCGCAGGCGTCCGGCATGTATTTTGAACACAGGAGCGCAGTGCCCGAAAGACACAGGGGGATAATTGACGGCTCTGAGGCGGTTGACAAGGGGGAGAACACACACCTCCTGGACACAATAGAGGTATGGCAGGCAATTTATAAAAGTGAATATTTCAGTATTCCTAGGGATGCTAAACATAAGAGCCACCTTCACAGAATGCAGCCTTAGTGCTGCTGAAGGTGGCTCTTTTACTTAAAGATGCCCGGGGGGGGGTGGGGGGGGTGGGGGGGGAAGGAGGGGGGACAGGTTCCCTTTTAGCAAATTGCTGCGGTTTTGTGAGTGGAATCCATAGCACAATTCCGCCACATCTAAACACAGCCATACTGTAAAAGTTGATGTAATTAAAACCTAACCCATGTGAGGCAGTGAGAGGGATCATATGCAAGGGTCGATATGTGTCCCCCAGGATGCGGAAGGAGTCCTATTAAGCCTGCTTGAGTGCCTTGTGTTCTCAGCAGGACACCTGTGAGTATCAAGGCAAAATAAAAGAAAGTGTGGATTGGGTCCAAGTAGTGACTCAGTCAGATTCTTAGGAACACCAGTTAAGGGCTTTTATTTTTAGAGGGATTTGCAGGTTTGGTAGTGGGACGAATCCCTCTCTCCACGTCGGGTTTTGGAAGTGACTCTATGGCCACGGTTCCATTTAAATCTGTCAGTTTTGCTTTGTGTGTGTCAGTTTGGAGTTTGGAAGCTGCAGAGCAGGTGGCTCTGGGCAACCCAGGACTGTGAGGAGCTAACAGAGCCAGGGACTTCCAGGCGGCTGATGCACCCAAGAGACATGGAGGTGTTATTGTCCACAGCAACAGGTTCTGAGTTCTCGACTGTGTTTACGGAAACCCGGTTGCGATCATTCCTTTGTGTGAGTTTTTTTTGGACATAACACATTTGCTTTGAAAATCCTGCGGTCCCTGCCTGTCTCACTGCACCTACCCCGCTGCACTACATATGGTGGAGAATGCAGACAGTGTGAACTGAGGCATACCCAAAGCCCGATGCATGTCAGTAATTAAGCCTGCAATGCTACAGCTGAAGCCTGCCGAGAAGATGGAGGAAATACTCAAGCAGTTGGCCCTCACGCAGCAGCAGCTGCAAGAACAGCAGCTGCAGTTTCAGCGGCAACAAGAGCAACACCAGCAGCTTCAGCACCAAAGGCAGCAGGAGCAGCAGCAATGGCAGCAGGAGCAGCAGCAACAGCAGCAGCACAATCATCATCATCAGCTGCTGTATCAGCAGCAGCAGCAGAAGAGTAATGAGCTGATTCTACAGCAGATTGCGGCCCTGAGAGGCTCCATCACCAGCAACACCGGTCCATTCTGAGGCCCAGTACAAGGTTCAATCAGCACTGAGGACGATGAGTCCCGAGGACGATTTGGAGACTTTCATCACCGTAATCGAGCGCACAGCAGGGCGAGAGAGCTTGCCGATGTCCCAGTGGGCTGAAGTGGTGGCTCCCTTCCTGACGGGAGATGCCCAGAAGGCCTACTTGGATCTCAGTTGGGATGATGCCCTGGACTATGAGAAACAGAGGTGAGATCCTACACCCGACTGAGGGTTAATACGTATGTACGGGCCCAATGAGTGTTTCAGTGGTCCTTTGCAGAGTCTGGCCCCGCCAGGTCTGACTTACAGCAGCTGGTAAATGGCTGCAGCCTGAGACCTTAACCCCCTACCAGATGGTAGAGAGGGTGGTCGATCGGCTAGCAAGAACTCTACCAGCCGCTATTCAGCGTTGGATGGACCAGGGGGTTTCTGGCACCTTAGACCAGGTGGTCAGTCTGATTGAGCGGTATACGGCCACTAAGGACTTTATGCGGGACTCTGCTCCTCTATGGTTATCACATCAGGCCCCGCCAGCTCACGAGCCTGGGAAAGGTCCCCGACCCTCTGCTGGGGCCAAACAAGACCGAGCCCATACTGGGGGTATCCCGATGTGAGAGTAACAAGGGTCCCATTTCCCCTAAACTGGCCCCGAGGTCCAGTCGTGCCACAGCTATTAAGTGTTGGCAGTGCCAAGGGCCAGAACATGTGGCTGCCAACTGCCCCCTGACAGCTGAACTTCTGGACTGCGGTTATACTCGCCGTATGTCAATGTACACCCAGGCAGTTTTCAATGTGGATCAATTCGTCCCAGTGGGTGAACCACATCTGTGCCACGCGTGCGTCAACGGACACCAGGCCGAGGCCCTCCTGGACTCAGGGAGCCTAGTGACACTTGTGCATGGGTCATTAATCTCAGGCTTAGAACCCACTGGGAAAAATGTGGATGTTGTGTATATACATGGTGAACTCCACGAGTACCCAACAGTGGAGGTCTCATTTGTTACGCCTTGCGGGGAGATTACACATGTGGTAGGGGCAGTGAAGACCCTTCCTTATGGGGCTGTCCTGTGAAGGGATTTGCCCCTCTTCTGGTCTCTGTGGAAAAATAAAATTAACCCTCCCAGGGTAAATGTTATTGCAGGCATGGAACCCAAAGTTCTCGAGTCAGGGATACCTGCCATAGGGGTCGCCAACCTAGGGACAGAGTGTAACCCCGATAGGATTCCCTTAAGATATTGGCAGGAGAGGTCGAGGAGACCCCATCGATCCCCGAGCTGGAAGTGTCCCCTGGTATGTTTCGGACAGCTCAGCTCCAGGATCCCACTCTGACCCGGGCACGGAAAAGAATAATCGTGGTAAATGGGGTGGCTCAGCAGCCAGGTGCTGAGACGGCGTTCCCACGTATATAGATCAACTAGGAGTTACTATACAGGGTTGATAAAATCCAGGACGAGGTGGTAGAACAACTAGTAGTGCTCCGATCCTACCGTCGGTGCTCAAAATGGCTCACACGAATATGCTGGGAGGGAACTTGGAGGACAAAAAGAAGCAGGAGTGCATATTGCAGTGTTTTTTTTTTTGCCTGGAATCTACACTGAGGTGCAAAAATTCTGCGAAATGTGTCCTGAGTGCCAACTAACCTCACCCACCACAAACTACCGGAATTAGTTTGTATCTCTATCCATTAAAGAGGTACCTTTCGAGCATATTGCGATGGATCTTGTAGGGCCGAGTGTAAAATCCACCCGGGGCCACCAACACATATTAGTGGTCGTAGACTACGCCACCTGGTACCTGGAGGCCATTCCACTTCGGCACACATCGGCTGAGCTTATCGCCCAGGAGTTGATTGGGCTGTTCTGTCGCCTTGGGCTACCGAAGGAGATCCTTACTGATCAGGGGACTCCTTTTATGTCCAAGGTGATGAAGGAACTGTGCAAGCTTCTCAAAACAAAACAGTTGTGCACGTCGGTGTATCACTCCCAGACCAATGGACTTATTGAGTGCTTCAACAAAACTATCAAGTCCATGTTGAAGAAGGTAGTTTCCATGGATGGAAGGGATTGGGACATGTTGTTGCCCTACTTGATGTTCGCCATTCGCAAGATACCGCAGACTTCCAGGGGATTTTCACCCTTTGAGCTACTGTATGTCAGGCATCCTAGGGGTCTGATGGACATAGCCAAAGAGATGTCAGAGCAGGAACCTACGCCACATAAGAGTGTAATTGAGAATGTGGCCAATATGCAGGACCGGATTGCAGCTGTTACGCCTATAGTGAAAGAGTATTTGGTGGACACCCAGGCAGCGCAGAGCCGCTTATATAACAAAAAGTCCACGGTACACTCCTTTAAAGCAGTATATCGGGTTTTCGTCTTGTTACCCATCACCCAAAAACAAGCTTATGGCCACGTGGCAAGGGCCATATGAAGTTCGGGAAAAAGTGGGGGAAGTGAACTACCGAGTTTACCAGCCCGGGAAAAGAACACCCAAACAGTTTTATCATGTAAATCTGTTGAAAGCGTGGAAGAGTGGGAGTGTATGCCTATGCATGCGACTCAGATATCGGCGAAGATGGAGGCCAAGAGAGAGGTAAAGATAGACGACACTCTAGCAACAGCAGCGTCGAGAGGTACGGAAATTAGTTCAAGAGAATATGGATGCATTCTCTGAACTACCTGGCCGTACCTCAGCCATCCAGCATGACATTGTCACTGAGCCTCACGTAAGAGTGCGAATGAAACCGTACGGTTTTAAATAATTTTGCAGATTGGCACATAGAGAATGTGATTGGATAGCTATTGTAATGTCACCATTTCCCCTATCCTCTTCCCTTCCCTAATCCCCATAACATTATGTTAATCATTAAGAATTTACTGTCAATAAGATGTAATGCTCAACACAATTTGTAAATAAATAAAAATGTATGTTTAACCCCTTAGTGACCGAGCCAAATTTTTGAAATCTGACCAGTGTCACTTTATGTGGTAATAACTCTGCAACGCTTCAACAAATCCCAGTGATTTTGAGATTGTTTTTTCGTGACACATTATACTTTATGATAATGGTAAATTTAGTTCAACATTTTTTGTGTTTATTTATAAAAAATATAAAAAATTTGAGAAAAATGTTAAAAAATTAGCAATTTTCTAAATTTGAATGATTATCCCTTTAATCCAGATAGTCATACAACAGCAAACCATTAATAAATAACATTTCCCACATGTCGGCTTTACATCAGCACCATTTGTAAAATGTTATTTTATTTTGTTACCATTTTAGGAGGTTTAAAAATGTAGCAGCAATTTTTCATTTTTTCAAAGAAATTTACCACATTTTTTTTTTTAGGGACTTATCCATGTTTGAAGTGACTTTAGGGGTCCCATATATTGGGAAACCCCCAAACGTGATGCCATTTTAAAAACAGCACCCCCTAACATATTGAAAACTGCTGTCAGGTAGTTTATTAACCCTTCAGGTGCTTTACAGGAATTAATGCAAAGTGGCATGACAGAAATGAAAATGTGTATTTTTACCACCTAAATGTTGCTAACTTCTAAACAGATTACTATAGCCGTCAGACTCTAAGGCCGCTATTTGGTCATGAATTGCCATCGCAAACATCAGGACAACAAAATCATGATCTGAGGGCACCAATTGGGATAAAGAAGAAGCCCCCACACTCTGTTAACCATTTGTAATGATGTAGTCACTATTGACAGCAGCATCTAAGGGGTTAAACAGATTTAGAAGGTGCAAATACTGATCGTGGCTGATACAGCAAGTTGTCAGCTATAGTGTACAACCAACAGATGCTGGATTGTCATCTGTATGGGGAGGCTATTCTCTTATATCTCAGGTCAGTTAAAAGACGTATTGGCGGTCATTAAGGGGTTAAGAAACCTTACCGTTTGCCTGAGGCCCGGAGACAAGCCATCGCGAGGGAGGTAAGATAAACGCTCCAGTAGGAGTAAGTGAGAAGTCCCAGAGTGACTAGAGTAGCCCCACTGTGCTTACACCGAAGCCATACGGATCACTACGGTTCTGTAATGACTTCCGTAAATTGAATGAGGTGTCGAAGTTCAGCCTTTATCCAATGCCCCGGGTGGACGAGCTGATTGAGTGACTGGACAGGCCCAGTATTTTACCACACGGAATCTGATCAAGGGTTACTGGCAGGTACCTCTCACGGAGTCAGCAAAAGAGACGACCGCCTTTATAATACCGGAAGGTCTGTACCACTATGTCATCTTGCCCTTTGGACTACATGGGGCACCTGCCACATTCCTGAGGCTGATGGACATAGCACGTGCTAGAACGCTATCGGAAGTATGCGTCAGCATACTTGGATGACATCATCATCTTTAGTACTGATTGGCAAACCCACATGTCACGGGTACAAGCGGTAGTGAATTCGCTCAGAGCCGTGGGCTTGACGGCAAATCCCAAGAAATCTGTGATAGGGCTCGAGGAAGCCCGGAACAGGATACGTGATAGGCCGTGGGGTTACCAAACCCCAAACAAATAAAATACAGGCCATACAGAACTGGCCCTGACTTGTTACCGGCAGACGGGCAAGAGCATTTCTCGGCATCGTTGGGTTTTACCAGAGGTTTATACATAACTTCTCTGGGAGAACACCACCCCTGACCAATCTCCTCAAGAAAAAGAAATCAGTCATGGTGCGGTGGCACCCTCAAGCGGAGGAAGCCTACCAGTCTATGAAGGTGGCGCTGTGCGGACAGCCTGTCCTCATCATCCCCAACTTCAAGAGAGACTTCGTCGTGCGCACGGACGCCTCTAATCATGGCTCAGGAGTGTTCCTGTCGCAGGTGAACGGAGAAGGACATCCGGTCACCTACCAAGTTGGAAAAATTATAGTGTAGTGGAGAAGGAGTCCCAACACTATTATTTGCTCAGTCGACCGTTTCACTTGGTGACATCATTCACCCTTGGTCTGGATGAGAAATGCCAAGGAGAGGAATGCTCGTGTGACTCCTGTCTGCAAAATTTAAATTTCATCGAGGAACATCATGCAGGTAAGGCACAAGGGAATGCAGATGCCCTGTCATGGGCACCCTGTATGGTGACAAGTGTTCAACCCCACAAGTTTGAACAGAGTGGGGGGATATGTGAGGCAGTGAGGGGGATCATATGCAAGGGTTGATATGTCCCCCAGGATGTGAACGGAGTCTTATTAAACCCGCTGGAGTGCCTTGTGTTCACGGCAGGATGCCTACGAATCACAAGGCTAAAAAAGAATGTGGATTGGGTCCAAGTAGTTGACCCAGTCAGGTTCTTAGGAAATCCCGTTAAGGGCTTTTATTTTTAGAGGGATTTGCAAGTTTGGCAGTGGGAAGAATCCCTCTCTCCACGCTGGGCTTTGGAAGTGGCTCCATGGCCACGGTTCCATTTAATTGTGTCAGTTTGGAGTTTGGAAGTTGCAGAACAGGTGGCTCTGTGCAATCCAGGACTGTGTGAGGCAACACAGAGCCAGGGAACTCAAGGCGGGTGACGCACCCAAAAGGCACGGCGGTGTTATTGTCCACAGCAACGGGTTCTGAGTTCTGGACTGTGTTTAGGGAAACCTGGCTGCAACCTGGAGGACATCATTCCTTCGTGAGAGTTTTTTTTAGGACATTAAAGACAATTGCTTTGAACTTTCCTGTGGCCTCTGTCTATCTGTCGCACTGAACCTACCCCGCTGCACTACACCCATGAAAATCAAAGAAAATATTGCTTCACTGTCCTCTTGTGATTCTTGGTATCAGTGATACACAACAGCTAAGCAGGAGAGAAAATCTTGCAGAATAAAACTGATGTAATACTGAATACCTTTTACAATGTATGAAAAAGTATTTCTGTTATATAGTGTATATAACCCAATTATTTTTATGAGAAATACATTTTTCATCTGTATAAATAAAACCACACATAACCGCTAGTGTGTGCAACATGGAGGCTTGGTGTGCTAATGGTGGCAGTGTGATTGAAGCTTCAGGCATTTATGAGATATACATATGAAAGCTTAAAAAAAAATCCATGGCGTGCTACATTGGCCACTGTATAATGCCATATGGTGCACCATATGCCAGCATACAGTGCCCCAGGCTTCATAGCACGGAGCCAAAGGCACTGTGTGTACGCCATACAGCTTCCAGGCACACCGTTCTGCCATATGTACAGGATCAGTCAGCAAGTGATGTATTACAAGATGCTGTAACTTTCTGCTAAGCTTCTGCATTTCCTACAATGTACTATTTCAGTTTAATCAATGGCGACAATATAAAGGTCTGTGACTTACAATGCCCGCCTCCCATTCCTCCATAGTGGTTTGATACAGCAATTAAGTTGTAGCAAGAGGGGCCAGCGTTTGGATTGATGAGGAATTTTGACATGTCCAAATCACTGTTGAGGAGAAATTAAAAAAGAAAAAGTAAAATATATGAGTACAAAACTGTAGGGAACCGTGAACGAAGGGCAGCACGGTAGCTCTTTGCAGCGATGTGGCTCCTTGGTTCATATCCCACCAAGGACAAAATCTACATGGAGTTTGTATGTTCTCTCCGTATTTGTGTGGGTTTCCTCTTGGTACACTTGTTTCCTCCAAAAACATAGTGATGGGGAATTTAGACTGTGAGCCCCATTGAGGACAGAGATGATAATGTATGTAAAACGCTGGGAATATGATGGCAGTATAGAAGTGAGCATAATACAATTTATACTCGAGTATAAGCGGAGTTTTCCAGCACATTTTTAGTGCTGAAAAAGCCCCCTCAGCTTATACTCGAGTTAGGGTCCCAGAAGACTGAGGGGGAGTAGCAGCAATGGGGAAGCGGGTGACAGGAGGCAGGCGCTCACTCCTGTGCCCCCAGCTAAAGAGAGATGAATAGTCACTGCGCAGACAGTGAATATTAATTTCTCTGTAATAGCGGAGGGCGCAGTGTCAACAGCAGCCGCCGACTTCCAGCAGCTGCTCAGCGATCACGTGTGTCGGCTACTTAAGGGAATGAATATTCACTGCAAGCGATTGCCCCGCCGCTGTAGCTGGTGGCATTGGAACAAGACGCTGCGAGGGAGCGCAGGGACGTTAAGTAGGATGGTTAATTTTTTTATGCTTTTCTGATGGGGGCCATGCATACCAGGAAAGGGATGAAGAGCCATGCATACCAGGATAGGGATGAGGAGGAAATGCACACCAAGATACGAATGAGGAGGCCATGCATGCCAGGATAGGGATGAGGAGCCATGCATACCAGGATAGGGATGAGGAGCCATGCATACCAGGATAGGGATGAGGAGCCATGCATGCCAGGATAGGGATGATGAGGCCATGCATACAATGATGGGGATGAGGAGCCATGCATACCAGGATAGGGATGAGATGGCCATGCATACAAGGATGGGGATGAGTAGCCATGCATACCAGGATAGGGATGAGGAGGCCATGCATACCAGGATAGGGATGAAGAGCCATGCATACCAGGATAGGGATGAAGAGCCATGCATACAAGGATGGGGATGAGGAGCCACGCATACAAGGATGGGGATGAGGAGCCACGCATACAAGGATAGGGATGAAGAGCCATGCATACAAGGATAAGGATGAGGAGGCCATGCATACCAGGATAGGGATGAGGAGACCATGCATACAAGGATGGTGATGAGGAGCCATGCATACAAGGATGGGCATGAGGAGCCATGCATACCAGGATAGGGATGAGGAGGCCATGCATACCAGGATAGGGATGAGGAGGCCATGCATACCAGGATAGGGATGAGGAGCCATGCATACCAGGATAGGGATGAAGAGCCATGCATAACAAGGATGGGGATGAGGAGCCATGCATACCAGGATAGGGATGAGGAGGCCATGCATACCAGGATAGGGATGAGGAGCCATGCATACAAGATATGGATGAGGAGCCATGCATACCAGGATAGAGATGAGATGGCCATGCATACAAGGATGGGCATGAGGAGCCATGCATACCAGGATAGGGATGAGGAGGCCATGCATACCAGGATAGGGATGAGGAGGCCATGCATACCAGGATAGGGATGAGGAGCCATGCATACCAGGATAGGGATGAAGAGCCATGCATACAAGGATGGGGATGAGGAGCCATGCATACCAGGGTAGGGATGAGGAGGCCATGCATACCAGGATAGGGATGAGGAGCCATGCATACCAGAATAGGGATGAAGAGCCATGCATACAAGGATGGGGATGAGGAGCCATGCATACAAGGATGGGGATGAGGAGGCCATGCATACAAGGATGGGGATGAGGAGGCCATGCATACAAGGATGGGGATGAGGAGGCCATGCATACAAGGATGGGGATGAGGAGCCATGCATACCAGGATGGTGATGAGGAGCCATGCATACAAGGATGGGCATGAGGAGCCATGCATACCAGGATAGGGATGAGGAGACCATGCATACAAGGATGGTGATGAGGAGCCATGCATACAAGGATGGGCATGAGGAGCCATGCATACCAGGATAGGGATGAGGAGGCCGTGCATACCAGGATAGGGATGAGGAGGCCATGCATACCAGGATAGGGATGAGGAGCCATGCATACCAGGATAGGGATGAAGAGCCATGCATAACAAGGATGGGGATGAGGAGCCATGCATACCAGGATAGAGATGAGATGGCCATGCATACAAGGATGGGCATGAGGAGCCATGCATACCAGGATAGGGATGAGGAGGCCATGCATACCAGGATAGGGATGAGGAGGCCATGCATACCAGGATAGGGATGAGGAGCCATGCATACCAGGATAGGGATGAAGAGCCATGCATACAAGGATGGGGATGAGGAGCCATGCATACCAGGGTAGGGATGAGGAGGCCATGCATACCAGGATAGGGATGAGGAGCCATGCATACCAGAATAGGGATGAAGAGCCATGCATACAAGGATGGGGATGAGGAGCCATGCATACAAGGATGGGGATGAGGAGGCCATGCATACAAGGATGGGGATGAGGAGGCCATGCATACAAGGATGGGGATGAGGAGGCCATGCATACAAGGATGGGGATGAGGAGCCATGCATACCAGGATAGGGATGAAGAGCCACGCATACAAGGATAGGGATGAGGAGCCATGCATACAAGGATCCATGGGGATGAGGAGGCCATGCATACAAGGATGGGAATGAGGGGACAATGCATACCAGGCTTATACTTGAGTCAATAAGTTTTCCCAGGTTTTACACAGCAAGCAAGTTATAGGCTACAGAAGTAAAATGGACCTAGAAATAAACATCTAGTGGAGGTGGTATAATGGCTATAGGAAAGTGATACTAGTGCTGCTTGTTTCTTAAGGCCCCTGCTCACATTACATAAAAGTTGGCAATTTTTGCAGGATCAGCTGATGATCTAATATGGATGGGGGCCTCCAGATTCTTCTCCGGACAGATGATGAATTTCAGTGACTGATGCCAGACAAGTCTGTCAGCATCTCTTTTATAGAGAACACAGGAGAACTCGGCAGAATAGAGCATTACTGTATATGGGGGAACTGGGAAAGAAAGCTGATGCCCGACCAACATCCAGTTAACAGCTATCTAATGCGTATGCCCAAGGCTATAGATATGGTAGTAAGAATCCATTATTAATCATCCACAAAACATTTCAATGGATCTTACCTTACAGGAAAATCAACTAATGTGTCCAGTTTATCCCTCATGTATCTACTATACGAAAAGCGTTTCAAGTGCACCACAAGAACAGGAGGCAAAGACCAGAGATCTAATTTTTTGGTTGCTTGCTGATGTTCCTTGCAATTTGGACAATACCTGTTAAAAAAAAAAAAAAAAAGATTACATTCCACTTCTTCCACAATATGCCAGAATAATCTACACAGAGGTTACAAATACTGGCAGATCCCCAGGCCTAACATGTGGTAAATAGTGGTATGTGAGCTCTCAAAGGATGAAGCAGGACTAGGTCTAAATTCTTCAGAGATGGTGAGCGGAGTGCAAACTATGTCCTAGGAGGAACGGTTAAAGGATCTGGGAATGTTTAGTTAGAAAAAAAAGAAGGCTAATAGGAGACTTAATAGTTTTCTACAAATATCTGAAGGGATGTCACAGTGTAGAGGGATCATCATTATTCTCATTTGCTCATGGAAACACGAGAAGAAATGGAATGAAACTGAAAGGGAGAAGATACAGATTAGATATTAGAAAAACTTTCTGACAGTGAGGGTGATCAATGAGTGGAACAGGCTGCCACAAGAGGTGGTGAGTTCTCCTTCAATGGAAGTCTTCAAAGACAGACATGTCTGGGATGGTTTAGTGAATCCTGCATTGAGCAGGGGGTTGGACATGATGACACTGGAGGTCCCTTCCAACTCTAACATTCTATGGGTCTATGATTCTATGATTCTTCATCAAAATTGGAATAGTGACTAAATGATATAGGACATAAGCATTAGAATAATAAAATGACCAGACATTTTCAGGTTATTACATTTTCAATGCTATGAACTTTTTTATGGAGTCCTAAAACTATTTTCATGTCAAATTATATCAGTGTAGTCTATGATACAATTCACTTGGGTAAACACAATTTACAAAAATATACAGTGACGGGCTAAATAAAAAAAATAAAAAGTAAAAAGGGCACAGAATAGTCAGCCTAATTTGGAAAAAAAGAAGATACTGTTACCTATATTAATGGCGATAATGCACATTGCCAAAGGGATCCACATTCCTGCAGGAGCACAACAAGGTCTTGATGACCTCTTCTAGCATTACACGGGCTCCCGCACACATTCCTCTACAAAGAACCAACAAGCCCTAGAATTCATAAATCCGCTATCATAGAGCAAAGGCTGATCTAAGGCCATGCTCACACGTTCAGTACTTGGTCAGTATTTCACATCAGTATGTGTAAGCCAAAACCAGGAGTGGGTGATAAATACAGAAGTGGTGCATATGTTTCTATTATACTTTTCCTCTAATTGTTCTACTCCTACTTTACATCAATACTGATGTAAAATACTGAACGTGTGAACGTCGCCAAAGGATGAGAGGAGACGCGCAAAATGTTCTTTTAATGCTTGCGAAATGCATCCAGAACCACTAGATCAGCGGTCCTCAGGCTGCCGCCTGAGAGAAGACATACTGATAGGGGATTTAGATTGTGAGCCCCATTGGGGACAGCGTTGATAATGTATATAAAGGGCTGTGGAATATGATAGCGCTATATAAGCAAAGCATAATAAATCAATAATAATGGTTAGAGTTGTAGTTCTGCAGCTACTTAAAAGCTGCAGGTTGGGGCAGCAGTGTTTTTCAGTCTAAGTCACGCCACCCCAAATAAAAATATGGACCATCTCAATCCTACGCCAACGTACTAAACTGCCAGAATAACTTATTTTTAAGTTTGGCAGCTTTGAAAATCCATGCATAAAGAAACCACAAATAATGAAACAAAAATAAAAAAAAAAAAAACACAAGAAAAAATTATTGTCCAGGTGAAAGCTCAGTTTTTACTCAATTGATACGACCATACAGTGCCTACTCAGTCCCCCATATAGTGCTCAACTAATATCCACTACACAGTTGTTTCCGAATTATAAAGGAACCCGTCATCCGATGCCCAAATGAATCAGATTCTGGCTTTGTGGGATCAGTCTCTCCCATCTAAGAGACCGGGGCGGGGAAAAGGGCAGGACGGGATACAGTTTCAGGACGGGTTTTCAAAGTAGAGCATAAAGAGCTGCAATAATGCATATAGGTTCCGATTCAGGCGGCCCATGGTTCGTAAGGATGAATCAGGCCACATGTTTGTTCCCTTTAATGTTGCCACTCAGTATCTAAATAATGCCGTAATCCACTAGTGTTCATGGTGCAATTAATGTGGATATTAATTTGTCAATTTATAATGATATAATATAATTATACACAATGGGAGAAATTTTGCAAGCTAAACTCATGGCAAAAACTTTTTTTCCATGACTTACACCATATTTATTATGAGTTTTAGACATTGTTTGTACCTTGCATGTCTAGGGATGTGGCCTCGCTGAAAGAAGGTGTGGTTTATCAGGAAAGTGGACATGGACTTGCGTGCAACACTGTGTCCCAAAAAATGCACCAAAATCGCAATGCAAAATTTCAACGCAAAATTAGGTAACCAATAGGTGGGGGAAACCTAGAGTAGAAAACCAAAAAATCTGAGAGATTTACAAAACCGCATATTCTACTTTGGTAAATCTGAGCCGAGAAAAAAGAAGAAAAATAAGCAGCCATATAGTCCCATAAAATATAAACTTTATTAAACAGCATTAAAAATCACCAAATCAAATACAATGATGCAAACAGGGGAATAAACGTGCGTTCCAATGACTATAGCTAACGGGCCAGATCACCAACAAAGCCCTACAATAACATAGTATTAAGCCTCATTATGATAGATATCCATAGCTGCAAAACAAATATTGGACAAGTGCCACAGCTTTAGTAAAAATGATGTCAGCCATCAGGCATAGAGACATACCTAATATGTGCAGGATAGAGAGGTGACCAAGCCCGACCCCAACGCGCGTTTCGGAGCAAGCAGCTCCTTCATTAGGTGTTGAAGGAGCTGCTTGCTCCGAAAAGTGCGTCGGGGTCGGTCACCTATTTATCCTGCACATAATAGGTATGTATCCATGACTGATGGCTGACATCATTTTTACTAAATTTGTGGCATTTGTCCAATATTTGTTTTGCAGCTATGGATATCTATCATAATGAGGCTTAATACTATGTTATAGAAGGGCTTTGTTGGTGATCTGGCCCGTTAGCTATGGTCATTGGAACGCATGTTTATTCCCCTGTGTGCATCATTGTATTTGATTTGGTGGTTTTTAATGCTGTTTAATAAAGTTTATATTTTATGGGACTATATGGCTGCTTATTTTTCTTCTTTTTTCTTGGCTATAATTGTTGCCAGCTGGTCTCTATAAGTCCTCCATGCATGTTTGCTATCTCATATCTCTATTGTGGCAAATTTTACATATTTAGATATATTTAACATGCTTGCTTCAATACTATTATATTTGGTAAATCTGGCAGATTATCAGACTGTCCAGTCGTATTTTGCACTAAGTGGCAGATATTATTGGTATATCTGCTGCTATGGCTCCACAGGTAATGGTATATATATTTGATCAGTAGGAGTCTGATGGTAGAATCCCCAGAATTGTAAGAACATTTTCACAGAGGTCACTTATTCTAAGAACATGTTCACTGATTCTTTCACGATTTACGAAAATATTTATTTTAAAGTCAATAAAGAGTGTTAAAACTTTCTTGGCTGTTTCGGTTACTCCATATTAAGGCATAGATCAAGTGTGGCCATAGACGAAAATCAGGAGTTGAAAACCACTGATACAAAGTAGGACACATGCATAGTGTACCATTAAAGAGCCATTTATTTCATACCCATTTTTGAGGTCTGTTTAAACCATGATTGAAAGACTTGGACATGGCTTCAGTGACGTAGTAATAGTCCAATCTAAAAAATGTTACGGCATCGTCTTACAACAAATGAGGATCCCTATCAGACTCTTAAGGCAAGTATCGTGGGCACCCAATAAATGCTACCCGACCACCCACATTTCACAATTTTGTTTCCGCATTGTATTTTCTTGCATGCATTCTGTCCAGTCTAACTATTCGCTCAGTTTATTACAATCTCTGAGAGCAAAGTCCATTTCCAGTGGGGGAAACTATTTCAGACACATCTGTGCCAAGTTCCAATGACGGGCCTGACAATAATAAGGTGGACAATTCTCTCCCGATGTCCTTTTGTTATTCCAGCAAAGCTTTTAGAGACAGGATGTTGGACAGAACCACAAAGCTTTGTGACCTTCCTCCACAGTGGGATACATCGTCATTATATTAATTAGAAACTTCAAAGACATACTGCTTCTATGCAGGGGAAAAAGTACTTAAAAGTGGATTACTATAGGAAACAGTGAACGGAAATCTTTAAAAGAAAAAATAGGAAAGGAAAAAATACAGTGTTCCCATTTCCAAAGAACAGATCTGAATAGTTCTAAAAGAAATAGACTTCGACTTTGTGTACAGAAGCATTTCAAGGATGTTCTCCCCATGACTGCACCCTCATCTAATTGTCACACTGTACTTTTATACCTGCTGTATATACTGTAAGGAAATCCAAGTACACACTCGGAGAGACTGAACTGAACAGTCATCATCTTCATTATGAATGTGCAACAGGAGCTGTCTAATCATCATCATGTTTGGCATGAAAGTCTGCAGGTACTGTATGTGACTGCAAATTTGTGAAACCTCACGGCACTCTCTTAGGAGCCGACGGTGAGACCGGGCAAGTCAACTGACCTCAAGTATGCGATATGCACACTTTCGGCCACATTCCGACTAAACGTGCATGTCCCCTTCCTCAATACACTTGCATTAGGTGAGGCTACGGGCGTCTAGTCGGAATGTGGCCTAGAGTATGCAGATTGCATACTTGCAGTGACATGACCTCCCGCAGCTGCCTGCACGAGAGAACCCAAACAACGTGCACTGTACACGAAGTGTGGAATTAACATGGCGTGATTGCAGACTATCGCGCCAAACCTGGACAACCAGTTTAAGAGTTTCTGCCCCTCACTTGGAGAACTTGTGTAGTACATTCCAAGTGGGTTCATCATACAGGAGGTGTGATCCGATATGCAGCACACTGATAAACATTGCTAAATAATGAAGACTAGACCGTCTTAGCCAAAGTATTCTTCCATGCCACAAACGATCCCTTTTAACCCTGTTAAACCTACCATGGATCCTCAGCACCCAGTTTTTCCTTTGTGGTAAAAAGTTCAATGCAATCTTTTAATTTCATGAAGGACTTTTTCTGGGGAGTGAAATCCACACTTTCGTGCTTTTCAAAGTCCTGAAAAATATAAAGCAAATGGGATCCCACATCATAAAAGTTCACAAAAGCTTTTGTGTTTATTATTTTGAACAGTAATTATAATTTTAAAAAAAGGGGTCTGTAACGATCTCCTAATGAGCAGGTTGTATATATATATGTATGTATGTATGTATGTATGTATGTATGTATGTATGTATGTATGACACACACACACACACACACAGTGGGGCAAAAAAGTATTTAGTCAGTCAGCAATAGTGCAAGTTCCACCACTTAAAAAGATGAGAGGCGTCTGTAATTTACATCATAGGTAGACCTCAACTATGGGAGACAAACTGAGAAAAAAAATCCAGAAAATCACATTGTCTGTTTTTTTAACATTTTATTTGCATATTATGGTGGAAAATAAGTATTTGGTCAGAAACAAAATTTCATCTCAATACTTTGTAATATATCCTTTGTTGGCAATGACAGAGGTCAAACGTTTTCTGTAAGTCTTCACAAGGTTGCCACACACTGTTGTTGGTATGTTGGCCCATTCCTCCATGCAGATCTCCTCTAGAGCAGTGATGTTTTTGGCTTTTCGCTTGGCAATACGGACTTTCAACTCCCTCCAAAGGTTTTCTATAGGGTTGAGATCTGGAGACTGGCTAGGCCACTCCAGGACCTTGAAATGCTTCTTACGAAGCCACTCCTTCGTTGCCCTGGCGGTGTGCTTTGGATCATTGTCATGTTGAAAGACCCAGCCACGTTTCATCTTCAATGCCCTTGCTGATGGAAGGAGGTTTGCACTCAAAATCTCACGATACATGGCCCCATTCATTCTTTCATGTACCCGGATCAGTCGTCCTGGCCCCTTTGCAGAGAAACAGCCCCAAAGCATGATGTTTCCACCACCATGCTTTACAGTAGGTATGGTGTTTGATGGATGCAACTCAGTATTCTTTTTCCTCCAAAAACGACAAGTTGTGTTTCTACCAAACAGTTCCAGTTTGGTTTCATCAGACCATAGGACATTCTCCCAAAACTCCTCTGGATCATCCAAATGCTCTCTAGCAAACTTCAGACGGGCTCGGACATGTACTGGCTTAAGCAGTGGGACACGTCTGGCACTGCAGGATCTGAGTCCATGGTGGCGTAGTGTGTTACTTATGGTAGGCCTTGTTACATTGGTCCCAGCTCTCTGCAGTTCATTCACTAGGTCCCCCTGCGTGGTTCTGGGATTTTTGCTCACCGTTCTTGTGATCATTCTGACCCCACGGGGTGGGATTTTGCGTGGAGCCCCAGATCGAGGGAGATTATCAGTGGTCTTGTATGTCTTCCATTTTCTAATTATTGCTCCCACTGTTGATTTCTTCACTCCAAGCTGGTTGGCTATTGCAGATTCAGTCTTCCCAGCCTGGTGCAGGGCTACAATTTTGTTTCTGGTGTCCTTTGACAGCTCTTTGGTCTTCACCATAGTGGAGTTTGGAGTCAGACTGTTTGAGGGTGTGCACGGGTGTCTTTTTATACTGATAACAAGTTTAAACAGGTGCCATTACTACAGGTAATGAGTGGAGGGAAGAGGAGACTCTCAAAGAAGAAGTTACAGGTCTGTGAGAGCCAGAAATCTTGATTGTTTGTTTCTGACCAAATACTTATTTTCCACCATAATATGCAAATAAAATGTTAAAAAAAACAGACAATGTGATTTTCTGGATTTTTTTTTCTCAGTTTGTCTCCCATAGTTGAGGTCTACCTATGATGTAAATTACAGACGCCTCTCATCTTTTTAAGTGGTGGAACTTGCACTATTGCTGACTGACTAAATACTTTCTTGCCACACTGTGTGTATAGTGTGTATAATATATATATATATACATATACATATACACACACACATACACACACACTGTGTGCAGAATTATCAGGCAAGGTGTATTTTCATCACATGATACTTTTTATACATGTTGTCCTACTCCAAGCTGTTCAGGCTTGAGAGCCAACTACCAATAAAGTAAATTAGGTGATGTGCATCTCTGTAATGAGGAGGAGTGTCGTCTAATGACATCAAAACCCTATATAAGGTGTGCTTAATTGTTAGGCAACTTCTTTTCCTTTGGTAAAATGGGTCAGAAGAGAGATTTGATGGGTTCTGAAAAGTCCAAAATTGTGAGATGTCTTGCAGAGGGATGCAGCAGTCTTGAAATTGCCAAACTTTTGAAGCGTGATCACCGAACAATCAAGCGTTTCATGCCAAATAGCCAACAGGGTCGCAAGAAGCGTGTTGGGCAAAGAAAGGCGCAAAATAACTGCCCATGAATTGAGGAAAATCAAGCGTGAAACTACCAAGATGCCATTTGTCACCAGTTTTGCCATATTTCAGAGCTTCAACGTTACTGGAGTAACAAAAAGCACAAGGTGTGCGATACTCAGGGACATGGCCAAGGTAAGGAAGGCTGAAAAACGACCAACGAACGAGAAACATAAGACAGGGCCAAGAACTATCTTAAGACTGACTTTTCAAAGGTTTTATGGACTGATGAAATGAGATTGACTCTTGATGGCCCAGATGGATGGGCCAGAGGCTGGATCAGTAAAGGGCAGAGAGCTCCACTCTGACTCAGACGCCAGCAAGGTAGAGGTGGGGTACTGGTATGGGATGGTATCATCAAAGATGAACTTGTGGGACCTTTTCGGGTTGAGGATGGAGTGAAGCTCATCTCCCAGACCTACAGCCAGTTTCTGGAAGACAACTTCTTCAAGCAGTGGTACAGGAAGAAGTCGGTATCGTTAAAAAAAAAACATGATTTTCATGCAGGACAATGCTCCATCACATGCCTCCAACTACTCCACAGCGTGGCTGGCCAGTAAACGTCTCAAAGAAGAAAAAATAATGACATGGCCCCTTTGTTCACCTGATCTGAACCACCACAGAGAACCTGTGGTCCCTCATAAAATGTGAGATCTACAGGGAGGGAAAACAGTACACCTCTCGGAACAGTGTCTGGAGGCTGTGGTGGCTGCTGCACGCAATGTTGATCGTAAACAGATCAAGCAACTGACAATCTATGGATGGAAGGCTGCTGAGTGTAACCATACAGAAAGGTGGTTATATTGGTCACTAATTTTTGGAGGTTTTGGTTTTGCATGCCAGAAATGTTTATTTCTAAATTTTGTGCAGTTATATTGGTTTACCTGGTGAAAATAAACAAGTGAGATGGGAATATATTTGGTTTTTATTAAGTTGCCTAATAATTCTGCACAGTGATAGTTACCTGCACAAACAGATATCCTCCTAAGATCGCCAAATCTAAAAAAAAACCACTCCAACTTCCAAAACTATTAAGCTTTGATATTTATGAATCTTTTGGGTTGATTGAGAACATAGTTGTTGATCAATAATAAAAATAATCCTCTAAAATACAACTTGCCTAATAATTCTACACACAGTGTATATATTGTAGTGATGTATCCCAATATGCCTGATAATAGGCCTTACTGAAAGTCCTAAGCTCTCAGCATAAGGTCGAGTTCAGACAAAAAAAAACAGGTGTGCCTGTGGCCACCAGAAACTTTATGCACACACACACCAATGGTGTGAAATTAACCACAACATTCAGCAGTACGGTCCATTTTACAGAACAGACCAGTGCATATCAATAGCACGCCCCTCTGTGGATGAGCACAGGAGCTGCACATAGAGTCACTCACATCCACAACTTGCAGGCATGACTGGCCCAAGTTTTAGCTAGGTCGTCTGAATCTGGCCTACCCATCTGAGAGCAGCATAATGTTATTTTGATAAAATCCCAGTTCTAAGTGCTGCAGATCTAGCAGTTATCTGACTGCTGAGCTCTATATAGCCCCGCCCCCACCACTGAGTGACACCATTCTGCCCATGTACACTGACAGCTGCCAAACAGTGGTGGGGGCGGGGTTATACAGAGCTCATGAGTATGGAGGGCTACATGGCAGCAGGTTTACTAGTCCTTGAGTTATAATCGCCTGCTGATAAAACAGTGATTTTATCAAACTTACAGAAAGCAGCCCAGAAAGGGATACCTTTCTTGACATCTGTCTCTACATTGTGCTGCTCTCAGATTAGGTGGCAAAAACCTGGTGACAGATTCCCTTTAAATGATAAACCCAGGCCTAGGTTTAAAATTCTTTAAAACAAAAAAATACAGAACACATAGAAACATTCTTTCCAGGAAAACAGTCTTAACTTATTTATGGCATAACACAATAGAAAATATCTTTCAGCATTACATGGAATGTAATTATATTACGCACCTACTGGAGTATGGTGGAAGGCATTAGCGGCAGCAGTTGTCATTTTGGCCAATACTAGTGTCTAATATACAACCATATAATGTTAGCATATCATACAACCGGCCCGAACCCTTAAAGGAATTGTCGTGCCTTATGACATCCGTGATAGGCCATCAATATGGGAATGGTGAAGGTCCAACTGATCAGCTGTTTTCTGTCTGGGGCTGGCCAAATCTAAATAGGTAATAGAGACTCAGCT
This sequence comes from Ranitomeya imitator, assembly GCF_032444005.1. Taxonomy (NCBI): domain Eukaryota; kingdom Metazoa; phylum Chordata; class Amphibia; order Anura; family Dendrobatidae; genus Ranitomeya; species Ranitomeya imitator. Next base: position 253,973,897 of record NC_091285.1, on the reverse strand, counting down.
GAGATCTAGTCTCTCGGATAGGAGCTGGTGTGCAGTTCTTGGTGAACGGAGCCATGCTGTTCTGATTTCGCTCACTGAATCTACTCAACCTGAAAACAGCTGATCGGTGGGGAAGCCGGCTGACAGGCGCCCACCAATCTGATATTGAATATGCAGGAAACAAAAAGCCTGGAAAGGCCAAAGCGTTACAAAATGTTTCAACACCCAATGAATTGGAGCCCCAAATACATGCATTAAAAAAAAATGTCCCCAGAGGTGGACAAACCCTTTAACCACATATAATAAACAATAAAGGGGATCTAAAAATGTTGTAAAGCTCATTTATACCAAATAACCAACAGAGCTGCCATCTAATTTGTTGGGCATCACCTTCAATTTACTTTCATTAACAAACAGACCCTTCCAGACATAATGGAGTAACATACGGTCCTACAGGGGAACACTTACCTCTGCGGCATTCTCATCAAAGTACTTTTTCTTCATTTTGGGATCCCAGTCCAGTGCAAGGTAAGAGCTTTCTATGATAACAACAGATAGTGAGTCCATTATACAGATCTTTCTACATGTAAGGCATGTATGACCAATAACTATACGTCAGCAATATATAAACGAGCTCTCACTAAGTATCTTACAGCAGGGTAAAAAGACTCCTCTCTACATTTCTAAGGAGTATTTATGGGGCTAGGAGAAGTATATAATTTGCAAACTTTTACATTTGTAATACTGACGAATACATAATGTTAAGATCGGAATATTAAGGCATGGAAACATGGCATCTCAGGACGATGGTTCCATGCGTAAATAGAGAATCATTATATACCATACAAAGACTAGATGTCATACTTAGAATGAATATGGACGGAAGCAGGCGGGGCGTCCTCACAAATATAACGGTAAACCGGCGCAGCTTGGAACAGAAGCAGATGGGGTGTCCTCATAATTAGAACGGTAAACCAGCACTGTTTGGGACAGATGCAAGCAGGGCGTCCTCACAAACACAACCGTAAACTGGCGCTGATTGGGATGGAAGCAAATGGGACGTTGTCATACACTGCGGCCTGTTGTATTCTATCAAACAGCTTTATAGTATTCCATATCCAGTTAGGATATGATCTGGTGGGTTCTCCCATTACAAAATATGATGGTATATCAACAGGATAGGTCAAGTCGATCAGATCTATAGCCATAGAATAGAAAAATCCCTTAAAGTTGTGCAGCAATTAAATCCACTCTACATAGGTCTGTTTATAACCTTATATACCCTGCAATATTTTAGCCCCAATGTTCCTTTCATACCGTCAGCTAGACACAAACCAGACAGAGTAGTCACTACATACAGTGATGCACAAAGACATTTTTCCAACACACATGGATGCACTCATACGCACATTCATCACACACATGGACACACTACTCTCTACATTCACCACACATACCTACATTCATCACACACATGGACGCACACATACCTACATTCACTACAAACGCACACATACCCACATGCACCACACATACAGCTTTGGCAAAAATTAAGAGACCACTGCACAGCTTTATAAAAATCACCATCTCTACATGTCTGACAGCCACTCCATTCCAGTGTCAGTTCAATTCCCACCAGAGTACGCCTCATTCTACTTAATGTGCTTCTGATTAGGAGATCACCTGAACCAAATCTTATTTAGCAATGGAAAGTATAGAAAACCCTGCTGTGGTCTTCACAATCCTCTTACAATAGGACAAGCTGGATGGCAAAACAAGTACTAGTAATATCCCAAAAGTAATAGGAATGAAAAAATAACTTAACCGTGCCAAATGAGTTGAAAAGAAAAGTCTTAAGTGACGAAAAGAAGGGCTCAATTTTGGCTTTACTAGCAGACGGACACTGCGCGTCATGTTGCCTCCATCCTTAAAATTTCTAAGACGGCAGTCCATTACAACAAGGTCAAGCAGCAGACATCGGGAACAACAAAGCTACAGACTGTCAGAGTGCGAAAACGACTGACCGTAAAATACCTTTGATATGACTTGCGCTTATTTGTTAAAAAAATTGGACATTTGGCAAAAATGTTGAAAATTTCGCAATTTTCAAACTTTTGATTTTTATGCCCTTAAATCAGTCATATCGCACAAAATAGTTAATAAATAACATTTCACATGTCTACTTTACATCAGTACAATTTTTGAAACATTTTTTTTTTTTTCATAGGAAGTTATAAGGGTTAAAAATTGACCAGCGATTCCTCATTTTTCCAACAAAATTTACAAAACCATTTTTTAGGGACCACCTCACATTTGAAGTGAGTTTACAGGGTCAATATGATGGAAAATACCCAAAAGTGACAGCATTCCGAAAACTGCACCCCTCAAAGTGCTCAAAACCACATCCAAGAAGTTACATGCTTCACAGGGACTGAAGCAATGTGGAAGGAAAAAATGAACATTTAGGGTATGTGCACACGTAGAATGGTCCACTGTGGATTTTTCCCGCAACAGATTTGATAAATCCGCAGTGCAAAACCGCTGCGGTTTTTACTGCGGATTTATCGCGTTTTCTATTGCGGATTCCTGCAGTTCTGCAGTTTTCTATTGGAGCAGATGTAAAAACGCTGCGGATTCCACAAAAAGAATTGACATGCTGTGGAAATAAAACGCTGCGTTTCCGCGCATTTTTTTCCGCAGCATGGGCACAGCGTTTTTGGTTTCCCATAGGTTTACATTGTACTGTAAACTCATGGGAAACTGATGCGGATCCGCAGCTGCGCAAACGCTGCGGATCCGCAGCAAAATCCGCATCGTGTGCACATACCCTTAACTTTTTTTTACAAACATTTTACTTCAGAACCAATTTTTTTTATTTTCACAAGTGTAAAAAGAGAAAATGAACCACAAAATGTGTTGTACAATTTCTCCGGAATACGCTGATACCCCATATGTGGGGGTAAACTACTGTTTGGGCGCATGGCAGAGCTCGGAAGGAAAGGAGGGCCGTTAGACTTTTCAATGCAGAATTGGCTGGAATTGAGATCAGATGCCATGTTGCGTTTGGAGAGCCCCTGATGTGCCTAAACAGTGGAAACCCCCCACAAGTGACCCCATTTTGGAAACTAAACCCCCCAAGGAACTTATCTAGATGTGTGGTGAGCACTTTGAACCCCCAAATGTTTCACTAAAGTTTACAATGTAGAAGGGTAAGAGGAGAAATTGGACCCCAAAAATTGTTTTCCAATTTGCTGTGAGTACGCTGGTACCCCATATCTGGGAGAAAACTACTGTATGGGCACACGTTGGGGCTCGGAAGGGAAGTAGTGACGTTTTGGAATGCAGACTTTGATGGGATGGTCTGCGGGCGTCATATTGCGTTTGCAGGCCCCTGATGCTCCTAAACAGTAGCAACCCCCCACAAGTGACCCCATTTTGGACCATCCAAGGAACTTATCTAGATGTGTGGTGAGCACTTTGAACCCCCAAGTGCTTCACAGAAGTTTATAACGTAGAGCCATGAAAATAAAAAAATTATATTTTTTCCACAAAAATGTTTTCACCCCCAATTTTTTTATTTCCCCAATGGTAATAGGAGTAATTATTCCCCCAAAGTTGTTTTGCAATTTGTCCTGAGTATGCAGATACCTCATAAGTGGGGGGGGGGGTAAACCACTGTTTGGGCACACGGCAGAGCTCGGAAGGGAAGGAGCACCGTTTGACTTTTTCAACGCAGAAGTGGCTGGAATTGAGATCGGACGCCATGTCGCGTTTGGAGAGCCCCTGATGTACCTAAACAGGTGAAACCCCCCCAATTCTAATCCCAACCCTAACCCCAACACACCCCTAACTCTAATCCCAACCATAACGCTAACCACAACCCTAACATCAAAACACCCCAAACCTAATCATAACCCCAACACACCTCTAACCCTAATCCCAACCCTAACCCTAATTTTAGCTCCAACCCTAACTTTAGCCCCAATCCTAACCCTAATTTTAGCCCAACCATAACCATAACTTTAGTCCCAACCCCAACTTTAGCCTAACCCTAACTTTAGCCTAACACTAACCCTAACTATAGCACTAACCCTACCCTGCTTTATCAGTTTTTTATTTTATAACAAGATCGCTGACTGGCACAGCTGTTGGCAGCAGCACTTGTCACACTACTTCTCCTCTAATCTCTCACTGACAGGAGATCAGAGGAGAAACAGCGTTATTATGAGGCAGATCGCTTGGGAGTTTGTTGCTACAACAAACTTTCCCCAGTGATTTGCCTCATTGGCTGGTGTGATGCTACCGTCATCCGGACCTGTACCAATCAGGTCTCGATGAGGTCGGGGGTTATAGGAGGCATCGTGCACCAGAATCCCCACATCATAAAGGTATGTGGGGGGTCCCGGTGAGCACAAAACCGCTGACCGTAGACAAATGTCGGCGCTAGCAGGGCTTTGTGCATTTATCTAACGTCGGCAGTCACAAAGTGGTTAATTGTTTCCAGAGCTGTATCTACATTCATCACACACAAAACGCACACATAGACACATTCCCCACACGCACATGGACATACTCCTATCTACATTCACCACACACATATGGATTGCACACATACCGACATTCACAACGCACATTGGAGCACTGATCGCTAAATTCAGCACACCAGCATGGATGCACAAATATCTACATACACCACACACCTACAGTACCTACATTCACTACACGCATGCCTACATTGACGCACCGCTACGAATATTCATCACACACATGGCTGCACTAGCAAATATTCACCACATACATCGATGCACAAACACAATCACCACAGACATGAATGCTTTTATACAGATGCTCCCCATGATCAATAACAGTGGTGGAACCCCTCAGCCCTCCACTGTCTGCAGTGACAGACCAGTAAACCGTCCATAAGTGAAAGATGCAGACCCTGGCACCTCAGCTAGCATTTTGCTGACTGTAGTAAACAGCTGAAGGCCCCAACCACCATAACGACCGTGACCATGGCATATTTATCCAGGGTTTGGACTAGATGACAAATCAGCCTCTTCCACAGTCAACAGTGATAATAATTAGAAGGAAAATGGGGGTCACAGATGCACCTAAGCTCAGTCCCAGCATGCTCAATCTCAGCCTGCAGGAGTGGTGGGATCAATAAATCCCCCCATATATATGGGATTAGACGGGTACAGTTTATAGTATCTCTAAGCCAAAGCTCACTGCTAGGAAGCAATGCTTTAAGGAACAGGTTAAGGAGCCAGTCTCATAGTTTGGGAAGTTTCAGGCATCTCCCACCCACCCCTGATATATTCGCCCGTGAAGCGCACTAGACAGGAGAATACAGGGGCGAGGAGTTTGGGTAGCACAACACACTGTATTACGCAGCAGAGGAAAGTCATTCCTCTATTATAAATAGGAGCTGTTTGACAGTCCACAATTATCATCACGAATAAAAAGCTTTTATAAAAACGGATTTCCTCTTTTGAATACCGGCCGCAGTACTAAAGAGGAAAACACCCTGCACAAACAAGGATGACTCCTATGCAGGAGTTAACTGCAACCACTGCGTAATACTGAAAAAAAAAAACACGGAACTTACCATCTAGCCTGAGTTGTCTGTCATCAAATCTGATGTATCGAGTGTCATCTTTGATATAACTGATGTCCGCGTTGCCCAAGTTAGTAAACTGGAATGTAAACAGGCGTTTTTTCTGCCCCGTGGCCGATTGTCCTTTGCAGGTGTCTTCGCACAATCCATTTTCGGAGTCATTATCTCCTCCCACAGAGTCTTCTGACTGACTGTTCTCATTCTCTGAAGGAAGCTCCTGATCCTGGCTAGACTCGTCATCGGGTTCATCAGTTTCCATTTCACCTTGGAAAACATTCACGGTTTGATCACAATACTGATAACATGGCCCTTTGTACTGAGTACACGACAAAACATGGGAGTATTCAGACGAAGGAAAAGCTGTGCAGTGTACAACTAATAATAATAATCGGCAATGACTACAGCATTCTACATTGCATTTAGCTATAACATTTATCGAAAATAAAGACAGATGTAGATTAAAAAAAAAACAAACATAAAAAGTCCTGGAAACATTAAGCTATGAAAGGTAAATGGCTCATCAATTTGTTTGGGTGCCTCATGACTTGTATTACGCTCTTTTCTCACAGAGAAACCCAACATACTGGGGGCTTCACTAAACAGCACACGTTATGTGACAACTGAACACCTACCTAAGCTGACTGAGCACATTCATATCACCTTTCATACTACTATGCTATGGATTCTCACACATACTGTCACGTTTTAACCTGCTCCAAGCAGAAGGTCCCTCAGTGGGCCCAGGAGCATCCACATGCTTGTTTATCTCAGGGCACTTGTTAGATACCCCAAGTTGTATTCTGACAATTGATTGAAAATGCAATCAGAAAAAAAAATACCACTGAAATAACAGGTTTATAAAGGGAAATATTTCAATAAAAACGACATCTAAATATTGTAGTTTGACAAGTGCTTAAAAGGAATCATGTGCGTCATTAGATTCATCTCACCAATCAGCAATCTTAAGGTACCGTCACACAACGATATCGTTAACGATATCGTTGCTTTTTGTGACGTAGCAACGATATCGTTAACGAAATCGTTATGTGTGACAGCGACCAACGATCAGGCCCCTGCTGGGAGATCGTTGGTCGCTGGGGAAAGTCCAGCACTTTATTTTGTCGCTGGATCTCCCGCTGACATCGCTGAATCGGCGTGTGTGATGCCGATTCAGCGATGTCTTCACTGGTAACCAGGGTAAACATCGGGTTACTAAGTGCAGGGCCGCGCTTAGTAACCCGATGTTTACCCTGGTTACCGTTGTAAATGTAAAAAAACAAACACTACATACTTACATTCCCGGTGTCTGGTCATGTCCCTCGCCTTCAGCCTCCCGCACTGCCTGGTGAGCGCCGGCCAGCCGTAAAGTACAGCACAGCGGTGACGTCACCGCTGTACTTTTCGGCCGGCGCTCAGTCAGTGCGGGAAGCTGAAGGCGAGGCACATGACCAGACACCGGGAATGTAAGTATGTAATGTTTGTTTTTTTACATTTACAACGGTAACCAGGGTAAACATCGGGTTACTAAGCGCGGCCCTGCGCTTAGTAACCCGATGTTTACCCTGGTTACCCGGGGACTTCGGGATCGTTGGTCGCTGGAGAGCTGTCTGTGTGACAGCTCTCCAGCGACCAAACAGCGACGCTGCAGCGATCGACCGTTGTCGGTATCGCTGCAGCGTCGCTTAGTGTGATGGTACCTTTAGGCTATGTGCACACTTTGCAGATTTCACTGCGGATTTTTCCGCAGTGGAATTCCAAAATCCGCAGTGAAAACCCGTCACGGTTTTTAATGCGGATTTATCGCGGTTTTTACTGCGGTTTCTTCTGTGGATTTTCATCTGCAGTTTCCTATTGGAGCAGGTGAAAATTCGCAGAAAAGAAGTGACATGCTGCGGAACGTAAACCGCAGTGTTTCCGCGCGTTTTTTTCCGCAGCATGTGCACTGCGTTTTTTGTTTCCCATAGGTTTACATTGTACTGTAAACTCATGGGAAACTGCTGCAGATCCGCAGCAAAATCCTCAAAGTGTGAATATAGCCTTACTCTACAAACAGATTGCAGGTCTTATGCTCCTGATCTGGTGTGCAAGGGTTCATTCAGTGGGTGCATTCAGTTGACAGCGAACGAAAAGGGTTATTGCACCTTAGTCCCATAAATAACTCAAAGACTCCCCTCCAGACTCATACATACTTCTAAGCAGGGGTGGGATTCTGAGCTGCTTCGTCCCATGCAGTTGTTAAAATAACAGCCAGATCCCAAAATCAGTTGCTGGCTAAATTGTAATCTGCTGCTCTCAAGGCAGTCTTTTATTGGCAGCAGTATAGACCACCTTTAACATGGCCGAAACCTCTTCCTTAATGGCGGCATGAATGCTCTTGCTCAGCTGCGACTCAACATTCCTTCATGTAATCATTCCGTCTGCGTGCCACCACCAGAGACCTAAAGTTCTGCCTCAGCGTGCCAAAAAGAGCCCTCTACTACCACCAGAGACCTAAAGTTCTGTCTCAGCATGCCACAAAGAGCCCTCTACCGCCAGAGACCTAAAATTCTGCCTCAGTGTGCCACAAAGAGCCCTCTACTACCACTAGAGACGTAAAGTTCTGCCTCAGCGTACCACAAAGAGCCCTCTACCATCAGAGACCTAAACTTCTGCCTCAGTGTGCCACAAAGAGCCTTCTACTACCACCAATGACCTAAAGCTCTGTCTCAGCGGCACAAGGAATGTCAAGTAGCTGCATGGGAGGTGCAGAGAAAAAAAAGAGAAAACAAGAATGATTTCAGAATAATTTTTGAGATATATACCGGTATATGTACGAATGCGTGCGTGTGTGTCAAGTTAATTGGATACTTCGTGACTATTCGTTCCAGTATTATTCTCTCTCCACAGACCCTATCTCATATAAACAGTGCTTGTGTATATGCTTGTAGAATATATACTGTATGACAGACCTTGACATTGTACTGATCCATGGGCCTTACTGACAGCCAAAGGGTGGATTCAATAGCGTCCCACACTATGCAGCCGCCTCCTTCCTGGCATCTACAATTAATTTATTCTAATTCACAGTACACTGTGGGAAGTTATAGGGACATCAAGCTGTGCCGTAACGGACATGTATGGGGACATCACACTGTATATAAGGTTTTTATGGGGGGCTGTGTGGAGATATACTGCATGAGGGCATCATACAGTGTGGTGGGCTGTGTGGGAACATCATACGGTGTGAGGGTACATTGAACAGTGACAGTGTAAGAGGGTTTGTGGGGACATCATTTTGTGCTGTGAGCTGTTGATTATGGTTCAAAGGCTGAGTAACAGGAGCAGAATAATTTGCCACTTTCTATAAACTTTATAAAAAGCAGTAAATTAGATGGGACATTTTATAAGTATTAACAGTAGCAGCGAGTCACCAGACTTAATTCTGCTCAAGATTAAGTGCTAAAAATTTATCTAAAACATTAATATAAAAACAATAATAATACTGAGCAAAAATAAACTAGGTCGGTTGGATTGGCCCTCCACAACAATCATGGTCTTCGGTGTGGGCCCTTGGGAATATAAATACCTGACCCCTTCTTAAGGATGTATATGTGAAACATGTAGATGGTGTGTGTATGTGTAGTGATGTAGTTTTTATGTATAAAGTTGTGTATAAGCGATTTGTGTGTAACATATTGTACTATATATATATATATATATATATATATATATATATATATATATATATATATATATATATATATATATACACATATATATATATACACACACACATACATATACACACACACATCTATAGCTATGTATCTATATATCCATCTAATCAATCTATATATATATTTATATATATCCATATAGAATACATGTGTAGATTTATACATGTCGGATGTATGTGTCTTTATGTGCACCTAATAACAGCAGATTCTTTGTATTTGTGTCCTGACACTGCATACCTTTTTGTTCCTCAATTTTGGAAAAAAAAAATTTGAATATTTGAATCCCATCCCTACTTCTGGAAACCTGGTCATGTTACATGATGAACACCACGGGCATTCACTCTAGAATTTATTTTACAATCATTCCAGAAATGTAGTAATAGTAAGTCATGGAAATGACAAGAAATGTATCCATGAATCCCGTACATTCCCAGTGGCGTTTGTCGGCTTCCTTTCTTAGTGACAGTTGTGTCCCTTCATTGACATTACTTACTTGGGGAACCCTCTTCATGGATACCATTTGGGCCATTGCCGTTTATGGTATGTTCTTTATTACAGTGTAAAGGGCCATCACTTTCCTCACTGTCGTTTGTGATTTTTACATATCGGCTACACACAGTAGAAAATAAAAGGAGAAAGTAAAGTCACACACGAGAAGTAATAGATCGCCACATCTACATAGTCCATCCACAGCACAGCACAAGAGATGGATATTTGGAAACAAGACAGCACTACATAAATCTGCTTAAAAAACGAGGTCTGTTTCTTGGAATACATACCACATCCTCACTAAGAGCAAGTTATACAGCTTATCTTCAGTGATGTTTCTAGGCACGGTTAGAAGAAAAGGTTGGCCAAACAACGTTGATCCATGGTGATGGCTGTAACTGGTATGACGGAACTTCTCTCGGAGATAAATAGGAATTATCACCTGCTCTGTTTCTTCTGTCCTGTTGATGGACGTTTCAAATCTATAAGAATAAAGTATACAGTTACATACAGATATATAATGTATACAGGATTAGCAGCTCACCAAGATGAAGACCTCGGTTCTAAGCAGGAGTTCAGACGGAGGGTGCCGTATCCGCTGGTCATAGCAGCCATGTTCAGAAGGAAAAAAAAAAAAAAAAAAAGATTCCATTGGGACAATCCAATCCGATAATAAAACTATTCTTTATTGGAGAAGTTTAAAAAAGTTTAAAAAGTCCCCGAAGCCTATTAGGGCCGATGGAATCTCATTTTTTCTTCTGCTTTCTGTACACCGTTTACAAGCAGTTAGCATATACTGTGCATTAGGCAGCCCCCGACTTCAGATCTACCTTTTGAGGAGGTCACGCAAAAAAGTCCATGTGAAGAGGGCCATCGGGGACTTTCCTTGGGTCGTTCACTGACACTTTACTATGGGGGAGCACCTCATACTATCTACTGTTGTCGTGGGTTAACTGCCTTTTGATAAGTGATACACACATGTAGCTAGAGGTCAATTGCCATGAAAGGGCTGTCAGTATTATTTATCACCCCAGCCAATCAGCTGAATGAAGGGACCATGGTATCAGAATCGTTCCCCTCTCCCTCCCTCCCAAGAATAAGCTAAATGAAGAAACCATAGCATCAACATCGTTCCCCTCTCCCTCCCAAGAATAAGCTGAATGAAGGGACCATGGCATCAGCATCGTTCCCCTCTCCCTCCCAAGAATAAGCTGAATGAAGGGACCATGGCATCAGCATCGTTCCCCTCTCCCTCCCTCCCCAAGAATAAGCTGAATGAAGGGACCATGGCATCAGCATCGTTCCCCTCTCCCTCCCTCCCCAAGAATAAGCTGAATGAAGGGACCATGGCATCAGCATCGTTCCCCTCTCCCTCCCAAGAATAAGCTGAATGAAGGGACCATTGCATGAGCATCGTTCCCCTCTCCCTCCCAAGAATAAGCTGAATGAAGGGACCATTGCATGAGCATCGTTCCCCTCTCCCTCCCAAGAATAAGCTGAATGAAGGGACCATGGCATCAGCATCGTTCCCCTCCCCCTCACAAGAATAAGCTGAATGAAGGGACCATAGCATCAGCATCGTCCCCCTCTCCCTCCCAAGAATAAGCGGAATGAAGGGACCATGGCATTAGCATCGTTCCCCTCTCTCTCCCTTGCCCCCTCCCAAGAATAAGCTGAATGAAGGGACCATGGCATCAGCATCGTCCCCCTCTCCTTCCCTCTCCAAGAATAAGCTGAATGAAGGGACCATGGCATCAGCATCGTTCCCCTCTCCCTCCCTCCCCAAGAATAAGCTGAATGAAGGGACCATGGCATCAGCATCGTTCCCCTCTCCTTCCCAAGAATAAGCTGAATGAAGGGACCATGGCATCAGCATCGTTCCCCTCTCCCTCCCTCCCCAAAAATAAGCTGAATGAAGGGACCATGGCATCAGCATCGTTCACATCTCCCTACCAAGAATAAGCTGAATGAAGGGACCATGGCATCAGCATCGTTCCCCTCTCCCTCCCTCCCCAAGAATAAGCTGAATGAAGGGACCATGGCATCAACATCGTTCCCCTCTCCCTCCCAAGAATAAGCTGAATGAAGGGACCATGGCATCAGCATCATTCCCCTCCCTCCTCCCAAGAATAAGCTGAATGAAGGGACCATGGCATCAAAATTGTTCCCCTCTCCCTCCCTCCCAAGAATAAGCTGAATGAAGGGATCATGGCATCAGCATCGTTCCCCTCTCCCTCCCAAAAATAATATGAATGAAGGGAACATGGCACCAGCATTGTTCCCCCTCTCCCTCCCAAGAATAAGCTGAATGAAGGGACCATGGTATCAGCATCGTTCCCCTCTCCCTCCCAAAAATAATATGAATGAAGGGACCATGGCATCAGCATCGTTCCCCTCTCCCTCCCTCCCCAAGAATAAGCTGAATGAAGGGACCATGGCATCAGCATCGTTCCCCTCTCCCTCCCTCCCCAAGAATAAGCTGAATGAAGGGACCATGGCATCAGCATCGTTCCCCTCTCCCTCCCAAGAATAAGCTGAATGAAGGGACCATTGCATGAGCATCGTTCCCCTCTCCCTCCCAAGAATAAGCTGAATGAAGGGACCATGGCATTAGCATCGATCCCTTCCCCCTCACAAGAATAAGCTGAATGAAGGGACCATAGCATCAGCATCGTCCCCCTCTCCCTCCCAAGAATAAGCGGAATGAAGGGACCATGGCATTAGCATTGTTCCCCTCTCTCTCCCTTGCCCCCTCCCAAGAATAAGCTGAATGAAGGGACCATGGCATCAGAATTGTTCCCCTCTCCCTCCCTCCCAAGAATAAGCTGAATGAAGGGACCATGGCATCAGAATCGTTCCCCTCTCCCTCCCTCCCCAAGAATAAGCTGAATGAAGGGACCATGGTATCAGCATCGTTCCACTCTCCTCTCCTTCCCTCCTCCCAAGAATAAGCTGAATGAAGGGACCATGGCCTCAGAATCGTTTCCCTCTCCCTCCCTCGAATAAGCTGAATGAGAAACCATAGCATCAGCATTGTCCCCCTCTCCCTCCCAAGAATAAGATGAATGAAGGGACCATGGCATCAGCATCGTCCCCCTCTCCCTCCCAAGAATAAGATGAATGAAGGGATCATGGCATCAGCATCGTCCCCCTCCCCCTTCCAAGAATAAGCTGAATGAAGGGACTGTGGAGTCAGAATTATTTTTATCCCCCCTTCCAGCCAATGAATGAATGGACCATGGCTTTAGCATTGTCCCCCTCTCTCTACCCCAGCAATAAGCTGAATAAAGGGTCTGTGGGGTCAGCATTGTTTACTCATCACATCCTGGCCAATCAGCTGAAAAAAGGGACCATGGCATGGGCATTTTTACCCCCCTCCTGTCCAACCAGCTGAACGAAAGGACAGTGGTGTCAGCATGATTTTCCACTCCCTGCTAATCCCCTGAATGAAGGAGCCATGGCATCAGCACCGTGCCCCTCTCCTCCTCCACCACCACCAATAAGCGGAATGAAGGGACTGTGACACAAGCATTATTTAACCCTCTCTGCTAATCAGCTGAATAAAGCCACCGTGGCGTCAGCATTGTTTTCCATGGCTTGGTGTCATACATGGTTCTGCAACTGTACTTGAACCAAGCTCTGACAACCATTTTTACCACGCTGTGCTTTCATAAACAACAAAGACGAACATGCGGTTTTGAAATTATGATGGCTTATCCCATGTATAGAATTCTGGAAATTCTATTATCTTTTATTTGGTTTCTTATACTTCTGTTACATTTTACACTTCGCTCTGGGTACACGTCACTTCTCAGATGATACTCATAAACCTACACATAGATGTCATCCCGCTCCATAATGCTACTCAAGTTTTCATCCATAGCAAATATCCTGTGAAATCGATGATTGTAAATATCTGTGACTACCATCTGAAAAGAAAAACAAAACAAAAAACGTTCAGTCAGTTCCTTAAGAAGATGAAGAAAGCACAGGACAATCCTTCACAATACAGACTGTACCTTCTCTGGAGGAATATCAGATAGAGAAGAAAGGGCTGTGCAAAGGTCCATAATGTTTCCAATCTTTGGAACAACTACTTTGTACTAAAAGAAAAAAATACAAAAAAATAAAACTCTTTAATAAAATATTTATCCTTTTGTAATATATTGATTGTAATTAACCTCTTAAAGGGGTTTTTCCCCAGGAACATAGTACACTTTAATCAGCAGATCTTGGAATAATAATAATCTCCACAATTGGATGTGTTTACATAAAATGTCCCTGTGCTGAGATAATCTTATAAATGTTCCCCTGCTGTGTACTGTGTAATGGCCGTGTCTGACCGTACAGGGACATGGTCTGATCATACCACAGCTCCTGGGCAGGGGAGGAAGCAAAAGATCATTTTTTTTCTTTTTATATATATATCCATTCGGACTTGAACTCAATGATGAATTTTCAATAAAGCCCTCTCTTTAATTGCATAAGATCTATATCCCGCCACATAGCACCAGAAAACTCTCCTGATTTCCGACCATAAATTCATTAAAGACCATTATAATTCAGACAATTAAAAAAAAAAAAAAAAAAAGTTCATGCAGCGGAAAACAAAAATATTCTCATATGCTGAAGTGAAAAGAGTTCTGCAAAATGACCATGAAAAAAGGTACTGATGCATCACCAGGATACTGAACGGCTAGGGCTCTCAGTCCAGTTACTGTGTCTTGTATCTTACCTGCATAGGTTTGGCAAGAGGGTCCATTCTAACAAGGTATACTTCCAGCGTGCGCTCTTTTTTCATCGGTAGTGGAAGTGTTAAGTAACAAAAAGGATCAAACGTCACAGAAATTTTAGCACATTCAGGACAAACTAAGGTGGACTTAAATAAACCATGAAATATATCAACAATAATGGAGTCATTTCTTTTTATATGGTTCTCCCAGGCCTCTTCAGCAACTACCTGTAATACAAGAACATCTAGTGTAAGGGTTAAAACAGAGTAAAAGTCATATGCTTTCCAGGTAAATATGTATACATACAGTACAGACCAAAAGTTTGGACACACCTTCTCATTTAAAGATTTTTCTGTATTTTCAGGACTATGAAAATTGTACTTTCACACTGAAGGCATCACAACTATGAATTAACACATGTGGAATTATATACTTAACAGAAAAGAGTGAAACAACTGAAATTATGTCTTATATACTAGGTTCTTCACAGTAGCCACCTTTTGCTTTGTTGAGTGCTTTACACACTCTTGGCATTTTCTTGATGAGCTTCAAGAGGTAGTCACAGGGAATGGTCTTCCAACAATCTTGAAGGAGTTCCCAGAGATGCTTAGCACTTGTTGGCCCTTTTGCCTTCACTCTGCGGTCCAGCTCACCCCAACCATCTTGATTGGGTTCAGGTCTGGTGATTGTGGAGGCCAGGTCATCTGGCGTAGCACCCCATCACTCTCCTTCTTGGTCAAATAGCCCTTACACAGCCTGGAGGTGTGTTTGGGGTCATTGTCCTTTTGAAAAATAAGTGATCGTCCAACGCAAACCGGATGGAATAGCATGCCGCTGCAAGATGATGTGGTAGCCATACTGGTTCAGTATGCCTTCAATTTTGAATAAATCCCCAACAGTGTCACCAGCAAAGCACCCCCACACCATCACACCTCCTCCTCCATGCTTCACGGTGGGAACCAGGCATGTAGAGTCCAACAGTTTATCTTTTCTGCGTCGCACAAAGACACGATGGTTGGAACCAAAGATCTCAAATTTGGACTCATCAGACCAAAGCACAGATTTCCACTGGTCTAATGTCCATTTCTTGTGTTCTTTAGCCCAAACAAGTCTCTTCTGCTTGTTGCCTGTCCTTAGCAGTGGTTTCCTAGCAGCTATTTTACCATGAAGGCCTGCTGCACAAAGTCTCCTCTTAACAATTGTTGCAGAGATGTGTCTGCTGCTAGAACGCTGTGTGGCATTGACCTGGTCTCTAATCTGAGCTGCTGTTAACCTGCGCTTTCTGAGGCTGGTGACTTGGATAAACTTAACCTCAGAAGCAGAGGTGACTCTTGGTCTTCCTTTCCTGGGGCAGTTCTCATGTGAGCCAGTTTCTTTGTAGCGCTTGATGGTTTTTGCCACTGCACTTGGGAACAGTTTCAAAGTTTTTCCAATTTTGCGGACTGACTAACCTTCATTGCTTAAAGTAATGATGGCCACATGTTTTTCTTTACTTAGCTGCTTTTTTCTTGCCATACTACAAATTCTAACAGTCTATTCAGTAGGACTATCAGCTCTGTATCCACCAGACTTCTGCACAACACAACTGATGGTCCCAACCCCATTTATAAGGCAAGAAATCCCACTTATTAAACCTGACAGGGCACACCTGTGAAGTGAAAACCATTCCCGGTGACTACCTCTTGAAGCTCATCAAGAGAATGCCAACAGTGTGCAATGCAGTAATCAAAGCAAAAGGTGGCTACTTTGAAGAACCTAGAATATAAGATATAATTTCAGTTGTTTCACACTTTTTTGTTAAGCATATAATTCCACATGTGTAAATTCAGTTTTGATGCCTTCAGTGTGAATGTACAATTTTCATAGTCGTGAAAATACAGAAAAATCTCTAAATAAGGTGTGTCCAAACTTTTGTTCTGTACTGTATGTCACAGGCTTTTAATGCAGGAAAGAAACATAGCTTTGTACCATGTTAGCCAGTAGGTAGAGAAATATTAAGATTTCAGAGTCCTCATTAGTTGATACCTTTAATGGCTAACTGGAAAGTTGGTAACAAATAGCAGCTTTCGAGACTACTATGCCTGGTGAAGAGACCTGAGTAGTCTTGAAAGCTGCTATTTGTTACCATCTTTCGAGTTAGCCATTAAAAAGGTATCAACCACTGAAGACTCAATTCTTAAGGCTTTTAATGGACATTTTATCCAAATAAGCTTGGTCAATGGTAATGAAAACGTGTACCCTGATGTCAAACAACCTGATCCACTTATTTTTGCATTGTTTTTTTTTTTATTTTACTTATATAGCACCAATGTTTCTGCAGCTCTACACAAAATTGCGTTCAATAGTGTTCACTAATAAATTAAATTTGTAATTAAAAGGAGTTTTTGACAGATTTTTTTTTTTTACTGCATGGACTGATTAAACATATACCATACGGTACTTCTTTTCCTGCGTCCCCGCAGATGCAACTTGGCTGTTCTAAGGAATCTCAGCACCACAGCAGCAGTAATTGGATTCAGCAGTGCTGTGATTTCCAAACAGTGGTGAAGAGCCGATGGAGTCTTTAGTGGCTCGCGTAGATCCGCAGTAGCGCTAGAAGGTGAGTAAGTCTCTGTTCATTCGTTTTAATCAATCCATGACTTAAAAAAATATTATATAATATTATTATTAATTTACTTTTAGGCAACCCATTTACAGCAGAAAAAGTAGTAGTCTTAGCCATTTTTTTCCCTAATCCCTACAAAATGTGTGCAATGTAACGCAAGAGTCACAGCTCTGTTGTCAGGTGTCCCTGGACCATAGGCGCCCTAGCTAGCCCTGTTGGTGAAAACGGTGGGGCCACATACCTTGCCTTAGCTCCTGATTCCACCCTCAGTCTGTACCCTTCCACCACCCAGAGAAGAGGGGAGTAGTAGTGTACTGTAATACACCAACCAGACTAACAAGGTAATACAAACAGGGATAAAGGAAAACCAAACATACAAATATACTCAGGCAAACAACAGAAGAATGTACCATGGAGTGGAGGATGGGGTTAAACCAATGTAGGAGAAGAAAAGGAATCATCCCACACCAAGCAAAAGTCAAAGATCCACCAAACACTTTCTCCAAAAACAACTACCTACAACCACCAGCCATGCAGCATAATCTAGCTCTGACAATGAATGCTAGCTGGAACCCAAATTATATAGGATATGGAGTGGCCAACAGTGAACAGCTGAGAGCATTAATGCAGGAAAGCTTCCAGGAGCTCTCCACTCAGCAGATTAACCCCTGCACTGCTAAAAGAAACCTGCACCGTTTACTATGAAGGTGAAGTGCTTCTAATCAGCGCAGCAGTAGGAGAATTAAACCGTGACATCAAGTACTTACAGACTGCCGTCTCCCCGTTTCTAGAGCCACCTCAGTCCTCTCCCATACCACATGAACGCTCTTCAGATTTGCCAGTTCACACTATGTGCTGCGATGTTTCTTTTGCAATGTACGCCTTTGAGAACCAAAACAAGGCTCGATAGACTCACATTGAGAAAACGACTTTTGCTCCACAGAAACTCCAGAGTGAGCTTGCTAGTTTGATTTCAGGTCACGTGGGCCAGAAGAGGACCAGAATGGTGCTGGAAACTTGAGATGTCTGTGATCTTCTTTAACCTATTCAGATGTTTTCTAGAGGATGAGAAGATCCACACAAAAAACCTTAAGAGAACACACTAACTCCTTGCAGATGTTCATGGTTTAAACCCCAAACTTCTGCACTTTAAAGGGAACCGGTCACATCAGATAATGATTACCTACAGATCTAGGGATAATCTACAGGCTAGTAGTGTTAGAAAGGTGCCCAGCAGCCTTACTAAAAAGCGACGCTCCCGGGAGAAAATGAACTTTATGCCTCACAGGAGTCTGACAGCTTTCAGTCCTGTATTGGTGACAGCATGGCTTCAATCACCGCTCAGTATACTGTCAGCACGCCTCGTCACCATGACTGACAGCTGGCTCTCCACTGCTGCACTGCAGAATAGGCTGTCACTCCATGTTACAGCACTTAGTGATGGAATCCACAAGAGACAAATACCTTGTCTGGCCTCCCATCTGCATCCTTGAGTTGGATATAAGGCTTCTTTCGAATTCGATTTAAATCTTCATGTAAGCCATCTAATAAGAAAGCGAGTAGTTCTTGGCAATCTTGCTGCTGATACCCAGAGAATTGAGGTGCAAATCGGCCTACCTGAGTCTGCAAGATTGAAAAAGAATGATTTCTGCTACCGGTAAGAGAGGGGAATACATGTGACTAAACTTACAGCCCATTAACAGAGTAGTGGAAGCAGTTTGCACGGTGTCTAAAACGTGGAGCAGTATCGATTAGACTTATACAATACATGCATTTGTCCAGCAAAGTAAACTGGCAGATAGTATGTAGAACAGATAATAATGAGCAAACTTTAAGGTTAAAGGTTAATTGTTCTTTTCAGAATAAGTTGTCATTTGTGTACATAAGGTAAAAACACTACTTCTGACTATTCTAGATCTTGTATCCTACATTTTCACCACCAGTTATCACCTCTGCATGCACCATTTCTAATTTGAAATCCGACGTGAGCTGTTCCATACACAGCACAGCACACAGAGAAGGACTCCTTCTCTCCATTCATTATTAACAAACAGACAAGCTGCATCAGTATGGAGAAAATTATACAGGTACTAAGCTTTGTGGATGTTAATCATGCTTTGGAGTGAGGTAAAAGACTTGTAAGAAAGCTCAACATGATTTTTGTGTACCCTGTACATGGGCAGAAAGTTTCCAATAAGCGGTGGGGTTATACAGAGTTCATGAATATGATTGACTGCATGGCAGCAGGTCTACTAGTACTCCAGTGATAATCTCCTGCTGATAAAATAAAGATTTTGTGAAAATTACTCTAAGCAGTCTCGTAAGTGACACGCCGCTGGAATCAGGGTTTCTGCCTCTGCATCATGCTGCTCTCAAGTTAGGTGACAAAAAACGTGAAGACAGATTCCCTTTAATATGGTATGCTGCAGCTGCAAGGTACATCCCCGACAAAGATTGACGTGCAACGCACGTTGGGTGCATTTTCTTGATAGGTGAGGTCTGTCAGACGCAACTGTGCATTACTAGAGCTATCTGATAACATTACTTTTAGTTTGCCTCACTTTGTATATTAATTTTACTGTATTTAATCATTAATAAAATACATATTGTTTGTGTGTTGAGCCTTGCGCAATCTTGGTATAAGTATTCAAGGTGCAACACTATTTGAGCGCTATTGTAACACAAAGACGATTCAGCACTGAATTTGCAACTCTATTAGGCTATGTGCACACGTTCAGTATTTCTTGCAGAAATTTCCGGAGCAAAACCGGACATTTTCTGCAAGAAATCCGCATGCGTTTTCTTCGCGGTTTAGACGCGTTTTTTGACGCGCTTTTGCGCATTTTTGATGCTTTTTTTCCGGAGCTTCATAATGCATTAAATAGTAGGAAAAACGCGAATAATCCACAAAATTAATGAACATGCTGCGTTTTTTACCGCAATGCTTTTTTTGCGGAAAAAAACGCATCATGTGCACAAGAATTGCGGAATGCATTCTAAATGATGGGATGCATAATGTATGCGTTTTTATAGGGAAAAAGCCTTAGTGATTTCCCACACAGGCAATTTTCTGGATTTTTTTTCCCCTCCACTTCTTTCAAGAGCCCTAGCTTGTTTATTTTTCCATAAGCATCAACCGTATAGTGCTTATTTTTTGCAAAATGAGCTGTGATTTTGAGTGACACCACCTACGTAACAATGCAATATACTGGAAAACGGGGGAAAAATTGCAGATTCGTAAATATATATTCGCTTGTATCACCATTTCCCTGAGACTTGCAACGTTTTCTTTTTATGGTCGATGGGGCAGTGCGAGGGCTTGTTTTTTTGTGTGACGAGCAGTTTTTTATTGATACATTGGGTACATAGATGCAATGTTTTAATCTCTTCAAGCATTTTTTTGCAGTGCTGCGGAGGGCAAAGACTGCAACTCTGATGCTTTGTTTATTTTTTTTCTCTAGTTTTGTGGACACAGCAACACAAAGTGTATTTTTTTATGGTAAAAATAATTCATATCATAAAATATAGTAAAACACAATTTTTTTTAATACTACATTTTAATGGGGCAAAAGGTGGCTTATTAAGAATTTCTAAACTTTTTTTTCATTCTCCCTATGAACTTTGACCTGCGATCATATGATTGATTTATGTAAAACAGATGGACTGCAGTATGTAGGTAAAATCATGGTCTCCTATGACCTCCTAGCTCCTCCATTACATGTGCACAAATATGGCAGCCAAGGGGGCCTTCAACGAGACCTTGGCTTCCATTGGCAGCACTTTATGTTATCACAAGGCTTGGTAGGGGGACAATGGGTGCCGGGAACAGCGCACCCATCGGGGTAGTGCCTTAATTGACAGCAGCATTCAAAGGGCTAATAGAAGGGACAAGAGCTTAGCTCAGATTGCTGGTGACACAATCAGATGTCAGCTCTGTAGTACAGCCGGCATCTGCTGTATATGGTGTGGGCCCCGCTTCTGAGCTCACTCCATACACTCTCACCCGGCGTTTCACATAGAAGTATGTCACATGTTGGGGAAGGGTTGAAGGACCGCCTTTTTGGTGAGTTTTCGACGTTGCAGATTTTCATTACCATTAGTAAAACAGGTTACAGTCATTGTTTTGTAATGTACCTCATCAAAAAATTATCAAAAACTCATTGTGGGTGCAAAACAAAAGTAAAAAAAAACATCTTTGAAATTGTGCATAATTCAAACATTGCGTGATAATTTGATGAATTTGGTATAAAATCTGCCAGGGCAAAAAGAAATCGAGATTAAGTAAAAGAAAAAAAAAGACAAAACGCAAATGATGAATTGTGGTGAAGGTGTATTAGAAGTTACTGTATGCAAAGAGCGTAAGTGCACGACTCTACATCCGTATCTCAATAGCCATTTACATTTGGTATTTTGGAGAAACTAACCTTGAATGCTCGGGGAGTTACGTAGCTGTATTTCCCTGACCACATTTGCTTGATGAGCTCTGCATAAGACTTGGCAATTTCTCCTCTCATTCCTAAGGGGTTGTCCAGGTTCAGCTCATCTTGATACTTATCATTAAGGAAGTACTCTGTTAGTGGCGGGGTATTGCTCAAACACTGGGGAAAAGGGACATGATGAGGTCAATTCACACAGCTGATACATGTATTATTACAAGTGAATGGCTACTGAACACAACGGACTGTTTAAATGGAATCTGACGAGCCAATCAGGCGAATGCCACTGGACGACTCTAGCCCAGACTTTCTGCTTCTGCGGAAGAGGGTCCAGCAGGTAAGGTTTCTCCTTGTGGAGAGTAACAAGCCAAGCCTGGTATGTCAGAGTGGGGGGACTTAGAAGCCATGCATGCTCCTCTGGAAAATTAAATATGCAAATTGTTTCTTCAGAGAGGAAGAGAACTAAAACTCTAGTGCCACCTATTGGAAGCAGCGATCCCAAAAGTCAATACCGACTCGTTAATGAGCCTCGCAATGAGACTAAGGATTAAAGCCTAATCAAAAACTCAATTTGCAGACACAGTGTTTGGGGTGTTGACCCTCATCAGTGCAAAGTATGAGATCTGATTTGGCTCGGTGAAAGGCTCTGGACTGGGGTCGAATGGGAAAAGTTTCTCCTTGTGGAGAGTGACAAACCAGGCCTGGCATGTCAGAGTGAGGAGACTTACAAGCCATGCAATGCTCCTCTGGGAAATTACTGTAAATGGTTTCTTGAGGGAAGAAGATAACTAGAACTCTAGTGACCACTGCTTCCAATAGGTGGTGTATAGTTCTAGTCCTCTCTGAAGAGACAATTTGCACATTTAGCTTCTGCGGAAGCAGGATGTATAACGCCTTACATTTGTCTTCCAAAAGAATAGGCATTCATAAATTGCATGTAGAGGCTCGGGCTGAAAGAGGGGGAGACGCACCTCTCTTTCCCAACTCGTAAAAGGGGTGCTTAACAAGGAGCCCATATGTTTGTGCCTCTCTCATACATGTGTTATACAATCATACACAGAGTGTGTCTTTCTGGTACTTTGGAGAACAGTCGCAGTATGACGAATTACCGATACGTTGTCAAACTGTACCGATCAAATTCTTGTGCCTACAGATCAACCACAAGGACAATTTCAAACTTTTACCGATACCCTTGGGTCCATCCCGCCACCACTTCCACTTCTTTGCAGTTTGTTACATTTTATTATCCCGATTCATAGACAGTGGATGTGCCCTAATAGCCGAAATCCAAGCCGAAAATGCCTTTCCCAGGTAAGCACTAGTGATATTATCCGATATTAAGATGAAGCGACCGATATTTTACCTGGATTGCAGAATTCATAAAACAAGTGTTCCCCAGGTTACTTAGGCCACAAAGTCCTGGCTGCTCGTTGTGTCTTCCCGGCTCAGAGTACTCATAGTTCTTGTAGGCAGCATATGAAGGCAGGCAATAGTTGGAATTTTTCACACTGGAAAAAAGAAACAACAAATACATTGCTACATGCAAATGGATTTAGGTCATCAGGAATCCTAATAATTTCTCCTAGAACATTTTATATACCCAGAAATGTGTGTAGATTCACTGCTCCCTCGGTTTTCTACAGGCACATGCAATTTTAAACATTTAATATCAAAACATATCCAGCAGCATCTGATCACTGCACCTCATGAGCAATGCTCTGGGTGTGGGTGTTCTGGTTTGCACAGTTTTACTATTCAATATTGGCTAATTAATTACAGAGGATCCAGCGAAATTCCTAGGACTGCGGATGTATCTCAGAGCCCATGCCATAAGAACAAGGACTATTTATAGCCATTCCTAAGGACAGTGTGATCTGGAGTGTACAAGCCCATAACCGAAAAGACCAAGGAAGGATGCGGAAACGTGTCCTAGTAAGGTCATCTATACAGTGTGGCCCGGCGGGGAAGCTTTCCAGAGCGCACGGCTTATCTCATCACAACATTCTTACATACATCATGACGAAGCATTAAAAATGCAGACAGAAATACACTGTACAAAATAATGGCAGCGAAGAGTGAGAGACAAGGACTCACTGCAAAAAAATGAATAATCCAAAAATATTATTCAGCTACATAAATCGTAAGACTCAAAAATAATAGTGTCTGGGGAAATGGTGGAAGAGAATGAGGGAAAGGACAACTAAAGGGTTAAAATCGATAAGTCTGCAGTCATTCCGTGAATCTGCAGTCATTCTGTGTGACTGCAGACTTATGAATCCCCCCAGTGTCAGACCCAGGACCGGAGGGTATGTATGAGTTACACATACCCCCCGGTCAGAGGGCACTGCCTCTCTCCATACACTTGTATTGAACAGAGGCCGCGCTCTGTCTAGTGATGCAACCGACCAGTGGGCGTGGCCAACTAGAGGGGCGGCCTCAGCCCAATACAAGTGTATGAAAGCAAGGCCACGCCCACTGGCCATGGGTATGTATAATTCATACTCGCAGTGTGCAGTGCAGGGGGATTAGGTCTGCAGTCAAACAGAGTGTATGCAGCATTATTGATTTGAACCGAACAACCCCTTTAAACGCCACCTTATCTATAGTAGTAACACACTAAAATCATATCAGCCTTCAGCTTTATGTGTATCAGAAATGCACATCTGCTATGAGCGCCGGCCACAGGATGGCGCTCATAGCAGATCAGCAATGACAACCACATGAGTCTCCTGCAGACCCCTGCCAAGAGATTATCAATGGCATTTAACATGTTAACAGCCGCGGGTGGATTGCAATTACACCCGAAGCTGTAAGGGGCACATGACAGCTGATGGAATCAGCTGTCATGTTACGGGAAATATGCGGGCTCAGCGCCAGAACCCGCATCAAAGGTGGATAGATGATGTATATAGGTCATATGTCATGAAGGGGTAATACTAATTCCAGTTTCCTCGCCTCTGACTCATTTCCCATTACACACTGCCCTGGCACAGTCTCAGGTTCAATAAGGAGACTTCTAATATCCCATTTATGATGCCATGGGCGCAAGCAACAAACTATTAGCACAAAGGTATTTTAAAGATGAAGCTTTGGACACTGAAAAGATGGACAAATATGTATAAAATACACATGACGCAAATATAAGATGTGTGCAAGCCTAGTCATCGGTATTCCTAGCTAGGCAGTAGATTACTGGAGGAATAGTCTGCTGGAAATGACTAGCAAATGCAAGTGGTCACACGCTTTGAAGTAAAGCATCAATGGTGCTATATAAAATAATAATAATAATAATAATAAAGAGCACAAGCAACAAAACCAATAGACATGCTGGTGCAAATCATGGCATTTTCAGTACTTTTGAAAAATAAAATCTACAGCACACACATGCAGAATATTGCATATTCTGGTTATTATGAAATTGGCAAAGGAAGATTAGACAGGAATTTACACCTTTTCATTCATTGGAGAACTAAACTATTTGGATGTGGAGCTTTGTTTCCTTTGCATCTTAGAACGCCAGAAACATACAGGGATCATAACAAGTTATGTTTTATACCAAACCCAGTGACGGCCATTGGCCAAGTTACAAGATGCTCCCACTTTCGGCTGGCTCCCTACAGTCTCAATAAGAAACCCACCTGCTCACATTGGCCTGTGCAATAGTACCAGACTGTTTCCACCTGGGAGCTGTGCACCTGAATACAGCTGCGCTTGTATCTGAAGGTCTTTATTTTTAGTCTATTTAGGGCTTCTGTTCAGTGGAAAATATATTATATTATTGGGTGGGTTCATGAGCTCAGGCTTAGAAATGTCGTTTTTAAATCCAAAGCCAAGTATGGCTTCACAATGGAAGTCTCAGCCTTCCTTTAATGGTGGGATACCATCGGATACTGGTTTTGGATTAAAAAAAACTACATCAAAAACCTTAAAGAGGAAATGAAAAGTCTGCAGTCACTCTATTTGACTAAAAACTTGCGAATCATGACAGTGTGCGATTCCCCTGTATTCCCCATGCGGGTGGGCACTCACGTGACTGCATGTATGCCATTTACGTTCTTGCAGTCACACACCGACTAGACTCCTGCACTTCTCAATGTGTTAGCAGATAAGTCTAGTAGGCATGTGACAAATGGCATAGATATAGTCATGTGACAGTGGGAAAACAGTAATCGTGACACCCGCACATAGCGCACTGTCACAATTCAGCAGTCAAATTGTGTGAATACAGAGCTTTAATTTCAGCCTGGACAGCCCCATCAACATGGTAACTCACCCTAAGAGAGTTGTCCAGCTAGAAAATAGAACTTACTAATATACTTTTAATAGCAAACCTCCACCGATGTCCTGCGGCCAGCACCTTAACAGGGTCCCAGCAGCTTAATTTCCACATTTGCTTCACAAAGGGATATAAGTTACTGCCCCACTCTCTCTTGGTGACATGTTTAAAGGGGACATCAACTTTTTGCATTGAAACAGCCCACTTACAGAACGTCAAACAGAAAGAGGGGTGGGAAAGCGCTTTGCCTATGCCATAACGAATGCAGAAGAGGAGGTTCTGGGACAGCAAGACAAACATAGAACTTTGATAATTAAGCCATTAGTAAATTGTTGTCATTTTAATCTAGCGGGAGAACCCCTTTAAAATTAGCACATTTGTATTTTTGAATCAGTGAAAATACACAGTTAAATAAAAAGTGATCTGATGGGCTGCTCTGGGATGACGGAGAACATGAGCGGTAGATGGAACCTTACCGTTGACTATACAAGACCACCTCTAACAAAAGGTAGCGCTTTACTTCAAAGAAATATTGTGAGATTGATTTCTCGAAGGCGATATAGTTAGTTGCTTTAATTAGAAAAACTTTGATCCGAGTATTACCTGTGTTATATGTAAAAATTAAGACACACAGATCGATACATAATCATGCAAGGCATTAGAGAGATCAGGCCTAAATTGTGGAGCAAAAAACCTAGATGAAGAGGAGGAAAACTTGACTTGCAGTAAGTAAAGGGAGCTTGGGACAAGTCATGATTTATTTAGGACGACACACTCCAGGACACACGGCTTACTTTCTGGTGCTGAAGTTGCTATAATTATTTGACAGAGATGGAGCAGATATCTTTGGTAAAGCTGAACATTGTGGTGTACCTGTAGACCTTCAAAACATGGAGACAGTGAGGAGCAATGGTGGGTTATGACAGTGGAGAAGTGAAAATCGTGAAGCACACACACAAGACCAATAATATTTGTTTTGGATTCTAGATAAAGACAGTGTTGGGATAATAGGATAAGAAGCTAATCTAGGAAAGTCCTAAGGGTACCGTCACACTATACGATTTACCTACGATCACGACCAGCGATATGACCTGGCCGTGATCGTAGGTAAATCGTAGTGTGGTCGCTGGGGAGCTGTCACACAGACAGCTCTCCATCGACCAACGATGCAGAGGTCCCTGGGTAACCAGGGTAAACATCGGGTAACTAAGCGCAGGACCGCGCTTAGTTACCCGATGTTTACCCTGGTTACAAGCGTAAAACTAAAAAAAAACAAACAGCACATACTTACATTCTGGTGTCCGTCAGGTCCCTTGCAGTCTCTGCTTCCCGCACTGTGACTGCCGGCCGTAAAGTGAAAGTGAAAGCACAGCCGCTGTGCTCTGCCTTCACTTTACGGCCGGCAGTCACAGTGCTGGAAGCAGACGGCAAGGGACCTGACGGACACCAGAATGTAAGTATGTGCTGTTTGTTTTTTTTTAGTTTAACGCTTGTAACCAGGGTAAACATCGGGTAACTAAGCGCGGTCCTGCGCTTAGTTACCCGATGTTTACCCTGGTTACAAGCGAACGCATCGCTGGATCGCATCGCTAGATCGCTAGATCGGTGTCACACACACCGATCTAGCGATGACAGCGGGAGATCCAGCGATGAAAGAAAGTTCTAAACGATCTGCTACGACGTACGATTCTCAGCAGGATCCCTGATCGCTGCTGCGTGTCAGACACAGCGATATCGTAACGATATCGCTGGAACGTCACGAATCGTACCGTCGTAGCGATCGAAATGTTATAGTGTGACGGTACCCTAACACAGAACCTTTCAGTGCGAGTACATAGAGGTAGAATTATCTACGGTGGGGCAAAAAAGTATTTAGTCAGTCAGCAATAGTGCAAGTTCCACCACTTAAAAAGATGAGAGGCATCTGTAATTTACATCATAGGTAGACCTCAACTATGGGAGACAAACTGAGAAAAAAAAATCCAGGAAATCACATTGTCTGTTTTTTTAACATTTTATTTGCATATTATGGTGGAAAATAAGTATTTGGTCAGAAACAAACAATCAAGATTTCTGGCTCTCACAGACCTGTAACTTCTTCTTTAAGAGTCTCCTCTTTCCTCCACTCATTACCTGTAGTAATGGCACCTGTTTAAACTTGTTATCAGTATAAAAAGACACCTGTGCACCCCCTCAAACTGTCTGACTCCAAACTCCACTATGGTGAAGACCAAAGAGCTGTCAAAGGACACCAGAAACAAAATTGTAGCCCTGCACCAGGCTGGGAAGACTGAATATGCAATAGCCAACCAGCTTGGAGTGAAGAAATCAACAGTGGGAGCAATAATTAGAAAATGGAAGACATACAAGACCACTGATAATCTCCCTTGATCTGGGGCTCCACGCAAAATCCCACCCCGTGGGGTCAGAATGATCACAAGAACGGTGAGCAAAAATCCCAGAACCACGCAGGGGAACCTAGTGAATGAACTGCAGAGAGCTGGGACCAATGTAACAAGGCCTACCATAAGTAACACACTACGCCACCATGGACTCAGATCCTGCAGTGCCAGACGTGTCCCACTGCTTAAGCCAGTACATGTCCGGGCCCGTCTGAAGCTTGCTAGAGAGCATTTGGATGATCCAGAGGAGTTTTGGGAGAATGTCCTATGGTCTGATGAAACCAAACTGGAACTGTTTGGTAGAAACACAACTTGTCGTGTTTGGAGGAAAAAGAATACTGAGTCGCATCCATCAAACACCATACCTACTGTAAAGCATGGTGGTGGAAACATCATGCTTTGGGGCTGTTTCTCTGCAAAGGGGCCTGGACGACTGATCCAGGTACATGAAAGAATGAATGGGGCCATGTATCGTGAGATTTTGAGTGCAAACCTCCTTCCATCAGCAAGGGCATTGAAGATGAAACGTGGCTGGGTCTTTCAACATGACAATGATCCAAAGCACACCACCGGGGCAACGAAGGAGTGGCTTCGTAAGAAGCATTTCAAGGTCCTGGAGTGGCCTAGCCAGTCTCCAGATCTCAACCCTATAGAAAAACTTTGGAGGGAGTTGAAAGTCCGTGTTGCCAAGCGAAAAGCCAAAAACATCACTGCTCTAGAGGAGATCTGCATGGAGGAATGGGCCAACATACCAACAACAGTGTGTGGCAACCTTGTGAAGACTTACAGAAAACGTTTGACCTCTGTCATTGCCAACAAAGGATATATTACAAAGTATTGAGATGAAATTTTGTTTCTGACCAAATACTTATTTTCCACCATAATATGCAAATAAAATGTTAAAAAAACAGACAATGTGATTTTCTGGATTTTTTTTTCTCAGTTTGTCTCCCATAGTTGAGGTCTACCTATGATGTAAATTACAGACGCCTCTCATCTTTTTAAGTGGTGGAACTTGCACTATTGCTGACTGACTAAATACTTTTTTGCCCCACTGTATATGGTGGGGAGTATGATATGCATGTGTGTAAGTATTATACAAGAAATACAGTTAAGTTTGTGGGTGTAACGTGGAAAAACTCACAGGGTACAAATACTTTTTCAAGGCACTGCAAATTACTTGTTATTAACCCGTTTCCGACATCGAGCGATGTCTGACACCTTCCCTTTGAGGTGCGCTCCGGCAGTGAGACCACATATTTTCCAGGCACACGCCAGTTATTTGGAACAGCTGACATGTGCCGCTAACAGCTGCGGGAGGAATCGCAATCCTCCCACGTCTGTTTACCTGCTAAATGCTGCTGTCAGACTGACAGTGGCATTTAACACACGCTTCTGACAAGTGCGCTGGAAATCCCACCCATTAGTGACCACTGTCACGTGATCGCAGGTCACCGATGGGTCAGCATGACAACCAGAGCTCTCTAGCCGACCTCTATGGTTGTCACTGCCGCACTGCTATGAGCCCGTGGTCGGTGCTCATAGCAAGTGAGAAATTCAGCTACTTACAGGTGATCTGGTCATCGCCTGTATGTAGCAGAGCAGGTCAGGTTATGGCAGCTTTTAGCCTCCCATGGAGACTATTGAAGCATGACAAAAGTAAAAAAAAGTTTTTAAAAATATAAAAAAAAATAGAAAAATATATAAAAGTTCAAATCACCATTCTCCCCATTCAAAACAAAACAATAAAAAAATCAAATATACACATATTTGGTATTAAAACGTTCAGAATCACCTGATCTATCAATTTAAAAAAAAGAATTAACCCGATCGCTAAAAGGCGTTACTAGAAAAAGTCAAAAAGCCAGATTTACGTTTTTTTGGTTACCGCAACATTGCATTAAAATGCAATAATGGGCGATCAAAAGATTGTATCTGTGCCAAAATGGCATCATTAAAAATGTCAGCTCGGCGCGCAAAAATGAGCCCTCACCCAACCCGAGATCACGATAAATGGAGAAACTACGGGTATCGGAAAATGGCATTTTTTTTTATTTTTTTTTTTAACAAACGTAATTTTTTTTCATAACCTGGAGAATCATAATGACCGGTCAGTCATAGCATTTAGTGAACCTAGCAAAAAAGCTAAACAAAAAATAAGTGTGGGATTGCACTTTTTTTGCAAATTCACTGCACTTGGAATTCTTTTCCCATTTTCCAGTACACGACATGGTAAAACCAATGGTGTTGTGTTATACAAAAGTACACCTCGTCCCGCAAAACAAAAAAAGAGACCTCACATGGCCATATTGATGGAAAAATAAAAAAAAGTTATGGCTCTCGAAAGGAGGGTAGCGAAAAACGAAAATACCTCCGGTCATGAAGGATTTAAAAATCCTCTTAGTTCAGAAGGAAAAGATGTTTATTTACAGTTTGTTGCCTAGGTTACCAACCACTGTTGCAGTCTAGCTGAAGTGACCGAACATGTGCAGTGCTTACAAGCGCTTTTCTATAGAGCTTGTAACCACTGCTCTAAAGCTGGGTATGGATCACTGCTTGCTCCCGACCAGGCCAGCTTCAGTGCTCCACGGACACTGCAGAGGCAAAGCTGCCCTTTATAGTAACATTGGAGAAGCAAGAGTTTGGGCCAGCTGGAATGATACATCTGGTTGGAATTGTCAATCAGGTGTGAATCTGAATAAAGAACATAAGACTTCCCCCATTATCCCTTCCTGGCCAGTTGATTTTCAGTTTTTGTGTTCTCATTATTTCCTCCCCTTCTTCCAAGAGCCATAACTTTTTTTTATTTTTATGTCCTCATGGCCACTTAAGGGCTTGATTTTTACAGGTCGAGTTCTAGTTTTGAATGGCACCAATCATTTTCCTATTACAGGGTTAAAGTGGTATTCCCATCTCCAAGATACTATCCCAATATGTAGTAGGTCTAATAATAATATTAGCAAATAGTATATAGTTCTTCTGATTCGCTATGACTCTTTCCTAATGTACAGGCATTGCAGGACCTTAGGTATCCATGGTTATGACCACTGATATTGTGACAGCGAATTGCTAGTGGTCGTAAACATGTATAGGCAGATGATCGCAAGAGCCAGAGGGAATGATTGAAACAAGCTCAGAAGCTGAACTTCTAAGTCAAGAACCCGACATATGGCTTAATAGTATGTCATATGCCAGGGAGGAGATGATTAAAGTAATACTGAAATACTTATATTAAAAGATATAAATTTTTTTCGTTATTTACAATTATTTACAGATTTCTTTCAAAACTACTATCCATCTGATTATAATAATATCTAATATATTAAATTGTCAGGGCAATTGATGTGCGCCATTGGAAAAAAAAAATTAAAAATCAAATGTGAATTGCTTAAAGCGATTGTCTCCTTTCAGATTGGTGCCTCCTAATGTATTTTGTTAAAAACTAAAACTGCACTTCCGTGGGTCCACTGGTAAGCCTCCACTGCTGCTTCCGGTATCTGGCATTGACTGCGGCACTGACAACAGGCAATTAGTGAGCTTGGCGGCTGTGTCCGTGTAGACTGAATGCCCCCTTCAGAGCCGCTGAGCTCCCTGATTGGCTGGTGAACGGTCAATGTGACACCCATGCCGCAGCCAATGCCAGATACCGGGAGCAGTGGCCAAGACACGCACTTTGACCCCGGGAAGGCGAGTACAGAGAGGTTAAAAAGTGTCTGAAAGGGAACAACCCCTTTAATGGGAATGTACCATCTACATTTTTTTACATAATCAATACCAGATAGTAGGACCTATTCTTTTTTTATTATAGATTTTATTTTCCGTACATGGGTCACCTCTAGTCTGAGCTTCTGTTATTTTGAGATATGTTTTACAACAGCTAAGTGAGTCATAAAAGGCACTAAATGGGGTTGGCAACATTTTAGGATTATTTTATTTGCATAACAAATAAGAGAATTAAAAAAAATGAACATTAAAAAAAAATATTTACCATAAAAATGTTTAGTAAGTTTCACACTAGTTTATTTTCTGAGGATACAATCACTTTAAACAGTATAGACTATAAACAGTTCTTTTTACGTAACCGTGAGCTTCCGTTGTGACTCCCCTGTTGCTTTTCATTTTTAGTTACGTTAATTTTTATTCGACATATATGCAGTTAAACATATTTAATGAAAAACAAACAAACAAAAAAAAAAAGACTAGAAAAAAAAAAAGCAACTTACTTCGGCACTGAACCTCTTGGCCACTGACCGTCTTGGTTTCTCTGTTCAATTACCAGCATCTGTGCAAAAAAAAAAAAAAATAGAAAAACAGAAGTTAATCTTAAAAGCTTAGACTTAAAAAGTGCGTTCCCCAAAGTGGCTGCTACGCTGAGCACCGGCATTGCATCGTGGCCATTCAAATGAATGGCACTCCTTTCAGTGCAGGGACTAGACAGCAGTGGTGGACGGTCTCCTTGGCAACAAGATGTAAGAAAAAGTAGTGATGATATCTTTAGAATGGCTGAAAATTATAACAAGAACATTAAATTGCAAAACTGTTTTTACAATGCCATCTTAAAATACCGCCTCTTAGAAGGTAGGAGTGCCCCTTTAAAAAAGGTTTTAACTTTTAAACAAAACGAAAAATAAACACTCAACTAGATAAAAGATCAGTGTCCCGAACAAAGACCCCCTTCCTTTTCTTTTGTACTATCAAAACAGGATAATAGTTAGTCCAGATTATTTTGCCATTTTATTGTTGGGAGTATTATCACTGTATTTTCAGAAATCATAAGTACCCACTAATATAAGGACTTGTTCACACATTGTGCTTTTTCTGTGCATTAAGCAAAGCAAAAAACGCAGCATTTTACAGTACTGACAAAATGAATGAGATTTCTGAAATCTCATGCTGATTATTTTTTCCTTGCAGATTTGAAGCAATTTTCTAAACCTGCAGCCTATCAATTCTTTCAACTTTTTCACTCATTCAAATTATTGAAAAAAAAACCACATCAAAAGAAGAATGCAAAAACGCACGCATTTCACAGTGTTTTTCCTGTTACCACTGAGTTACAAGATGCTAGAATCTGCCTTTCCTTAATTATCAGCAGAAAACTATCCCGGGTAGGAGAACACATGGCAGGTCAGTACTCTACCTGTCCTTGATACAAGCCAGCGTCCTGTATAGTGCTCTCGGGTTTATTTAGAGGTTCAAACGTATTGCTCATATATTTGTTCCACAGTCTGGTCTCTTTTTCATCTGGAATAGTGAAGATTTTTCTCATCTCCTTTTCAATCATATCTGAATGTAGTAATAAAAGAATTTAGAGAATAAATAAGACGTAATTCACGAGGATATTAATAGCTTCATGCTGATCAGTGATACACATAGCGTTATGAATGAGCATTTACAAATATCTGTTAGACATACTAGGTCTAAATATGCTAACCTAAGAATGTATGTCTCCTTCACCAGAAAGTTTTTCTCCATTTTCTATGTCAACTGCAAATTCGAAAACAAGTAAAATCTGAATAGCTTTAGGGTAAGTTCACACAGGGCGTTTTTGCTGCGTATTTTTGCTGCGTTTTTATACGCTAATTTTCAGCTGCTTTTTAAGGTACCAGCAAAGCCTACGAGATTTCAGAAATCTCATGCACACACATTGGTTTTTTGCTTGATCAGTATTTTGTGCTTTGCTGTGTTTTTTTTACATAGAGCATGTCACTTCTTTGAGCGTTTTTGCTGCATTTTTTAACCCATTAACATGAATTTGTTAAAATGGTGTTGAAAAAAAACACAGCAAAAACGCAGGTATCATTATTTGCTGCGTTTTTGCTGCTGAAAATCCAAGGACATTAGCATGGACAAAGAAAAAAAAAATGCACCAAAAACACATTAAAAAAAACTCACCAAAACCGCAAATACGCCACGAAAAACACCCCAAAAACGCACCTAAACCTGCGTTTTTGACGCAGCTTCTTTCCTGCCAAGATGATCAGGTTTTGATGCAGAAAAAAAAAAAGCAGCAAAAACGTCCTGTGTGAACTTACCCTTAGTTTATTAACTAAAAATAAAATAATTGCAGGATAAACTCCTAAAGTGTAACAAATAAGTCATTTTCCATTACAGAAATGTTTTACTACAGAAAAATAATTAAGACAATGTGCATAGATGTCCATAAATTAAGTTCTGTGTAATAATGAGAAATGACACAGGGAAAGAGTACTGAACACATGAAGAAAGAGGTGCAAAAAGCCATGACACCTGCTGAGATCTATCAGTAATAAGCAATCCTGCCACGTAGTGAAAAATAATATCATCTGGTTCAACTGATGGCCTATAAAAAGATGTCTCATTACCTAGGGGCGCATAAGAAACATTTCATGATGGGTAAAACCAGTGAGCTGTCTCAAGACCTTCACAACCTTATTGTTTGAAAACATATTGATGTCATTGGTTAGAACAACTCTTCTAAAAAAGAATTTCTATACTATTGAAGGTTCCAGTTAGCACTATTGAGGCCATAATCCGGAAGTGTAAAACAACAGTTTCACCATAAACCGGGCATGTCCAGGAGCTGCCTGCAAGATTTTAGACAGAAGAGTGAAAAGAATTATCAGAAGAGTTACCCAAAAACCAAGGACCATCTGTGGAGAGCTATAGAAAGATCTGGAATCAGTAGGTACAATTGCTTCAAAGAAAACTAAAAGTAATGCACTCAACCTGTATGCACACACACCACACAAAACTCCACTGTTGAACAAAAAGCATGTTCAAGAACTTTTAAAGTTTACTCAATAACATTTAGAGGTGAGACCTATGCTGTTTAGGTTATAAGGACCAATATGTATGCAACATTTAGACAAGCCTGTGAAATACTGCGAAAATATAGCCTGGTCAAATTAAACCAAAATTGAACTCTTTGGATGCCATAATACACCTCATGTTTGGAGGCCAAAAGACACTGAATATCACCCCAAAAACACCACTCCAACCGTAAAATTTGGAGGTAGGAACATCATGATCTGGGGCTGTTTTCAGCATAAGGCACTGGCAAACTTAATATAATTGAAGAAAGAATGAATCTACAAATGTACAGAGATGTTGATAAAAATCTGACGACATCTACCAGGATGATGAAGATGAAACGCGTGTGGGCATTTCAGCAAGACAATGATCCCAAACACATAGGCAACGAAACTCAATTGGTTTCAGAGAAGAAAAAAAAAATAGAGCTTCTAGAATAGTGCAGCCAATCATCTGACCTGAATCCAAAAGAAAATTAATGGAAGGAACTAAAGCTCAGAGTTCGTATAAGGAACCAACAAACCTTGAGAATTTTGAAGTGTTTGTGTGGAAAAAATGGGCCAAAATCACACCTGAGCAATGCATGGCACTAGTTTCTCCATACAGGAGGCATTTTGAAGTGGTCATCACCAACAAAGGCTTTTGTACGAAGTATTAAATACATTTCAGTAAGCGCGTTCAATACTTTTTCTCATTATTACACAATGTAATTTAAGGAAATCTATGGTTCAATTTCTTTGCCTGTGTTAAATGGATGTTTCGTTTACGAATTTGGTGAGAATTTCATGTCAATAGCACCATTAGAAATATATTTACTTAGAAAATTGTTGACGTGTTCAATACTTATTTCGTCTGTAGTGTTTTGCTCCTTCCACCTTGAATAAACAGGAATCAAAAGTGATCAAAAAAGTCTTTGGCAGCACAAAATGGTACCAATGAAAATTACGAGTTGTCATCAAGCCCTCCAAACAACATCCACAGAAAAGAAGCGGATTCGTAGGCCACGTTCACCTCCTACCTGACGGCATCGGTGGCCCTTCATCTGATTAGCCGTTATCACTTCACACGTGCAACAATAAATTATCACCAGGCTAGCTAATCAAAAGAAGAGCCACGGATATATTTGGATTATGAAATGCACTTTTTAGGAAGAACAAAATCTTGCTAAAAAAGAAATGTATGTGTTATAGTCAGGTGGCAGCTTCCAATGATTGAGGAGGGCCCTAACACAATGTCCTTCCCCATCACTGAGATCTATGCAGCGGTGCAGCTCTATCCTCCAGCCCAACAATGATCAGTCTGACTGGTGCATGGCAGGAAAACAAACAACTAGGTCCTGTGAATTAGTAAAGCTGCAAAGATGCGGCAGTCTTGAGTAACTGAAGGACTATTCAGTGACCAGCCACATGCCTGAAAGAATTTCAAAATGTTGCAATGCAGCAGAGGTGTGCATTTGAGAGTAGAGATGTAGCAGAGCTGTGCGCGTCTATATACAGCAGAGTGTGAATGTACTGCATATGCAGCAGTGTTGTGTACGGGTGCATTGCAAAGAGTGTACATAATGTGCATTGTGTAACACTATATGTGTATAACAGAAATACTGCAAAGTAACACAAATAGAACAATCACCCCCCTAGTGTATGAAAATTACCGATATTGAGCCTTCCACGTCTTAAAACTTCTCTGGTGTTGTAAAAGTGAACCTGTTGGGTCCACCATGCCCCCAGAGCCACCGACACTTGTGTCTGCATATATAAAACACCCTGCCTAACTGCCTCTGTATTACATACATAAACTGGTATTTACAGGTCCTTCTCAAAAAATTAGCATATAGTGTTAAATTTCATTATTTACCATAATGTAATGATTACAATTAAACTTTCATATATTATAGATTCATTATCCACCAACTGAAATTTGTCAGGTCTTTTATTGTTTTAATACTGATGATTTTGGCATACAACTCCTGATAACCCAAAAAACCTGTCTCAATAAATTAGCATATTTCACCCATCCAATCAAATAAAAGTGTTTTTTAATAACAAACAAAAAAACCATCAAATAATAATGTTCAGTTATGCACTCAATACTTGGTCGGGAATCCTTTGGCAGAAATGACTGCTTCAATGCGGCGTGGCATGGAGGCAATCAGCCTGTGACACTGCTGAGATGTTATGGAGGCCCAGGATGCTTCAATAGCGGCCTTAAGCTCATCCAGAGTGTTGGGTCTTGCGTCTCTCAACTTTCTCTTCACAATATCCCACAGATTCTCTATGGGGTTCAGGTCAGGAGAGTTGGCAGGCCAATTGAGCACAGTAATACCATGGTCAGTAAACCATTTACCAGTGGTTTTGGCACTGTGAGCAGGTGCCAGGTCGTGCTGAAAAATGAAATCTTCATCTCCATAAAGCATTTCAGCCGATGGAAGCATGAAGTGCTCCAAAATCTCCTGATAGCTAGCTGCATTGACCCTGCCCTTGATGAAACACAGTGGACCAACACCAGCAGCTGACATGGCACCCCACACCATCACTGACTGTGGGTACTTGACACTGGACTTCAGGCATTTTGGCATTTCCTTCTCCCCAGTCTTCCTCCAGACTCTGGCACCTTGATTTCCGAATGACATGCAAAATTTGCTTTCATCAGAAAAAAGTACTTGGGACCACTTAGCAACAGTCCAGTGCTGCTTCTCTGTAGCCCAGGTCAGGCGCCTCTGCCGCTGTTTATGGTTCAAAAGTGGCTTTACCTGGGGAATGCGGCACCTGTAGCCCATTTCCTGCACACGCCTGTGCACGGTGGCTCTGGATGTTTCCACTTCTCCACAATCTTCCTCAGGGTCCGGTCTCCTCTTCTCGTTGTACAGCGTTTTCTGCCACATTGTTTCCTTCCAACAGACTTACCATTGAGGTGCCTTGATACAGCACTCTGGGAACAGCCTATTTGTTGAGAAATTTCTTTCTGGGTCTTACCCTCTTGCTTGAGGGTGTCAATGATGGCCTTCTTGACATCTGTCAGGTCGCTAGTCTTACCCATGATGGGGGTTTTGAGTAATGAACCAGGCAGGGAGTTTATAAAAGCCTCAGGTATCTTTTGCATGTGTTTAGAGTTAATTAGTTGATTCAGAAGATTAGGGTAATAGGTCGTTTAGAGAACCTTGTCTTTAATGCTAATTTATTGAGACAGGTTTTTTGGGTTATCAGGAGTTGTATGCCAAAATCATCAGTATTAAAACAATAAAAGACCTGACAAATTTCAGTTGGTGGATAATGAATCTATAATATATGAAAGTTTAATTGTAATCATTACATTATGGTAAATAATGAAATTTAACACTATATGCTAATTTTTTGAGAAGGACCTGTAGAAAAAGTATTTTCTCAAGTTAGTTTACGATACGTAAATGAGGCCTTTGTCTAGTCAAGGGGCCACTAGTTTTCCCATTCTAGTTGGCCCACTTAGTATGTTATCACGCCACAGTGGGAATGATAACATGGTTAACGAGCGCCTGCATCATTGCAAGCGCTATACTACTTACCGAAACTTCCAATCATGCGCAGTGTGCCTGTCTGACACTGGGACGTGTACACCTGTCTTCAGAGCATCAATGAGGAGAGAGAAAGAAGCCGTGCGCATGCGTGAGATAAGTATAGCACTGGCGCACAGGGGCGTGATAACATGCTAAATGGGCTGATTAGTCTGGGGACACTAACGGCCCCTCCACTAGAAAAAAAAGCCTATTTACATATATCATACATATGTATCATGAATGGACTTGAGAAATACTTTCCAAAGATCTGTTTATGTATGTACAGTCATGGCCAAAATTTTTGAGAATGACACCAAAATTATATTTTCACATGATCTGCTGCCCTCTGGTTTTTATTAGTGTTTGTCTGATGTTTATATCACATACAGAAATATAATTGCAATCATATTATGAGTACCAATAGGTTATACTGACAGTTAGAATGAGTTAATGCAGCAAGTCAATATTTGCAGTGTTGACCCTTCTTCTTCAAGACCTCTGCAATTCTCCCTGGCATGCTCTCAATCAACTTCTGGACCAAATCCTGACTGATAGCAGTCCATTCTTGCATAATCAATGCTTGCATTTTGCCAGAATTTGTTGGTTTTTGTTTGTCCACCCGTCTCTTGATGATTGACCACAAGTTCTCAATGGGATTAAGATCTGGGGAGTTTCCAGGCCATGGACCCAAAATCTCTATGTTTTGTTCCATGAGCCATTTAGTTATCACCTTTGCTTTATGGCAAGGTGCTCCATCATGCTGGAAAAGGCATTGTTGGGCGCCAAACTGCTCTTGGACGGTTGGGAGAAGTTGCTCTTGGAGGACATTCTGGTACCATTCTTTATTCATGGCTGTGTTTTTAGGCAAGACTGTGAGTGAGCCGATTCCCTTGGCTGAGAAGCAACCCCACACATGAATGGTTTCAGGATGCTTTACAGTTGGCATGAGACAAGACTGGTGGTATCGCTCACCTCTTCTTCTCCGAATAAGCCGTTTTCCAGATGTCCCAAACAATCGAAAAGGGGATTCATCAGAGAAAATGACTTTGCCCCAGTCCACTCCCTGTACCTTTTGCAGAATATCAGTCGGTCCCTGATGTTTTTTCTGGAGAGAAGTGGCTTCTTTGCTGCCCTCCTTGAAACTAGGCCTTGCTCAAAGAGTCTCCGCCTCACAGTGCGTGCAGAAGCACTCACACCAGCATGCTGCCATTCCTGAGCAAGCTCGGCACTGCGGGTAGTCCGATCCCGCAGCTGAAACAGTTTTAAGATACGGTCCTGGCGCTTGCTGGTCTTTCTTGGGTGCCCTGGAGCCTTTTTGACAACAATGGAAGCTCTCTCCTTGAAGTTCTTGATGATGCGATAGATTGTTGACTGAGGTGCAATCTATGTAGCTGCGATACTCTTCCCTGTTAGGCCATTTTTGTGCAGTGCAATGATGGCTGCATGTGTTTCTTTAGAGATAACCATGGTTAACTGAAGAGAAACAATGATACCAAGCACCAGCCTCCTTTTAAAGTGTCCAGTGATGTCATTCTTACTTAATCACGATTGATTGATCGCCAGCCCTGTCCTCATCAACACCCACACCTGTGTTAATGGATCAATCACTAAAACGATGTTAGCTGCTCCTTTTAAGGCAGGACTGCAATGATGTTGAAATGTGTTTTGGGGGTTAAAGTTCATTTTCTGGGCAAATATTGACTTTGCAAGTACAGTAATTGCTGTTAAGCTGATCACTCTGACATTCAGGAGTATATGCAAATTGCCATTAGAAAAAAATGAAGCAGTAGACTTTGGAAAAATTAATATTTGTCTCATTCTCAAAATTTTTGTCCATGACTGTACTGTAAGGCCATGTTCACACGATCCTTTTTTTCATGCGGAATTGCCGCGATTTTCCCGCTGCGGGTCCGCAGCTGTTTTCCATGCAGGGTACATTACATTGTACCCTATGGAAAACAGGAACTGCTGTGCCCACAATGCGGAAAATAAAAAAAAAAGCCGCGCTGAATAGCTGCGGGAAAAAAGAAGTACCATGTCACTTCTTTTTTCGGAGCCGCAGCGGTTCTGCACCCATTGACCTCCATTGTGAGGTCAAACCCGCAGTAAAACCCGCAGATGAAAAAAATATCTGCGGGTTTTACTGCGGTTTGTGGTGCAGAACCGCTGCAGCAGGAAGTGCGGGGAAGCGGGCGGAAGTGCGTGGGCGGAGTGTGGCTGCCCCCCCGTGCTCCGATCCCGCCCCCCCGTGCTCCAATCCCACCGCCCCGTGCTCCGATGCCCCCCAGTGCTCCGATGCCCCCCCCGTGCCCTAATCTCCCCCCCTTATACTTACCCGGCGTCCCGGTGTCCGTCTTCTCCCTGGGCGCCGCCATCTTGCAAAATGGCGGGCGCATGCGCAGTGCGCCCGCCGAATCTGCCGGTCGGTAGATTCATTCCAAAGTGCATTTTGATCACTGAGATATAATCTCTCAGTGATCAAAATAAAAAAAAAATAGTAAATGACACCCCCCCCCTTTGTCACCCCCATAGGTAGGGACAATAAAAAAAAATTAAGAATTTTTTTTTTTTTCCACTAAGGTTAGAATAGGGTTAGGGGTAGGGTTAGGGTTAGGGGTAGGGTTAGGGTATTTTCAGCCATTTTAACCCTAAAAAACTTCCTAGAAAACACACAGACTCTGCATAGAAAACTGCATAAAAAAAGGATAAAAAAAAGGATCAAAAAACACATCAAAAAAGGACAAAAAAAGGACCTGTGTTTTCTGCCAAGAGCTGCAGTTTTTTAAAAAACAGTCCTGAAAAAAAAAGGATGGAAATCAGGAACGTGTGAACATACCCTAATACAGGGGCTGTCATGCAGAAGATTTATATATGCAGACACAACTGCCGGTGGTTCTGGGGGCGCGGGGGACCTGACCGGTTCCCTTTAATTAGTAAAAAATGTTTTTTTCCCGCCCATTTTCTACAGTCTAAACCTAGGGGGGGATTTTATAGTTCAAAGAATGCAGTAACTCGGTCAATTAAATTGCAGTCAAGCAAATATGAAAAAAGGCATACCTATAGTGTCAGCTTTACTAAATCTTCTTGTTACCACATTGTTCATATTCCCATTCTCACACAGCTTTAATTCAGTTAGGTAAACTTCGACTTTACAGTGCTTTACAAACATACCCTGTTCAACGACCTGGAAATGGAAACCCACAGGAAAGGTCAGTATAGTATGTAGCAAATACAAGAGGAACTCAACAGGAAATTAAAGGGAAACAGTCAGGTCCCCAACCCAACAGCATTCACCTGTGTATGGTCAAACTCCCTCCCTAACTAGCAGTTAAATGCTTTAAAAAAAAGCATTTAAAACCTCGCTTTTCTTATG
This sequence comes from Ranitomeya imitator, assembly GCF_032444005.1. Classification (NCBI taxonomy): domain Eukaryota; kingdom Metazoa; phylum Chordata; class Amphibia; order Anura; family Dendrobatidae; genus Ranitomeya; species Ranitomeya imitator. The sequence goes on along the minus strand of NC_091285.1, from coordinate 253,931,947 downwards.
CTAATGAGGGCTTTGACTAGCCGTTGGGACAATCTTTGCCTCAGACTAGTCAGCCCTCTTTCCATGTTATCACGCCCACATGGGGGTGATAACCTAATTTGCAAGAAATCAAATCTAGTACATCGCACGCTCATTCCAACAGCGTCACTGTGTCTCTGAAGAGGAGTGTACACTTCCTGGCATCACAGGCGAGCCCTGCATATGACCAGAAGGTCAGAAGATGGCTTCCAGTCATGCTCAGTGCGCCTCTGATGCCAGCATGCATACACCCAGCTACAGAGATGCAGTGACACTGCCCAAATGAGTGTTGCGCATGCGCTAGATTTGCATACGCTGGCGAAGAGGCTGCTTGTGCAAATTAAGTTATCACGCCCACAGGGGTGTGATGACATTGAAAGTGGGCTGACTAGTCTTGGGCAACAAAGGCTCCATCGATTAGTCAAAGCCCTCATTAGCATAGGACACAGGGACATTATAGTTAACAGGGACATTATAAATGCTTTTTTTTTTTTTTTTTAAAGCATTTATGTAACTGAATTATGTTATACGTTATAAAGGGCCAATCAGGTAGAGAGTTTAATCATACACCGGTGAATGAGGTTGGGTTGGAGGCCATGGGGGAACGGATAGGTTCCCTTTAATGTTTTATACAATAAAGGGTTTTTTCACAACATCCTTATATTAAAATATAGACTAATCGGGGTCTTAAAAAAAAAAAGTCTGTAGTAAGCATGCACACA